>NC_137814.1:64517639-65717639 GCF_963921795.1 Nannobrachium achirus
GCGTGACAACATGTGGAATTATGTCATCCTGACAATTTTAAAATAGACAAAGAGGCCGAGTCAGGGGTTTTCGTGGTCTGCGAACGCGATGCCGTGGTCGGCGAGCTCCACGGAACTCCGGTCCCCATTCCCCGGAACCAGGGACCCCCTCGCTCGCACGCTGTTGCCCGGCCATCCGTCCCGCAGCTCCGGAACTTATGATGGAGGGTCGTGCCGTGCGACCCCTCGTTGGAACCGGGGTGGCGAGACGAACGAGGTTTGTTGGTTCCCCGGGCGAGCTATAGGCCTACGGCTGGTATTAAAGTAGTTTTACGCACAAGGAGAGATAGAGCTGAAGGATGGACGGACGGACGGACGGACGGACGGACAGACAGACAGACAGATGGATAGATGGATGGATAGGTGGATAGATAGAAAGATAGCTCAAGCTTCTTATTATATGAGCTCAAGTGCCCCGGCATATAAAGGCAGCTGCTTAGCTCGTGAACGGAGGACGGCCGCGGGGCGCCCTTGGGTCCCGGCAGGTGGAGGGGGAGGGAGGGAGAGAGAGAGAGAGAGAGAGAGAGAGAGAGAGAGAGAGAGAGAGAGAGAGAGAGAGAGAGAGCGTGCGCAAACCATTAACTTCAGACGCGCACAAACCTAGCACTGTACCGTGAGCAAAGACCAATAGGCCTAACTGCAACCATCCTGATCAAGCACTGTTGAAATCTCTCTCTCTCTATATCTCTCTCTCTCTCTCTCTCTCTCTCTCTCTCTCTCTCTCTCTCTCTCTCTCTCTGGCTTAGTGCGCGCAAATAGACATGGCGCACTTTCTCCTGTTCCAATTAGCCTATAGTTTAGTTTTATGATCGCACTGCAATCAATATGGCATCGAAAATAGATAGATATAGATAGCAAATATCTATAACATTCCAAATGATCAAGTAACTTGTAGGCTATAGTATTTTCTGTCAAATACTGTAATTTCAAGACAATATAGGCTAAAGCTGAACAGTACGATATAGGTTACTGCGCACCTCGTTATTACCCGGGCTTCCAGTTGGTTGAAAAGGCAGGCAGTTTGACGCTGCTTAATATGTGATTTATTTTTCTTTTGCTCTCCCCTCTATCAACGTAGGCTAGTCAACTGTATGTGTTTATAACATTTATTCAGCTAATGTCGGGCTGGGGGCGCATGAGAGCACATGAGCGCACAATCTATTGCAGCCAATAGGCTACAGTTGAAATTTGATTGGATCACATCTCGGCCAATTTTGATCAAATTTAGAAATTATAGCAAGCGAAAACATCGCCCTCTCCTCCATTTAAAGTGCTTTGTGGCAGCTTTACACTGCAGTGCACCCTCAGTGAACACACTTATGGACTCAGACAACAAATAGTGGATAATAGCCTTAAAAAAAGTATTTTCGGAGTGGCAGGGTCATTTAAAAAAATGGAAAACACCGCCATTTAGAACAATAGAAGTCTAGCTTTCGGAAAGGCAATGCTAATATTTCGGAATGGTGATGTGTTATATAACAATGAGACACACCGCCATTCCTAACATTGGAAGTCAATGGTAGGAATAGCGATGTTTCGGAATGGCGGGGTGTAACCGTAAAAGACATCAAACGCACCCACTAGAGCTCGAGCCACCGAAGACACAAGCGGAGGCCGAGTTGGATGCATTTTTTATTTCATGACAAAAATAATGCAATTTACAGAGTGGGTGGGGTGCTGAGAGGTTTACCGCGGAGAATAGACTTTCAACAACGCAACCCTACCTTTGGTTAGTGTCTGAGTAGTTTAGTTTATTTTGATTAGTCAGCCGCCTGTCTGACGTTCTGGACCAGAGCTATTTAAACTACACATAAATGTCACATACAGTATGCGAATACTGTCAAGTTCACTGTTCCACTTTTGCAAAAACTGATCTTTCAACTAGCACCGAGCGGCAGTGCGCGCAACGCTATGAAAATAGAGTTCCACAAGTTAAAGCTCACGGAGCCTACCTATTCTGTGTAACTTTATCATCACTGGTTTCAACATGGTGGTCTGCATCGCTGCTCTCTTCTTCACACTGGTTGGATGGTTGTTGTTACAGCAGTAACAAATCTGAAGATTTAAAGAATAGGCCTATAAAAAAAAGTGCTCGGGGTCTGTTATTCCAATATGGAGCCCTCGTAAATTGTTGATCATAAATATCGTTTTGGATCCTCCCTTCGTGTGTGTGTGTGTGTGTGATAGAGAGGGGGGCGTGTCCATGTGTTTTTCCTTTGGCTGCGTGTGTGTTTGTGTGGATGTGATTGGCCAACTGTAGCCTAGAGGAAGCGTCCATGCAGCTGTTCCTGATTGGATGACAGCTCTTGGGAGTTCATGGTGAACTCAGAGCCTTCTAGACGACTCTGGGTGAACTCAATGCTGCCACCTTCTGGCGGAGTCAACAGGGATGTATCACCTTCAAAAAAACTTTTGGTCATTTTATCGTCTAATCAGGCTTTTATGAACACCCTGTGCAGATTTAAATTTTCTTCATTCAATATTTAGATATTTAATGTAAATGTTATCTGGTCCTCCCTCTCCAGGGCCCCTCCCAATACACACCCATTGTAACTTCAAACTCCATCTTAACCACAGTAGATTCATTAAAAACACACATTACTTTTTTTTCTGGTGACTCATAGGCCTACTACTACCCTTCTAATAGGCCACGCGTTTTCTTTTTTTTCCCCAATAACTTTCTTTCTTTTTTCTTTTTTATTCTATTGTATTTTTTCTTCTCCGTTTTCCCTAAGAATTATTAAAAAATAAATGATGTCACTTTACTGTGACGCCATAAAGCCCAGAACAGTACGTGGTTCTCAAACCTTTTCATGTCAAGGACCCCAAATTGACACTATTTAGCCCAGGGACCAGGGCTGGATAAGCCATTGGGCCGGTGGGGCCGGGGCCAGGTGCCCTTGCTGTGATTCTCAACCATTTTAATTTCAAGGACCCGCTTTGACATTCATTAGGGCTACGGACTCCCATTTAATGGCATTTCTATATCTGACACCACACCGTGGGGTGGCGCACGGTAGCTGACAGAGTAGGCCCTACAACATGTTGCAATGGGCCTGGTGTACAAGATACACACCTGATACCCATGTACCTGACAAACGACTTCCTAAATGTCAAGGATGTCCACAATTACAACACCACACAGCTCCATAAATCATGTTCAATCCAGATTTGGCTCCAAAAGATCAAATTCGCCCTCCTGCTATACCACTGCCTTAAAGGAGTAGGCTATAAATCCCTAACTTCATTTAAAAATGGTCTGAAAAGTCACTCTCGCTCAAAACCTGTAATAGACAAATCATATAGCCTACTTATTTTATTTGTATTTTTTTCCTGTTTTATGACTGTTTTCTCTTTTTCTTTTTTGCTTGCGATGATATCCTCTGTCTGTATAGTAGGCCTACTGTGTTTTATCTGTCTGTCATTCATTCAACATTATGAGTTAAACAAGGTTTCCTATATAAATAAGCCGAAAGGCTTTCTTGAATCTCCTTTTAGTTGACCGTTTACCAGTGAACTGTACTTTCATGAAACTGAACCTTTTCCAATGCAAACCTAATGAAATCTTCAATCAATCAAAAGCGGCGTGATCACACCTACGTTTGGATGTGTGACGTGTCTTATATGCCACTGAGTTCTAATCCCCTCTAGAGGGCAGCATTGTCCCACACTGTACAGTTGCACGTTTGCCTCTTTTTTACATCTTATTTGACAAAACTTGGACCAGGTAAAAAGGTCTTAAAAGTCCGTGAATTGTTAGCTTTAGCATTTTGCAGATAACCTATACACTTACTACTTATGAGTGAGAAAACAATGTTGCACATTAAGCTAATCACCTTGGGACCCCCCCAAGCTAATCACCTTGGGACCCCCCCAAATAATGTGTGCATCCCCTGGGAATCCCTAACACCAGATTAGTAGGCTACGCACTGCACATAAGACGTGTGAACCTTTTCTCAATACTCGCATATCTACAAGCTCACAACAGGTCACTTTGCAACGCATTGTGAGCTTGCAGGTCTGACATTTTAAAATATGCATCACGGATAAAACTGTTCTTCACACAGGATGTCTGTTGTTAGGCCTGGGTGTCAAATATTTAGTGAACTCTGAACAGCTCTAGATATCAGAGATAGAAATAAAGTTAAAATACAAGTAGAACTGCAGGTGTGATAAACATCTTAAGAAAGGTATGAAATCTTCAGCAGCAGTGTTAAAAAAATATACTTTATTAACACCTTTCAAACATGGTGGTCATAAGAGTTCTAAAATGTTCTAGAATATGTACGAAAAATAATTTAATGGCGCACATATAACATCACAATAACTGGTGATATCTAGGAAAGTTAGCCCTTGAAGTCTGAAATGGCTCAGGTAAAGTTACCATGACAAAGTCAAATATGAGGAGAGAAATTCAATATGTTGATTTATTCAGAGAATGCATTCTGGAGAATACAGAGCAAAGCCATAGTATACCTACAGTCAGTAAAGACACTCCCTTATGGGGAGGGAGAGCATCCAGACATAAATTATTGTGAGAAACGGCTATCCTGCCAGGAGAGGAATTTGTAGAGATAAGGCAGCATATACTGCCCCGCAGTAGTGCTTTGGGGGCCGGACGGGACCGGACGCCGTGTGGCCGGAAATATTTCCCCACATGCACGCGCACGGACGGCACCGAACGGTGCACGACCGTGTAAACGCGTGCATACCCCCCCGCGAGAGCCGCGACAACCCCCCACCCCGCGAATCCGCGATAACTACAAGCAATACTATAATCAGTGGCTACTTGCATAACAGGTTTCTAGTGGTGAATGTGTGTGCGGATATATAGCCTACTTTAACACCTTTCCAGCTGTGACTGCATGTGCATGTGTCGATGTGTGTGTGTCCTCATACATGGCTCCATTACTGTGGTAGTGTTTGAGATTCGTTCAAGCCAAACTTTGTTTCTCTAGCCTACTGCAGCGCTGTATTTTCTAAATTAATTAAAAGAAAGTAGAACATAAAATCTTAAGTAACAATGCAAATGTAATTAAGACTAGAAAACTATTGTTTTCCCACCATTAGATCTGCTGACATCCTTTCTATCTAAATAGCCTCTAGAGGCGCGTGCACGCGCGTGCACGTGACGTCAATAAATGACCGTCCGCCCGGAAAAAAAAATCCCAAAGCACCACTGCTGCCCCGTTCATTAAAAATACGACCTTCACCTGAGCTGGTGTCTTTAAAGTACAAACACCAACTGTTAATAAAATACAATATAAAAGTGTATAGGCCTACTGTAAACATTGTCCATATAGGATTATAATCGATCAAACTGAGAATAATGTTCATTATGCAAAACTAATGAAAAGATAGAAACTATTGTAAGTCGTGAATAGGCCTATAGGGTCACAGGTCATACAGCGTAATGGCTTACTCAAATAAAAATGATAAACTATCTATCTTTAATGACAAGACACTTGTATAATAACACTTTAAACATACAAATGATTAAAATAGAAGCACACGTACCATACACAACTCTTTTATCAACTTGTCTTTTAGGATTTGTCCATTCAGCCTGGTCATAGTGACCGTGTAGCCTGGTCATGACTCATGTATTTCTGCATAGGGCTGGAGCTCGAAACAAGCGCCCGCTACAAACTCGATAACACATTTCTTGACTACCCGGTATCAATAAGCTTTGGGCTTCAAGCTTGTTATCGAGCATAGCGGCCCATGACGTCATGTTTAAACAGTTTACAGTTTACAGTTTAGGCATTTAGCAGACGCTTTTAATCCAAAGCGACTTACAATAAGCAGATAACATCACAATAATAAACAAGATAATATGTCAGAACATCAACAATATAACAAATGCAAATGGATATCTATCTAGAAAAAACACAGTATAATCAAAGTTCTAAAAAACCTAAAGACAAAAAACTAATGCTAACTAGCTTCATGTATGGTCACAATCAAGACAAGAGGCGATCAAGAAATGATTACAGTACTATTCATAATATAAAGCCTACACTTACTGCACAATAATGAATGATTGTTTTAATGGTATTTAATGATAATATTTGTTATTTTTACAGTTTACAGTTTACAGTTTAGGCATTTAGCAGACGCTTTTAATCCAAATTTAGTTTACAGTTTAGGCATTTAGCAGACGCTTTTAATCCAAATTTTTGTCAATTGTCATCTTCATAGATGGTGGTCAGCCACACACTAGGTCACGGTCACAACAAATGGCAAATACAAACTATATCAGTTCTGTTTGGAACTTTCCACAAAATATTAGAAACATCTCAATAGTGGCCTGTCAGGATTGATGATGTGCATATCTGCAGTTCATTTATTTAGCTTACAATATATGTCATCTGTAATAGCTTATATTTAGTTACTATATTTTGCATAATATCTCCTTGAGTCCATTTAAACACACGTGGGGCCTCAGGTTAAGTAGAGATGCTTGGTGCAAACATTGTCATGCAGAACAGTGTATGATGTCAATACAGGGAGACCATACTGTATGATGTTCACATAGCTTACAGGCAGACCATACTGTATTGACACCAAATATGGAAAGTTTGTAGCTTGTAGCTACTGATAAATGACCACTTAAAAGAGTAGTTAGGGTTAGGGTTAGTTTTTGTTTTTTGTTGCACTCCTAAGACAAACATTACATTACAATAAATGTACCCCCATTGATTCCCGATTTGGGTCCCCATCCGGAATCATCATTTACTATGATTATTATTATTATTATTATTATTATTACTTTGTTTTAGGCGACACATACTAAAAACTAGTAGGCCTAGTGTGAGTAATGAAAAGAAGAACAAAAAAAAAAAGAAAAGAAAAAACACACTTTGAGGGTGAACTACTCCTTTAACGATCCCAGAAGCTGACTTCTGTATGTGTACACATTGGTGCTGTAAACTAACTGCTGACCCCATCAAACGATTTAAGAACATAATGAAAGAAAACGTATTGTAGGCTATAAAAGTTAACATAAAAAAAGATTCATTTTACAGCATACAGTATACTGTACTAATTCATGTTCATCCTACAATAATATCAAATTCTGATGAATAAACTATAATAGTTACCCCTATTGTTTTTGGTGTCTCTAAGGTCTATGAGCTATGGCCGGTGTACACAGCCAAATTTACGGACCCCACTGTGCGGATTGTGGGGGCGTGAAAATTCACCGGGTGGACTCTAAATGTCCTCTGGGGCCCCCTCTGCGTGTGGACTCCACTTGTTCGCCCATCAGTCCCACGGATGATTTTTGTTTCTTTTTTTTTAATTTAGGGTCCTTTTCTGCAGTTCAAGCATAATTCCACAGGGCGGCAGGCTATTTTCCAAAACTATTGGAAGTGGACATGTGTACACAGGCAGCATTATTGAATGGAAAAAATTACTGTCTAATTTGATAGACTATCCCATCTCTGTGATTTGTAGATCTAACTTTACAGACAGTTCATTTCTATGATTTGTATATCTAATTCCAAAACCAGTCCCATCCCCATGATTTGTAGATCTAATTCCATCAGCAGTTCCATACCATGATTTGTAGCTCTAAATCCATCACCTGTCACATCCACATGATTTGTAGATCTAATTCTAAAACTAGTCACATCCACATGATTTGTAGATCTAATTCTAAAACCATTCACATCCACATGATTTGTAGATCTAATCCATACCATAATTTGTAGCTCTAAATCTATCACCTGTCACATCCACATGATTTGTAGATCTAATTCTAAAACTAGTCGCATCCCCATGATTTGTAGATCTAATTCCATCGGCAGTTCCATACCATAATCTGTAGCTCTAAATCTATCACATCCACATGATTTGTAGATCTAATTCTAAAACCAGTCATATCCAAATGATTTGTAGATCTAATTCTAAAACCATTCACATCCCCATGCTTTGTAGATCTAATTCCATCGGCAGTTCCATACCATAATTTGTAGCTCTAAATCCATCACCTGTCACATCCACATGATTTGTAGATCTAATTCTAAAACCAGTCACATCCACATGATTTGTAGATCTAATTCTAAAACCATTCACATCCACATGATTTGTAGATCTAATTCATACCATATTTTGTAGCTCTAAATCTATCACCTGTCACATCCACATGATTTGTAGATCTAATTCTAAAACTAGTCGCATCCCCATGATTTGTAGATCTAATTCCATCGGCAGTTCCATACCATAATTTGTAGCTCTAAATCTATCACCTGTCACATCCACATGATTTGTAGATCTAATTCTAAAACCAGTCGCATCCACATGATTTGTAGATCTAATTCTAAAACCATTCACATCCCCATGATTTGTAGGTCTAATTCCATCAGCAGTTCCATACCATAATTTGTAGCTCTAAATCCATCACCTGTCACATCCACATGATTTGTAGATCTAATTCTAAAACCAGTCACATCCACATGATTTGTAGATCTAATTCTAAAATCATTCACATCCACATGATTTGTAGATCTAATCCATACCATAATTTGTAGCTCTAAATCTATCACCTGTCAGATCCACATGATTTGTAGATCTAATTCTAAAACTAGTCGCATCCCCATGATTTGTAGATCTAATTACATCGGCAGTTCCATACCATAACTTGTAGCTCTAAATCTATCACCTGTCACAAAGGCTCTGGTGGGCTGTTTTGGGCTCTGGTGGGCTGTGCTGGGCTCTGGTAGGCTATACAGGGCAGTACTGTGGTATAGCCTAGACATGTTCATGTAAAACTATTGGCCGTGTACACTAAGGCATGTAGAAACTAGGGCCCGTGTACAAATTGGATAATCCAATCAACGAGGAGCTACAGGACTGGCGGGAGCCTTGAGCAGCCCGGTGGAGACTGCTGGAGTCTGGTGCAGTCCTGTGCACCCTGGTCTGGCCTATAACAGCCGGATCCAGCCTACTGTAGGCTAGTGAAGCCATCTAACCTCTCCACTTCCCTAATCTATTCTCCCACTGTGCTGGACTTGGATGTGCTGGGCTGTGCTGGACTCTATCAGGCTCTGGTGGGCTGTTTTGCGCTCTGGTGGGCTGTGCTGGGTTCTGGTAGGCTATACAGGGCAGTACTGTAGTATAGCCTAGGCATGTTCATGTAAAACTATCGGCCGTGTACACTAAGGCATGTAGAAACTATGGCCCGTGTACACAGTGAATAATCCCATCAACGAGGAGCTACAGGACTGGCAGGAGCCTTGAGCAGCCCGGTGGAGACTGTTGGAGTCTGGTGCAGTCCTGTGCACCCTGGTCTGGCCTATAACAGCCGGATCCAGCCTACTGTAGGCTAGTGAAGCCATCTAACCTCTCCACTTCCCTAATCTATTCTCCCACTGTGCTGGACTTGGATGTGCTGGGCTGTGCTGGACTCTATCAGGCTCTGGTGGGCTGTTTTGGGCTCTGGTAGGCTATACAGGGCAGTACTGTAGTTTAGCCTAGGCATGTTCATGTAAAACTATTGGCCGTGTACACTAAGGCATGTAGAAACTAGGGCCTGTGTACACAGTGGATAATCCCATCAACGAGGAGCTACAGGACTGGCGGGAGCCTTGAGCAGCCCGGTGGAGACTGCTGGAGTCTGGTGCAGTCCTGTGCACCCTGGTCTGGCCTATAACAGCCGGATCCAGCCTACTGTAGGCTAGTGAAGCCATCTAACCTCTCCACTTCCCTAATCTATTCTCCCACTGTGCTGGACTTGGATGTGCTGGGCTGTGCTGGACTCTATCAGGCTCTGGTGGGCTGTTTTGCGCTCTGGTGGGCTGTGCTGGGTTCTGGTAGGCTATACAGGGCAGTACTGTAGTATAGCCTAGGCATGTTCATGTAAAACTATCGGCCGTGTACACTAAGGCATGTAGAAACTATGGCCCGTGTACACAGTGAATAATCCCATCAACGAGGAGCTACAGGACTGGCAGGAGCCTTGAGCAGCCCGGTGGAGACTGTTGGAGTCTGGTGCAGTCCTGTGCACCCTGGTCTGGCCTATAACAGCCGGATCCAGCCTACTGTAGCCTAGTGAAGTCATCTAACCTCTCCACTTCCCTAATCTATTCTCCCACTGTGCTGGACTTGGATGTGCTGGGCTGTGCTGGACTCTATCAGGCTCTGGTGGGCTGTTTTGGGCTCTGGTAGGCTATACAGGGCAGTACTGTAGTTTAGCCTAGGCATGTTCATGTAAAACTATTGGCCGTGTACACTAAGGCATGTAGAAACTAGGGCCCGTGTACACAGTGGATAATCCCATCAACGAGGAGCTACAGGACTGGCGGGAGCCTTGAGCAGCCCGGTGGAGACTGCTGGAGTCTGGTGCAGTCCTGTGCACCCTGGTCTGGCCTATAACAGCCAGATCCAGCCTACTGTAGGCTAGTGAAGCCATCTAACCTCTCCACTTCCCTAATCTATTCTCCCACTGTGCTGGACTTGGATGTGCTGGGCTGTGCTGGACTCTATCAGGCTCTGGTGGGCTGTTTTGGGCTCTGGTGGGCTGGGCTGGGCTCTGGTAGGCTATACAGGGCAGTACTGTAGTATAGCCTAGGCATGTTCATGTAAAACTATTGGCCGTGTACACTAAGGCATGTAGAAACTAGGGCCCGTGTACACAGTGAATAATCCCATCAACGAGGAGCTACAGGACTGGCGGGAGCCTTGAGCAGCCTGGTGGAGACTGCTGGAGTCCGGTGCACCCTGGTCTGGCCTATTCCAGCCGGATCCAGCCTACTGTAGGCTAGTGAAGCCATCTAACCTTTCCACTTCCCTAATCTATTCTCCCACTGTGCTGGACTTGGATGTGCTGGGCTGTGCTGGACTCTATCAGGCTCTGGTGGGCTGTTTTGGGCTCTGGTGGGCTGGGCTTGGCTCTGGTAGGCTATACAGGGCAGTACTGTAGTATAGCCTAGGCATGTTCATGTAAAACTATTGGCCGTGTACACTAAGGCATGTAGAAACTAGGGCCCGTGTACACAGTGGATAATCCCATCAACGAGGAGCTACAGGACTGGCGGGAGCCTTGAGCAGCCTGGTGGAGACTGCTGGAGTCCGGTGCACCCTGGTCTGGCCTATAACAGCCGGATCCAGCCTACTGTAGGCTAGTGAAACCATCTAACCTCTGTTTTGGGCTCTGGTGGGCTGTGCTGTGCTGTTCTAGGCTCTGTTGGGCTATACGAGGCAGTACCGTACTAAAGTTTAGACATGTTCATGTAAAACTATTGGCCGTGTACACAAACTCATGTAAAACTATTGCCCGTGTACACAGTGTATAATCGCATGTGCAAGGATCTACAGGGCAAGCTGGAGCCTGGAGCAGCCTGGTGGAGTCTGGTGTAGTGCTGTGCACCCTGGTCTGGCCTATTCAAGCCAGGTCCAGCCTGTAATGGCCTGGTGGAGACATCTAACTACCCCTCTTCCCTGGTCTATACTCCTACTTGGCAGGACTGGGCTGGACTTAGGTGTGCTGGAGCTCTATTGGGCTCTGGTGGGCTGTGCTGTGCTTTGCTGGGCTCTGTTAGGCTGTATGGGGCAGTTCTGTACTATAGCTTAGAAATATTCATGTAAAACTATTGGCTGTGGCGTGCACACAAACTCATGTGGTAACTCAATATGGTTATTGTGAGGCTGAAGATGCTTTCCATCATAGTGACATGCAGAAAAAAACTCTCCATATAGTATGGTTTACATAGAAGTCAGGCAGTTGTCCTTCACATATTCATATATATTTAATGTATTTATTCCATAAATATTTTTTGGGTGAGGGGGGCTCAACCCAATACAGCAGATCTACAAGCACCTCGCAGATCTACAAGCACCTGCCAGGGACACCGTTTGGTTGGCCTGCATAAGCCTTGCTGTCAACACACTACTACACCAACCCCCACCTACCTACCAATCAGGTCACCAAGCCAGGAGTGGTCAATTAGTGCCTGTCTTTTGATCAGTGCCTCCTGCCAAGTGGCCTCAGTCTTTCTTTGGAGTTCACTAGGAGAGAAGCATGTTTGAGCTCAGAGCAAAGTGTGTTTTCCATTTGGACTTACTGTGTTTTGTTGGTGTGTTTGCAACCAAGACCAAAGGAATAGCATATGCACATCGCCTAACTTGTGAGAAAGTCCTGCTGGGCGAAACCTTCTCACTTAATATTTGACAGTTTGTCCTGTTTGGTAGCACAAAAAGAGTTGAGGCGTTTGTAAAACACGGTCTTGTGAAAATAGCAGATATACATGCTCA
This sequence comes from Nannobrachium achirus, assembly GCF_963921795.1. NCBI lineage: Eukaryota > Metazoa > Chordata > Actinopteri > Myctophiformes > Myctophidae > Nannobrachium > Nannobrachium achirus. The sequence continues at coordinate 64,529,934 of NC_137814.1, forward strand.
CAATGCCTCACAACGCAAGGCGGCGTGAGCTTGTAGATCTGCTATTTTCAACATTTTAATATTTAATTTGTCATTTTAAAGGTATTAAAAAGGTCCTTAAATTGTATCTTAAAAAATGTGCAGATAGCCTCTGTACACTGTTGAGTGGAAAAAAAACAATGTTCACATTAAGCTAATCATTTGGGACCACCCAAGATCATTTGGAGACCCCTCTGGGGCTACTGAGCCACAGTTTAACCAATGACTTATAAGGTATACAAGGCTGGATCTGGCTGGAACACTGTGCCAGGATCTCACCAGCACTGTAGCTCCCCACACTTGAGATTAACAACTCTGTACACAGGGAATAGATATACATGAGTGTGTGTACACGGCCAATAGTTTATTATTTACATGAACATGTCTAAGCTTTAGTACAGTACTGCCTCGTGTAGCCCAACAGAGTTCAGCTCAGCACCGCACAGCCCACCAGAGCCCAATACAGCCCAATAGAGTCCAGCACACCTAAGTCTAGGCCAGTCCTGCCCAGTGGTAGTGTAGACCAGGGAAGGGGGGTATTCTTATGGCTGCACCAGGCCATTACAGGCTGGATCTGGCTTGAATAGACCAGACCAGGGTGGACAGGATTTCAAGCTCTAAAAAGGCCTTCATTTCAACTGCGTAAACTGAATTATACTTTTTCCCGGATAAAAGACACTTATTCTGTCTCTACGGCACTCCTAACTCAAAAGGTCAAGGAAAAGGGTCGTTTGAGGCTTCAAAACGGGCCCTTTGTCCTTAAAATGAATAAAAAAATAAAAAAAAAACTTTTTGTTTCATGCAGGAAACACTTTTCATATTTGAAGCATGTCCGATCCGATGGAATGGGTTTCGTGTCTCTCTGACACTTTGAACCCTTTACGATTGCGAAAAAGACACAGAAACCCGTATTTTTGTCCTTAAAATCAATAAAAAATTCAAAAAAAATCTGTTTGTTTCACGCAGGAAAACTTTTCATATTTGAAGAATGCCTGATCCGATGGAATGGGTTACGTGTCTCTCCGACAATTTTAACCCTTTACGATTGCGAAAAAGACACGAAATTTGCACGCCACCAACACGATTACACATTCTTTCGGATAAAAGACACTTATTCTGACTTACTTTTTGATGCTGAATCCAACAAACCCGGTCTCGTGTCTCTACGACACTCGTAACTCGAAAGGTCAAGGAAAAAGCCACTGTGTACACGGGCAATAGTTTTACATGACTTTGTGTACACGGCCAATAGTTTTACATGAACTTGTCTGGGCTTTAGTACTGTTCTGCCTCGTATAGCCCAACAGAGCCCAGCACAGCACAGCACAGCCCACCAGAGCCCAATACAGCCCATCAGAGCCCAATAGAGTCCAGCAAACCTAAGTCAAGCCCAGTCCTGCCCAGTAGGAGTATAGGCGAGGGAAGGTGGGTAGTTAGATGGCTACACCAGGCCATTACAGGCCAGATCCGGCTTGAATAGGCCAGACCAGGGTAGACAGGACTGCACCAGACTCCAGCAGTCTCCACCGGGCTGCTCAAGGGTCCCGCCAGTCCTGTAGCTCCTCGTTGATGAGATTATCCACTGTGTACACGGGCCCTAGTTTCTACATGCCTTAGTGTACACGGCCAATAGTTTTACATGAACATGCCTAGGCTATACTACAGTACTGCCCTGTATAGCCTACCAGAGCCCAAAACAGCCCACCAGAGCCTGATAGAGTCCAGCACAGCCCAGCACATCCAAGTCCAGCACAGTGGGAGAATAGATTAGGGAAGTGGAGAGGTTAGATGGCTTCACTAGCCTACAGTAGGCTGGATCCGGCTGTTATAGGCCAGACCAGGGTGCACCAGACTCCAGCAGTGTCCACCGGGCTGCTCAAGGCTCCCGCCAGTCCTGTAGCTCCTCGTTGATGAGATTATCCACTGTGTACACGGGCCCTAGTTTCTACATGCCTTAGTGTACACGGCCAATAGTTTTACATGAACATGCCTAGGCTATACTACAGTACTGCCCTGTATAGCCTACCAGAGCCCAAAACAGCCCACCAGAGCCTGATAGAGTCCAGCACAGCCCAGCACATCCAAGTCCAGCACAGTGGGAGAATAGATTAGGGAAGTGGAGAGGTTAGATGGCTTCACTAGCCTACAGTAGGCTGGATCCGGCTGTTATAGGCCAGACCAGGGTGCACCAGACTCCAGCAGTGTCCACCGGGCTGCTCAAGGCTCCCGCCAGTCCTGTAGCTCCTCGTTGATGGGATTATCCACTGTGTACATGTGCCATAGTTTCTACATGCCTTAGTGTACACGGCCAATAGTTTTACATGAACATGCCTAGGCTATACTACAGTACTGCCCTGTATAGCCTACCAGAGCCCAGCCCAGCCCACCAGAGCCCAAAACAGCCCACCAGAGCCCAAAACAGCCCACCAGAGCCTGATAGAGTCCAGTCCAGCACAGCCCAGCACATCCAAGTCCAGCACAGTGGGAGAATAAATTAGGGAAGTGGAGAGGTTGGATGGCTTCACTAGCCTACAGTAGGCTGGATCCGGCTTGAATAGGCCAGACCAGGGTGCACAGGACTGCACCAGACTCCTCCAGGCTGCTCCATACTCCAGCCAGCTCTGTAGATCCTGTGTACACGGCACTCCTAACTCGAACGGTTAAGGGAAAGTGTCGTTTTAGGCGTCAAAACGGGCCCTTTGTCCTTAAAATGAATAAAAAAATCAAAAAAATATGTTTTGTTTTAGGCCGGACAAACTTTTCATAATTGAAGGATGCCTGATCCGATGGAATGGGTTTCGTGTCTCTCCGACAATTTGAACCCTTTACAATTGCGAAAAAGACACGAAATTTGCACGCCACCAACACGATTACAAATTCTTTCGGATAAAAGACAATTATTCTGACTTACTTTTTGACGCTGAATCCAACAAACCCGGTCTCGTGTCTCTACGACACTCGTAACTCGAAAGGTCAAGGAAAAAGCCACTGTGTACACGGGCCATAGTTTTACATGACTTTGTGTACACGGCCAATAGTTTTACATGAACATATCTGGGCTTTAGTACTGTTCTGCCTCGTATAGCCCAACAAAGCCCAGCACAGCACAGCACAGCCCACCAGAGCCCAATACAGCCCACCAGAGCCCAATAGAGTCCAGCAAACCTAAGTCAAGCCCAGTCCTGCCCAGTAGGAGTATAGGCGAGGGAAGGGGGGTAGTTAGATGGCTACACCAGGCCATTACAGGCCAGATCCGGCTTGAATAGGCCAGACCAGGGTAGACAGGACTGCACCAGACTCCAGCAGTCTCCACCGGGCTGCTCAAGGCTCCCGCCAGTCCTGTAGCTCCTCGTTGATGGGATTATCCACTGTGTACACGGGCCCTAGTTTCTACATGCCTTAGTGTACACGGCCAATAGTTTTACATGAACATGCCTAGGCTATACTACAGTACTGCCCTGTATAGCCTACCAGAGCTCAGCCCAGCCCACCAGAGCCCAAAACAGCCCACCAGAGCCTGATAGAGTCCAGCACAGCCCAGCACATCCAAGTCCAGCACAGTGGGAGAATAGATTAGGGAAGTGGAGAGGTTAGATGGCTTCACTAGCCTACAGTAGGCTGGATCCGGCTGTTATAGGCCAGACCAGGGTGCACAGGACTGCACCAGACTCCAGCAGTGTCCACCGGGCTGCTCAAGGCTCCCGCCAGTCCTGTAGCTCCTCGTTGATGGGATTATCCACTGTGTACACGTGCCATAGTTTCTACATGCCTTAGTGTACACGGCCAATAGTTTTACATGAACATGCCTAGGCTATACTACAGTACTGTCCTGTATAGCCTACCAGAGCCCAGCCCAGCCCACCAGAGCCCAAAACAGCCCACCAGAGCCCAAAACAGCCCACCAGAGCCTGATAGAGTCCAGCACAGCCCAGCACATCCAAGTCCAGCACAGTGGGAGAATAGATTAGGGAAGTGGAGAGGTTAGATGGCTTCACTAGCCTACAGTAGGCTGGATCCGGCTTGAATAGGCCAGACCAGGGTGCACAGGACTGCACCAGACTCCTCCAGGCTGCTCCATACTCCAGCCAGCTCTGTAGATCCTGTGTACACGGCACTCCTAACTCGAACGGTCAATGGAAAGTGTCGTTTTAGGCGTCAAAACGGGCCCTTTGTCCTTAAAATGAATAAAAAAATCAAAAAAATATGTTTTGTTTTAGGCCGGACACACTTTTCCTAATTGAAGCATGCCCGATCCGATGGAATGGGTTTCGTGTCTTTCCGACACTTTGAACCCTTTACGATTGCGAAAAAGACACCGAAACCCGGATTTTTGTCCTTAAAATCAATAAAAAAATCTAAAAAAATCTGTTTATTTGACGCAGGAAACACTTTTCATATTTGAAGGATGCCTGATCCGATGGAATGGGTTTCGTGTCTCTCCGACAATTTGAACCCTTTACGATTGCGAAAAAGACACGAAATTTGCACGCCACCAACACGATTACAAATTCTTTCGGATAAAAGACACTTATTCTGACTTACTTTTTGACGCTGAATCCAACAAACCCGTTCTCGTGTCTCTACGACACTCGTAACTCGAAAGGTCAAGGAAAAAGCCACTGTGTACACGGGCCATAGTTTTACATGACTTTGTGTACACGGCCAATAGTTTTACATGAACATATCTGGGCTTTAGTACTGTTCTGCCTCGTATAGCCCAACAGAGCCCAACAGAGCCCAGCACAGCACAGCACAGCCCACCAGAGCCCAATACAGCCCACCAGAGCCCAATAGAGTCCAGCAAACCTAAGTCAAGCCCAGTCCTATCCAGTAGGAGTATAGGCGAGGGAAGGGGGGTAGTTAGATGGCTACACCAGGCCATTACAGGCCAGATCCGGCTTGAATAGGCCAGACCAGGGTGCACAGGACTGCACCAGACTCCACCAGGCTGCTCCATACTCCAGCCAGCTCTGTAGATCCTGTGTACACGGCACTCCTAACTCGAACGGTCAAGGAAAAAGCCACTGTGTACACGGGCCATAGTTTCTACATGCCTTTGTGTACACAGCCAATAGTTTTACATGAACATGTCTGGGCTTTAGTACTGTTCTGCCTCGTATAGCCCAACAGAGCCCAGCACAGCCCACCAGAGCCCAATACAGCCCACTAGAGCCCTATAGAGTCCAGCACACCTAAGTCCAGTCCAGTCCTGCCCAGTGGGAGTATAGAGCCAGAGCCCAATACAGCCCACTAGAGCCCAATAGAGTCCAGCACACCTAAGACCAGCCCAGTCCTGCCCAGTGGGAGTATAGACCAGGGAAGGGGGGTAGTTAGATGGCTGCACCAGGCCATTACAGGCCATATCCGGCTGGTTAGATGGCTGCACCAGGCCATTACAGGCCATATCCGGCTGGAATAGGCCAGACTAGGGTGCACCAGTCTCCACCAGACTCCACCAGGCTGTTCCAGGCTCCAGCCAGCCTTTAGCTCCTTGCACATGTGATTAACCCCTGTGTACACAGGCAATAGTTTTACATGAGTTTGTGTACACGGCCAATAGTTTGACATGAACATGACATTGTAATGGCCTGCACCAGGCCATTACATTGTATTGGGCTCTGGTGGGCTATGCTAGGCTGGGCTCTGTTGGGCTATACAAGGCAGTACTCTACTAAAGCCTAGACATGTTCATGTAAAACTATTGGCCATGTACACAAACTCTTGTACATCTATTGCCTGTGTTCACAGTGTTTAATCCCATGTGCAAGGAGCTACAGGGCGGGTGGGAGCCTGGAGCAGTGTGGTGGAGACTGTTGGAGTTTGGTACAATTATGTGCACCCTGGTCTGGCCTATTCCAGCCAGGTACGGCCTTTAATGGCCTGGTGCATCCATCTAACTATCCCCCTTCCCTGGTCTATACTCCCACTGGGCAGGACTGGCCTAGAATTAGGTGTGCTGGAGTCCATTGGGCTCTGGTGGGCTGTATTGGGCTCTGGTGGGCTGTGTTGTGCTGGGCTGGGCTCTGTTGGGCTATACGAGGCAGTACTGTAATAAACCCTACACATGTTCACGTAAAACTATTGGTCGTGTACACAAAGTCATATAAAACTGTTGCCCGTGTACACAGCGGTTAATCACATGTGCCAGGAGCTACAAGCCTGGCGGGAGCCTGGAGCAGCCTGGTGGAGACTGTTGGAGTCTGATGCAGTCATGTGCACCCTGGTCTGGCCTATTCCAGCTGGATCCGGCCTGTAATGGCCTGGTGCATACATAACTGCACCCCCTTCCCTTGTCTATACTCCCACTGTGCAGGACTGGGCTGGACTTAAGTGTGCTGGACTCTATTGGGCTGCATTGGGCTCTGGTGGCCTGTGCTGTTACACTATTAAACCTATTACACTATTACATGTAATGCACTATTACACTATTAGACTTATTACACGTATTACACTATTACACTATTACACCTATTACACTATTAAACCTGTTACATTATTACACTATTTACACATTATTGTGCTATTACACTATTACACTTATAGTGTAATATATACGTTTTACCCCCGGGAGACCCTCCTGAGAAGCGGAGGTCCCCTCCCCGCCCGGGCCTCGGTCCTTGGAGTGGAGCAATAGCTTGTAGATCGGCTAATTGAGTATTTTCCATATTTCTTTTCCCGGTGGCGCTGGGGTCCCTGGGGGTCCCTGGAGCTCCAGGGGTCCCTCGGGGCCCAGGCGGTGGCCCTGCCGCCGGGGACCCCCTGGTTGCCGTCCCCGTCTCTCCCGGTCGCTCCGGGGCCGAGTTAAAGCCTTTTTAGCGGACTGCAGTTGCAGGGGTCTGCCACTAGGTGGCGCTCTACGAACGGCCGTCTCCGGGCCGCCGAGGCGGACGCGTGGGTACCGGCCCCAGCTCTCCCGGTCGCTCCTAGATCGAGTTACAGCATTTTATTTGCGCTGCAGTGGCGGGGGGTCCTCCACTAGGGGCGCGACCTGGTGCGTCGTTCCGGAGCACCAGGAGTCGTGGTCCCCGGGAATTCCCTGTGAGCAGCCCCTTTGGGGGATCATTTGGTCATTTTTTAGCTTTTTGGCGGTGGTCCCCGGGGGTCCCCGGAGCTCCAGGGGGTCCCTGGCTACTCTGCAGTCCCAGGCCGAGGCCCCAAAGTCAGACAGGAGCGGAGCAGCGGCCCGTCTGGTTCTCCAAAGCCATATCCCAGGTCCACAGTCATATCGCCAGGGGTCCCTGGAGGTGGTCCCTGATCGGTAGTCCCCGGACTCTGCAGTCTGAGGCCAAGGCCCCAGAAACCCCTCAGGGACCCAGAGAGGTCCCCGAACCACACTTTGGGAACCAGCCAAGGACCCCTTTGAAACCCTGTAGGTCCCCCCAGAGGTCCCCAAACCACACTTTGGGAACCAGCCATGAATGTACTAGGCTGTTGTGAACCAGCCATGGAAACCCTGGGGGTCCCCAAACCACACTTTGGGAACCAGCCAGGGACCCCCTGGAAACCCGGGGTCCCCAAACCACACTTTGGGAACCAACCAGGCAGTAGTAGGCTAGACTATGGCTCTCTGCTGCCCCCCATTGATAAAACATAGTCGGCACAGAATTGTACACGAAAGGCAGCCAGCGAGTGATCACGCACCATGGTCACTATGAGACATGTACAATGACTGTACACCGGCTCCAAAGGGTACACGGGCCATGGTCATTAACATTGAAACTGCCTGCCGTAGACACCAAAAACAATTGTTACCCCTATTATATAGTTTGAGAAAGAAAAATTTACCAAATAATGGCCCAGTGCTGGCCAGTGCCAAAATAAATAAAAGCCTGTTACCAATAGCCGCCTGGCCTCTTTTAAGCGCCCGGGGTCTGACTCCATTTTGCGAAATAAATGCCCGGGCTACTAATTGGTTATTCACGGTATATATATATATATATATATATTTGGCCTGCAACGATACATGAACCGATATCGAACCGTTCGGTATGCGCTACGTACCGAATGACCGAACGATAATTATATATATATATATATATATATATATATATTAAGGGTGCCGGAAAAAATCGATATGAATCGATTATCGGTTTCAACACTAGCGATACGGCCGCATCGATGCGCGTTTACCCGGATCGGTCCAAATCGCGGCCGTATCGGTCGATGTATCGGTCCTAAAGTAATTAATCAGATTAATCGGATTTTAGCATTAAATAATTAACCTGCTGTGAAATTCTGAACTTACTTACTCATCGTTTACTGTTACAAATCATTACTTCAAAAGTGAGCGCTCTGCTAGCACAGTCAGTGCTGCAGTGCAACGGAAAGAAAAAAAAGAAAAAGCTGCCTGCTGCTCTGTCCTCCAAATAGAGCTGGGTTTCTGCGTACTGCAGTCACTGTCCTGCGGGAAGCCGCAGATCTACAAGCCCACAGGGTGTTGCATGTGTGGATGGGTTGTAAACGTATAGATCTGCTACTTCCGATGCAGCGTGTATGACGCATCACTATGGATTCATTATTCCAGTGGAGAAACGCAAGTTTGGATTTTATAAGAATGCGACAGTAATGGATTGGATAACACTTTTCCTAGTAGAACCATCAGAAGTCCCCGCACTTGTCGACAGCAAAGGTAATAATCACAGCATCAGCTTTTATGGCAAAGGGCTACTATTTATTGGTTTTCAAAGTGGGGTCCGGGGACCCCCAAGGGTCCTTGAGGGAGTTCTAGGGGGTCCTCGGCGAAATGATAGGAACCAAATGGACCCTTGGGTATGTGTAACTCAGGGGAGTGTACAAATGGAACCAAATGGACCCTAATGAACCCTTGGGTATGTGTAACTCAGGGGAGTGTACAAATGGAACCAAATGGACCCTAATGGGTCCATTTGGTTCCATTTAAACTTAAGACAAGAGCCTGATCCATGTCAAACTGGGGGTCCTTGACATTGATTTTTTTTAGAACTACTGCAGTAGAGCCATAAGATAACAAGTAGACATGATGTGTGCCAGACTTCAAATGTTGCACTTAGCCTACTTTATACTGCTGTTGTTACTGTTGTAAAGTGGATCTCTTTGAAATGATCTTATTGACTGAATAACAGGAGGCTCTTTCACTAGTTTTATTTGGTGATCTGATCTGTGGCATTGCTGAGGATTGATCTGATCTGTGGCATTGGTGAGGATGTATTTTAGTTTTTCAGTGTTATTATAGCAGCTTTGCAAAGTACAATTATTGCACTGTACTGAAGCCTGAAGGGCCAGGCCTTTTGTGTGTTTGTTTTATATTTCTCCACCTGACCAACTGTAACTGCTAAAGTGAAGTTCTTAGAAATGGGTGTGTGAGACAGATTTTCAAACCATGTCAGTAGGCTTTGTAGTTTACATTAATTATTTTTTGTATCTACATGTCTGTGTCTATTTAGAATGAACACAACAATGACATGATACTAAAATGATTTGTCATCCATCTTTCTTTACAATTTTCTGTTATTCCATGGTCTTTTATGAGATATCCATTATTTGAAGGTCAGCAATGCTACTTTATAGATTATAGCTTCTTAATTGAATGGAAAATTAATGTTTCATTAAACGTATGTATCAGATCACACCGTATCGCATCGAATCGTATCGAATCCAATCGAATCGCATAAAATTCCACAAAATCGAAATCGTATCGAAATCGTATCGAAATTGCACCGTATCGAATCGTTCTGTATGTAAGATGTATCGTCTCTGAATCGAATCGTAGCCCATGTATCGGATACGTATCGAATCGCCTTGTAAGGGATGGATACACACCCCTAATATATATATTTATATATTCTTTTTTTTAATCAACGTCGGATGATGCGCTCTCTTGCGCTACCAGAGTTGTTGATCTGCACTGAGCTGCCAACCCTCACGCAATGAGCGTGAGACTCACGCAAATGACCCTCTTCTCACGCTCTCACGCCACACATCGTATTTCTCACGCCGTCATATCACCAGCCGTCACAAAGTGGAAAACTGCGTCAACTCGAGTGTCACTGAGACATCCACTTCGGCCGCGATTTGAGCAACAAAAAAGGGCTTAAAGGACCTACACCATGAATTTTCACTTTTTCTATTTTAAAACCTTTTTTTGGTGTCCCACTGGCACCTTCTATCCTCACAAAGTCCTATTTCTGACAAGTGTGTCTTTCTCTGGTTTTGGGAAGACAGAGATGAGAAGCTCTCAGAACAGTGCTGTTCTGAGAATTGACGCGTGTGACGTCACACACGTTTCTGTTTAAAAAAAAATATATATATATATATATATATATTTTTTTTTTCAAAAAAAATTTTTTTTCAAAAATTTTTTTTTTCTTTGGAAAAACCCCACTAGATGCGCCACTGAGCAAACAGAGGCCGTTTTTGGTATTGCAGCTGGAGAGCCTCATTATAGTAGAGCTAGAACAAACAAAGGAATGGTCAGAGTGTTTGTTGAGGGTTAAAACCTGTCTAAGACTCAATTTTGAGCATATATTTATACAAAAAATATAGTTTTAAAAGCATGGTGTAGGCCCTTTAAAATACTGTATCTGATTCTGAAGTAATGATAAGATGCGTGATGTGTGTGCGTGAGCGTCTGGTGTGAGGACGCTGCGTGCACGTTCCTGCGCATTCTCTACAGTAGATCGACAGGCGACAGGAGGACCTACAACATTAATTCAACACGTCCAAAATGCCCATTTCAGGAGACGATCACTTGGGTTAAGATATACTTTATTGACCAGAATGAAGCAGAAAGCAAGCATCACACAACATGGCATATTGAGCACCCTACTATAGAGACAGCATAGAATCTAAGCCTATATCTAAGTGCATAGTATTGGCAGTCTACCTTAGCTCTACTATAAGACAGCATAGAATCTATAGCCTAAGTTAGCATGGTTTGGCATGGGGTTCTGCCTCGGGCCATGGCTCGCTGAACCCACGATCCTCATGTTACCATGAGCATCGAGGGCATAATCTAATTACAGCGAGCCCTGGCCCGATACCCCCCGAGGGGGATCTAAGGCAGAACCTGAAGGTGGCGCTGGGGTGGTGGCGGGGCAGTGCTATGCAACAAGACTGAGTCCCACCATCTGACTTCCCTAAGAACTATGGGTAAGGGGGGGGGCAGGACCTAGTGACCCACCCCCCTCCGCGCGCGCGCTCCCTTGGGACCGCCCCCTGAACTCGCTTTGATCCTTACGAATCGTCGCACTATTTCAGGAGACGATCACTTGGGTTAAGATATACTTTATTGACCAGAATGAAGCAGAAAGCAAGCATCACACAACATGGCATATTGAGCACCCTACTATAGAGACAGCATAGAATCTAAGCCTATATCTAAGTGCATAGTATTGGCAGTCTACCTTAGCTCTACTATAAGACAGCATAGAATCTATAGCCTAAGTTAGCATGGTTTGGCATGGGGTTCTGCCTCGGGCCATGGCTCGCTGAACCCACGATCCTCATGTTACCATGAGCATCGAGGGCATAATCTAATTACAGCGAGCCCTGGCCCGATACCCCCCAAAACTACAAACCCCCAAAGCACGCCAAAATCTCAGAATCCCATGCCAGTGCTAGCCAATATTACTAAGCAAAATATTAAGCAATGATATTGGCAGCTTGCCAAAACGCTATAAGTACTGCTAAAGCAATTTAATAATTAAGAATGTTAGCAGCTGCAGACCGAACCCAACGGTGAGGAAGGTGGTACTGCTGACTATAACGATATACTGCAATCTGACTGAAGCCATACTAAACACCCTAGAGAAAGCGGGAGCAGCAACATGGACGTATATATATATAGACAGCAGAACCAGAAGCAGCGATGAAACCTTTAATTCATATAACTACAGCGCCATACAGCTTCACATCCTACCTAACTAACACCCCAGCAACCACCTAGCTTTTGCATGATAGAATTTATAACTCGCAGTGATGCAAAATAAAACCCTATGGAACAACCCTGCTAATAGTGCCTGCAGCACTATTAACATCAGCAGCAGAAGCGTTAACTGAAACGCGTCCAACTCCAGCTTGGAACCATTACGCTTCGGTCAGTCCTGTGTTGTGTGTGCTTGATAGCTTGGCGTGCAGGATCTTGAGTTAGCTGAGGGCACCAGAAGTGCTGGTGGTTTGGCTGCTCCAATCCGGAGAGAATGCAGAGTGAAGAGTGGCGGGCCGCAAATCTGGCAGCTCTCTCCGGGGGTCGTGTGACGAGGACGTCGGGCAGACGGCCCGGTGTTCAGCATGGACATGAAAGGACAGAAGGGAGAGTTAGTTCTGCGACTGACACTGGTGTACCTTCCCTGCTTAAACTGCGAGCTGCAATCTTCAGAGGCCATGTGCTAGTCGCATCTTAAGCCTGGCCTTGGTGACCGCATGTGCTTGCCGCAGAAATTACAATCTTAGCTTTAGCTGACCATAACAATGAAACCACGCCTAAGGACGCTGACTTTTAGGATCACAGAGAAATTTTCGCAGCCCACGGAGCGCTCTGCTGCAGAGTCTGCTGCTGCACATATGAGAATCTCCACGAGATACCCGTCTTGACCTTTAAAGGCAAGCTATGCAAGCCTAGAGAGCGGCTAAAGCCCAACATCCAGTACAAGTAAGACGCTGCCATGTAACTATGGTTGCCTATTATTAGCAAGCTTAGAGAGCGGCTGAACGCTCACAGAATCGAACAAGCGAATGCGTTGCTATTTACCTGCTAGAGTGTGGCTCCTCAGGGCATCTGGCTGAGCCCGAGGGCGCCCGGAGCGCCGCCGCTGAAGCTGCTCCGCGCCCGGGGCACCGCTGCCGAAACTGCTCCGCTCCGCAGGGAATGCGGTGTGTAGAGAGATGGCGCGACGCCTTCACTCTGGCCCTCCTCCCTCAGTCTCGCGGCGAACCAGCATGCGTCATGGAACAGAGGGTCGTTGGGGCAGACATCGGGCGGACAGCCAGGTGTTTCAGCATGGAAATACAGGACGAAAAAGTGAGTTAGTTCTGCTGCAGAGTTTGCTGATGCACACATAAGAAACTCTACAACCCATCTCTTGACTTTTAAAGTCAAACCATACCAAAACGTGGCCCAACCGATATGCGTAAATTCCCCAGCTTAGAGCGACTGCACCCTGACAGAACTTAACAAGCAAATGCGCTGCTATTTACCTGCTAGAGTCTGGCTCCGCCGTGCTTCCAGGGCAGCCGTCGCTGGCGAGAAAACTGGCTCCCGCCGTTGGCGCTAGAACTGGCGTTCCTTTGCGGCGTGACGGCGGTGTCGGTGTGCCGCTCCCTCCGGAAGATGAGCCTGTGCCCTACGTGCCTCCGTCGTGGGCTCGCGGGCCGCCGGGAAGTCAGGAGGCTGGCGGACCGGCTGTCCCAAGGCAGCAGCGGAAGCAGCTGTGGCCGTCGCAGCGATACCCTCCGTGGTGCCGACCGACTCCCGACTGGACTCCCAGCCGCACACAGCATTAGACGAAGCTAGAAACATAACCTTCATGACATGATTAGTGGAACCTGCAGCTAAAGCTGCCATGATAACCTGCTGTCCTAGCCGTGGGCCTGCAGCCGCGCCGGCCTGAAGCTGGAATAATAGACAGGATGAATAGCAACCAGCAAGTATTAGCTTTAGCATGAGCTGAAGGAAAACAGTACTGAAGCCAAGTGCAGCGGCTACGGAAACACCACTAGAACATACGGTGTGCTATGTGACCCAGTACTATAACCTTAGTTTGCAACAAATATTTGAGTTAAACCCCTTTAACTTCTGAAACACTGGTAGCAGCTTAACATGCAGTAGAAACACCCCGCAGCTGCCGTGCGACGCTGCAAAGACGACCTGCTGTAGCTGTCGCTATGCGTCGGCTTTAGCCCGAAGCTGAAAGATAGACCTGATGTTAGGGTTAGGAAACCTGAAAAATAAACATGATTTTAGGTTAGGAACCTGAAGTTAAAACGTAGACCTGGTGTTAGCCGCGCCCTTATAGCCGCCGCAGCGAGACGCTGTTAAGAAAGTGATTTAACTGGACCTTTAGCCTGGAGCTGCCATACTGGAGCAGTAATGACAACATGTTAGCAGAAAACACTCAACACCCTGGTAACAGCTTGACATGCAGTAGAAACAATAACTTGCTGGTTTTTATAGCATTTAGTATAGCAGTACCGCTGACAACTTAGAACTTATCAACTAAAAGCCTACGATGCGAGGAAAAGCTACAGCTGATGGATGCTGAAACTGAAAGAGAATGTTTAGCTGGATGGGAGGGAGGGAGGGTGGTCTATCGAGCATTTAGAGTAGACTACGATTCCCTGCATGCACTAGCGAGTTCAACTGGTGACGTCAGGACAGACAGGCACGACTGTGTTAGCGGAAGCAAAACAAGTTCGCACGTAAACTGTATAGCCTGCGGGTTTTCCTCCTCCCAGGAGCTCACACGGAAAACATCCTTAATAGGCTTCTCAAAGAGAGGCGAATACTGTTTTTAATAGTTCCTCCCGCGAGGGCTTCTATGCCACGATAAATGGCAGCAGCCCTACTATGGTCCAAGAAGCGACAGGAACCATTTAGTAGCTGCTAAGGTATAGCAACTAGCACCTCATAAGCAGCAGCTGTTAAGACGGCCAGACAGTGCAAAAAGAGGAAAACATACACATAACCCGAGGCGAGGCAGAAGCAATATAGGCCCCATACTAACTAGATTAAGCACGCTGCGGGCGAAGCTTGCTACTAGCACGACGCCGAGGCTTGGCATGATAGAGAACTACATTTCCCACACGCAGCGCTTAGTATTTGCTGCCGAACGTCATGCCGTAAATCACCGCTTGACGTGACTCGGCTAGCTCAGGAGCTAGGTGAACTCTGCCGTTTACAGACACCTGCAACCTACAAACTGAATCCTCCTAGCGTGATTCATTACCTGCTACGGGGCTGTGTTTTCACGCGGGCCGCCGCTCTATGCCTTGACATGGCTAGCACATTGATTTACCAGCTAACAGCATCCTTACCGAAATAGCCGGCTAGCAATAGCCACCAGCTAGCTCCTAGCTGACTATACATTAAACCTGTTGTTCCGCGCTAGCCGATACGGCCCGCGCCGTTACAAGTACTGACCTGGTTATCGACAAACCCAACGACTGAGATTACTTTAACTCATGGTAGCCCAGTAAAGGCCCACCAGGGCACGAAATAAGTTAGCATTTAGCCCGTAGCCACAGCCAACTTCTATGATACTGAGTTTACCTTTAGCAACTTTAGCAAGCCTGTAACACCTTTGAAATAGCTTTAGCAACAAACTGAAAGTACAGAAATCAGCTAGGCACCAGCAACGATAGCAAGAAATCTGAACCTTGAAACAGCAGTTTAGAATTCAGCGATTACCAGAATAACAATCTCAAACTTCCCATACAACCTGGCCAAGAACACAGCTTCTTAGTTTGGCAGCTAAGTTTACAGTTTACAGTTTACAGTTTAGGCATTTAGCAGACGCTTTTAATCCAAAGCGACTTACAATAAGCAGATACAACATCGCAATAATAAACAAGATAATAGGTCAGTACATTAACAGCAATATAACAATGTAAATGGATATCTATCTAGAGAAAAACACAATATAATCAAGTTCTAAAGAAACCTAACAAACAAATGTTAACTAGCTTCATGTATGGTCATTGAACATACATGAATTGAGCGATAGAAAAATAGCAGAAACAGACAGAAATACTCAGCCAAGTTAGGCACCCTCTCCAAGCGGTGGGCAGCAGCACAGCTACCTGCAAGCAACAAGTGTGGCACTTGTGTGTGTACTGCCGCATGGTAGCAAGCAGCAGTGCTATGCAACAAGACTGAGTCCCACCATCTGACTTCCCTAAGAACTATGGGTAAGGGGGGGGGCAGGACCTAGTGACCCACCCCCCTCCGCGCGCGCGCTCCCTTGGGACCGCCCCCTGAACTCGCTTTGATCCTTACGAATCGTCGCACTATTGCTTACTAGCAGGCAGTTTAAATGAGGAGGGACTTTTGGATGGATGCGTGTGCAAAAAGAACAGATCTTCAAGCAAAAGATGTGTTACTTGCAGCTTAAAGTTGTACTATGTAACTTTTTTTATAAAACAAATCTTAAAATTCTCCTAACTATTAAATCACAAAAGTTTTAGAAGATCCGCGCCGTGAATTTCAGCCTGTAAAGCCTTCTCTGTATGTAAACTGAGATCCTTGCCGTGGACCGGATCTCGCGCCAAAATTGCGTCATCACACTACCGGCCAATCACAGCGAGGGTTATACAACTGCCGGCCAATCACAGCGCATCTTGAAGTGGGGTCGCTATGGCAGCCATATTTGTTGTCGCCCGTTTGTACCATCCCTTCTCTAGGTAATTTCGCCTACCAGGCAGGGTGAAGGAGTCCGTATCTCTGGAATTACTGAACGCACAGGAACAAGGGACCCCTTAAAAGATAGATCTCAGCGAGGTGGAGGCAGACGCGGGGGTCTGAAGGTACGAAAAACGTCCGAAAGACGCGGACGCGACCGCGGTTTGCTATAGGGCTAATGACCACTAGTTGGGCATCTTACACAGTATGGCTTTAATGTAAACATTTAGCCATAATTTTCTCATCCTAGTAAAGCCAGATAAAAGTATCAAACTCCCTGTAAAATGCAACAGAATACAGGAAATAACATCTACTCTTTTAATTTTTTTCTGGGGGAGGACCCCCAGACCCCCCACCAAAATGATCCACATTCCACAGTAGGCCTATAGGCTATTAACTACGTTTCTGCCTCAAAATTACATATATTCATTATTGAGGGTTAGATTTGGAGAATTAAATAACACCCACCCAGTGAAACATACTGTACCTCGTTGGTGTAATATAGTGACTCCAAGGGTCAATAAAATTATAATAATAACCTAAATTATTGTAATATTTGTTGAACATATAGGCCTATATATCATTTTTTTATATTTCTTTTGAGGCACCAAAGCCCCCCCCCCCCCCCCCCCTCGCTAAAAAAGAAAAATCTCACTCTTAGGTTTTCCTGAAAGTTGGCAGCCCTGTTGCCGACATTGTCTAGGCAGAGGCTGGTCCAGTGGTCCACGGACCCCCGGTCGGCCCGGACCAGCGCTTGTAGATCGGCTCTTTTCGCAAAAACCACCGTAGCTCCGCCAGGTCGTGGAGGGGCTAAAGTCTGTCTGTATTTCACGACAATGTGCATTGTCACACTGTCATTGGCTGCACCTGTGTGCTGTGCTAGTTAGTTTTGATAATGAGACGCCAGCTTTCCTATATTCAGTTGCTCGCTGCATGGAAGGACACATTATGTCCCCCATTCTGTGTCCGAGCAAGAGAGTGACAGTTTTTTTCCCCTTTTTTCAAGACGCTGCCTGCCAGATTATTATGTTTATTTTATTTTTTTGGGCCAGATGAACATTTCTGCTCCTAACACTACTGCTTCATTGGGCCTTATTGCCTGTGTCCTAAGCCTATCAGAACGCTTGTTGCATTTCAAAAATGACTTAGGCAATTATGCTATGAGGCTGATTAGTTTGACTTAGGCAAAAAGGCATCAGAGCCTAATATGTGGACATACATAATTTACAATTGGTATAAAGTAAGTTGTTATGTCTGCATTAGAGTCTGTGGACATGCATTGTTTACAATTGGTATAAACTAAACAATGTTATGTCTGCATTAGCGTACATGTCCTGGCATGACTTCTATCTTAATGCAAGATTGTTTCATCACAATGAAATGACTTGTTTTTTATATCAGACCACAATATCAACTTTGTCCACTTGAGGGAGACACAAGACAATGGAATGAAATGAAAGGCAAACAGATACTGTAGTCAGGGGTCTTTAACGTTTTCAGGCCAAGGACCCCTTAGCTGAGAGAGAGATGAAGCAGGGACCCCCACAACGTGTTAATACATTCCATAGTTGAGTTACTAGGGCCCATGGTGGGGGGGCCTTGAAAAGCCCCCTCCCCCAACATTCACAGTGAAATATTGTCCCCAGGGCATAAACTTGGGTGTGACGCCCCTGAATGAATGTGTTTTTGTATAATTTTAGTACAAAGGGACCTCAATTTAAACAAGCCCAAATGCTTTCTTGTGGTCTTTATCTGTTTAGTGGCCCTTGTATCAGTGAACTGTACTTTTACAATGCAAACTTCTAACAAAGTATTCAATCAATCAATGTTCACATAACATCTAATATAGAAATCAATGAAGACAGCAGAGCAACAGCTACCTTTACTGGCGACTGGTGACACTGTTAAACAGGCCATTACAAGTCTAGTCATAGTATTCAGTAAACATGTTTAAACACGTTTGGGTCAAATTCTTGTGTTCTTCGGTCAGTAGGCTAGTGGAGCAGCAGGACATGATACCGTCTCTCTCTCTGTCTCTTGTTTTTCCTTCTAAACTCACGGTTTGTAGTGTGAAATCAGCCATGAGGATTTATTTACTCATTTTCCTGGTGATTTGGACCAGCTGTACCACATCTGGAACAGGTAAGGCATTAAAGATAATTACAGTTCCACTGATTGATATAATGTACTTGAGGTTTGAGGGAGTAGCCTAGTTCTTATTGGTTTATTCATCTTACACATGTAATCCTTTGTAGGCTAAGGACCCTCTAAAAACGAGATGATACATCTCAAGACGTACATAATCATGAGCCTATAGGCTTAGCCTAGCTCCAGTTTCTGAATCGCTAGCCACGCCCATTCAATATGTTCTGGCGATTCATTCAGGCTGCACAGGCTATAGTACTATCCTTGTTTCATGTAAATTAGGTTATACACCACCCTGCCTCAATGTGTGTGTGTGTGTGTGTGTGTGTGTGTGTGTGTGTGTGTGTGTGTGTGTGTGTGTGTGTGTGTGTGTGTGTGTGTGTGTGTGTGTGTGTGTGTAGATAGATAGATACCTTTATTATCCCAAGGGGGAAATTCAGTTGTCCAGTTGTAGCATAGCAGACAGTATTTACAAAGTTACAGAGAAGTAAGAAAAAAAAGATAGATAAGAGGAAAAAAAGAGCAGTACAGTACCAATAAAGAGAAGGTGCATCAATAGAGGGGGCGAATAATATATAAGTATATATACATAAAGTGTCTTACAAAAAGAGACCGTAACAGTCAATGCTAGTTAGTGCAACAATTATCTCACTGACATTGTTAAACAAAGCAGAATACTCAGAAACTACCAACGTGTGTGTGTGTGTGTGTGTGTGTGTGTGTGTGTGTGTGTGTGTGTGTGTGTGTGTGTGTGTGTGCGTGCGTGCGTGCGTGCGTGCGTGCGTGCGTGCGTGCGTATGCGTTTCTGTCTGACTGTATTGTATTGTGTATACTTCCGCTTTGGCAATGTAAACATATTAAGTTCTCATGAGAATACTAGCCTGGCGTGATTTTAAGACCGCTTTATCAAAATGTTTTTTTCATAGCCACTTCATGCATTATATATTTGTCTTATCTTTTCATTTTTGTTTTGTTTTAAGGACCTAAGGTGATTGGTTCATCTCAGCCTGTGGTGGCCAGGGTGGGAGATGATGTCATCCTTCCTTGTCACATTGAACCTCCTGTCAACATGGAGAAGGGGACGGTGTGGTGGACCAGACCTGACCTGTTGGGGTCAGGGTCACCACCCGTGCACGTTCTCCAAAATGGATATGTGAATTCTTGGAGTCAGGACCCGTCATACAACCAGAGGACATCCCTGTTTCCTGAGCAGTTGTCTCATGGTAACATCTCACTGAAACTGTCCAGGATGACGCTCTCAGATCAGGCAACATACAAGTGTTATGTTCCACACCTGGGCAGCAGCAGTCTGATCCAGCTTCGTGTTGGTAAGACTTATTGTTCAAATCCTGGATGGAAAAACAACAATGAAAGGGCATGACTAAATTGTTTTCATTAACTCTGTATGGCATAACTTTTTATCTTTGTGAGAACTGTTGTGGTAGTGTGGGGGTTCCTAGAAGTTTGCAGCCATTCGGGCCCCTCACGTCTAAAGATCGCGCCAGCTTTGCAGGCGCTCACAGCTACGTTGCAGCAGTGATCCAACAGATATGGCCATATCAGACCTGCCAACCTTGGGACATTTATTTGAGTACACATATGCGCGGGCGCCCGCGCCGCACATTTTGCGGTTTTCCCACGCGAAACGTGCACAGCGTATATTTTGAGGGGTCCCACGCGACCTTTAGTTATGTTAAAGACATTTCACACCAGAAATATAGCACATTGCATGTCTTGACTTACACTAATAATGGAGACAAGATGTTATAATAACCTTCTAAAAAAATGCCATTTGGTCTGGAGAGGGCTTCTTCGCTGTTTCACCTGCATTTGGTTAAAAGTTATAACAAGTGGCGTTCGAACATTACAAACTTTGCAAATAACTTTAGTTTCATCGTGTCGGTTTTGGCATATCCAAAGAACAAGCCAGTTCCATAGACCGAGGGAGAACACTGTCATGCAGCCCCCCTGTGTGTGTCTGTCTGTCTATCGTGCCTGCGTGCTGCCCAAAGCAGGGCGGAGGGGCCGTGTAAGCAAGGGGACAGATCCTCAAGCTAATGACACGTTGTTAGCTTGTAGATCTGTTCTTTTTGGCGATTTACACCACCGTACTATAGAATATAAAATTAAGCTATAGAGCTGCGACTCATAGAACGTGCACTCGCTGTATCCATAGCATTGTCTGTATGAATGTCTGTATCACGATCCATACAAGCTCTGAAAAGGCATATCCCCCCGAAATTGCGTAGTAGTCATTGGATATTGCGTACCTTTGTACAGAGACCTAAAAGTAGGTCTGCCATATATGGAGATCTGTATCTGTCATTCCTTGCACACTTCCCCCTCATGTCCTAGTACCCAGTTATCCAGGTGCCCACCTCTCCAAGGATCTTACCAAATCCATAAATTCTTCTATTTATTGTGTTACTATAGCAGAATTTATATATTTAATGATTGTTCTTAAAAAAACATTGACATTGTATATTAATTAGGAGATTGCAGGCTGAGGTCCTTTAGTTTCCAATTCAACTTGTAGGAGTTGAAGCTGAAGTTACATTCAGTCCCACAGATAAATATTGTGAAAATAGCTGATCTAGCTTGTAGATCGGCAAAGCCGATAGAGGCAAAGCAGATACCGAGCCAAGACATGGCCCATATCTGTGTGGCTGGTTCAGATAGGGATTTCCATGTATGGGCATAAAATATATTGTATGTTGTGATGTCATGGGAACCACTCTAACAGAATACCTTTTATGCCCATATATGGAGATCCCTGATGTTATCAATATTAAATGAGTAGTAACATTACTCGTTATACAGAATATTTTCCATTCATGTTTAACAATCCTACTTGGGGAAAATGTAATTGTAATATCATGTATTATCATTCAAAACATTGCATTAATTGATTATATTACTTGTTAGTGGAAAATGTAATAATAATGTAGGACCCATGGTGGTTAATTGAGACCAGACAGGAATCAAACCTGTGATCTTTGGATCACAGTGGATGGAACCATTGTAGATTTGATTGCAACCGAAGGTCGCAGTTTAATATGAGAAACGTCAGAGCTTGTCCGCGTCCATCCGTCTGTGTACACATTTTTACGGTCTATGTGTTTGCCGCTCTGACATCAAGCTCTGATGTCACTGTTATGTAGAGGTCTTCGGGTGCGTCCGAGATCCGAAATACCCGGGATCCGACCGGGTCCAAGCCGGGTACCAGGTCCATTTACGAGCAGTTACCTCGGTGCCAGGTCGGTGCCACTACCGCGTGTGCCGGGTTCTCTGGCCGTTAGAACAGCGGTTCCATGATACCCGAATGGACCCGGCGATTGGCTGTAACATCTGTCAATCACCCCCGCACCCCCCTTTTTTCTCCTCCCGGTCAGTGTTATTGGTTGCCTTGCTGCCTCACGTGACTTGTCAGGAACTATGTTGGAACTGCTTTTAATGATAAACTAAACTATATGCTCTGCTGCGACATAAATTAACAGTGGATTATCATTAACAAATGGCTAAGAAGAAAGATCACACATCTAAAGAAAACGTGGATTTATTGTTTCTGTCTGCATTGATTGACTGGGAAATACGTTAATGTCCAAGGGCGAGCAGCAACATGCAACGGTAAGAAAGAAATAATATTTACACCTCTTCATAATAATGTTGACATTTGGTCATTTCGGATCTCGGCTCTGGTTCCGACATCTCTGCCCAGGTATCGGATCTAATTTTTCTAATAACAGGCGGGGCTGTTCGGATCGGCTCCATCATGTCTCGGGGCTGCTCGGGTAACGGTTCTCAAATTCCAAATAATAGATGGGGCCATTTGGGTCCGGCTCCATTTGCCCCGGGTTCATTTGGGTATGGGTAGTTAAAATTACTACTGTGCATGCCAGGGGAGCCACTCTACCAGAATGGGTTTGCCACTCACGCTCTGGATTCACTGTGATGTCACACTAACAGAATCCCTTTTATGCCCATATATGGAGTTCCCTGATGTCATCAATATTAATGATGCCCTGTTAGAGATATCCCTGTGATGCCAGGGGGAACAAATTCCTTTTATGCCCATATATGATATATGGAGATCCCTGTGATGCCAGTGGAACAAATCCATTTTATGCCCATATATGGAGATCCCTGATGTCCACATCCCTGATTTCCACATCACTGTGGCGCGACATCGCCCTTTAGGGCAAGGTCGCTTGTCGCCCTGACGCGTCTTACTAGTTAATTTCATTTTATAATATTGATATCAGTTCACTCACTGTGTTTCAGAGCGTGGCTTGAGTCTCACCGCAGGAGTGATTTTAGGAATTCTGATTACAGTCATTATGGTGACAGCAATGCTGGGATGTTTCTACTGGAAAAAACAGAGGCAAACAAGTAAGTATTGAACTGGTTTGTAATGTGTTTTTATTTATTTATTTAACTTTTATCTACAGGTAGGCCTATATTTTGTGTTATCCTTTAGGCTCATTATTTGACTGTACTATCTGCAGTGTTGTTAAAGTTACTTTTGGGGACCGCCCTGGGGGTCCCGACCCACAAGTTGAGAACCACTGGGCTACTTGGATTCTTCCCTCTAGTAGAGTAGCAGTGTTGGTGCAAACCGCCCTATCTCTTCTAAAGCCCTCCTCAGAATATGGGGATATTAGGGTTCAAGACAAGTGAAGTGGATATAGTAACCCATGAAATTATTGCGCGTGGGCTCGTTTGTGCATGCGCTCGCAGCAGGCAAGAGCTGGATTGTGGTCATCTTTGTGAAATATTGCCCGCCGTTTACTCGCGGAGCGAGTGTGTTTCTCCACCACGGGGGCCCCGGCCCTGCTGATCCCAGCGAGAAAGCTTGCAGCAACCGCAGTCTCTCGCTCCGTCGCCTGCATGTGTGTATATGTAGAGGGGAGAGAGAGAGTGGAGGAGCAGAGCAGCTGCATTCACTGCACTTAGAATCCTCTGTGCGACTTTTACCGAGTGAGAAAACCCCCGCAACTTTCGGGAGAGGTCGGTGTGATGGCTGTAAAAATGTGTGTGAAATGGCAAGTGTGGCGTGTGGCTCAAAGCGTGAGACTTGGCAGCCCTGATACTGTATCATATCTATATCTAGCATTAGCTATGTGGCTTGGCAATCTGTTTGGTTGACTCTATGTGACATGCTGTGGCGATTTTGGTGGAGTAGATTTTAGCGTCATGTTTCTCCACACAGTTAAAATAATGTTTCCAAGTTGCATTGTTGTTGTTATCACGAGCTGAGCTCTCGCCAGCAATAATTTAGGCCTGATGTAAGAAAAATTACGGTCACCTTGGGTGGTACCAATTTGTAAAGATATCAGAATTGGCCCCAGGCCTAATTGCCGACGACTCGACTCTCCTCTCCTCTGTCTCTGTGTGAGTGACTGAGCGTGTTTAGATTTTGGAAGTTTGTGTATTTGGTATTTCCCTATGAGGCAAGATGACCCGCCCAGGTCTGTTTCTGATTGGCGTAGCCTGAAAATCTGCCCTAGGTCAACCAATCATCGCTCCTATTCAACACATTGGTTCATGTTAGTGTGCGCGGCCAGTCACATATTTCACTCATGCATGACTATGAGAGTTACCACACACACTCTGACTGAGAGCAGACAGGCTCTGCTGCTGCGCTCACTCTTCTCTCCGCGGCAGGGAGAAACAGTCCATTTGGACCACAGAAAGTAACAAGTAACTAGCCCCTTTACACCACATTAACTAGAACGCTGTTACTGAATGAGAAAGGTAACAAGTTACCTTATTAGTTACCGAGAAAAGTAGTTTTGTTACGTAACACTGTTCTTTGTAACAGCGTTATTAACAACACTGACTATCTGTATTGTTAAACATCTTGTTAAAGTATTCAATCAATCAATCAATCCCATTACAGAGCCCTCAGGATCCATTGAGATGCACTTGAAACAGGAGGAGTCAGGAGAGCAGGAACAGCTGAAAGACGACAGTATTTCTGGTCCATCACCAAAACCACAAGAATGTCTCCAAATCGCTGAAAGATCATCACCAAAATCACAAGAATGTCTCGATGAAAGACATAGGTCACGGTTAGTGAAGGACTCAAGCACTAATAACCGTGAACTTATCAAAGTTACATCATCAAAACAACGAGAATGTAGCGCACAGTTAGAGGACCTTGCAAACACTGATGACTGTGAAGTTACCAAAGTCACTTCACCAAAACCACAACAATGTAGTTCACAATTGGTGAAGATTCCAAACGCTGATGAGACTGATGTGACTGATGTTAACAAAGTTACATCACAGAAACCACAAGAATGTCTCCACACCGGTGAAGGATGGAGGCCACAGTTAAAGAAGCTCGCATACACTGCTGAATGTAAAGTTACCAAAGTTACTTCACCAAAACCACAAGAGTGGAGTCCACAGTTGGAGAAGCTTCCAAACGCTGATGACTATGATGTTAACAAAGTTACATCACCGAAACTACGAGAATGGATCCCAGTCAGTAAAAGATGGAGGCCACAATTAGAGGAGCTTGCAAACACTGATGACCGTAATGTTAGCAGAGTTGGGAGTCTTGTGTTTAGTAAAGATAAGTATTTCCGTATCGCAAAGGGAAGTGATGGGAATGAGGTCTTCTTGGGGTTAAGAGATGATGGCACTGAAGTCGCAGTGAAGAGAGTGAATAAATTCAACAATGAAGTGCTGAAGAAAGAACAAGACTTGTTACTTCTTCCAGGCCTTGATCATCCTTCGATTGTTCAATATGTTGACTTTATCAAGGATGAGTACTTTGTTTACCTTGTTCTTCAGTTATGTGAATACACCCTGGAAGAATACATCACTGAATACAGCCTTACTGAATCGAGGAGAAAAGAGCTCGCAAATCAGTTTCTTGAGGGTTTAAGTATTCTTCATGGTCACAATCCTCCAATTATCCACCGGGATATCAAACCCCAGAATGTCTTGATTGGTAAGTGATGGAAGAAAAAAGACAAGCAGATAATATAAATCTAAGAAATGCTGAATTATTCTTTGCTCGATCTAAAAACCCCTTTGTTATATTGTTATACCCCTTGCAGATATTCATGGCAAGGCAAGATTGGCAGATTTTGGAATAAGCCGATGCTTACCTGAAGGACAAACAACCCTGTACACAGAGAATGCAGGAACGAGATGCTGGAGGGCAAGAGAGACTTTAGATAAACACGGCGTTATCCGATTTAAAAGAAGCACTGATATGCAGGTTGTATTCTTTTGATTATGAAAACAATTAAATTTGCATTAATGCAGTAACAAAAAAAAAACATCTTACTCATTTTCATACTCACTGTTCTTGTCACAAGGTGTCTGGGATGTTGCTGTATTACCTTCTTTCTGGAGGCGAGCATCCATTTGGCAAACGCCTTAGATGTGATGTCAACATTGTGGAAGGAAAGTACAATCTGGACCATGTTCCGGATGTGCTCGCCAAGGATCTCATCGAGTGGATGATCCATGAAGACCCCGAAAAAAGACCAACAGTGGAGGAATGCCTGGCTCATCCCTTCTTTTGGTCAAACCAGAGGTAAGATAGACCGGTTCTCTGGAAGCATGCAAACAAGGAATTAGTATTGAGTTTTAGTCTTTTAAATCAAATTGTATTTAGTTTTAGTCATATTTTAGTCATTTTAGTTTTAGTCAACTAAATATCTCAACCAAACAAACCTTATCATTTTCACTCTTGTACCCGTCTGTGTCCCCAACAGTGTTGATTTCAACGACTAAAACTATGTGAAAAATGTTCGTTGACTATGTTTTTTTACTGACAAAAACGGAAACTAAATAAGAACAAAATGAAAAGTAAAGTGCTCTAGCCTAGTCACTTTAGTTGACTGCAATAGATGCATATCAGCCCAGATGATTTTCCTATTTTGATTGTGTGCTGTCGTGCTCGTTTGAGCACAGGGTAGATTTAGTCTAAAACTCAGGTATTCAAATATATATTATATTCAAATATTATCTCTGTAGTCATTTGATCAAGATGTGTATTTATAATCTTTCTTATTGCATTCCGATTGGCTGCAAGTGCCTTTCAAGGTTTGCTGGAGGGGCCCGTTTTGCACAAAGTGACAAAAATCAAAGTGCACGATTAGTGTGAGACTTTGTACACACTCTTGTAGGCCCAGAGGCCCAGGAAGGACTGTTCCCAAAATGTTTCCAAACGGCCTCATGGCGGCGCTTTAACAGGTCACAACACAGCTCTCCGTTGGCAACCTGGTCGGGTGCATTCTCTGATATCTAAACATTATTTCAGATCATCTCAATCAGTTTGATCCAATGGCAAGGTACACATACCGGTATGTTATCCTAATGCTTTCAGATTGTTTCTGTTTGTTTGTTTGTTTGTTGTTTCAGGAGAGCAGAGTACTTGGCAAGGATTGTTACCCTACAGGAAGTGGAGAAGCATCTAAATGCTGACAAGGAGCTCCTCAGGACGTTAGACCAGCATGCTGAGCTGGGACAATTCAACACCTGGAAACACAAGGTGACTTTATTACTGTATTACTCATAGTGTGAGGAACTCATGAGTTTCAAATGTAGTCGGCCTGCAGGTCCCTGAGGAAGGCTGGTTAAAACGTGTGGGTTATCACGTTTTAAACGTTTTTCAAATATGAACTAGCCACTATGAATTAAAGGCTTTTTCAACTTTTAAAGAAGCTATCAGACAGATTTAAACATCTGTGTTGATCCACAACACATTTTGAGAATGTATTTTCTCTATTTTATTCCTTGTGTCCATGATTTAAAAAAAAGACTATTTAATGTCTTATAAGTAACTTTGTATATACAATTTACAATGAAGCTTTTAGCAGATGCTCTTATCCAGAGACAATAAACAACAAACGCATACATAGAATGCAGAGACAGAGTGTAGTTTCTCAGTAAACTATAGGATCATAGAATGTAGAGACAGTGGATAAACTAGGATAAACCAGGCCTATATGTTGGACCAAGTAAACAATAAACTTAGCATCTGTCTAAATAGCCTTTTAATTAATTACAATTACACTTACTTTGCCAAGGTAACTAGAACCTAATGTCATGCTCACTTTCATCCTAATGTTCAAAATTGAATTTGATCATTCATTTGTTGGTTTTTCCAGCTCCCACAGGAGTTTGTCCAGAAGATGGATGACAAGAATAAGTCCTACCCTGATGAACCATTTGGACTGCTGCGCTTCATGCAAGATCTCAATGAGCACTGGTGAGTAGAACTAGAAAATTAGCAATTTGTGAAATTGCAAGTGTGGTTGCCCTGTGGTTCAAATCATATTTGAGTTTTGGGAAGTGAATTTCCATTATTTTGGGGGCTATGTTTGTTTACCAGTAAGTGCTGCATCTTGTGCATTGTGATGCATTATTGGGCTGATTTGACCTATGTGGGACCAGAGCCTGCTTTTAGTGTGTCAATGAACAAAGTTCATCCAGGTGCCCTAACCCTAACAGGGCATCTATAAACCCTAACACGGCCTAAGAGGGAATCATCTGGGAATGCCCTTACTGTATATGTATATGGACATTTTATTTATTTTATCCTATATATATATATATATATATATATATATATATATATATATATATATATATATATATATATATATAGGATAAAATATTTGAGTTTTTGGGGGCTATGTTTGTTAGTTTGTTACCAGTAAGTGCTGCATCTTGAGCATTGTAATGCATTACTAGTATGTGGGACCAGAGCCTGCTTTTAGTGTGTCAATGAACAAAGTTCATCCAGATGCCTGGGGATCCCCATATATGAGTATAAGGGTGTACCCTAACAGGGCATCTATAAACCCTAACAGGGCCTAACAGGGAATCATCTGGGAATGCCCATACTGTATATGGACATTTTTATTTATTTCATCCTTTAATATATATCCATATACATATATGGACTTAATATTAACATTTTCGGGGGAATGCCCATATATGGACATATAATGTTCTCATGTGGTCTGTGATGTCAGTCATCTCCATATTTGGAAAAAGTTAAACATTTAATTAGTCAGTGGGGAAAATTAATTCACGAATAAATTAATATCAATTAAACTATACAACTTTTCTCTTAGCAAGATGCAAGCGCACAAGTTCCGATGAAGCCAGTCGATTTGACATATGGCACTAAATTTGGAAGCCTATTGCGGACGGACGGTATGGACTATCAAAGTATCGCTTGAATATGTTTATCGCATGGGTCGATTTTTGTGACAATTGGAGAAAATATGTGGGAAAAGGATCAGAAAGTGTGTTTTGAAGAAAATTCTAAATGGCGGATGAATTTTAATTTTCCGACCTATGGTTCAAGAGTTATAGGCCGAAACGTAAAGTGGGCTGTTTTAGCGCCACCATGAGGCCGACTGATGTAATATTTTTTTGATTCATTATTAAAGTGATTATGAACCTCCTCTCCAAGTATTGAAACTGTAGCCCTCACGGTTTCCGAGAGAGAAATACTTGAACCTGACTCCCATTATAAGTCAATGGGGAAAATAATTCACTAATAAATTAATATAAATTAAACTATACAACCTTTCTCTTAGCAAAACGCAAGCACACGATTCCCGATGAAGCCGGTCGATTTGACATATGGCGTGATTGTGTGGCGCAAAAACTGTGGGAGGAGTAGCGTGCCAAACTTTAGGTTACTCTAGTTAGTAAAGAAGAAGAATAAAGTTTCCCCATTACTATAGTGTGTTGCCCTGTGGGCAACCAGTGAACCACACTAATAAAGTTTCCCTAGGACTATAGTCTGGTTCCCCTGCTGGGCAACCACACTAACTATATTTATAAACCACTCAAAGAGCAGTCACACTTTGAGTTATGTGTGCGTGTGTCTTTCCGTGCGTGTGTGTTCACTGTCAGATGTTGTGTCTTCAGTGACCACTGCTTTGTGTTCACAGCGCTGAGGATGAGGCTCACATCGACCTGCTGGAGTTGTTTCCTGATCTGTTTGGAGGAGTCTACACGTTTGCCGAGGAACAAGGCTGGACCTCCAGGCCCCTCCTGAAGGACATGTTCACAGCGGAACGTGCCGTGAAGACCACAAACCCTGGGAGAAACACCAGTCTCAGTCAACCAGTCCAGGAGTCAGGAACCGGTGACTCACTGTGACTTGAAGGACTCTCGATCTATGAGTCATAAGTGTAAATCAAAGACTGAGAGCACCTGACTCATATCAATCTGTCTAATCAAAGACTGATTTTCTGCCCTTATCCAACATGGCAGCCATGTTAACACACACCGTGTAATTTACAGCTAAAAAATCGATCTCAATAATGTTTGAAGCGATAAATAGACGATTCAGTAACAAAAAATGTTTTTTATTTTATCAACACTTTCCATTGTTATCCGAGGCTACTCGTTGCACTGGGCAAACCTGGCATAAAAGAACGGACTACTTTCATTACAGTAAGCAATGAATTCCTTTGTTTTGTTGTTAATTCAGTAGTAATTGTAAAAGTATAAATACTGCAATGTAGCAAGTCTGCAATTCAAAATGTACTTGAGTAAACGTGCAAAAGTATTGGCATCTAAATGTACTTAATGTACACAGTAAAGTAAAAGTACTCATAGGCAGAGTGTCCTATTTCAAGTTTTCAAACGTATACAGATCTTTTGAAAATAGCAGATCTACAAGTTCACAATGTGTCGTATCAGGGTGATAGAAAGACCCTTCAGGGTCTAAATAATCACCATTTATTTCCCCATTGATCATCCCTTGCTTAAAGGGCCATTTCACCTCTGGGACAACCCAATCTTATTTTATTGTTGTTTGGGACACGATCAACACAATCCTGAGTAATTTTTTGTGTTACATTTTTTGTGTTTTGAGATATTTTTTTTCAGCATGTACTAGTGATGTGTTAAACACACCACTAGTACATGCTGAAATATTAAAATATCTATAAACACAGATTGAACACAAAAAATAACTCAGGATTGTGTTAATCGTGTCCCAAACAACAATAAAATAAGATTGGGTTGTCCCAGAGGTGAAATGGCCCTTTAATTAATGCTTGCTAATATAGGACAGTTTGTTTCAAGTGATACCATGGGAGGTAATACATTGATATTTTTACATTGATATTATGGGATATTTTTTAACATTCATACTGTTGGATATTTTTGAGCGGTGCTACTGGAAGGAGCTAAGATCCAACAACTGTAAATAATGTGAAGGATGTTCCTTGTGTGCTGGCGACTTGTTCTTTGTGGCCTACATCTGGCCTGCATCTTGTTCTATACAGCCAGTTGTACGCCCACATTAGCCAACCTACATGTGATGCTTAACTAAAATTAACTCATAAATAGCACCGCTCACGTCACACTAGGTGTGATCTTTTACATACATATTATAGGCTATTTTTTACATTGACATTGTCATATATGTTATTTGGGGATATGTTTTAGCATATAATGGGATTTTTTTACATTGAGATTATGGGATCCAAAATGTTACAGGAGAAAAACAGTACAGTGCAGTACAGTACAGTGAAACAGGCCCATGGGTTTACAGTACAGTGAAACGGGCCCATGGGTTTACAGTACAGTGAAACGGGCCCATGGGTTTACAGTACAGTGAAACAGGCCCATGGGTTTACAGTACAGTGAAACGGGCCCATGGGTTTACAGTACAGTGAAACAGGCCCATGGGTTTACAGTACAGTGAAACGGGCCCATGGGTTTACAGTACAGTGAAACAGGCCCATGGGTTTACAGTACAGTGAAACGGGCCCATGGGTTTACAGTACAGTGAAACGGGCCCATGGGTTTACAGTACAGTGAAACGGGCCCATGGGTTTGACTATATTGTCATGGCAGAACCTCTGAACTGAGTTTGTGCCCAATTTAGCTGCTCTTGTAATCTAGTTTTTTTTTTACCCACTGTCTTACACCTGTAAACCTGTGATGAAACAATAAAGATGATGTGATTATAGAAGTACAGTGAACTTTTATGTGTCATTAGTTTCACCCCACAAAGGAACTCTATGATACCATTCACTTAGTTGCTCTGGGTTTACTTCTTATTATTCTAGAATTTACAATTTAGGCATTTAGAAGACACTCTTAATCCAGTGCGATTTACAATAAGCAAGGTTAACATCAATACATCAAATGCATAGAAATAGTAATCTAAGACAAATAACGTGGGTAGACCAAGCACATATTCAGTAAGAACTTTATATAAAAACATACAAAAAGCTATCTAACTTAAATGGTATGGTCATTGAGGGTAGGCAAGTGCTATAGGCTAAGGTGGAGTCTGAAGAGGTGAGGCTTAAAGGAGTAGTTAAACCCTAAAATGTTTTTTTTTTCTCTTTTTTTCTATTGATTAGTCACATCATGGAGACTTGAGTTCAATAACATTTGTTTGTATTGTACTCAGGTTAATAAACACATTAAGGATTAAGGAAGTTAATAAATCGTTGCCACCACACTATTATAGCTGCAAAATGCAACACTAGATTTTATTTTAATCGGATGAATCTAGGGTTGCAATACCTCCCATAGGCAGCCAAAGCATCAAAAACAGCTTTAGTATTAAACGGCGTCAAACTCAGCAATATTGGGGCTGTATGGAAAGCTTGGATTATCCTCTTTCTATCTGCAAAGTGTTTGTTTCATAAAAATCCACCGTAGACATGTTATGAGCTACACAGAGAATTCTAAGCGCAGTGAATGCAGCTGCGAGCCCTACATACGGCGGTTGCTGCTTTCTCGCTTGGATCTGCGGGTGGAGAAACACGGTGGAGAAACACACTCGCTCCGCGAGTAAACGCTGTGCGATATTTCACAAAGATGACCACAATCCAGCTCTTGCCTCCCGCGAGCGCATGCACAAACGAGCCCATGTGCAATAATTTCATGGGTTACTATATCCACTTGTCTTGAACCCTAATATCCCCATATTCTGAGGAGGGCTTTAGAAGCGGTTTGCACCAACACTACCAACACTACTACTTAGGCGGGTGCAGATATGGTTTGACCCCCAAAAACTTGCAACAAAAGGTTTCTCAATGGTTTATTGTAGGTGTACTTAATAACATATAAAATGTTTTCCAAAATTTGACCACTAGAAATGTAAGATATTCAAGATGGCCGCCACCAGTTCCTTAAAAGTCCATTACTCCTTTATTATTCATCATAGACACATAATGTTGGTGTCTAAACCCATGTTTTGGTGATCTAGGAATCCAATTAGCATGTATAAATTGTAGTCAAGTGATTACAAGTACAATTATAGGTTAAATCAATAGGTTATAATAAGGTTATAAGCTTTTCAAATGTAATTGGACATTTTGCTTTTTCCATGTGACATAATATCCAGTATTGGTGATTTCACTTAGTAAAAGCAGGGCTGCGACGTGATAGTCAGGAAATATTTTAAAGAATTGGAAACAAATTCCTTGCCAAGACATTACCACCGTTAGTGAATACTAAACTGTTAGTTTAATATGCATATGTGTGTGCTTGCGTGTGTGCATTTATCATAATATCCCCTATGGGAACCTATAGCTGCTGAAAGGTGTCTACAACCTTAATACAATCTAAAGAATGTAAAACCTCAATAACTTGTGATGGGTCAACCTAGGGTTCCTTCATGATTCTAAATACATTACACGCATTTGTTTTGCACTGAAACCTCTCTTTGGTGGAAAATACCCACTTTTCCCATTTGTCACAAACCCAATATACATTGCTGGGTGTACAGTACGTACAAAAAATGTATTTTTTTATTTCTATTTCACTCAAATAGTATGAGAATGAGATACTGTTCCACTTTGTAAAATGCCTCAGGAGTCAAGCTCATCTGGAGGGCCTGGTACCTCCGGAGGGTCCCCCCGGGGGAAGTGGGCGTGTGTAGCAGGGATAGAATGCACATTGGGTGGGAGCATGAGGGGTGAATGGTGTGACGATCTGTGAAGGGGCCAGTGTTGGAGTCTAGAGGGGATGTGGTGGCTCTCAGGTGGGTACAGGAGGAGTGTGGTGTGAGTCCGGGAGCCAAATGGTGATTTTTGGCTGAACGTGGAATCGGCTGATAACGTTTTTTTCTCAACTGATTCTTGTAGCTTGGGGTCACCTCTTAAGGATTCAAGACGATGACCAGCGATATCCATTGAGCATTTTTTATTATTAACCCCTTAATGCCTGAAACACAAGAAATCCACACAGGAGGAAAATACCCAGAAAAAGATTTTTTTCTGGGTATTTAAGGAGGATCTGAGGGGTCCAACTAGGGGTTTGTCATGATGCTGAATCCATTGCAGGCATTTGTTTTGCACAAAAAACATTCCGTGGGCTAGAAATGGCCTCAGAAAACAACAAGTTTTGTGGGTGCTGTGGTGACCCCGAAGGTCGCCGACTCGGGCGCCCTAGCTAAATCATTAGAGCATGCCCTGAGCTACATCTGTGCAAAATTTTGCACTTTTAGACTGATTAGCACGAGAAAAAAAACCCTAAGGCCTCCGACTAACATGAATACTCACCCATACGTGTATTGTTTTCTGAGGCCATTTCTAGCCCACGGAATGTTTTTTGTGCAAAACAAATGCCTGCAATGGATTCAGCATCATGACAAACCCCTAGTTAGACCCCTCAGATCCTCCTTAAAGTTGTACTATGTAACTTTTTTTATAAAACAAATCTTAAAATTCTCCTAACTATTAAATCACAAAAGTTTTAGAAGATCCGCGCCGTGAATTTCAGCCTGTAAAGCCTTCTCTGTATGTAAACTGAGATCCTTGCCGTGGACCGGATCTCGCGCCAAAATTGCGTCATCACACTACCGGCCAATCACAGCGAGGGTTATACAACTGCCGGCCAATCACAGCGCATCTTGAAGTGGGGTCGCTATGGCAGCCATATTTGTTGTCGCCCGTTTGTACCATCCCTTCTCTAGGTAATTTCGCCTACCAGGCAGGGTGAAGGAGTCCGTATCTCTGGAATTACTGAACGCACAGGAACAAGGGACCCCTTAAAAGATAGATCTCAGCGAGGTGGAGGCAGACGCGGGGGTCTGAAGGTACGAAAAACGTCCGAAAGACGCGGACGCGACCGCGGTTTGCTATAGGGCTAATGACCACTAGTTGGGCATCTTACACAGTATGGCTTTAAATACCCAGAAAAAAAAATATTTTTCTGGGTATTTTCCTCCTGGGTTGATTTCTTGTGTTTCAGGCATTAAGGGGTTAATAATAAAAAATGCTCAATGGATATCACTGGTCATCATCTTGAATCCTTAAGAGGTGACCCCAAGCTACAAGAATCAGTTGAGAAAAAAACTTTATCAGCCGATTCCACGTTCACCCCCACGGCTCCCGGACTGACTTGTCACAAATGTGTTTTCTGCATTTTAGCAGTAAGAGGGCAGATGGGACAGCTCAAGACGAGCTGTGCCCCAAGTCTCCACCTAGGATCCCAATCTAACCAACCTCAAGACCCACGCAGTCCAGGACCCAGCCCCATGAATGTGGCTGAGTCACATTGATAAGTCACTGGGGGCTCCTGGTAGTATTACTGGAAAAATCCCAAACAACCAGACACTGACTCTCCTGTGAGCCAGTCCAATCCAGCTGTCTGACATCATAACTAATTGCAGTCTCCGCAAAACTCTAACTAAGCAGGGATTGTTTCTTAATTAAAGCAAATCCAATTGTGTGGATGGAAGTTTGAGTATTGAAATTTGGCTATTGCGATACACCACAAGGAGGCCTAACAACCACAAGGAGGTCTAACAACCACAAGGAGGTCTAAGAACCACCACCACCAGGAACCGACACACCCCATTCTCTCTTCCCACCTAAGGGCACTCGTCCTGGGCTTCCAACTAGTTGTTACGTTTTTTTTTTCACCTCAGACATAGGGGAGGAGAGAAGCTCAGGGCTTCCTTTGCTCATATAACGTTGCACTTCCGTACTCCAAGTGCCCAGGGAGCCCAAGTGACCCTCACCCCCATACACCCCAATACCCACCTGAAGGGCACCCTATGCCCACTAAACTATTAAACCAGACTCCCTCTTACCTTTTCATCCACCCCCACCCCATACTTTGCACCCTAGGCCTGCTACACTTATTCCCCATCTCTGCCTATAGGCACAGTACCTCTATATACCCACCCCCACCCCTCTTTACACACTCACACTGTTCTTAATATAAGATAAAATATCACAAATGTTGTTCTATTTAATGTTGTTCATGTTGCGCCCCTACAAGATTGCTGTGCTTGTCTGAGAGAAAGGTTATAACCTATGTACAGTAAGGGAAGAATTAATTTCTGTTCATACTTCAAGAAATTACATTTTCTCGAGGAAGGGGTGGGTTGTATAGTCA
Source organism: Nannobrachium achirus (assembly GCF_963921795.1). Taxonomy (NCBI): domain Eukaryota; kingdom Metazoa; phylum Chordata; class Actinopteri; order Myctophiformes; family Myctophidae; genus Nannobrachium; species Nannobrachium achirus. The sequence goes on from NC_137814.1 coordinate 64,565,836, forward strand.
AAAATACATTTAGTTGGAGCTCAATTTCATCCGTATAGCTATCCACATCTTTTCAATAATGCAACTATCTGTCTATCTATCAACTGCCATATTATCTGCCACCAGCCACTGAATTGCTGAAAAAACAAAAACAAACAACAAACAAACAAAATGTTATCTTGTGGAGCTATTTTTGAGGATATCATGAAGTCTTGTGCAAGTAAAAAACAAATGTAAAAAATGATGGTATTTAATACACATTAAGTTAGGTAACTTGAAACGGTTGACCCGTTCACTGGGTTTTGATAGTCACGAACACAATATTGGATTTCAGAATTATGTAATTGTTGTATCTCTGCAATTTAGACCAGTCCAATGGATTCCTAGGCCACATAAACATAGGGTTTGACACAACAATTACTTGTCTAAGGTAAATAATGAAGCAGTTAGGGTATTTTAATGAATGTGTGTCCATCTTGGACGCCATCTTGAAAATGACACCTTTCTAGTGTGGTCAAACTTTGGAAAACTTTTAGTATGTTATTAAGGACACCTAATACTACACAAAACAGTTGAAAAACGTGTTGTTGCAATTTATTTTTGATTGAATTGATTGAAGACTTTATTAGAAGTTTGCATAGGAAAAGGTACAGTTTCATGACGGTACAGTTCACTGGTACAAGGTCTACTAAAAGGAGATCCATGAAAAGACTAAGCTTATTTCCACTGGAAACCATTGAAGTATCTCATATAACATTGAATGACAGACAAATAGAACACAGTACTATGCAGTAGATATGTAAAGAAAAACAAAAAAGAAAACAGTAAGTCTAAATAAACAGTATATACAAAGAAGGGGCAGGGGAGGGTAGGGTTGGGCTAGGTTAGTTTTTTACCAGTTGCGAATGGCTGCTGCCTGTAAGTGATTCTTCAGGGCAATTTTAAAGGATGCTAGTGATCCACACTCCTTTATGACCTTCGGTAAGGCTTTCCACATTTTGGTGGTATAGCAGAAAAAAGAGTTTGACCCTTTGTTGGTTTTGACTCTGGGTTGAAAGTGATCTGTGGCGCTGCCTCTGGTGTTGTAATTATGGACATCCTTAATGTTTATAAAGTATTTTGACAGGTACTTGGGTATCATAGTGGTGTAGTGTATCTTGTACACCAGGCCCATTGCAAGTTGCTGTACTCTGTCATCTACTCTGAGCCACCCCACTCTTAACTGGTGAGTAGCGGTGAGGTGAGTCTGATAGGGAAGGTAAAGTAGGACCCTAATTAGTTTATTTTGGGCTGTTTGGAGTTTAGTTTTCAGGGCTTGTGGGGCGTCACGATACCATACGTGGACTCCGTAGTCAAAGAGGGGCTGGATTATTGCACCAGCTATGGTCTTCAGTGTGTTGAAATTGACCATTGGGGCGATCCTCTGTAGGAAACGAGTTTGTTGGTTGATTTTATTTATTACTTTAGAAGTCATCTTTTCACTGGAAAGATTAGCTTCAAGGATACATCCTAAGTAAGAGATTTCGTTTTTTCGTGTTATGACCTTGTCACCCACTTTTATTGTGAAGTTATCGACTTTTTTGAGGTTATGATTTGATCCAAAGAGGATGGACTTACTTAGTTCAGAGTTAAGTGTCTTTTCACCTAACCCTTTTTTTTATTTAGGGTTAGGTGTTTTTTTTTCCCATAACTGCACCCGCCTATATGTGTCTTAAAGAGGAACCGATCTCTAAGCTCAATGCGTTTTTGGTTTTGCCTATTACACCAATCTAGTAAAACAATGTAGCCTATGTTTAAATTACCTATACTGCACCGATTGCAGTAGTGTAGCCTATGCACAGTCCACGATCGACGGTGGTTTGACTCGTTTGAGTGAAAGATCAAGACTGGGTTCTATTAAGAGGATTATGCCTTTCATTCAGAGTCACTGGAGTAGTAAATACAACGCTAACGCCCCTTGCCTGTGGGGGGCAGCATCACACTATAGTCTGCCTACATCGTGTCTCTTATTCTGAAGAGATCGACCACCGGTCACCGGATGTCTTCTATGTGCTAGCTTATATTGGCCAGTTAACACATATAACATATGACTGTGTTATAATAACACAGTCATATTTGCCAGTTTCAAAACATTCGACGCTACGTTGTGAAAACAACGTGGTGTTTGAATGACTGCAGGCATTTTCTAATTAATCTCCCGTCGCCAGGCTGTCCACTGCGAGGAAATACCATTTATAAGCCTAGTGCTTTTCTATAGGTACTCAAAGAAAGCAATTTAAAATTCAAATAGAATAGAAACGGTGTTGCAAGAGAACGTCTGTTAGCATTAGCAGCTCAGCCACTGGAACACAGACGGTGCCATGGCACGGACAGCAGGTAGGCTATATGATGAACTTATTCATGATGTGTTTCATCTATTATAATAACTTATAACATGGATTTAAGTTAAGATGAACAAATCAACGTTGTGTTTGATGCATTTGTCTTCATATTAACCCATCGTTTAAGTTGGAACGTATCTTATAAAGTGATCATCACAAACAAGCAGTAGCAGCAGCAGCAGCAGCAAGACAATTGACAGGCTACATTGTTTTGTTGCATTTTGTTGTTGACATCACTGTTGTCATTCATTGTAATCCTATTGTTACATCAATGTTTAATTTACTGCATTGCAGTGGTTATCTCCTTAAACGATGAGTAGGATATTTACTTTGGCCCTAGAATGTCTGTGATATTCATGGATTGCATTTGTAGTCCTAAACGGCCATGTTGAGGACCAACACAGGTTTTTTCAATTTGTCTGATTGGCACAGAACTAATGTTCTATGCCAATCAGAACAGCTGTGTTGGTCCTCCTCAACATGGCTGGTGTAGGACTACAAATGCAACCCATGAATTACATTTAAGACATTTGTCTAATATTCCATGAACACAGCCATAGATTGGTCCTATTGCGCAGCGTTGAACAGTTAATCTGCGTGGCACTAAAGTGGTGCGCGTTACTCCTACTCACCCTCAATAATGAATTCCTCAGACTTGGAGACAGACATTGTCCTCTAGTTTCATATCTGTTTGGAAGTTCTGGCTGAAAACGTTTATTTAGTCAAATATCTCCACTTTTACACAGGGATGACTTTCCGACCAGGCGAGGGGCTCGGAATGACTGCTGGACTGAATATCAAAACTTGGGAAGCACAAATGTACGGGGCAAGGTGGTGTGATTATAATTACCTCACGCCAATGACAACACACCAGTCAATTGTGTGCCTGTACGTTTGAGCTTAAAATAAGTTTTAATATTCAATCCAGCAGTCATTCCGAGCCCCTCGCCCGGTCGGAAAGTCGTCCGTGTGGAAAGCTTGTGGAAAAGTGGAGAAATTTGACTAAATACACGTTTTCGGTCAGAACTTTCAAAGGGATATAAAACTAGAGGACAATGTCTGTCTCTATTGGAATTAATTGTATATTATAGTCTATAGTTGTCTGTTAACACAAACCAGAAAAGATGCCCTCAACAACCTGCAAGAACCATGTTGTACTTGTTCATCCCATTATCTTCCAGTTCAATGTAAATGCTCACACAGTGTGTTTCATCTGGATGCATCATTATTCAATACCTTGTAGATCTGCTATTTTCACATGTGTGCATCATTATTCAATACCTTGTAGATCTGCTATTTTCATACTTAGGTTTAAATGTGTTACACTGGTTCTGATGCTATACATTTATCTGGGGGACCCCTGGGAATAAAAGTCAGGTGGGCAATGGGGACATCTGGGCACCATATTTTGGGGGTGACTGGGCCTCTGGACACCTGGGCATCTGAACGAGTGGGCACTTAGGGGTGGAGACATCTGGGCATAGGAGAGGTTGGTGGTCTTGTAGGAGGAGGCATAGGGTCAGGTGAGGTGGGTGGTGCAAAGGTCCCAACGAGGTATACAACACTAACACTGCTACGGTATTAATTAAAGACCCAATGACACCACGTTTTCCACTCACTCTACTTCCTTATAGTGACGCAGTTCCTCCTGAAACGGTCCAGAAAGTAGGGCTGCAACTAACAATTAATTTCATAATTGATTAATCTGAAGATTATTTAAATGATTCATCGAATAATCGGATAATGGCACTTTCTTTGCAATTACCTTTACATTTTAGTTGAAGTTGTTTGAGGCATTTTCTAACCAACAATAGAGACATTCGAAATTAATTCTTCCTCCGGATATAATATTTTATTACAGCTTTCTTGTCTGTACATAACAATACTCTTTTATTACATTTGATAAAAAGGAAAGACATTTGTCAAGCTAAATTGTAACAAAGCTCTAACTCAAATTGTATTTATTATTCATTCACATATTTTATTTCACATTGAAAAGAATAACATTTTAGCCCAGTGGTTCTCAGGGCTAGTCCCAGTTGTCCTACGCCCAGTTGTCCTACTGTGTCCCAGTTGTCCTACTGTAGCCTGGCTGTATGGGCTAGTCCGCGAACAGACTGTAAAGCAAGCGATCTTCATCCCATTCATGCGTTTATCGTGCGCTTGCCCAGGCCTTACGGCCTGGGCATAAATATACCGATTGCATTCACCACGGCTTCGTAACTCGCGCGGCCGGCAGAGCGCCGCGCGCACTCGCGCCTGCGGCGCTCGGGCGCGAAGAGCAGGACCAAGGTCCGCTGGCCTTCGCGCCGCTTGCAATGTCGTGGACAATAATTACAGCAGTAGGACGGCGAGAGCTGTACACTACTTGATTAGCTGTACGAATGCTGAGGTGGGGTAGGCTACATGTAGCTACTGGCTACAGTAGGACAACTGGGACACAGTAGGACAACTGGGACGTAGGACAACTGGGCGTAGGACAACTGGGATTTTCCCGGTTCTCATAGTGGATTCCAGGGGTTCCTTTTAGGGGTCTAAATTCACCCTAACCCAGTTAAGGCGAGACCTTGAAATGTAAAGGTTTGAGAAACAAAGACGCACACTGCGTGTTTCCACCCCAGACTGGATCAGCAACCTCCTAAGAAAATTGGTCCCGTATTAGCGTTCGTGTTTCTTACTTTCAATAGTGTAAATAGAGCACATAGGATGATTAATAAGACTGGACGGAAAAAATAAACCAGGTTTTCCGCCGTGGAACGTCTGGTGACAGACTAGCAGCTGTAAACTACATATAAATTCCCAAAACACCCGCGATTCGTTGCCGATTAAAATCAATAATCAAATTCGTTGGTAACAAATTTAGTTATCGTTTTTTATCGATTTAATCGATTAGTTGTTGCAGCCCTACCAGAAAGGAGGTACAAAGCACTTGGATGAATGTGATTTGACGGTCAAAAAGTAGGCAGGCCATAACTCATTGAAGACATTAATATGTAAAGACGGGCGGGCTGATGATCGGCGCTCAGTATCCCAGCGTCGCACAATAGACTGACAAGGCAGTGGCTACGGAAAGAAATTTGTGTTCATAGGACATCAGATGTCAGCCGCGGCTTGTGATTGGTTGGACCAGAGGCAAGCCATTGCAACAGACTGGCTCTGCTGTGCAGAAAGGATGAATGGGGAGGCGGGGGAAGGGGGGAGACGCGTGAACCAGTGGCTCGTGGGGAGTCGCTGAAGTTGAAGTAAATTATGTTTATTGACACAGACACATGTCAGTCATTCTGACCTCGTGAATTATACATTTTCTTTATGTTCGTCATCACGCAAGACGTGATTTCACTTTTTTTGGCATCCAATGTCAGGTATGGCCATATTGTCACTACAGATTTGCCCTAAAAGTGTGAAAAAACTATTTTTGATTTCATTTCGACTTTAATTAACTCTGTTCGCTGCCATGAGGTTTTCAATGTTAACCACGAATACATAAATGACAAGTATACTCCTCATTGGCAGGTGGATGGTGGTGGATGTGTCCGCATAAAATGTAATTGTAACACTTAATAGAACAATAAAATATTAAAGTCCTTATTCAATTGCTTAATTTCAGACCAAAGTGTGGAGTCCATACTGCAGGTGAAGATGAACTCTCCAGACTCTCCAGCCAGGGACGTTTCTATTAAACCTGAGGACCCTGAAGACATTTCTGTTAAACAGGAGTTACCTGAAGACATCTCTATTAAACTCGAAGACCCTGAAGACATCGCTATTAAACTCGAAGACACTGAAGACATCTCTACTAAACAGGAGTTATCTGAAGACGAACCTGAAGACCAACCAGACCTCAGTAAGTTTTGTGTGCTCTGCCTTTCGTTCATATCTGTCTGTCGCAATATTTGTCTCAATACAATAACCACACAAGCGAGGCAAAATATCATGTAAATGCTTTTTTTATGACGTGGCTCTTTAGTAGAAGAAACATCAAGAAAATGGTCTGATCTGTGTGAGATAACACAGATGGATCTATGACAGGCTTGTTCTCAGCTTCTTGATTTGACGCTTAAAGGGATCCCTGGCTAATACGACAAATGTGCCTTAATACATTATAATTGTCCTCTATAACTACAATGTAAAATTAAAAACACCTCAATTATTTTATTTCTTCTAGAAATAGCTAATCTTTCACTCAATAGGGGAAATGCCTGTCGCAAGTTGATGTCATAAATGTAATGTGTGATCTATCCCTATGGATTTTATGGCATGCATGTGCAAATAAAAACAAACGTAATACTTCCTATGTATGTATGTTAATATGAGCATCAAATCAATATTTCAAATGTGTTTGTGTTTTGTGTTTTTGCACATGCATGCCATAAAAATGACATTTATGACATCATCAACTTGCGACAGGCATTTCCCCTATTGAGTCAAGGAAGATCAAAGAAGGAAGGGACACCGACGTCATTTTAGGCTCCATGGCCATTAGGGATGTTAATCGACGCATTATTGGCGAATCGACGCGTCGCGGCCGAAAATCGACGCGTCGATCGACTTTTTTCACTTTTTTTTCGCTAAGCAGCAGCTGAGAGGAGAGCAGCACAACGGCGCATTACTTTAAACAACACAACGTATGCTGCACCCATCAGAACTTGCATCAAAGCCCTAATAATAATGATAATACATAATTGCTCTTCCTTGTTAGCATGGAGTCTGTTCTCTAGAGACTAGAAGCGGAGTGACAATAAGTCCATGGAACGTGCGGGAGCGCTGACCGCTCGCTCTCATATATCCCCGGTGTGTCGCATTAACGTTAACGACGTGTGGTTTGTGATCATCGCACACAACGGCGACGCTGCCATTAACAAGCGAGCTTTCGTGTCAAGCGTGCATGCAGAGGCAGGAGGTAAACAAAAGCATCCAGTCCAGGCAAGTCAGCGCGCACTGCTATGACGCGCACATCAGCCCGGTGCCCCGGTCCAGCAGTGTTTCTCAACCAGTAGTCCGCGGACCTGACTAGCGCCGCATGCATGCGAATGCACAACACATGCAGGCATGCACTCGTCTCCGACACACACACACACACACACACACACACACACACACACACACACACACACACACACACACACACACACACACACACACACACACACACACGCACACACACACACACACACACACACACACACACACGGTCCTCTCACATATGGAAAACATTAACGCTTATAACGTTTTTGAACGATTAAAACCTTTTTTGGGGGAAAAACTTTTGAAAAATAAAAAAATATATATATTTTTCGACTTTTCGACTCGTACTTTTTGAGTCGCGGTGAGCGTGAGTCGATCGACGCGTCGATTTCCGATTTTTTTTCACATCCCTAATGGCCATCTGCCATGACACTTTGGGTGGCGGAAGTGGCACCGGAGGTTCGGTGAATAACATTGCGTCTATGAGCTTCGGCTGGGACAGCTCATGAACAAAAAATAATTCTGAACGATAGAGACCTTTATAAAACACTCAGCTCAGGAATATAAAGGAAAACATGTCACACATTGTTTTGTGCTGTGTTGCTTTTCGGTGAGTACACCGAAACATTATACAGGCATTATAGAGGCATCTAAAGAGCACAATTTACGTTTCTGAACTAGATAGTATCGCGAGACTCTGCACCATTCCCTGTCTGGAATCCAAATCTCGCGATAGCTCCGAGACAGAAACGGCCGCCGCCGCTGTTTAGCTGCCTCAATAACAAAATCATTATGTACCGTGCACATCGAAAAGCAAGTGATTGTAAAAATACCTGTGATATGTCTTCTTTTATATTCCTGGAGCGACTATACAACAAAGGTCTCTATCGTTCAGAATAATTTTTTGTTCATGAGCTGTCCCAGCCGAAGCTCATACACGCAATGTTATTCATCGAGCTTCCGTTGCAACTTCCGCCACCCAAAGTGTCATGGCGCATGGACCGTGGTGTGGGCGTGACTTCCAGTGACTTCTCCTTCTTTGGATACTTCTTGTATTGAGTGAAAGCTATTAGCTATTTCTAGAAGAAATACAATATTTAACGTGTTTTTAATGTTACATTGTAGTTATAGAGGACAATTATAATGTATTAAGGCATATGTGTCGTATTAGCCAGGGATCCTTTTAACAACTTGAACCTCAAAGTGTTTTGAGCCATTGTGAGCTTGCAGAGACAAAGGCTATTTTATTAGTAAAGACATTTGGTGTAGAGGGGGAAATAAATACCATGTCAATCCCAGTATAAGTATTAGTTCAAGTAATAGAGGGTTAGTGAACTACCATGTATAGAGGGTTTAAGTGGTTCAAATCAGTGTTAATTTTGTCGACTAAGACTACAGTAAGTCTTTTAACGATTTTGTTATTTGGTCAACTAAGACTAGACTAGACTAAAACAATTTCAGAAGACTAAGACTAAATGTGTGATACTCAAAAGACTAAGACTAAATCTAAAACTAACACTGGTATGCAACTGTGCAATGGAATTGAAGCCATATACAGACAGTGCTGCAGAGATATTTTGCGCTCTGGTTTCTTTTAACAAACTGGGATAATCTTCGAATAATTTATGCTTGTGTCACAACGTGAATATCGATCTGAAAACAAGGTGTCGCGGCCGCGCATCGGAGACGAAGCGGCTCCTAGCGAGCAGGCTACTTCATGTAGCTCGCAGCAAGCTTTGCTCGATGCCGTCGCTGCATATCCATGCAGAAAGACAGAGGCGACCGAGGCACGTCGATCGCGACAAACTCTCTGGAGAGAAGATTACAATCCTGCAAACGTATTCACGTTGATGCTGTGCGTGAATGAACCCCACTGATTTGCGTATAGTTGCACTAGTGTTGCAGGCTCAGGCTGCAGCTCCGAAAACTTCCGTGGTCTGTGGAATGAACTGTAGTGACCCAGGTGCTAACAGTCAGCCTAGCAGCGTGTCGTTGTCATAGAGATGACAACCCATAATAATCTGTGGCCAGCATCAGCCAATCAGCGCGTCGCTGGTTCTCTCACACACAGCGCTTGCAATGAAGCTGAAGTGAATGAATACAACGAGACGTGGAAACATTTTTTTTTTCTTTTTTTTTTCTTTTTCTACAATTCGTCCTGGGTCCTCGCGGTCCGGACATGGACCGCGGTCCGCCTATTGAGGACCCCTGGCCTACACCAATCTAGTAAAACATTGTAGCCTATACCCAGGGGGCAAAGGAAGGTGTGCTGCATTTGCCCCGACATAAAAGGTTGTCCACCAGAAATATTATCTATGACCCAGTAGGATCACAACCTATATGGACAACCCGGTCAATTTGTTCGGAAAAGTTCCAATATGGCTGCCTCAATATTAGCCCCTATTAGTTTTAATGGGGGGTGAATAGGGATATTTCCACGAAACTTCACAGGTTGATCAATGGTATACATATGAACATTTTTTGTATTGCAAGTTTCCATGAAATCCAATATGGCCGCCACAATATGGCCACCATAATGTAAGGACCCAGAAAATAGGTTTTGCCTCTAACTTCTGAACCAGATGAGCTAGAAACGCAAACTTGGTGTCTATTTCATGGTGTCTGACCATGGGAGACTCAATGGAATAGCTAATTTTATTATTGGGTGTGTTTGGACCTTTATTGTGCATATTTGCAAGATGGTGGACTCCCAAAATAGAGCTTTAACATAATTTCTACCATGATTGTTGACTGCTTTTGCAAATACAAGCAATATGAATCCATTTGCTAAGATTTATGGCACAGAAGGGACTTATACCTGTATTATTCTTGAGTTTGCATGTTGTCAAAATGGCTGTAAACAAGATATTATATTTCCTGTCCGATTCTACTGTATGTAGTTGTAGCAATGACTTCAGATAAAATCAGAGACCAAAACAATGTATCTTAGAAATTATTTTTTTATTAAAAAAATTAATAAAAAAAGAGAGAGATTATCTCAATGAAATGAATGCAACTGCCTTTTTGGGTCTTTCACACATAGACATGCACATGCTTTCCAACAACTTCAGCTTCAGGGAAATTATAATGAACACATGATGATGATATAGGCATCTATATCATGCTGCCACCCACCTCCTAGACCTTCCAGAGCTGTGGGTGAGAACAGAGCAGGATGCATATCTTCCTATCCATCACATGGTCTCAGCCCTTGGACTCGCACAGTGTCGTGCCCTGCCCTTTATTCACAGCCTGAGTGGCAGAGATACCACCAGCTATCCCTTTTTCACTGGAAAGAAGGCATGGTTCAAGACCAGCATGGGTCTAGATGGTTCAAGACCAGCATGGGTCTAGATCTCCCTGCACTTCAGGAGTTTGGTGAAAATTCCTCTTATTCCCTCTCAGAGGATGTCAATAATCAGGCTAGAGACCTCACAATAGCTGTATATGCATCAAAAGCTGACCATTCGGAGGACTTTGACCTGGCAAAGCTGAGAGTGTACAAGTTCCTAAATAACCGATCAACCCTGTTGAAGCTGCTGCCACCTACAGAAAATGCCTTTGGCCTGCACCTGAAAAGAGCTGCTCTTGCAGCCATAATAGATAAAACTGCACACATCGCGAAGCCAGACATCCCTTGCTTCACTGAATATGGATGGTCTCTCAGTGATGGGAAGGCAGTCCCCTGTCCATCTACAGAGCCAGCCTGGCCTATATCAATGGACAAGGCAATATCATGTAGCTGTATCAAAGGCTGCCAGAAAAACTGTTCATGTGCCATCCATCCATCCATCCATCTTCAACCGCTTATCCGGAATCGGGTCGCGGGGGTAACGGTTCCAACTGAGACTTCCAGATTTCCTTATCCTGTTTAACTTCCTCCACTCCCTCTGGGAGTATACCGAGGCGTTCCCAGGCCAGTCTGGAGATATAATCCTTCCATCTGGTCTTAGGTCTGCCATGGGGTCTCCTCCCAGTGGGACGTGCATCGAGGACCTTCCTAGGAAGGCGCTCGGGGGGCATCCGTACTAGATGCCTGAACCACCTAAGCTGACTCCTTTCCAAGTGAAGGAGCAGCGGTTCTACTCCAAGTCTCTCGGGTGATTGAACTCCATGTGCGAAGAAGGGAATTGCATGCTACTTGGGGTGTTGTTGCCAAGGACTGGAGACAAGATGCAGCAGGATAAGTACACATGACAGTGATAGTGACTAGCAATTATTTGCATTATAATGCAGCCTGTTTTAATCATGTGTTCATTATAATTTCCCTGAAGCTGAAGTTGTTGGAAAGCATGTGCATGTCTATGTGTGAAAGACCCAAAAAGGCAGTTGCATTCATTTCATTGAGATAATCTCTCTCTTTTTTTTATTAATTTTTTCAATAAAAAAAGAATTTCTAAGATACATTGTTTTGGTCTCTGATTTTATCTGAAGTCATTGCTACAACTACATACAGTAGAATCGGACAGGAAATATAATAGCTCGTTTACAGCCATTTTGAGAACATGCAAACTCAAGAATAATACAGGTATAAGTCCCTTCTGTGCCATAAATCTTAGCAAATGGATTCATATTGCTTGTATTTGCAAAAGCAGTCAACAATCATGGTAGAAATTATGTTAAAGCTCTATTTTGGGAATCCACCATCTTGCAAATATGCACAATAAAGGTCCAGACACACCCAATAATAAAATTAGCTATTCCATTGAGTCTCCCATGGTCAGACACCATGAAATAGACACCAAGTTTGCGTTTCTAGCTCATCTGGTTCAGAAGCTAGAGGCAAAACCTATTTTCTGGGTCCTTACATTATGGCGGCCATATTGTGGCGGCCATATTGGATTTCATGGAAACTTGCAATACAAAAAATGTTCATATGTATGCCATTGATCAATCTGTGAAGTTTTGTGGAAATATCCCTCAGTTTAAAATTTTTCCCTATTCACACCCCATTAAAACTAATAGGGGCTAATATTGAGGCGGCCATATTGGAACTTTTCCGAACAAATTGACCGGGTTGTCCATATAGGTTGTGATCCTACTGGGTCATAGATAATATTTCTGGTGGACAACCTTTTATGTCGGGGCAAATGCAGGTTTCCTAAAAAAAGGCTGGTTTGCCCCCTGGGTACTATGCACAGTCCACGTCGACGGTGGTTTGAGTAAGGCCACTTTTAACCGCACAGATTCGGCGACGATTCGGCGGCGGAAAGCGTCTGTTGCCGAACGGGAGCTCATCGGTAGGTTTTCGGCAGCGGGTCGGGAGCGTTATCGACGGAGAACTGGAAAACTGGACTTGCTCAGTTTTGTAGAGTCGCCCCTGGACGTCGGTGAATTGTAGCGAGTTGTAATGGACCATTAGTTTGCTACTGCTGCAGCAAAACCAAGCCTAAATAAGCCAGATACATTTTCCCGTTGCATATTTTAACTAAATAGCATATTCACAATCTCAACTCTCAATTTCCTATACTATAATCAACTCCAAGGCAACGCTAGTAATAGTGATGTGTGTTGTTTTGGTGTGAGGAGAAAAAATCACCGGACAGGAAGCATCTCCGCTTCTGCTCCTCGGTTGCCAGATTCTGTGAGTTAAACAAGCGACCAGGTCTATGAAAACAAAGCCTAAAGGAGCGTCCAGTTTCACCTATTGAGCTCTATTACATTAGCTGTTTTCTAAAAGAATGTTGAAAGCAAGGCCAAATAAGCAACTACAATTCAGAAACATGCCCAAACAAAAGTAACCTACAACTAGCAACATTATAGGAAAACAGGATCAAAGTCGCTTGTAACGAGCCGATATGGCAACACAGTGCGCATGCGCAAAACAGTACAGTAATTACAGTCGGCATACAGTCGGCTGGAAAATTAAATGTGCTTAGTTTTTTGCAGTTCTTTGCAGTTCTTTGCAGTCTGTGAACAGTTTGAACAAGTCTCCTGTAGTATTTTCGGTGTGGAGGCACCTTTAAAGATCAAGACTGGGTTCTATGAAGAGGATTAATTTATGCCTTTCATTCAGAGTCACTAGAGTAGGCCTAGTAAATAAAACGCTAACCCCCCTTGCCTGTGGGGGGCAGTATCACACTATAGTCAGCCAACATCCAGTCTCTTATTCTGAAGAGATTGACCACCGTTCACCGGAAGTCTTCTATGTGCTAGCTTATATTTGCCAGTTTAACACAGCTCCAGCCAGTTTCAAAACATTCGACGCTACGTTGTGAAAACAACGTGGTGTTTGAATGACTGTGGGCATTTTCAAATTAATCTCCACTGCGAGGAAATACCTTGACAATAACAATAATAGGAACTGATATAGGCCTATACCATTCATAGTGCTTTTCTAGGTAGGCTACTCAAAGAAAGCACTTTAAAATACAAATAGAATAGAAACGGTCTGTTAGGTGTTTAGCATTAGCAGCTCAGCCACTGGAACACAGACGGTGCCATGGCACGGACAGCAGGTAGGCTAATGATGAACTGATTCATGATGTGTTTCATATAACTTCGGGCGGCCGAGCGTCTAGTCGGTGACCTGGCCTACTCGGGAACGTTGTAAATAGGGAATGAATGCCCCACCCTTTAATGAAAACCCCATTATACCTCAACCTGTTTGCCTGTGTCCATTTATGCCCATATGCGGAGATATCGTTCTGACTGCGTCCATGTTATGCCCATATATGGAGATCTCTGTATCTGTCAGTCTGTGTCCCTTAATGCCCATATATGGAGATCTCTGCCCTTTGGGCGGCCAAGCGTCTAGTCGGGTGTCGGCCTACTCGGGAACGATGTAAATAGGGAATGAATGCCCCACCCTTTAATGCAAACCCCATTATAACTGTTATCATAGGACCCGTTTTGACCATCTGTTTACTATGTCCATTTATGCCCATATATGGAGATATCTGTATGTCTGCGTCCATTTTATGCCCATATATGGAGATCTCTGTATTTGTCTGTCTGTGTCCCTTTTATGCCCATATATGGAGATCTCTGCCCTTCGGGCGGCCAATCGTCTAGTGGGGGACCGGCCTATTCGGGAACGATGTAGATAGGGTATGAATACCCCACCCTTTAACGCAAACCCCATTTATCTGTTTGCCTGTGTTCATTTATGCCCATATATGGAGATATATTTCTATGCCCATATATGGATATCTCTGTATCTGTCTGTCTTCATCTTGAGCAGTATACGCAGCCTGTTTGCTTTGCCACCCGTGGGGAATGATGCCCCTCCGGTTGTTAGGCAATACCCATCATACCCGTCGCTCGGTTAAGTCATACTGACCTTCAATAGTAACCATGGCATTTTTGTTGACTCATGTGGCGTACGTGATGTCAGAGCCTTTTATGAAGTGATGTCACAATGAGTCAGCACTTGCGCCGATTTCCTCCAGGAACAGCCTGATGTCAACAATCATCTCTGCATACGGAGATTCCGAACGTTCAGCGCCGGGTCGGGAAAACCGCGCGCCGGGTCGGGCCAAGGCCCGGCACTGCACTCCACGCCGCGGCAGGGAACGCGTGTGAAGCCAGTGGGACGAATGGTTCTCAAGATACGCGGATTACATACACACAGACACACAGACACGCACGCAGAGACTTCTCGCATCTATTGTAAGATAACATGGATTTAAGGCAAGTTGAACGAATCAACGTTGTGTTTGATGCATTTGTCTTCATATTAACCCATCGTTTAAGTTGGAACATATCCTATAATGTGATCATCACAAACAAGCAGTAGCAGCAAGACAATTGTATATAGGGGAGACCAGGGTCTGTTGTGACCTTTTTTACATTTTGCTCAATTACTAAACAAATACTTGCTCAATTGAGACAAAAATGCTTAGTTAATAACTTGGAGATGTCTCTCAACTATTGGTGGTGTTTATTTGATTCAATCTCAAACCTTTATGCCACAATTTCACAAAAAAAAAGAAAAAGAAAATATGCACACCAGAACAATGGACCCCATTGGTGGGGTCCATTGTGACCCTGGATGGGCCAATTGTTCCGCTTATTCTAAATTAAATAAAAGGGTCACATTAACCATTTATTATATTTTTTAAATCATAGAATGTGTTCAGAAACATGTCTTCTTTAACTTAATGTGTTTTATTTACACCATGAATTACTGGAACGTCATCTTACCATCTTCATTGTGCAGTCGTTTCACCATTCATAAGTAGACCTATACTTGCAAAAGGCCTTATTATCCATCTCATATTCTTAGAATGATGTAATAGTTAAGGAATTTGAAATGTCACACGGGTCATTGCATGGAGCCCAATAACAATTAAATAAGCATAGGCTAATTCATCATTATATGCCTATTAGACTAACTAGTGGCAGAATAGTGTTTTGCAAAGACAAATTCAAATGTGAAAAAAGACAAATTACAACCATAAGCCATCTACATTTTAATTTCCAGGTATAAAATAGTGCAAATCATTTCACATTTCAGGGAACCTCCTGATTAACCTCCTCCACCCCCAGTGCATATTTTCAGGCCCATAACAGCCCATCTTCATCTCGGGGTCCTTGGGATGAGGTGACGGTCAACTCACCACTCCCTGGGTTGGAACAAACTGATGTGGACTCACTCAGTAGGGGTGAAACTTCCTTGGGAAGATGAAAACGAGGGGGGACGCAGTGACCTCCAGCGCTGACAGCCAAGGCCATGGTTATCATTGGCCCACGCTCAGCGGACACCACACCACCCACTTGCTTCACGCCACGCTGTGCGACCACCCTTTCTGGTTCCTAGGATAGGATAACATAATTATCATCACCCCAGGGGACATTCAGGGCGTTAAGATTGCAAATTAAAAGTCAATGGATCTACCTGCACTGTTGAGATGCCAGTTTCATCCATGTTGTAGATGTGACCTGCAGTGAACTGTTGCCTCTGCAGCACACGTTCCAACTTTGCATAAACATCTGCAACATTTCTCTCATTGAATGCCGATGCTCTGGCATAACTGGTGGCTTGGGGTGACCTAGAACGGACAACAGTAAAGTTTTAGTTCACAACTTGCTTAGAAAAGCGCTATAAAATTAAACCCATTATTATTATTATTATTACCCTTATTACCTTATAGACAAGGTAGGCTGGCGCTTCAGAAAGGCTGTCAACCAGTCTTTGCTGGCCAAACCAGTGACATCCCACGTCTTGTGGTATGTCAGCTTGTGTTTTTTGGCCAGTGTGTAAGCCAGCCTGCAGACCTGAACAAATTAGATATTGTTTTATCACACAAACGTTATTTATTGACACATAATATATAGGTGATATATATATATATATATATATATATATATATATATATATATATATACAAGTATAGTCAATACAATTGAAATGTAGTACAGTACAGTTAAACACCCTGCCTAAAAGAAACATCCCAAATAAGACCTTTTACGGTCTTGTTTTACGTTGTGGCTGTGGGTGTCGCTAACTAACCTGTAGCCAACACTAGGCAGCTCCGTGGCACCCTGTTCCAACAAGGCACGTTTTTTCTTTAGGAATCTTCTGAGGGTCATATGGCAAATGCCAAAGTCCCTAGCTACTGTCTTGACCCCCTCTCCGCAGTCCACTTGTGCTGAGGCCCGGCAGAGGACATCAAGGGAGACACCCCTGTTAGTTTTTATTTTCTTCGTTTGAGGCATTCTGTTTTTAAAAGATGTGACAAAAAGAGTAGAAAGAAAACATGTCATTATTTTAGCCATGCTGTCAGCCACATTCTGTTTTTAAAAGATGTGACAAAAAGAGTAGAAAGAAAACATGTCATTATTTTAGCCATGCTGTCAGCCAAATCAGTGTCAGTAGGCTATACAAACGGTTGATTTAACTCAGTGGTTCTCAAACTTTTTCATGTCAAGGACCCCCAAGTTGACACTTGTAAAATCAATGTTAATTTAACTGTGTACAAATGGACCCATCATTTGTACACTCTGAGTTACAGACCCATACGGGGCCGTTTGGGACCCCCTGGAACTCCCTCAAGGACCCCCGGGGGTCCCCGGACCCCAGTTTGAGAACCAATGATTTAACTAATCCATCTTGGTTCTGATGCTATACATTTAGCTGGGGGACCCATGGAAATACAAGTCAGGTGGGCAATGGGGACATCTGGGCACCATATTTTGAGGGTGACTGGGCCTCTGGACACCTGGGCATCTGAACGAGTGGGCATTTAGGGGTGGAGACATCTGGGCAGAGGAGAGGTTGGTGGTCTTGTAGGAGGAGGCGTAGGGACTGGGTCAGGTGAGGTGGGTGGTGCAAAGGTGCCAACGAGCCTGAACGAGGTATACAATACTAACACTGCTACGGTATTAATTAAAGACCCAATGACACCACGTTTTCCACTCGCAGTTCCTCCTGGAACGGTCCAGAAAGTACGGCTGCAGCTAACAATTCATTTCATAATCGATTAATCTGACGATTACGGTATTTAAACGATTAATCGATTAATGGGATAATGGCACTTTTTTGCAATTACCTTTACAATTTAGTTGAAGTTGTTTGAGGCATTTTCTAACCAACAATAGAGACATTTGAAATTAATTCTTCCTTCCGAAATAATATTTTATTACAGCTTTCTTGTCTGTACATAACTATACTTTTTATTACATTTGATAAAAAGGAAAGACATTTGTCAAGCTAAATTGTAACATATCTCTAACTCAAATATTGTATTTATTATTCATTCACATATTTTATTTCACATTGAAAAGAGTAACATTAAGTAAGCCCAGTGGTTCTCATAGTGGATTCCAGGGGTTCCTTTTAGGGGTCTAAATTCACCCTAACCCAGTTAAGGGGAGACCTTGAAATGTAAACGTTTGAGAAACAAAGACGCACACAGCGTGTTTCCACCCCAGACCGGATCAGCAACCTCCTAAGAAAATTGGTCCCGTATTAGCGTTCGTGTTTCTTACTTTCAATAGTGTAAATAGAGCACATAGGATGATTAATAAGACTGGACCTGACGGAAATAAACCAGGTTTTCCGCCGTGGAACGTCTGGTGACAGACTAGCAGCTGTAAACTACATATAAATTCCCAAAACACCCGCGATTCGTTGCCGATTAAAATCAATAATCAAATTCGTTGGCAACAAATTTAGTTATCGTTTTTTATCGATTTAATCGATTAGTTGTTGCAGCCCTACCAGAAAGGAGGTACAAAGCACTTGGATGAATGTGATTTGACGGTCAAAAAGTAGGCAGGCCATAACTCAATGATGACATTAATATGTAAAGACGGGCGGGCTGACGATCGGCGCTTAGTATCCCAGCATCGCACAATAGATGAATAGTCTGACAAGGCAGCGGCTACGGAAATAAATTTATGTTCATAGGACATCAGATGTCAGACGCGGCTTGTGATTGGCTGGACCAGAGGCAAGCCATTGCAACAGACTGGCTCTGCTGTGCAGAAAGGACGAACGGGGAGGCGGGGGAAGGGGGGAGACGCGTAAACCAGTGGCTCACGGGGAGTCGCTGAAGTTAAAGTAGATGACGTTTATTGACACAGACACATGTCAGTCATTCTGACCTCGTGAATTATACATTTTCTTTATGTTCGTCATCACGCAAGACGTGATTTCACATTTTTTGGCATCCAATGTCAGGTATGGCCATATTGTCACTACAGATATGCCCTAATAGTGTGAAAATGTGTTTTGATTTCATTTCGACTTTAATTAACTTATCTGTTCGCTGCCATGAGGTTTTCAATGTTAACCACCAATACATAAATGACAAGTATACTCCTCATTGGCAGCAAGAGTGTTTTTAATGAACTGTTGGATGTGTCCGCATAAAATGTAATTGTAACACTTAATAGAACAATAAAATATTAAAGTCCTTATTCAATGGCTTCATTTCAGACCAAAGTGTGGAGTCCAGACTGCAGGTGAAGATGAACTCTCCAGACTCTCCAGGCAGGGACGTTTCTATTAAACCTGAGGACCCTGAAGACATTTCTGTTAAACAGGAGTTACCTGAAGACATCGCTATTAAACTCGAAGACCCTGAAGACATCTCTATTAAACTCGAAGACCCTAGAGACATTTCTATTAAACTGGAGTTACCTGAAGACGAACCTGAAGACCAACCAGACCTCAGTAAGTTGTGTGTGCTCTGCCTTTCGTTCATATCTGTCTGTCACAATATTTGTCTCAATACAATAACCACACAAGCAAGGCACAATATCATGTAATTTTATTGTTCATGACGTGGCTCTGTAGTAGAAGAAAAGTCTAGAAAATGGTCTGATCTGTGTGAAATAACACAGATGGATCTATGGCATGTAGGTATGGGCGATATGGTGATAATTATCGTGGAGACGATACAATGTCTCCACGATATGCCTTTTCAGAGATATTGTATATATCGTGATACAATTGAGGAAGCTTTGTAAAAAAAATCCTGTTTAATTGTTAATTAATTCAATTTAAACCTGCATTCTGGTCTAAATTAGTAGTTCTCAAACTTTAAAATGTCAAGGTCTCCACTTAACTCTGACAGTATACAATTGAAACCAAATGGACCCGTAAGGGTCCATTTGGTTTCATTTGTATACTGTCAGAGTTACATACTTGTAAAGTTCAATTTAGACCTCCCAAAAGGAACCCAGAGAGTCTAGTTTTTGTCAAGTAACTTGAAAAATAACCTTCAAAACCAATGTGAAAAAGAATCGTGATAAAATCGTGTATCGTGATACAGCTTGGGAAAATATCGTGATATGGTATTTTTCCATATCGCCCACCCCTAATGACATGCTTTTTCTCAGCTTCTTGATTTGACGCTTAACAACTTGAACCTCAAAGTGTTTTGAGGCATTGTGAGCTTGCAGAGACAGTAGGCTATTTTATTTAGTAAAGACATTTGGTGTAGAGGGGGAAATAAATACCACGTCAAACCCTGTCAACTAAGAATTAGTTCTAGTAATAGAGGGTTAGTGAACCACCATGTATAGAGGGTTTAAAGGGATATTACACTTTCAAAAAACTTTTGGTCATTTTATGGTCTAATCAGGCTTGTATGAACACCCTGAACCGTTTTTAATTTGCTTCATTCAGTATTTAGATATTTGATGTAAATGTTACCAGCTCCAACACGCCCAGGCCCTCTCCACATACACACCCATTGTAACTTCAAACTCCATTTTAACCATGATAGATTCATCAAAAACACCCATTATTTTTTTCTGGTGACTCATAATACCCTCCTAATACGTGAGCAGACCGTGTTTTTTCAATAACTTTTTTCTTTTATTTTTAATAATTCTTTGGGAAAATGGAAAACATTAAATACAATAATATTTTATTGAAAATAAGTGAAAAAAGTTATTGAAAAAACACAGTCTGCTCACGTATTAGGAGGGTATTATGAGTCACCAGAAAAAATAATGGGTGTTTTTAATGAATCTATCATGGTTAAAATGGAGTTTGAAGTTACAATGGGTGTGTATGTGGAGAGGGCCTGGGCGTGTTGGAGCTGGTAACATTTACATCAAATATCTAAATACTGAATGAAGCAAATTAAAAACTGTTCAGGGTGTTCATACAAGCCTGATTAGACCATACAATGACCAAAAGTTTTTTGAAAGTGTAATATCCCTTTAAGACTACAGTAAGTCTTTTAACGATTTTGTTATTTTGTCAACTAAGACTAGATTAGACTAAAACAATTTCTGAAGACTAAGACGTATGTGTGATACTCAAAATACTAAGACTAAATCTAAAACTAACACTGGTATGCAACTGTGCAATGGAATTGCAGCCAAATACAGACAGTGCAGCAGACAGATGTGATTGGTAGTATCAATCAAGAGATTTTGTACCTGGCAGTGGCCTAGCAGTTTTACTTCTTTTGAGAGTTACTTGAACATAATCACAAGTATTGTATTCGCTATATTTAGGTGCAATGGCTAGGCCTGTCAACATTTTTACATAATCATCTAATCGCAATTATTTGACATGATCACAATTATTTAACAATCACAATTATTTCACACAACCACAATTTGTCATAATCACTTTCATGTTGAAAAATGTTCATATATTTTAAAAAGTAGTGGAAATAGCAGATCTACAATCTTACAACAGGTTGGGCGTCGCGATGCAACGTGTTGTGAGCTTGTAGATCGGCTATTTCCACTACTAATGTTCTTTTATAAGTGTAAAGTTAATTCCTTTGCATATTTAGTGTAGGTTGAGTGTCATATCTGCCATTTGCAACTTCAAAGCCTACAAGCCAACAAATGTCAATGACAAAAACACAAGTAATAATCACAATTATTTGAGTGACAATTAATCGTCATATGAAATGTCATAATTGTGGCAGACCTAGCAATGGCATTACAGCCAAGATAGTGTTTTGTTTATTATTTTTTGAGGACTTGCACAGAATTGCACTGTATTTTTCTTAGTCTTTACTCAAAGACTAAGACTAAAAGACTAAGGCTAATCCCAAAAGACTAAAGGCCTGTCTCTACACCTTGGTAAAACAGAATCTATTCTTTTTGGGACCAGACATTCTCTAAGTGAGATAAATGTAAACAATTTCAAGGTCAAAGTTGATGACGGTAATCTCTAGCAAGGAAGAGATTACCTATTTGGGCTGTATTCTTGACAAATACCTGTCTGGGGATAGCATGGCAACAATGGTGATCAAAAAAGTAAATCAAAGAACACGATTCCTGGGCAGAATCTCCACTTTTGTCCAGTGTTTCCCCTAGGCAGAAGCTGAAGGAGTGGGGGAGAGTTGCGCGGAGCGGCATAGCGTTCCCGCACAGCGCGACGTGCAGGCCGAAAATCTTCTGTGTTTTTCGGGTTGGGTGTGTTTGCGCGATTCTAACTCAGTTAAAAAAATAAATATATAGATTTGTATTTTATAACAACATTGGCCATCATCTTCTGATCTTTATTTTATTATCATCAATATTTGTCATCATCTTCAGTTTCAAAGTGCTTTATTTACGCACAAAAATAAATACTATTTGGCTTTTCAAACTTAAGTAAATAACTTAAGTAAGTTCTATTGTCAGATTTGTCAGGAGGAATAAACAACCAGGTCTATGAAAACAAGCCCAAAATAAGTTAATATAGACCACATGAGCACTTTAAACCTAAATACTCACAAGCAACCACCAGGGGCGTCGAAAGTGGGACTGAGTTACTAGGGCCCAAGATGGAGGGGCCTTAATTATTTTATACTTTAGCAATCGAAATTTAGCAGATAGGCCTATACAAGCTCACAGAGTGCCGCGCTGCGAGCTTGTAGATCACGCTGCGAGCTTGTAGATCTGCTATTTTTTGTGAAATTGGGTGCAAAATCTTTGAAAATATGTATTTCTTAACATTTGTAACTCATATTTTGCTTCTGGGGGGTCCCTGGAACTATTTTGAGATGGGGGTCCATGGCCAAATTAAAGGACAACTTTGTTTTTTTTACAACAAGGGTTCATATTTTAGATTGTAATTAGAGAAAAGAAAAAGTGAGTGTTAAAATGTTTTCACATGCTTCGTTCTATTGTTTTATCGTGTTTACCATGCTAAAATGTGGGGCATGCGTACGCATGGGGCATGCGCACAAATTTTAGATACAATAAGCCAGCAGTTTCTTTATTGCTATTTTCAGTAAAACTTCTAGCCCCCATAAGTCACATCCAACCATGAAAGGTTGCGTTGTATCTTGGGAATGGGCTTATTCTGTGTAAAATTACATATTTAGCCACTTGTATGCATGCCCCCAACCACTGAAATAAGAATCTCTAAAACAATAGAAAGAAGTAAATGAAATAATTTTAACACTCATCTTTTATATTCTGTAATTACAATCTAAAATATGAACCCTTGTTGTAAAAAACTAAAGTTGTCCTTTAACTCATCTAGTGCCATTCCCGAGATGTCTCGTGAAATGTACTCGAGTATATGTAGTGCCATTCACGAGATATCTCGGGAAAAGTAATATATTACTGTAACGGCGAGTACATTACCGAGAAGAATGGGCGCGGGTCCGGAGACGAAATCCGTCGCTGATTTCGCATCATCACGGCTCCACGAGCACAAAATAGTCCCATCCATAACATTGAGGTGGACGGGGGATCTCATCTTTAATGTCCATTATCTCAAAACTACACTTTAGAAGCTAGGATGGAGGCAGATGCTCGCTTATGTTACACAGTTATAAAAGCTCCCGGTCGGCCATTACACAACTCCACGTGGACACGGATCGGTTCCGGCGCACGATCCGATGACGTCAGACCGGAAGTGATTGCGCGGTGGACTTCTGGCCTTCAAAATAAGATAACGGCGGTGATGCCAGCCTGAAGGTGGCGTCGTGGACTTTATAATCCGTTAATTTCAGGGGCTCTTAATGAGTTAATATAATTTTGGGGGTCCTCCTTCACATGAAAAGGTTTGAGCACCACTGACACCCCCCCTATGAAGAACATTAATGGGGGGCCCACAGTGAATCCTTGTACCCAGGGCCCAGAATTTGGTGCCCTGGCAACCACCATTATTTACAAGCAACTTTACAGAAATAAGAGCCCAAAATGGCTTATAATAGTCAGATTTGGCAACACTGAATGGTATTTCATCCAACCTAGCCCAACATGGCTTATATTATCAGACCTGGCAACTGCATGTTATTTTTCTCCACATACTGTAGGCTAGGTTGCTGGCTAACCGTCAGACAAACTGCACATCTAGCCACAGACAACCACAAACTACACCACTCTAAAATCATTATCAATACGTTTTTAAATGAATCTTGAGAAATGTACAGCTAAGCTGTAATGATGAATGGGACAACAAGTAAACTTCTCCTGTAACAGTGCACTGCCTATGCGACGCGACAAGTGGGTTTGTACTCGGTGCGCACTGCTGCGCTATAATCTCCTTCCAGCCGTAGCTAACCGAGAGAACAACCGTATTCTAAACATGAGTCACGTTGTGAAAATAATTCCTCTGCAAAAAAAAATAATAATAATAATTTAACTCATTAAAAGCCAACCCCGCGATGTCGCGGGAAAAGTAATAGAGTATCTATAGTGCCATCCACGCGATGTCGCGGGAAAAGTAATATATTACTGTAACGGCGAGTAAAAATACCTAGTACAATGGCCGACGCTCCGGAGACGAAATCCGCGCTGATTTGTCATCATCACGGCTCCACGAGCACACAATAGTCATCCCATAACATTGAGGTGGACGGCCGATCTCATCTTTAATGTCCATTATCTCAAAACTACACTTTAGAAGCTAGGATGGAGGCAGATGCTCGCTTATTTTACACAGTTATAAAAGCTCCCGGTCGGCCATTACACAACTCCACGTGGACACGCATCGGTTCCGGCGCACGATCCGATGACGTCAGACCGGAAGTACTTCCGGTCTAGACTTCTGGCCTTCAAAATAAGACAGCGGCCGTTAATGGGGCCGGGAGGGGGCACTCTGGACCCCCTAATCCGTTAATGTCCTGGGCTCAGAATGAGTTAAAAAAAAAATCATAGAGCGGCGGCCAGATTTTATGGGGCGGCGGCCCGCCACTCCTTAATGCATATAGGGGAAACACTGTTGTCAACATAATTGCCCTCAGGACTCTTGCTGGGGCCCTCATTCAGTCCCACTTTAACTACGCTTGCACCTCATGGTACTCCAACATCAAAAAGCCACTAAAGACTAAGCTCCAAACCTCCCAAAACAAACTCATTTGGATATTTCTCGACCTGGGGCCCATGACCCATGTTTCTCCCACACATTTTGCTAGCCTAAAGCCCTTTGCACACAGGACAGTTGCATTTTTTTCATTTGCTGCATGATTAGAACGCATTGGATTTGGTGTGCAATGCTGTGCGGAATCGGTGCTGCGGATCCCTAAAGGAGTCATGAAAGGAGTGATGAGTTTTTTACCGCATGCGACAAGACGCACGAATCGAACTGGGTTCGATCGAGAAAAAAACGCACGGTCGCAGCCACTCGTCGCACGGCTAATTCGGATCCGGTGTGCATGAGGTCGTAGAGAATCATTGTTTTCTTAAAAAAAAAAAAGTGTCCGTTTCATCCATGCGGATAAACGGTCCTGTGTGCAAAGACCTTAAGTTGGCTCAGTGTTGAGGACAGGGTTAAACGACAAAAAATGGGATTGACTTTGAAAATAGTCATGCAAATCAGCCCTCCATCCCCTCAGAACCCGCATATCAGAACCTCAGAACCGCATAGAAGTGAAAAGTGATGAGTCATCACTTTTTTTCCACTTTTCACAGTTTTGGGGGGCCAAAATGTAGCCCAAGGAATGTTTTTCATGCAAAACAAATGCTTGCAATGGAACCCCTAGTTCGACCACTCACATGCTACTTAAAGCAGATATTCTTCTTTTTTTTTTATATATATTTCTAGTGGAGTCAATGGGACAGTGACTATACAAATGGCCAGAACGTTACGTCTGATAGATGCATGAAACTGGCTTTGATCTGCTATGCATTTTCTATTTCAGATACCTGTCCTGCCCTGTCTCCAGTTAAACCAAGACGTTACTGCTGTAACCAATGTGGGAAAACGTTTAAAACAAAGCAGAATCTCAACAGACACCAGATAATTCACACTGGGGAGAAACCTTACTGCTGCAACCAGTGTGGACAACGTTTCAATCTAGACTTTAATCTCAAAAAACACCTGAAAAGTCACACTTTAGAAAAACCTCACTGCTGTGACCTGTGTGGGAAAAAGTTTAAAACAAAGGTGACTCTCAAACGACACCAGATAGTTCACACTGAAGATAGGCCTAAGCCTTACTTCTGTGACCACTGTGGAAACGGCTTCTCATCCGTTTCCAATCTCGAAGTACACTTTAGAACTCACACTGGAGAGAAGCCTTATGGTTGTACAGAGTGTGGGAAAAGGTTCTCGCACGCGTCTACTCTTAAACTACACAAGATAATTCATACTGGAGAAAAGCCTTACGGCTGTGACCAGTGTGAGAAAAGATTCACTTGTCCGACTAGCCTCGTGAAGCACACTAGAATTCACACTGGATTCAAACCATTCCATTGTGAAGAGTGTGGGAAGTGTTTTACTCAGTTTGGTGACTTGACGACCCATCAGCGCATCCATACCGGAGAGAAACCTTATTCCTGTGACCAGTGTGGGAAAACCTTCTCTCAAATGTCTACCCTTACGAAACACAAGAAAATCCATACTGGAGAGAAGCCTCACCGGTGTGACCAGTGTGGGGAAAAGTTTGCCCTCAGTCATACACTCAAACTTCACCAGCGCATCCATACTGGAGAGAAGCCTTTCAGCTGTGAAATATGTGGGAAGTGTTTTACTAGGCGGGGGACATTAAATCATCATCGGCGCATCCATACTGGAGAAAAACCTTTCAGTTGTGAAATATGTGGGAAGTGTTTTATTAAGAAAGAAAAGATGAAAGTTCATCATCGCATCCACACTGGAGAAAAACCTTTCAGTTGTGAAACATGTGGGAAGTGTTTTATTAAGAAAGACCACTTAAAAGTACATCAGCGCTTCCATACTGGAGAGAAGCCATGCAAGTGTGAAACATGTGGGAAGTGTTTTACCCAGTCGGGAGATTTAAAAAAACATTTGCGCAGCCATACAGGAGAGAAGCCATTCAGCTGTGAAACATGTGGGAAGTGTTTCACTGAGTCTGGAACATTAAAAAAACATAAACGCATCCATACTGGAGAGAGCAGTCCTGCAGAAAAACTTTTCAGTTGTGAAATATGTGGAAAGTGTTTTAAAGAGAAAAGAGGTTTAAAACTGCATCAGAACGTCCATACTGGAGAGAAGCCATTCAGTTGTGAAATATGTGGGAAGTGTTTTACCGATCCTGGAACAATAAAAAAACACCGGCGCATCCATACTGGAGAGAAACCATACAGCTGTGAAACATGTGGAAAGGTTTTCACTGAGAAAGGAACATTAAACAATCATCAGCGCCTCCATACTGGAGAGAAGCCTTTCAGCTGTGAAATATGTTGGGAGAGTTTTAAATGGTCTGGATCATTAAAAGATCATCAACGCATCCATGCTGAAGAGAGCAGCCGTCCTGGAGAGAAACCTTTCAGTTGTGAAATATGTGGAAAGTGTTTTACAGAGAAAAGAAGTTTAAAACGGCATCAGTGCATCCATAGTGCAGAGAGCAGCCTTTCTACTGTGAGCCTTCCAGGACCATCTAGATTAAACAGGAGGAACCTGAAGACCACCAGGACCGGTGAGTTTCATTCTGTTTGTCTTTCTCTCAGGTCCAAGCTGCTAATAGTTACACAGTAGACTCTGTAGAAGAACCAAGGCTCTGTGTTTTTCTTCCATGAGGACTGGGTTTTTACTTGCCAAAAGGATTTTACACCCATGCTAGTTGCATTGCCAGAATAGTAACCACGTGAAACACATTGTATTGATATGTTAATTAGGGATATTTTCTTTCTTGATCCTAAAAATATACTTCCCAGCCTTCTTTAGACATCTGAAGTCATGTTGTTGGCTCATATTTAGGCCTATTGCATTATGTACACATTTTGAAAGCACATTACCAGTAAGACTCCCTAATCGGGAGATAAGCGACCGTAGGTCTCGCTAGAAGAGGGCCATGTGAGAAATGAGGGGTGGGGTCTCCGCGTTGCCTTGGCGGACGAATAGGTACCGGCCCCGGCTCTCCCGGACGCTCCTAGGCCGAGTTAGGGCATTTTATGTGAGCTGCAGTGGAGGGGGTCCTCCACTGGGGGCGCCACCACTTTTGCATCCGTTCTGGAGTAGCAGGAGTGGGTGGTCCCCGGGAATTCCCCGTGAGCAGCCCCGTGGGGGTGGTCATTTGGTCATTTTTGCACATTTGGTATTTATTTTACACCTGGGGGTCCCCCAGGGACCTGGGGGTCCCTGGAACTCCGGGGGTCCTTGGAGGTTGTAGTTTGGCAGGTAAGGAGTGTGTGTGCAAAATCTGGCATGGATCGGGGCAACGGTTGCGGAGATATGAGCAGGGCAAAAGTGTGACGTCTGACGTGTGACGGACGGACTGACTGACTGACTGACGCACGGACACCTGGTGGAGCTTTCTGTAGTAAGTGCGACCTACGGTCGCAATGAAAATAATAATGATTATAATAATTGAACACCTAGTAGGCCTAGCCTACAGCATATACAATGTAATCCAATACTGCTATTACTCATTCTGTAATTATATTTAAATAACCATAACTTGACATGATCACATTATACACAGTGCACACGTCATATTGTGTTGCTCTGCAGTCCCTAAAGTTGTGCTCCGGAGGTTGGTTTGCTCAGACGATGAAAAATTAGAGAGAACATTGGTGAGAACATTATGTACTGTATAAAAAATAAAAAAATAAACTAATAAGGCAGCAGCAAACAGAAAGGTTGTTCTTGTTGCAGACCTGTGGCTTTCTGGCAGTTTGTTTATAGATAAGGTTTTAGGGACAGAAAGCAGACATTAATATGTTCTGTCTCACTTTGACATCATGTTTGTTCAACTCTCTCCCAGGCTCCGTCAAGCAGCTCTGAGTCATCTGATGATTGATGTCCAACTAGCAGGATGTCCTCTGGACTCCCTGGAGGATCAACCTGTGTCATCGTGTCATCTTACATCTAGCCTCGGGATCCAGACTTTCAAGGAAGAAAAGCCTGGGATAGCGCCTAACTGTGGCTCACAACATTTTAATTGTATATAAAATATAAGTAGCTGTCCAGATATCTTATTTTGTGAACTGTTTGTTTAGGTTTATCCATTATCATTATAAAATTGCTATGATGTTTCCCCCGCGGATCACTTCCTTATTTACTCAAAGCGGACAGCAGCAGGAGTCACGTCCCCCGCCGCGTCCATTCCGAGACGCCGGAGGAGCCGATGAGATCTGTCGGGGCCATAGAATGTCCACGTTAGGTTAGACTACATCTAACACACAGCCCATTTAGTTTGAGGGTTTTATTAAAGAGGTGGTGCCAATGCCATAGTTTTACTTTTTCTGTTTTGTATTAGTCTATGGAGTTAACATTAAGACTCAAGACCATCATACTGAAACATAGTAGGTTTAAGTTATTGTCTTAAGATAAAAGTGATGGATAATATCTCAATGAGAATTATGTTCAGCTTTTCTTTTGTTGGAGATTAGAATACCCCTGATGCCTGTAGTTAGAGGTAGGGATGCATTGTTTTGTATGAATAGCTGGAATTTATTGTGAGTCTTTACTTGAAATGTATGGAAGTATTGAGTTTTCAACGAAATGACCATCTTTGGTATTTGGCTTAAGAGCTGCTAGTCATGATCTGTGTTATGTTCTGTCTCCCCTTATGTTTAGAGGTTGTTCTCTTTTGTAGTTGGGGTTTTAATTTATAGTTACCAGTATGTTCCTTTTCTTATGAAATGTTTTCTTTCTTTTTTCGTTATAGTTATTGCTTGTCCTCTCTGAACACTGTGCAGCCTCTGCTCGCGAGTCTGCAAAGCTTGTCATATTCCTAGATGTTGCTGGTCTTCTGTAGCAGTGGTTCCCAAACCTTTAGAGTCAAGACCCAAAGGAGAGATTAGACGTTTGCCCGGGACCCAAACTAGTGTAAATAGCGGATCTACAAGTGCACAATGTGTTGCTTCGCGCTGCGTTGTATGCTTGTATGTCAGCTATTTTCAGTACTTAAACATTTGTTTTGTTATTCATGGAATTTGTGTGATTTTCTTTTATTCAATTCATGAAATTATTTAAAATAAGATAATATTATTTTTGTTATTCATGAAAAATGATGAACTTTACTTGTAAATGTTTTGACATTTACTTAAACTAGCCCTTACCCGTTCAAAGATATGAGCTCCGAAATGATGTGCAGTGTGTGGGTTATGGGATGTGCACTGTGCACACAGTATATGAGGGATGGAAAGTAACTTTAACTGGTGCTTGCATGATAATATGTAGGAGCATCAATGTAAGAAATACCTGTTTCGTTTAATGGCTACAGAGATACTGTGTCCCCCCCCAGCCCGTCCGCCCACCCGCCTGCACACACACCCGCCTGCCTACACACACACACACGCACGCACGCACGCGCACACACACACACACACACACACAGAGCTGGTTAAACATGTTGCCTCATGCTAGATGCAGAATAGATATGCCTCATGCTAGATGCAGAATAGATAGTAGATACACCATAAAAATGCTAATATACAGCATATGATTTCTGAAAGTGACAAACGGGCTTCACAGTTATGTTAGGTGTGTTCATATGCTAATGGTGATGCGATTTCAGATCAATTGCTCCAGCCACTGAGGAGAAACGCTGTTTCAGACAGACAGACACTCACTCACTCACTCACTCACTCAGACATTTCGAAAAATATATGTTTGATGTGTCAGCGACCCAGAAATGGGTCCCGACCCACTATTTGGGAAACAGTATTCTGTAGGATGTCAATTTGAAGGTCGATGGTATTTAATTACAAAGATTTGAACAGAAAACATTAGAAAATAATTAATACAAATTAATAAATATTTGAACTAGGCTACTACAGATTAAGTGCCATTTTCTTTAGAATTGCGCATGCTATGAAAGAGGAAACCTTGTATTCAAACCTTTTGGATTTATTCTCTAATTGTTTCATCTCAGCCTTCTTATTGGGCATGATATTGCATACTGTTGCCATAACACTGTAGGTGTATTGTTTCTCCTTGCTATGCTGTAGCCAGACTATTAAAGGCTTAATTTGTCCACACAAGTTCCTTGGCCTCTCTGTTTTGCATCACATTGTGACGCATTGTGAGCTTGTAGATCGGCTATGTTCAAATAGCCACGGTATAAATGGGGCTTAAGTGGTGTGTGTATGTTTTATAATATTATAATTTATACCTACAAAGTAACTATAGGCCTAACTGAAGTTTTCAAATAAATGTAGTGGAGTAAAAGTACAATATTTGGCTCCGAGATGTAGTGGAGTAGAAGTAAAAGCTATTGGAAATATTCAATTAATAAATACTATATACCTCAAAATTGTAAATGTACTTAGTTGTTTCACACCCCTGGTACTTAATAGTTACTTTCCACCCTTTCCTCCTTGGTGAGAAGGCTGCTGACACCAGGTTAGCTATTTTTTCCCCCACTGACCAGGATTTTCCTTCCCCCTGGATGTCTTTCTGCACAAAGCACACGTGTCAGACGTATGTGACTGCATGGCACATGCTTCTCTGCCCCTGTGTGCGTGTGTGTGGGTGTGTACATGCATGTGCGTTAACTGCCAGGTCTTCAGTCCAGACACGCACGCACACACTCTTATCTCTCGCTCTCTTCCTCTCTCTCTCTCTCTCTCTCTCTCGCTCTCTTTCTCTCTCTCTCTCTCTCTCTCTCTCTCTTTCTCTCTCTCTCTCCCCCCCCCCCCCCCCGCCCCTCTCTATTCAATGACAAGCAGTGAAGTACTTGAACGACACAGGGAGGAGGACCCAAGAAGACGTAGGCCTACTTAATGTACATTGTGTGCTTTTGATCAACAATACAGAGAGGTTAAATGCATGAATGACGTCCAGCTCTACCAACATCCACCCTAACGTTTTCTGAAGAACAGAGTTGTAGCAGTGATGCAGACCACCATGTTGAAACCAGTGATCAAGTTACACAGAATAGGTATGTACTGTTTTATTATGTTAATGTTACTGTAAACATTTAGTCTAACTATTCCTGTCATAGCTATTAGGCCCACATTTAACAGGACTTGTGGCTGGTTCAACAGACAGGGATCTCCATATATGGTCATAAAATGGGATTGTATGTTGTCAGATGTCATAGAGATAGGACTTTCACATGAATACATGATACCTGAATACATGACGGCCATACACGTGACCGTCATGTTTCCACCTCAACCTGACTTCTCGTGAGGTAGACAAAGTGCTTTGAGCCACAAACCTAAGCCTATCCAAGTCTCATTTCGGTCACAAATATGCTGTTCAACCAGAATACAGGGTTCCCACGGTCATGAAATTCCTGGAAATATTTTGAAATTAGGAAAATATTTTTCCAGTAGGCTACTCGAAAAGTTTTGGAATTTATCAAGGGTCCTGGAAGGTCCTGGAAAAAAATATCTATGCGTTGTCTTTGGTTATTGATTTTGTTAATACCTCTGAAATGACAAATTAAACATGGGCCAAATTGTGAAATATTAGAGGCAGAAATTGTGAAAATAGCCGATCTACATGCTCACAATAGAACAATTATATTATCTATATATGGCCCGTAAGGCCTAATTGTGCGCCAGCAGAGCGCTCCTTGTTATTTATCAACGTAAAATTAGGTCGCACTTGTTGATGCTCTGTAAAATAATTTTACAAAGCACAGGTCCACTTTAACACACCACTAGTACATGCTGAAATATTAAAATATCTATAAACACAGATTGAACACAAAAAATAACTCAGGATTGTGTTAATCGTGTCCCAAACAACAATAAAATAAGATTGGGTTGTCCCAGAGGTGAAATGGCCCTTTAATTAATGCTTGCTAATATAGGACAGTTTGTTTCAAGTGATACCATGGGAGGTAATACATTGATATTTTTACATTGATATTATGGGATATTTTTTAACATTCATACTGTTGGATATTTTTGAGCGGTGCTACTGGAAGGAGCTAAGATCCAACAACTGTAAATAATGTGAAGGATGTTCCTTGTGTGCTGGCGACTTGTTCTTTGTGGCCTACATCTGGCCTGCATCTTGTTCTATACAGCCAGTTGTACGCCCACATTGGCCAACCTACATGTGATGCTTAACTAAAATTAACTCATAAATAGCACCGCTCACTTCACACTAGGTGTGATCTTTTACATACATATTATAGGCTATTTTTTACATTGACATTGTCATATATGTTATTTGGGGATATGTTTTAGCATATAATGGGATTTTTTTACATTGAGATTATGGGATCCAAAATGTTACAGGAGAAAAACAGTACAGTGCAGTACAGTACAGTGAAACAGGCCCATGGGTTTACAGTACAGTGAAACGGGCCCATGGGTTTACAGTACAGTGAAACGGGCCCATGGGTTTACAGTACAGTGAAACAGGCCCATGGGTTTACAGTACAGTGAAACAGGCCCATGGGTTTACAGTACAGTGAAACAGGCCCATGGGTTTACAGTACAGTGAAACGGGCCCATGGGTTTACAGTACAGTGAAACGGGCCCATGGGTTTACAGTACAGTGAAACGGGCCCATGGGTTTACAGTACAGTGAAACAGGCCCATGGGTTTACAGTACAGTGAAACAGGCCCATGGGTTTACAGTACAGTGAAACGGGCCCATGGGTTTACAGTACAGTGAAACAGGCCCATGGGTTTACAGTACAGTGAAACGGGCCCATGGGTTTACAGTACAGTGAAACGGGCCCATGGGTTTACAGTACAGTGAAACAGGCCCATGGGTTTGACTATATTGTCATGGCAGAACCTCTGAACTGAGTTTGTGCCCAATTTAGCTGCTCTTGTAATCTATTTTTTTTTTTACCCACTGTCTTACACCTGTAAACCTGTGATGAAACAATAAAGATGATGTGATTATAGAAGTACAGTGAACTTTTATGTGTCATTAGTTTCACCCCACAAAGGAACTCTGTGATACCATTCACTTAGTTGCTCTGGGTTTACTTCTTATTATTCTAGAATTTACAATTTAGGCATTTAGAAGACACTCTTAATCCAGTGCGATTTACAATAAGCAAGGTTAACATCAATACATCAAATGCATAGAAATAGTAATCTAAGACAAATAACGTGGGTAGACCAAGCACATATTCAGTAAAAACTTTATATAAAAACATACAAAAAGCTATCTAACTTAAATGGTATGGTCATTGAGGGTAGGCAAGTGCTATAGGCTAAGGTGGAGTCTGAAGAGGTGAGGCTTAAAGGAGTAGTTAAACCCTAAAATGTTTTTTTTTCTCTTTTTTTCTATTGATTAGTCACATCATGGAGACTTGAGTTCAATAACATTTGTTTGTATTGTACTCAGGTTAATAAACACATTAAGGATTAAGGAAGTTAATAAATCGTTGCCACCACACTATTATAGCTGCAAAATGCAACACTAGATTTTATTTTAATCGGATGAATCTAGGGTTGCAATACCTCCCATAGGCAGCCAAAGCATCAAAAACAGCTTTAGTATTAAACGGCGTCAAACTCAGCAATATTGGGGCTGTATGGAAAGCTTGGATTATCCTCTTTCTATCTGCAAAGTGTTTGTTTCATAAAAATCCACCGTAGACATGTTATGAGCTACACAGAGAATTCTAAGCGCAGTGAATGCAGCTGCGAGCCCTACATACGGCGGTTGCTGCTTTCTCGCTTGGATCTGCGGGTGGAGAAACACGGTGGAGAAACACACTCGCTCCGCGAGTAAACGCTGTGCGATATTTCACAAAGATGACCACAATCCAGCTCTTGCCTCCCGCGAGCGCATGCACAAACGAGCCCATGTGCAATAATTTCATGGGTTACTATATCCACTTGTCTTGAACCCTAATATCCCCATATTCTGAGGAGGGCTTTAGAAGCGGTTTGCACCAACACTACCAACACTACTACTTAGGCGGGTGCAGATATGGTTTGACCCCCAAAAACTTGCAACAAAAGGTTTCTCAATGGTTTATTGTAGGTGTACTTAATAACATATAAAATGTTTTCCAAAATTTGACCACTAGAAATGTAAGATATTCAAGATGGCCGCCACCAGTTCCTTAAAAGTCCATTACTCCTTTATTATTCATCATAGACACATAATGTTGGTGTCTAAACCCATGTTTTGGTGATCTAGGAATCCAATTAGCATGTATAAATTGTAGTCAAGTGATTACAAGTACAATTATAGGTTAAATCAATAGGTTATAATAAGGTTATAAGCTTTTCAAATGTAATTGGACATTTTGCTTTTTCCATGTGACATAATATCCAGTATTGGTGATTTCACTTAGTAAAAGCAGGGCTGCGACGTGATAGTCAGGAAATATTTTAAAGAATTGGAAACAAATTCCTTGCCAAGACATTACCACCGTTAGTGAATACTAAACTGTTAGTTTAATATGCATATGTGTGTGCTTGCGTGTGTGCATTTATCATAACATCCCCTATGGGAACCTATAGCTGCTGAAAGGTGTCTACAACCTTAATACAATCTAAAGAATGTAAAACCTCAATAACTTGTGATGGGTCAACCTAGGGTTCCTTCATGATTCTAAATACATTACACACATTTGTTTTGCACTGAAACCTCTCTTTGGTGGAAAATACCCACTTTTCCCATTTGTCACAAACCCAATATACATTGCTGGGTGTACAGTACGTACAAAAAATGTATTTTTTTATTTCTATTTCACTCAAATAGTATGAGAATGAGATACTGTTCCACTTTGTAAAATGCCTCAGGAGTCAAGCTCATCTGGAGGGCCTGGTACCTCCGGAGGGTCCCCCCGGGGGAAGTGGGCGTGTGTAGCAGGGATAGAATGCACATTGGGTGGGAGCATGAGGGGTGAATGGTGTGACGATCTGTGAAGGGGCCAGTGTTGGAGTCTAGAGGGGATGTGGTGGCTCTCAGGTGGGTACAGGAGGAGTGTGGTGTGAGTCCGGGAGCCAAATGGTGATTTTTGGCTGAACGTGGAATCGGCTGATAACGTTTTTTTCTCAACTGATTCTTGTAGCTTGGGGTCACCTCTTAAGGATTCAAGACGATGACCAGCGATATCCATTGAGCATTTTTTATTATTAACCCCTTAATGCCTGAAACACAAGAAATCCACACAGGAGGAAAATACCCAGAAAAAGATTTTTTTCTGGGTATTTAAGGAGGATCTGAGGGGTCCAACTAGGGGTTTGTCATGATGCTGAATCCATTGCAGGCATTTGTTTTGCACAAAAAACATTCCGTGGGCTAGAAATGGCCTCAGAAAACAATACACGTATGGGTGTGTATTCATGTTAGTCTGAGGCCTTAGGGGTTTTTTTCTCGTGCTAATCAGTCTAAAAGTGCAAAAATTTGCACAGATGTAGCTCAGGGCATGCTCTAATGATTTAGCTAGGGTGCCCGAGTCTGCGACATTCGGGGTCGCCACAGCGGCCAAATCAAGTTGGGCTCCCATCGACTTTAGTGATGAAAAGTGATGAGTCAGAGTTTTGTGGGTGCTGTGGTGACCCCGAAGGTCGCCGACTCGGGCGCCCTAGCTAAATCATTAGAGCATGCCCTGAGCTACATCTGTGCAAAATTTTGCACTTTTAGACTGATTAGCACGAGAAAAAAAACCCTAAGGCCTCCGAGTAACATGAATACTCACCCATACGTGTATTGTTTTCTGAGGCCATTTCTAGCCCACGGAATGTTTTTTGTGCAAAACAAATGCCTGCAATGGATTCAGCATCATGACAAACCCCTAGTTAGACCCCTCAGATCCTCCTTAAATACCCAGAAAAAAAATATTTTTCTGGGTATTTTCCTCCTGGGTTGATTTCTTGTGTTTCAGGCATTAAGGGGTTAATAATAAAAAATGCTCAATGGATATCACTGGTCATCATCTTGAATCCTTAAGAGGTGACCCCAAGCTACAAGAATCAGTTGAGAAAAAAACTTTATCAGCCGATTCCACGTTCACCCCCACGGCTCCCGGACTGACTTGTCACAAATGTGTTTTCTGCATTTTAGCAGTAAGAGGGCAGATGGGACAGCTCAAGACGAGCTGTGCCCCAAGTCTCCACCTAGGATCCCAATCTAACCAACCTCAAGACCCACGCAGTCCAGGACCCAGCCCCATGAATGTGGCTGAGTCACATTGATAAGTCACTGGGGGCTCCTGGTAGTATTACTGGAAAAATCCCAAACAACCAGACACTGACTCTCCTGTGAGCCAGTCCAATCCAGCTGTCTGACATCATAACTAATTGCAGTCTCCGCAAAACTCTAACTAAGCAGGGATTGTTTCTTAATTAAAGCAAATCCAATTGTGTGGATGGAAGTTTGAGTATTGAAATTTGGCTATTGCGATACACCACAAGGAGGCCTAACAACCACAAGGAGGTCTAACAACCACAAGGAGGTCTAAGAACCACCACCACCAGGAACCGACACACCCCATTCTCTCTTCCCACCTAAGGGCACTCGTCCTGGGCTTCCAACTAGTTGTTACGTTTTTTTTTTTCACCTCAGACATAGGGGAGGAGAGAAGCTCAGGGCTTCCTTTGCTCATATAATGTTGCACTTCCGTACTCCAAGTGCCCAGGGAGCCCAAGTGACCCTCACCCCCATACACCCCAATACCCACCTGAAGGGCACCCTATGCCCACTAAACTATTAAACCAGACTCCCTCTTACCTTTTCATCCACCCCCACCCCATACTTTGCACCCTAGGCCTGCTACACTTATTCCCCATCTCTGCCTATAGGCACAGTACCTCTATATACCCACCCCCACCCCTCTTTACACACTCACACTGTTCTTAATATAAGATAAAATATCACAAATGTTGTTCTATTTAATGTTGTTCATGTTGCGCCCCTACAAGATTGCTGTGCTTGTCTGAGAGAAAGGTTATAACCTATGTACAGTAAGGGAAGAATTAATTTCTGTTCATACTTCAAGAAATTACATTTTCTCGAGGAAGGGGTGGGTTGTATAGTCAAAAATACATTTAGTTGGAGCTCAATTTCATCCGTATAGCTATCCACATCTTTTCAATAATGCAACTATCTGTCTATCTATCAACTGCCATATTATCTGCCACCAGCCACTGAATTGCTGAAAAAACAAAAACAAACAACAAACAAACAAAATGTTATCTTGTGGAGCTATTTTTGAGGATATCATGAAGTCTTGTGCAAGTAAAAAACAAATGTAAAAAATGATGGTATTTAATACATATTAAGTTAGGTAACTTGAAACGGTTGACCCGTTCACTGGGTTTTGATAGTCACGAACACAATATTGGATTTCAGAATTATGTAATTGTTGTATCTCTGCAATTTAGACCAGTCCAATGGATTCCTAGGCCACATAAACATAGGGTTTGACACAACAATTACTTGTCTAAGGTAAATAATGAAGCAGTTAGGGTATTTTAATGAATGTGTGTCCATCTTGGACGCCATCTTGAAAATGACACCTTTCTAGTGTGGTCAAACTTTGGAAAACTTTTAGTATGTTATTAAGGACACCTAATACTACACAAAACAGTTGAAAAACGTGTTGTTGCAATTTATTTTTGATTGAATTGATTGAAGACTTTATTAGAAGTTTGCATAGGAAAAGGTACAGTTTCATGACGGTACAGTTCACTGGTACAAGGTCTACTAAAAGGAGATCCATGAAAAGACTAAGCTTATTTCCACTGGAAACCATTGAAGTATCTCATATAACATTGAATGACAGACAAATAGAACACAGTACTATGCAGTAGATATGTAAAGAAAAAGAAAAAAGAAAACACTAAGTCTAAATAAACAGTATATACAAAGAAGGGGCAGGGGAGGGTAGGGTTGGGCTAGGTTAGTTTTTTACCAGTTGCGAATGGCTGCTGCCTGTAAGTGATTCTTCAGGGCAATTTTAAAGGATGCTAGTGATCCACACTCCTTTATGACCTTCGGTAAGGCTTTCCACATTTTGGTGGTATAGCAGAAAAAAGAGTTTGACCCTTTGTTGGTTTTGACTCTGGGTTGAAAGTGATCTGTGGCGCTGCCTCTGGTGTTGTAATTATGGACATCCTTAATGTTTATAAAGTATTTTGACAGGTACTTGGGTATCATAGTGGTGTAGTGTATCTTGTACACCAGGCCCATTGCAAGTTGCTGTACTCTGTCATCTACTCTGAGCCACCCCACTCTTAACTGGTGAGTAGCGGTGAGGTGAGTCTGATAGGGAAGGTA
This sequence comes from Nannobrachium achirus, assembly GCF_963921795.1. Classification (NCBI taxonomy): domain Eukaryota; kingdom Metazoa; phylum Chordata; class Actinopteri; order Myctophiformes; family Myctophidae; genus Nannobrachium; species Nannobrachium achirus. The sequence continues at coordinate 64,605,091 of NC_137814.1, forward strand.
AAGTAGGACCCTAATTAGTTTATTTTGGGCTGTTTGGAGTTTAGTTTTCAGGGCTTGTGGGGCGTCACGATACCATACGTGGACTCCGTAGTCAAAGAGGGGCTGGATTATTGCACCAGCTATGGTCTTCAGTGTGTTGAAATTGACCATTGGGGCGATCCTCTGTAGGAAACGAGTTTGTTGGTTGATTTTATTTATTACTTTAGAAGTCATCTTTTCACTGGAAAGATTAGCTTCAAGGATACATCCTAAGTAAGAGATTTCGTTTTTTCGTGTTATGACCTTGTCACCCACTTTGATTGTGAAGTTATCGACTTTTTTGAGGTTATGATTTGATCCAAAGAGGATGGACTTACTTAGTTCAGAGTTAAGTGTCTTTTCACCTAACCCTTTTTTTTATTTAGGGTTAGGTGTTTTTTTTTCCCATAACTGCACCCGCCTATATGTGTCTTAAAGAGGAACCGATCTCTAAGCTCAATGCGTTTTTGGTTTTGCCTATTACACCAATCTAGTAAAACATTGTAGCCTATGTTTAAATTACCTATACTGCACCGATTGCAGTAGTGTAGCCTATGCACAGTCCACGATCGACGGTGGTTTGACTCGTTTGAGTGAAAGATCAAGACTGTACTGGGTTCTATTAAGAGGATTATGCCTTTCATTCAGAGTCACTGGAGTAGTAAATACAACGCTAACGCCCCTTGCCTGTGGGGGGCAGCATCACACTATAGTCTGCCTACATCGCGTCTCTTATTCTGAAGAGATCGACCACCGGTCACCGGATGTCTTCTATGTGCTAGCTTATATTGGCCAGTTAACACATATAACATATGACTGTGTTATAATAACACAGTCATATTTGCCAGTTTCAAAACATTCGACGCTACGTTGTGAAAACAACGTGGTGTTTGAATGACTGCAGGCATTTTCTAATTAATCTCCCGTCGCCAGGCTGTCCACTGCGAGGAAATACCATTTATAAGCCTAGTGCTTTTCTATAGGTACTCAAAGAAAGCAATTTAAAATTCAAATAGAATAGAAACGGTGTTGCAAGAGAACGTCTGTTAGCATTAGCAGCTCAGCCACTGGAACACAGACGGTGCCATGGCACGGACAGCAGGTAGGCTATATGATGAACTTATTCATGATGTGTTTCATCTATTATAATAACTTATAACATGGATTTAAGTTAAGATGAACAAATCAACGTTGTGTTTGATGCATTTGTCTTCATATTAACCCATCGTTTAAGTTGGAACGTATCTTATAAAGTGATCATCACAAACAAGCAGTAGCAGCAGCAGCAGCAGCAGCAAGACAATTGACAGGCTACATTGTTTTGTTGCATTTTGTTGTTGACATCACTGTTGTCATTCATTGTAATCCTATTGTTACATCAATGTTTAATTTACTGCATTGCAGTGGTTATCTCCTTAAACGATGAGTAGGATATTTACTTTGGCCCTAGAATGTCTGTGATATTCATGGATTGCATTTGTAGTCCTAAAAGGCCATGTTGAGGACCAACACAGGTTTTTTCAATTTGTCTGATTGGCACAGAACTAATGTTCTATGCCAATCAGAACAGCTGTGTTGGTCCTCCTCAACATGGCTGGTGTAGGACTACAAATGCAACCCATGAATTACATTTAAGACATTTGTCTAATATTCCATGAACACAGCCATAGATTGGTCCTATTGCGCAGCGTTGAACAGTTAATCTGCGTGGCACTAAAGTGGTGCGCGTTACTCCTACTCACCCTCAATAATGAATTCCTCAGACTTGGAGACAGACATTGTCCTCTAGTTTCATATCTGTTTGGAAGTTCTGGCTGAAAACGTTTATTTAGTCAAATATCTCCACTTTTACACAGGGATGACTTTCCGACCAGGCGAGGGGCTCGGAATGACTGCTGGACTGAATATCAAAACTTGGGAAGCACAAATGTACGGGGCAAGGTGGTGTGATTATAATTACCTCACGCCAATGACAACACACCAGTCAATTGTGTGCCTGTACATTTGAGCTTAAAATAAGTTTTAATATTCAATCCAGCAGTCATTCCGAGCCCCTCGCCCGGTCGGAAAGTCGTCCGTGTGGAAAGCTTGTGGAAAAGTGGAGAAATTTGACTAAATACACGTTTTCGGTCAGAACTTTCAAAGGGATATAAAACTAGAGGACAATGTCTGTCTCTATTGGAATTAATTGTATATTATAGTCTATAGTTGTCTGTTAACACAAACCAGAAAAGATGCCCTCAACAACCTGCAAGAACCATGTTGTACTTGTTCATCCCATTATCTTCCAGTTCAATGTAAATGCTCACACAGTGTGTTTCATCTGGATGCATCATTATTCAATACCTTGTAGATCTGCTATTTTCACATGTGTGCATCATTATTCAATACCTTGTAGATCTGCTATTTTCATACTTAGGTTTAAATGTGTTACACTGGTTCTGATGCTATACATTTAGCTGGGGGACCCCTGGGAATAAAAGTCAGGTGGGCAATGGGGACATCTGGGCACCATATTTTGGGGGTGACTGGGCCTCTGGACACCTGGGCATCTGAACGAGTGGGCACTTAGGGGTGGAGACATCTGGGCATAGGAGAGGTTGGTGGTCTTGTAGGAGGAGGCATAGGGTCAGGTGAGGTGGGTGGTGCAAAGGTGCCAACGAGGTATACAACACTAACACTGCTACGGTATTAATTAAAGACCCAATGACACCACGTTTTCCACTCACTCTACGCTCAGTATCCCAGCGTCGCACAGTAGACTGACAAGGCAGTGGCTACGGAAAGAAATTTGTGTTCATAGGACATCAGATGTCAGCCGCGGCTTGTGATTGGTTGGACCAGAGGCAAGCCATTGCAACAGACTGGCTCTGCTGTGCAGAAAGGATGAATGGGGAGGCGGGGGAAGGGGGAGACGCGTGAACCAGTGGCTCGTGGGGAGTCGCTGAAGTTGAAGTAAATTATGTTTATTGACACAGACACATGTCAGTCATTCTGACCTCGTGAATTATACATTTTCTTTATGTTCGTCATCACGCAAGACGTGATTTCACTTTTTTTGGCATCCAATGTCAGGTATGGCCATATTGTCACTACAGATTTGCCCTAAAAGTGTGAAAAAACTATTTTTGATTTCATTTCGACTTTAATTAACTCTGTTCGCTGCCATGAGGTTTTCAATGTTAACCACGAATACATAAATGACAAGTATACTCCTCATTGGCAGGTGGATGGTGGTGGATGTGTCCGCATAAAATGTAATTGTAACACTTAATAGAACAATAAAATATTAAAGTCCTTATTCAATTGCTTAATTTCAGACCAAAGTGTGGAGTCCATACTGCAGGTGAAGATGAACTCTCCAGACTCTCCAGCCAGGGACGTTTCTATTAAACCTGAGGACCCTGAAGACATTTCTGTTAAACAGGAGTTACCTGAAGACATCTCTATTAAACTCGAAGACCCTGAAGACATCGCTATTAAACTCGAAGACACTGAAGACATCTCTACTAAACAGGAGTTATCTGAAGACGAACCTGAAGACCAACCAGACCTCAGTAAGTTTTGTGTGCTCTGCCTTTCGTTCATATCTGTCTGTCGCAATATTTGTCTCAATACAATAACCACACAAGCGAGGCAAAATATCATGTAAATGCTTTTTTTATGACGTGGCTCTTTAGTAGAAGAAACATCAAGAAAATGGTCTGATCTGTGTGAGATAACACAGATGGATCTATGACAGGCTTGTTCTCAGCTTCTTGATTTGACGCTTAAAGGGATCCCTGGCTAATACGACAAATGTGCCTTAATACATTATAATTGTCCTCTATAACTACAATGTAAAATTAAAAACACCTCAATTATTTTATTTCTTCTAGAAATAGCTAATCTTTCACTCAATAGGGGAAATGCCTGTCGCAAGTTGATGTCATAAATGTAATGTGTGATCTATCCCTATGGATTTTATGGCATGCATGTGCAAATAAAAACAAACGTAATACTTCCTATGTATGTATGTTAATATGAGCATCAAATCAATATTTCAAATGTGTTTGTGTTTTGTGTTTTTGCACATGCATGCCATAAAAATGACATTTATGACATCATCAACTTGCGACAGGCATTTCCCCTATTGAGTCAAGGAAGATCAAAGAAGGAAGGGACACCGACGTCATTTTAGGCTCCATGGCCATCTGCCATGACACTTTGGGTGGCGGAAGTGGCACCGGAGGTTCGGTGAATAACATTGCGTCTATGAGCTTCGGCTGGGACAGCTCATGAACAAAAAATAATTCTGAACGATAGAGACCTTTATAAAACACTCAGCTCAGGAATATAAAAGAAAACATGTCACACATTGTTTTGTCACCGGCTTCGACTGCTCTCTTCGCATTCAATCCGACTTTTTCACCATTTCTCAGACGTTTGAATGCAGAGAATATGCACTGTTCGTCGCGGCAACTCGGCTCGCTGGCGCTCGCCTCGGTGGCGACTCACGGGGGTCATCGGCGCCCAATACCGCGCCGCTCCGTCGGGGTCAGTGGCGTGGAGCGTTACACTGGGGAACAGAGCACACTTGGCATCTGGTTCGAGGCTGGGAGTCACCTCAGGTTTTATTTTTGCGCTCCTCTGAGGTTGACCACTAGATGTCGACATTTTACTACTAATATCTCTGCATTGGTGAGTTATTGGATACTGAATATCCAAGTATCCTGGATACTTTCTGCATTGAAGAGTCTGAAAGCACGTGAATATTTCGCATTAAGTGCGTTGATATCATTAGAAGCAGGTGGTTTTGTGCTGTGTTGCTTTTCGGTGAGTACCCCGAAACATTATACAGGCATTATAGAGGCATCTAAAGAGCACAATTTACGTTTCTGAACTAGATAGTATCGCAAGACTCTGCACCATTCCCTGTCTGGAATCCAAATCTCGCGATAGCTCCGAGACAGAAACGGCCGCCGCCGCTGTTTAGCTGCCTCAATAACAAAATCATTATGTACCGTGCACATCGAAAAGCAAGTGATTGTAAAAATACCTGTGATATGTCTTCTTTTATATTCCTGGAGCGACTATACAACAAAGGTCTCTATCGTTCAGAATAATTTTTTGTTCATGAGCTGTCCCAGCCGAAGCTCATACACGCAATGTTATTCATCGAGCTTCCGTTGCAACTTCCGCCACCCAAAGTGTCATGGCGCATGGACCGTGGTGTGGGCGTGACTTCCAGTGACTTCTCCTTCTTTGGATACTTCTTGTATTGAGTGAAAGCTATTAGCTATTTCTAGAAGAAATACAATATTTAACGTGTTTTTAATGTTACATTGTAGTTATAGAGGACAATTATAATGTATTAAGGCATATGTGTCGTATTAGCCAGGGATCCTTTTAACAACTTGAACCTCAAAGTGTTTTGAGCCATTGTGAGCTTGCAGAGACAAAGGCTATTTTATTAGTAAAGACATTTGGTGTAGAGGGGGAAATAAATACCATGTCAATCCCAGTATAAGTATTAGTTCAAGTAATAGAGGGTTAGTGAACTACCATGTATAGAGGGTTTAAGTGGTTCAAATCAGTGTTAATTTTGTCGACTAAGACTACAGTAAGTCTTTTAACGATTTTGTTATTTGGTCAACTAAGACTAGACTAGACAATAAAACAATTTCAGAAGACTAAGACTAAATGTGTGATACTCAAAAGACTAAGACTAAATCTAAAATGTGGAAACATTTTTTTTTTCTTTTTTTTTTCTTTTTCTACAATTCGTCCTGGGTCCTCGCGGTCCGGACATGGACCGCGGTCCGCCTATTGAGGACCCCTGGCCTACACCAATCTAGTAAAACATTGTAGTACTATGCACAGTCCACGTCGACGGTGGTTTGAGTAAGGCCACTTTTAACCGCACAGATTCGGCGACGATTCGGCGGCGGAAAGCGTCTGTTGCCGAACGGGAGCTCATCGGTAGGTTTTCGGCAGCGGGTCGGGAGCGTTATCGACGGAGAACTGGAAAACTGGACTTGCTCAGTTTTGTAGAGTCGCCCCTGGACGTCGGTGAATTGTAGCGAGTTGTAATGGACCATTAGTTTGCTACTGCTGCAGCAAAACCAAGCCTAAATAAGCCAGATACATTTTCCCGTTGCATATTTTAACTAAATAGCATATTCACAATCTCAACTCTCAATTTCCTATACTATAATCAACTCCAAGGCAACGCTAGTAATAGTGATGTGTGTTGTTTTGGTGTGAGGAGAAAAAATCACCGGACAGGAAGCATCTCCGCTTCTGCTCCTCGGTTGCCAGATTCTGTGAGTTAAACAAGCAACCAGGTATATGAAAACAAGGCCTAAAGGAGCGTCCAGTTTCACCTATTGAGCTCTATTACATTAGCTGTTTTCTAAAAGAATGTTGAAAGCAAGGCCAAATAAGCAACTACAATTCAGAAACATGCCCAAACAAAAGTAACCTACAACTAGCAACATTATAGGAAAACAGGATCAAAGTCGCTTGTAACGAGCCGATATGGCAACACAGTGCGCATGCGCAAAACAGTACAGTAATTACAGTCGGCATACAGTCGGCTGGAAAATTAAATGTGCTTAGTTTTTTGCAGTTCTTTGCAGTTCTTTGCAGTCTGTGAACAGTTTGAACAAGTCTCCTGTAGTATTTTCGGTGTGGAGGCACCTTTAAAGATCAAGACTGGGTTCTATGAAGAGGATTAATTTATGCCTTTCATTCAGAGTCACTAGAGTAGGCCTAGTAAATAAAACGCTAACCCCCCTTGCCTGTGGGCGGCAGCATCACACTATAGTCAGCCAACATCCAGTCTCTTATTCTGAAGAGATTGACCACCGTTCACCGGAAGTCTTCTATGTGCTAGCTTATATTTGCCAGTTTAACACAGCTCCAGCCAGTTTCAAAACATTCGACGCTACGTTGTGAAAACAACGTGGTGTTTGAATGACTGTGGGCATTTTCAAATTAATCTCCCGTCGCCAGGCTGTCCACTGCGAGGAAATACCTTGACAATAACAATAATAGGAACTGATATAGGCCTATACCATTCATAGTGCTTTTCTAGGTAGGCTACTCAAAGAAAGCACTTTAAAATACAAATAGAATAGAAACGGTCTGTTAGGTGTTTAGCATTAGCAGCTCAGCCACTGGAACACAGACGGTGCCATGGCACGGACAGCAGGTAGGCTAATGATGAACTGATTCATGATGTGTTTCATATAACTTCGGGCGGCCGAGCGTCTAGTCGGTGACCTGGCCTACTCGGGAACGTTGTAAATAGGGAATGAATGCCCCACCCTTTAATGAAAACCCCATTATACCTCAACCTGTTTGCCTGTGTCCATTTATGCCCATATGCGGAGATATCGTTCTGACTGCGTCCATGTTATGCCCATATATGGAGATCTCTGTATCTGTCAGTCTGTGTCCCTTAATGCCCATATATGGAGATCTCTGCCCTTTGGGCGGCCAAGCGTCTAGTCGGGTGTCGGCCTACTCGGGAACGATGTAAATAGGGAATGAATGCCCCACCCTTTAATGCAAACCCCATTATAACTGTTGTCATAGGACCCGTTTTGACCATCTGTTTACTATGTCCATTTATGCCCATATATGGAGATATCTGTATGTCTGCGTCCATTTTATGCCCATATATGGAGATCTCTGTATTTGTCTGTCTGTGTCCCTTTTATGCCCATATATGGAGATCTCTGCCCTTCGGGCGGCCAATCGTCTAGTGGGGGACCGGCCTATTCGGGAACGATGTAGATAGGGTATGAATACCCCACCCTTTAACGCAAACCCCATTTATCTGTTTGCCTGTGTTCATTTATGCCCATATATGGAGATATATTTCTATGCCCATATATGGATATCTCTGTATCTGTCTGTCTTCATCTTGAGCAGTATACGCAGCCTGTTTGCTTTGCCACCCGTGGGGAATGATGCCCCTCCGGGCAATACCCATCATACCCGTCGTTCGGTTAAGTCATACTGACCTTCAATAGTAACCATGGCATTTTTGTTGACTCATGTGGCGTACGTGATGTCAGAGCCTTTTATGAAGTGATGTCACAATGAGTCAGCGCTTGCGCCGATTTCCTCCAGGAACAGCCTGATGTCAACAATCATCTCTGCATACGGAGATTCCGAACGTTCAGCGCCGGGTCGGGAAAACCGCGCGCCGGGTCGGGCCAAGGCCCGGCACTGCACTCCACGCCGCGGCAGGGAACGCGTGTGAAGCCAGTGGGACGAATGGTTCTCAAGATACGCGGATTACATACACACAGACACACATACACGCACGCAGAGACTTCTCGCATCTATTGTAAGATAACATGGATTTAAGGCAAGTTGAACGAATCAACGTTGTGTTTGATGCATTTGTCTTCATATTAACCCATCGTTTAAGTTGGAACATATCCTATAATGTGATCATCACAAACAAGCAGTAGCAGCAAGACAATTGTATATAGGGGAGACCGGGGTCTGTTGTGACCTTTTTTACATTTTGCTCAATTACTAAACAAATACTTGCTCAATTGAGACAAAAATGCTTAGTTAATAACTTGGAGATGTCTCTCAACTATTGGTGGTGTTTATTTGATTCAATCTCAAACCTTTATGCCACAATTTCACAAAAAAAAAGAAAAAGAAAATATGCACACCAGAACAATGGACCCCATTGGTGGGGTCCATTGTGACCCTGGATGGGCCAATTGTTCCGCTTATTCTAAATTAAATAAAAGGGTCACATTAACCATTTATTATATTTTTTAAATCATAGAATGTGTTCAGAAACATGTCTTCTTTAACTTAATGTGTTTTATTTACACCATGAATTACTGGAACGTCATCTTACCATCTTCATTGTGCAGTCGTTTCACCATTCATAAGTAGACCTATACTTGCAAAAGGCCTTATTATCCATCTCATATTCTTAGAATGATGTAATAGTTAAGGAATTTGAAATGTCACACGGGTCATTGCATGGAGCCCAATAACAATTAAATAAGCATAGGCTAATTCATCATTATATGCCTATTAGACTAACTAGTGGCAGAATAGTGTTTTGCAAAGACAAATTCAAATGTGAAAAAAGACAAATTACAACCATAAGCCATCTACATTTTAATTTCCAGGTATAAAATAGTGCAAATCATTTCACATTTCAGGGAACCTCCTGATTAACCTCCTCCACCCCCAGTGCATATTTTCAGGCCCATAACAGCCCATCTTCATCTCGGGGTCCTTGGGATGAGGTGACGGTCAACTCACCACTCCCTGGGTTGGAACAAACTGATGTGGACTCACTCAGTAGGGGTGAAACTTCCTTGGGAAGATGAAAACGAGGGGGGACGCAGTGACCTCCAGCGCTGACAGCCAAGGCCATGGTTATCATTGGCCCACGCTCAGCGGACACCACACCACCCACTTGCTTCACGCCACGCTGTGCGACCACCCTTTCTGGTTCCTAGGATAGGATAACATAATTATCATCACCCCAGGGGACATTCAGGGCGTTAAGATTGCAAATTAAAAGTCAATGGATCTACCTGCACTGTTGAGATGCCAGTTTCATCCATGTTGTAGATGTGACCTGCAGTGAACTGTTGCCTCTGCAGCACACGTTCCAACTTTGCATAAACATCTGCAACATTTCTCTCATTGAATGCCGATGCTCTGGCATAACTGGTGGCTTGGGGTGACCTAGAACGGACAACAGTAAAGTTTTAGTTCACAACTTGCTTAGAAAAGCGCTATAAAAATTAAACCCATTATTATTATTATTATTACCCTTATTACCTTATAGACAAGGTAGGCTGGCGCTTCAGAAAGGCTGTCAACCAGTCTTTGCTGGCCAAACCAGTGACATCCCACGTCTTGTGATATGTCAGCTTGTGTTTTTTGGCCAGTGTGTAAGCCAGCCTGCAGACCTGAACAAATTAGATATTGTTTTATCACACAAACGTTATTTATTGACACATAATATATAGGTGATATATATATATATATATATATATATATATATATATATATATATATATATATATACAAGTATAGTCAATACAATTGAAATGTAGTACAGTACAGTTAAACACCCTGCCTAAAAGGAACATCCCAAATAAGACCTTTTACGGTCTTGTTTTACGTTGTGGCTGTGGGTGTCGCTAACTAACCTGTAGCCAACACTAGGCAGCTCCGTGGCACCCTGTTCCAACAAGGCACGTTTTTTCTTTAGGAATCTTCTGAGGGTCATATGGCAAATGCCAAAGTCCCTAGCTACTGTCTTGACCCCCTCTCCGCAGTCCACTTGTGCTGAGGCCCGGCAGAGGACATCAAGGGAGACACCCCTGTTAGTTTTTATTTTCTTCGTTTGAGGCATTCTGTTTTTAAAAGATGTGACAAAAAGAGTAGAAAGAAAACATGTCATTATTTTAGCCATGCTGTCAGCCACATTCTGTTTTTAAAAGATGTGACAAAAAGAGTAGAAAGAAAACATGTCATTATTTTAGCCATGCTGTCAGCCAAATCAGTGTCAGTAGGCTATACAAACGGTTGATTTAACTCAGTGGTTCTCAAACTTTTTCATGTCAAGGACCCCCAAGTTGACACATGTAAAATCAATGTTAATTTAACTGTGTACAAATGGACCCATCATTTGTACACTCTGAGTTACAGACCCATACGGGGCCGTTTGGGACCCCCTGGAACTCCCTCAAGGACCCCCGGGGGTCCCCGGACCCCAGTTTGAGAACCAATGATTTAACTAATCCATCTTGGTTCTGATGCTATACATTTAGCTGGGGGACCCATGGAAATACAAGTCAGGTGGGCAATGGGGACATCTGGGCACCATATTTTGAGGGTGACTGGGCCTCTGGACACCTGGGCATCTGAACGAGTGGGCATTTAGGGGTGGAGACATCTGGGCAGAGGAGAGGTTGGTGGTCTTGTAGGAGGAGGCGTAGGGACTGGGTCAGGTGAGGTGGGTGGTGCAAAGGTGCCAACGAGCCTGAACGAGGTATACAATACTAACACTGCTACGGAATTAATTAAAGACCCAATGACACCACGTTTTCCACTCGCAGTTCCTCCTGGAACGGTCCAGAAAGTACGGCTGCAGCTAACAATTCATTTCATAATCGATTAATCTGACGATTACGGTATTTAAACGATTAATCGATTAATGGGATAATGGCACTTTTTTGCAATTACCTTTACAATTTAGTTGAAGTTGTTTGAGGCATTTTCTAATCAACAATAGAGACATTTGAAATTAATTCTTCCTTCCGAAATAATATTTTATTACAGCTTTCTTGTCTGTACATAACTATACTTTTTATTACATTTGATAAAAAGGAAAGACATTTGTCAAGCTAAATTGTAACATATCTCTAACTCAAATATTGTATTTATTATTCATTCACATATTTTATTTCACATTGAAAAGAGTAACATTAAGTAAGCCCAGTGGTTCTCATAGTGGATTCCAGGGGTTCCTTTTAGGGGTCTAAATTCACCCTAACCCAGTTAAGGGGAGACCTTGAAATGTAAACGTTTGAGAAACAAAGACGCACACAGCGTGTTTCCACCCCAGACCGGATCAGCAACCTCCTAAGAAAATTGGTCCCGTATTAGCGTTCGTGTTTCTTACTTTCAATAGTGTAAATAGAGCACATAGGATGATTAATAAGACTGGACCTGACGGAAAAAATAAACCAGGTTTTCCGCCGTGGAACGTCTGGTGACAGACTAGCAGCTGTAAACTACATATAAATTCCCAAAACACCCGCGATTCGTTGCCGATTAAAATCAATAATCAAATTCGTTGGCAACAAATTTAGTTATCGTTTTTTATCGATTTAATCGATTAGTTGTTGCAGCCCTACCAGAAAGGAGGTACAAAGTACTTGGATGAATGTGATTTGACGGTCAAAAAGTAGGCAGGCCATAACTCAATGATGACATTAATATGTAAAGACGGGCGGGCTGACGATCGGCGCTTAGTATCCCAGCATCGCACAATAGATGAATAGTCTGACAAGGCAGCGGCTACGGAAATAAATTTGTGTTCATAGGACATCAGATGTCAGCCGCGGCTTGTGATTGGCTGGACCAGAGGCAAGCCATTGCAACAGACTGGCTCTGCTGTGCAGAAAGGACGAACGGGGAGGCGGGGGAAGGGGGGAGACGCGTAAACCAGTGGCTCACGGGGAGTCGCTGAAGTTAAAGTAGATGACGTTTATTGACACAGACACATGTCAGTCATTCTGACCTCGTGAATTATACATTTTCTTTATGTTCGTCATCACGCAAGACGTGATTTCACATTTTTTGGCATCCAATGTCAGGTATGGCCATATTGTCACTACAGATATGCCCTAATAGTGTGAAAATGTGTTTTGATTTCATTTCGACTTTAATTAACTTATCTGTTCGCTGCCATGAGGTTTTCAATGTTAACCACCAATACATAAATGACAAGTATACTCCTCATTGGCAGCAAGAGTGTTTTTAATGAACTGTTGGATGTGTCCGCATAAAATGTAATTGTAACACTTAATAGAACAATAAAATATTAAAGTCCTTATTCAATGGCTTCATTTCAGACCAAAGTGTGGAGTCCAGACTGCAGGTGAAGATGAACTCTCCAGACTCTCCAGGCAGGGACGTTTCTATTAAACCTGAGGACCCTGAAGACATTTCTGTTAAACAGGAGTTACCTGAAGACATCGCTATTAAACTCGAAGACCCTGAAGACATCTCTATTAAACTCGAAGACCCTAGAGACATTTCTATTAAACTGGAGTTACCTGAAGACGAACCTGAAGACCAACCAGACCTCAGTAAGTTGTGTGTGCTCTGCCTTTCGTTCATATCTGTCTGTCACAATATTTGTCTCAATACAATAACCACACAAGCAAGGCACAATATCATGTAATTTTATTGTTCATGACGTGGCTCTGTAGTAGAAGAAAAGTCTAGAAAATGGTCTGATCTGTGTGAAATAACACAGATGGATCTATGGCATGTAGGTATGGGCGATATGGTGATAATTATCGTGGAGACGATACAATGTCTCCACGATATGCCTTTTCAGAGATATTGTATATATCGTGATACAATTGAGGAAGCTTTGTAAAAAAAATCCTGTTTAATTGTTAATTAATTCAATTTAAACCTGCATTCTGGTCTAAATTAGTAGTTCTCAAACTTTAAAATGTCAAGGTCTCCACTTAACTCTGACAGTATACAATTGAAACCAAATGGACCCGTAAGGGTCCATTTGGTTTCATTTGTATACTGTGTCATTTGTATACTGAGTTACATACTTGTAAAGTTCAATTTAGACCTCCCAAAAGGAACCCAGAGAGTCTAGTTTTTGTCAAGTAACTTGAAAAATAACCTTCAAAACCAATGTGAAAAAGAATCGTGATAAAATCGTGTATCGTGATACAGCTTGGGAAAATATCGTGATATGGTATTTTTCCATATCGCCCACCCCTAATGACATGCTTTTTCTCAGCTTCTTGATTTGACGCTTAACAACTTGAACCTCAAAGTGTTTTGAGGCATTGTGAGCTTGCAGAGACAGTAGGCTATTTTATTTAGTAAAGACATTTGGTGTAGAGGGGGAAATAAATACCACGTCAAACCCTGTCAACTAAGAATTAGTTATAGTAATAGAGGGTTAGTGAACCACCATGTATAGAGGGTTTAAAGGGATATTACACTTTCAAAAAACTTTTGGTCATTGTATGGTCTAATCAGGCTTGTATGAACACCCTGAACCGTTTTTAATTTGCTTCATTCAGTATTTAGATATTTGATGTAAATGTTACCAGCTCCAACACGCCCAGGCCCTCTCCACATACACACCCATTGTAACTTCAAACTCCATTTTAACCATGATAGATTCATCAAAAACACCCATTATTTTTTTCTGGTGACTCATAATACCCTCCTAATACGTGAGCAGACCGTGTTTTTTCAATAACTTTTTTCTTTTATTTTTAATAATTCTTTGGGAAAATGGAAAACATTAAATACAATAATATTTTATTGAAAATAAGTGAAAAAAGTTATTGAAAAAACACAGTCTGCTCACGTATTAGGAGGGTATTATGAGTCACCAGAAAAAATAATGGGTGTTTTTAATGAATCTATCATGGTTAAAATGGAGTTTGAAGTTACAATGGGTGTGTATGTGGAGAGGGCCTGGGCGTGTTGGAGCTGGTAACATTTACATCAAATATCTAAATACTGAATGAAGCAAATTAAAAACTGTTCAGGGTGTTCATACAAGCCTGATTAGACCATACAATGACCAAAAGTTTTTTGAAAGTGTAATATCCCTTTAAGACTACAGTAAGTCTTTTAACGATTTTGTTATTTTGTCAACTAAGACTAGATTAGACTAAAACAATTTCTGAAGACTAAGACGTATGTGTGATACTCAAAATACTAAGACTAAATCTAAAACTAACACTGGTATGCAACTGTGCAATGGAATTGCAGCCAAATACAGACAGTGCAGCAGACAGATGTGATTGGTAGTATCAATCAAGAGATTTTGTACCTGGCAGTGGCCTAGCAGTTTTACTTCTTTTGAGAGTTACTTGAACATAATCACAAGTATTGTATTCGCTATATTTAGGTGCAATGGCTAGGCCTGTCAACATTTTTACATAATCATCTAATCGCAATTATTTGACATGATCACAATTATTTAACAATCACAATTATTTCACACAACCACAATTTGTCATAATCACTTTCATGTTGAAAAATGTTCATATATTTTAAAAAGTAGTGGAAATAGCAGATCTACAATCTTACAACAGGTTGGGCGTCGCGATGCAACGTGTTGTGAGCTTGTAGATCGGCTATTTCCACTACTAATGTTCTTTTATAAGTGTAAAGTTAATTCCTTTGCATATTTAGTGTAGGTTGAGTGTCATATCTGCCATTTGCAACTTCAAAGCCTACAAGCCAACAAATGTCAATGACAAAAACACAAGTAATAATCACAATTATTTGAGTGACAATTAATCGTCATATGAAATGTCATAATTGTGGCAGACCTAGCAATGGCATTACAGCCAAGATAGTGTTTTGTTTATTATTTTTTGAGGACTTGCACAGAATTGCACTGTATTTTTCTTAGTCTTTACTCAAAGACTAAGACTAAAAGACTAAGGCTAATCCCAAAAGACTAAAGGCCTGTCTCTACACCTTGGTAAAACAGAATCTATTCTTTTTGGGACCAGACATTCTCTAAGTGAGATAAATGTAAACAATTTCAAGGTCAAAGTTGATGACGGTAATCTCTAGCAAGGAAGAGATTACCTATTTGGGCTGTATTCTTGACAAATACCTGTCTGGGGATAGCATGGCAACAATGGTGATCAAAAAAGTAAATCAAAGAACACGATTCCTGGGCAGAATCTCCACTTTTGTCCAGTGTTTCCCCTAGGCAGAAGCTGAAGGAGTGGGGGAGAGTTGCGCGGAGCGGCATAGCGTTCCCGCACAGCGCGACGTGCAGGCCGAAAATCTTCTGTGTTTTTCGGGTTGGGTGTGTTTGCGCGATTCTAACTCAGTTAAAAAATAAATATATAGATTTGTATTTTATAACAACATTGGCCATCATCTTCTGATCTTTATTTTATTATCATCAATAGTTGTCATCATCTTCAGTTTCAAAGTGCTTTATTTACACACAAAAATAAATACTATTTGGCTTTTCAAACTTAAGTAAATAACTTAAGTAAGTTCTATTGTCAGATTTGTCTATGAAAACAAGCCCAAAATAAGTTAATATAGACCACATGAGCACTTTAAACCTAAATACTCACAAGCAACCACCAGGGGCGTCGAAAGTGGGACTGAGTTACTAGGGCCCAAGGTGGAGGGGCCTTAATTATTTTATACTTTAGCAATCGAAATTTAGCAGATAGGCCTATACAAGCCCCAGAGTGCCGCGCTGCGAGCTTGTAGATCACGCTGCGAGCTTGTAGATCTGCTATTTTTTGTGAAAATGGGTGCAAAACCTTTGAAAATATGTATTTCTTAACATTTGTAACTCATATTTTGCTTCTGGGGGGTCCCTGGAACTATTTTGAGATGGGGGTCCATGGCCAAATTAAAGGACAACTTTGTTTTTTTACAACAAGGGTTCATATTTTAGATTGTAATTAGAGAAAAGAAAAAGTGAGTGTTAAAATGTTTTCACATGCTTCGTTCTATTGTTTTATCGTGTTTACCATGCTAAAATGTGGGGCATGCGTACGCATGGGGGCATGCGCACAAATATGTCTTTTTAGATACAATAAGCCAGCAGTTTCTTTATTGCTATTTTCAGTAAAACTTCTAGCCCCCATAAGTCACATCCAACCATGAAAGGTTGCGTTGTATCTTGGTAATGGGCTTATTCTGTGTAAAATTACATATTTAGCCACTTGTATGCATGCCCCCAACCACTGAAATAAGAATCTCTAAAACAATAGAAAGAAGTAAATGAAATAATTTTAACACTCATCTTTTATATTCTGTAATTACAATCTAAAATATGAACCCTTGTTGTAAAAAACTAAAGTTGTCCTTTAATATAATTTTGGGAGTCCTCCTTCAACAGGACAAGGTTTGAGCACCACTGACACTCCCCCTATGAAGAACATTAATGGGGGGCCCACAGTGAATCCTTGTACCCAGGGCCCAGAATTTGGTGCCCTGGCAACCACCATTATTTACAAGCAACTTTACAGAAATAAGAGCCCAAAATGGCTTATAATAGTCAGATTTGGCAACACTGCATGGTATTTCATCCAACCTAGCCCAACATGGCTTATATTATCAGACCTGGCAACTGCATGTTATTTTTTCTCCACATACTATAGGCTAGGTTGCTGGCTAACCGTCAGACAAACTGCACATCTAGCCACAGACAACCACAAACTACACCACTCTAAAATCATTATCAATACGTTTTTAAATGAATCTTGAGAAATTTACAGCTAAGCTGTAATGATGAATGGGACAACAAGTAAACTTCTCCTGTAACAGTGCACTGCCTATGCGACGCGACAAGTGGGTTTGTACTCTGTGTGCACTGCTGCGCAGCTGTTGTTTCTCCATCCAATCAATGATTGTAGCAGAGGAGCGCTATAATCTCCTTCCAGCCGTAGCTAACCGAGAGAACAACCGTATTCTAAACATGAGTCACGTTGTGAAAATAATTCCTCTGCAAAAAAAAATTAATAATAATAATTTAAAAAAAAATAATAATAATTAAAAAAAAATCATAGAGCGGCGGCCAGATTTTATGGGGCGGCGGCCCGCCACTCCTTAATGCATATAGGGGAAACACTGTTGTCAACATAATTGCCCTCAGGACTCTTGCTGGGGCCCTCATTCAGTCCCACTTTAACTATACACTTGCACCTCATGGTACTCCAACATCAAAAAGCCACTAAAGACTAAGCTCCAAACCTCCCAAAACAAACTCATTTGGATATTTCTCGACCTGGGGCCCATGACCCATGTTTCTCCCACACATTTTGCTAGCCTAAAGCCCTTTGCACACAGGACAGTTGCATTTTTTTCATTTGCTGCATGATTAGAACGCATTGGATTTGGTGTACAATGCTGTGCGGAATCGGCGCTGCGGATCCCTAAAGGAGTCATGAAAGGAGTGATGAGTTTTTTACCGCATGCGACAAGACGCACGAATCGAACTGGGTTCGATCGAGAAAAAAACGCACGGCCGCAGCCACTCGTCGCACGGCTAATTCGGATCCGGTGTGCATGAGGTCGTAGAGAATCATTGTTTTCTTTAAAAAAAAAAAAGTGTCCGTTTCATCCATGCGGATAAACGGTCCTGTGTGCAAAGACCTTAAGTTGGCTCAGTGTTGAGGACAGGGTTAAACAACAAAAAATGGGATTGACTTTGAAAATAGTCATGCAAATCAGCCCTCCATCCCCTCAGAACCCGCATATCAGAACCTCAGAACCGCATAGAAGTGAAAAGTGATGAGTCATCACTTTTTTTTCCACTTTTCACAGTTTTGGGGGGCCAAAATGTAGCCCAAGGAATGTTTTTCATGCAAAACAAATGCTTGCAATGGAACCCCTAGTTTGACCACTCACATGCTACTTAAAGCAGATATTCTTCTTTTTTTTTATATATATATATTTCTAGTGGAGTCAATGGGACAGTGACTATACAAATGGCCAGAACGTTACGTCTGATAGATGCATGACACTGGCTTTGATCTGCTATGCATTTTCTATTTCAGATACCTGTCCTGCCCTGTCTCCAGTTAAACCAAGATGTTACTGCTGTAACCAATGTGGGAAAACGTTTAAAACAAAGCAGAATCTCAACAGACACCAGATAATTCACACTGGGGAGAAACCTTACTGCTGCAACCAGTGTGGACAACGTTTCAATCTAGACTTTAATCTCAAAAAACACCTGAAAAGTCACACTTTAGAAAAACCTCACTGCTGTGACCTGTGTGGGAAAAAGTTTAAAACAAAGGTGACTCTCAAACGACACCAGATAGTTCACACTGAAGATAGGCCTAAGCCTTACTTCTGTGACCACTGTGGAAACGGCTTCTCATCCGTTTCCAATCTCGAAGTACACTTTAGAACTCACACTGGAGAGAAGCCTTATGGTTGTACAGAGTGTGGGAAAAGGTTCTCGCACGCGTCTACTCTTAAACTACACAAGATAATTCATACTGGAGAAAAGCCTTACGGCTGTGACCAGTGTGAGAAAAGATTCACTTGTCCGACTAGCCTCGTGAAGCACACTAGAATTCACACTGGATTCAAACCATTCCATTGTGAAGATTGTGGGAAGTGTTTTACTCAGTTTGGTGACTTGACGACCCATCAGCGCATCCATACCGGAGACAAACCTTATTCCTGTGACCAGTGTGGGAAAACCTTCTCTCAAATGTCTACCCTTACGAAACACAAGAAAATCCATACTGGAGAGAAGCCTCACCCGTGTGACCAGTGTGGGGAAAAGTTTGCCCTCAGTAATACACTCAAACTTCACCAGCGCATCCATACTGGAGAGAAGCCTTTCAGCTGTGAAATATGTGGTAAGTGTTTTACTAGGCGGGGGACATTAAATCATCATCGGCGCATCCATACTGGAGAAAAACCTTTCAGTTGTGAAATATGTGGGAAGTGTTTTATTAAGAAAGAAAAGATGAAAGTTCATCATCGCATCCACACTGGAGAAAAACCTTTCAGTTGTGAAACATGTGGGAAGTGTTTTATTAAGAAAGACCACTTAAAAGTACATCAGTGCTTCCATACTGGAGAGAAGCCATGCAAGTGTGAAACATGTGGGAAGTGTTTTACCCAGTCGGGAGATTTAAAAAAACATTTGCGCAGCCATACAGGAGAGAAGCCATTCAGCTGTGAAACATGTGGGAAGTGTTTCACTGAGTCTGGAACATTAAACAAACATAAACGCATCCATACTGGAGAAAGCAGTCCTGCAGAAAAACTTTTCAGTTGTGAAATATGTGGAAAGTGTTTTAAAGAGAAAAGAGGTTTAAAACTGCATCAGAACGTCCATACTGGAGAGAAGCCATTCAGTTGTGAAATATGTGGGAAGTGTTTTACCGATCCTGGAACAATAAAAAAACACCGGCGCATCCATACTGGAGAGAAACCATACAGCTGTGAAACATGTGGAAAGGTTTTCACTGAGAAAGGAACATTAAACAATCATCAGCGCCTCCATACTGGAGAGAAGCCTTTCAGCTGTGAAATATGTTGGGAGAGTTTTAAATGGTCTGGATCATTAAAAGATCATCAACGCATCCATGCTGAAGAGAGCAGCCGTCCTGGAGAGAAACCTTTCAGTTGTGAAATATGTGGAAAGTGTTTTACAGAGAAAAGAAGTTTAAAACGGCATCAGTGCATCCATAGTGCAGAGAGCAGCCTTTCTACTGTGAGCCTTCCAGGACCATCTAGATTAAACAGGAGGAACCTGAAGACCACCAGGACGGTGAGTTTCATTCTGTTTGTCTTTCTCTCAGGTTCAAGCTGCTAATAGTTACACAGTAGACACTGTAGAAGAACCAAGGCTCTGTGTTTTTCTTCCATAAGGACTGGGTTTTTACTTGCCAAAAGGATTTTACACCCATGCTAGTTGCATTGCCAGTATAGTAACCACGTGAAACACATTGTATTGATATGTTAATTAGGGAGATGTCAGTATTACAGAATCGTTCAACAATTTGTTCCTGATGGTCAAAGTTGATTTTAAACATCTGGACCATTTATTCCCAATCAAATATGGACCAATTAGCAGATGAAACGAATGTTGGTTCAGAGGATGGTCCTTTGTCAATACAAAAAACAATATTCACCTTACACAAACATAACATGACTAAAATGGTATACTGTATAATACACAAACAGAGCAACTTTTGTATCACTGGCCTCCTTAATTGTTACAGGCCAGGTTGTCTTTTGAAAAACAGTTTTAGGCTTAATTGTCCTTGTTTTATTCTGTTTCCCCTTCGTTGTTCACTTCTCATGTCAAAAAAGGATTGATAGTGGGGTTAAAATGTATTGATATTTTCTTTCTTGATCCTAAAAATATACTTCCCAGCCTTCTTTAGACATCTGAAGTCATGTTGTTGGCTCATATTTAGGCCTATTGCATTATGTACACATTTTGAAAGCACATTATGAAAATAATAATGATTATAATAATTCAACACCTAGTAGGCCTAGCCTACAGCATATAAAATGTAATCCTATACTGCTATTACTGATTCTGTAATTAGATTTACTTAACCATAACTTGACATGATCACATTATACAGCGCACACGTCATATTATGTTGCTCTGCAGTCGCTCAAGTTGTGCTCCGAAGGTTGGTTTGCTCAGACGATAAAAAATTAGAGGGAACATTGGTGATTAGGAATTTACTGTATAAAAAAAACAACAAAAAAAAAAACAACAACTAATAACTCAAAGGCAGCAGAAAACAGAGAGGTTGTTCTTGTTGCAGACATTTGGCTTTCTGGCAGTTTGTTTATAGATGAGGTTTTAGGGACAGAAAGCAGACATTAACACGTTCTGTCTCACTTTGACATCATTTTTGTTCAACTTTCTCCAAGGCTCCGTCAAGCAGCTCTGAGTCATCTGATGATTGATGTCCAACTAGCAGGATGTCCTCTGGACTCCCTGGAGGATCAACCTATGATTTTTCCCCCGCGGATCACTTCCTTATTTACTCAAAGCGGACAGCAGCAGGAGTCACGTCCCCCGCCGCGTCCATTCCGAGACGCCGGAGGAGCCTCTGAGATCTGTCGGGGCCATAGAATGTCCACGTTAGGTTAGACTACATCTAACACACAGCCCATTTAGTTTGAGGGTTTTATTAAAGAGGTGGTGCCAATGCCATAGTTTTACTTTTTCTGTTTTGTATTTGTCTATGGAGTTAACATTAAGACTCAAGACCATCATACTGAAACATAGTAGGTTTAAGTTATTGTCTTAAGATAAAAGTGATGGATAATATCAATGAGAATTATGTTCAGCTTTTCTTTTGTTGGAGATTAGAATACCCCTGATGCCTGTAGTTAGAGGTAGGGATGCATTGTTTTGTATGAATAGCTGGAATATATAGTGAGTCTTTACTTGAAATGTAGTATTTAAACGAAAGGACTATCTTTGGTATTTGGCTTAACACATTGACCGCCATTTTAACATACCTCCGTACTCCCACCTGCCATTCGTCTCCATAGACTTCCATGTAATTGGGTGTGCACGGATCATGCACACCCATGCCTAGATAATGCACCACGTGTGTCCACATTGCTCACAGCTTTCAAACAAAAAAATCCGAATGGAAATCCGTTCAGGCATTCATGAGATAACAGCCACTATGTTTAACAAAGATGGCTGCCAAAATGGCTGCCATGCTTGAAAGATGGGGTTGCTATGGGGGTTAAACATGCAATTTCGCGATTGCTATCATGCCTACTCCATTTTTTGGGGTCAAAAAAATGTTTTGAAAAAAAAAAAAAAAGTTTTTTTTTTTTTTTTTTTTAAATTCTCGGGACTATCGGGCCTGGCGGGGAAAGACATTGGAATAATCTCGGGACTATCGGGCCTGGCAGGGAATGAGTTAAGAGCTGCTAGTCATGATCTGTGTTATGTTCTGTCTCCCCTGATGTTTAGTGGTTGTTCTCTTTTGTAGTTAGGGTTTAAATTTAGAGTTACCAGTATGTTCCTTTTCTTATGAAATGTTTTCTTTATTTTTCCGTTATAGTTATTGTTTTACCTCTCTGAACCCTGTGCAGCCTCTGCTCGCAAGTCTGCAACGCTTGTCATGTTCCTAGATGTTGGCAGTCTTCTGTAGCAGTGGTTCCCAAACCTTTAGTCAAGACCCAAAGGAGAGATAAGACGTTTGCCCGGGACCCAAAGTGAACATAGCGGATCTACAAGTGCACAATGTGTTGCTTCGCACTGCGTTGTATGCTTGTATTTCAGCTATTTTCACTACTTAAACATTTGTTGTGTAATTCATGGAATTCATGTGATTTTCTTTTTTTATTCAATTAATGAAAATTATTTAAAAAAGATAATAGATGTACTTTTGTTATTCATGGGTTCTCCAATTGTTTCATCTCAGCCTTCTGATTGGGCATGATTTTGTTCTTGCTATGCATTAGCCAGACTATTAAAGGCTTAATTTATCCACACGAGTTCCTTGGTCTCTCTGTTTTGCGTCACCAGGGCTGCCAAGTCTCACGCTTTGAGCGTGAGAGTCACGCAATTTAGCCTCTTCTCACGCCACATGCAATTTCTCACACATTTTTACAGCCATCCCACAGACCTCTCCCGAAAGTTGCGGGGGTTTTCTCACTCGGTAAAAGTCGCACGGAGAATTCTAAGCGCAGTGAATGCAGCTGCTCTGCTCCTCCACTCTCTCTCCCCTCTACACACACACACACATGCAGGCGACGGAGCGAGAGAGAGAGAGCCCTACAGACGGCGGGTGCTGCGATGCTTTCTCACTTGCGGAGCCGGGGATCTCGCCGCCCCCGCGGTGGAGCAACACGCAGACTCGCTCCGGCTCCGCGAGTAAATGCCGGGCGATATTTCACAAAGATGACCACAATCCAGCTCTTGCCTCCCGCGAGCGCATGCACGAACGAGCCCACGCGCAATAATTTCATGGGTTACTATATCCACTTGTCTTGAACCCTAATATCCCCATATTCTTAGGAGGGCTTTAGAAGAGATAGGGCGGTTTGCACCAACACTACTACTCTACTAGAGGGAAGAATTCCAGTAGCCCAGTGGTTCTCAACTTGTGGGTCGGGACCCCCAGGGGGATCCCCAAATTATTTTGTGGGTGTTGCCATGATTAATAACTTAATGTGCAACATTGTTTTCTCACTCAACAGTAAACAAACCAACATAAAGTTTAAAGCTATACTGTGTAAGATTCTCAACTAGTGGTCAGTAGCCCTATAGCAAACCGCGTTCGCGTCTTTCGCCCGTTTTTCGTACCTTCACACCCCCGCGTCTGCCTCCACAACGCCGAGAGCTATCTTTGGAGGGGTCCCTGGTTCCTGTGCGTTCAGGCATTCCGGAGAAACGGACTACTTCACCCTGCCTGGTAGGCGAGATTACCTTTTGAGTAAAGAGACACACGGGCGACTACAAATATGGCGACCCCACTTCAAGATGCGCTGTGATTGGCCGGTAGTGTACCATGTGTGCATGATCGGCGATGTGATTGGGCAACGTATACACAACGTATACAGATGATGCAGATTACGTCAATTTTGCGCGAAATCCGGTCCACGGCCAGGATCATAGAAAACATATAAAGAGAAGGCTTCAGAAGCTGAAAATAACGGAGTGGGTGTTCTAAAACTTTAGCGATTTAACAGTTAGGACAATTTTAAGATTTGTTTTATAAAAAAAGTTACATGGTACAACTTTAAGTGTATAGAGCGTAGGCCTATCTGCACATTTCTAAAGTGACAATTTAAGGACTTTTTAATAGCTCTAAAATGACAAATTAAACATTGGCCAAATTGTCAAGTATTAGAGGCAGACATTGTAGCAGATCTACATGCTCACATGTATCTGCTATTTTCACAGTAGAACCGTGTTATACAAAATGTTGCCTGGACTATTATAGAGTGGAGGGGTCCCCGGTCCCCAGTATCGCCTTCCATCGCCATTTTGAGGAGGGTGAGGCAGCCAGATCGCCAAACGTCACCTTGGGGATCATTTTCTGATTTTTTTGGTATTTTTTTGACATTTTTTGAGCTATAAATGACCATTCTAGGTTCATACTAGAAAAGAAAATTTCTAAGAAATTTTAAGTGTGCCTGCAGCTTGCTAAGTGTGTGCACTGTGCAACCTTGTATAGCAGTTGATGTTAGCATTAGCATTTTTGCATTAACATTAACATCATTATTAGAATTTTTTACATTAGCATTTTTATCATTAGAAACATTTTTATTAGCATTAGCTTTATCATTTTTAGCATTATCATTGAATTTTTCCCTTTATCATTTTAAACATTAAGCATTTGTTAGCGGTTAGCCGTTGGGACTGTGGGACCACCCACTGAGTTTGAGACCAGTAACATGTTGGGAAGTGGAGACATGGCTGTTTAAAGCCCAGCCAATAGGAAGGCAGGGGGGTGGGCTTAAGCAATTACAGATAATTCCTATTTGCCATGTAAGTACACACAGCGAGTTTCGAGACGTTACCATGCTGCAAACTGGAGATATAGCTGTTTAAAGCTAAGCCAATAGGAAGATAGGGGCGGGGCTTAAGAGGGGCGGGGCTTAAGTAATCCCTATTACCTAGTCCCTATTGGCCGTTTAAGTCCAGACACCAAGTTTCAAGACGGTACCATGCTGTGAACTGGAATAGTGGCTGTTTAAAGCCCAGCCAATAGGAATACAGAGGGGGCGGGGCTTAATCAATTACAGCTCATCCCTATTGGCCGGAAAAAAGACCAAAGTTGTGTGTGCATTTTAAAGTTTAAATCACGTTGCTAGACAAAAGTATGGCAGAGTTATGTGGCGCCAAAGTTTCAGGTTTTTTTTCCGAGTCCCCCATTCAAAGTCAATGGGGTTTTTGGGCGTCGTTTTTTGCGAATTACGTCGCAATGGTAACGCGGATCGGAAAGAAAAGTAATAGCACCCCATTCCCGGCCGAGCCGCACGTTTTGATGTATATATTGCGGCGGTGGTGTAAATCGTGCGGCACTTATTACGTGCCGAAATTTGTGGCGAAACTAATGACTTAATTACTTAATTAAGTATGGCGGATTACAATAAGTGTTTTGCCATTGCGTTGCATGGCAGGCACACTTAATAAGCTTAAGCTATGAAAATGCGATGGAAATGACATCATCGATGACGTAACCCGGAAGTCGTTTGCCCATAACATAGCATAGGCCTTTTTTTAGCATGGAAAGCTAACGTTTCTTTATCAAACTTTACCATATTTAGACGGATTTTCATTCGGAAAAAAGTGGC
This sequence comes from Nannobrachium achirus, assembly GCF_963921795.1. Taxonomy (NCBI): domain Eukaryota; kingdom Metazoa; phylum Chordata; class Actinopteri; order Myctophiformes; family Myctophidae; genus Nannobrachium; species Nannobrachium achirus. The sequence goes on from NC_137814.1 coordinate 64,630,684, forward strand.
TGGAATGACAGAGTGGTCACCCAGGAGCAAAAACGAGTGTACACGGCGTGCGCACAACGTGCACGCGCTCCAGGATCGCTCCCGTTCGTCCGGACCGGGACCATAATGGCCGCCCCATAGGCGGCCATTATGGTCCCGGCTCGTCCAGCCCATGGTCCAGGCTGGAAGACCTAATCGTTGGGCACTCTCTAGTGGTATAGTATGTGTACTACAGTTTGCAATCATCCCTAGTCAAAAAATCCTATAGGATCTTCGAAATTTCCAATATAATCCTATAGGATTTTGAAAATCCTATAGGATCTTATTGGTTTTTCACAAATTTCCAATACAGTCCTATAGGATTCTATCGGTACTTTAGAAAATCCAATAGGATTTTGCACATTTCCAATAGGATCCTATTGGGTTATATCTAACTTTGGAAAGTCCAATAGGATCCTATTGGATTTTGCAAAGTTCCAATAGGATCCTATTGGGTTATATCTAACTCTGTAAAGTCCAATAGGATCCTATTGGAACTTTGCAAAATCCAATTGGATTTTGTAAAGTTCCAATAGGATCCTATTGGGTTATATCTAACTTTGGAAATCCAATTGGATTTTTCAAAGTTCCAATAGGATTTTATTGGAACTGTAGGATTTCTGATAGAAAAATCCTTTAGAAAATCCCATTAAGAATCCTATAAGAATCCTTTACAGTTTTGGAACAGATCCTATTGGATATTTTCTTATAGGATAATAATCCTATAAGAAAAAAATCCAATAGGATAGAAAAATCCTTTAGAAATCCCATTAAGAATCCTATAAGAATCCTTTACAGTTTTGGAACAGATCCTATTGGATATTTTCTTATAGGATAATAATCCTATAAGAAAAAATCCAATAGGATTTGTGTAGGGGAAATCCTATTGGATCCTATAAAATGTCAAATAGGACCAAAAAACAATCCTTACTAACAGGAGCTGTGGCGCAGAGGATCAGGGCAGGATTCAAGCACGGGAGGCCGTAAGTTCGAATCTCACTCAAGATGTCAATGATAATGTCAAATCTAATACTGTATGTCTTAACACTGATAGCCTGATAAATCAGTCAGCACAACACCACCCCCTGTTGGTAGGTGGCAGCCAGGCAAGGCACCTATCCTATAAGAAAATATCCAATAGGATCTGTTCCAAAACTGTAAAGGATTCTTAATGGGATTTTCTAAAGGATTATTATCCTATAAGAAAATATCCAATAGGATCTGTTCCAAAACTGTAAAGGATTCTTATAGGATTCTTAATGGGATTTTCTAAAGGATTTTATAATACTACCAGTAAGACTCCCGAATCGGGAGATAAGCGACCGTCAGGTCACAGCGTGACCTGACGGTCACGCTGTGGACCTGACGGTGATGTCAGCGAGTTGTGACATCACTTCCTGTACAGGGCGGCTACACGAAATGTGGATAACACTATATATGGAGTGTGACGATTCAAGGCATCTCGGTTAAGTTCTTACCGGACACCACTGCATCGGTTATCTCCATATATGGAGGGATGTGTTGGTTATCTCCATATCTGGAGATTCAACCTTCAACGATTTTGACATCTTGTTACTAATCTGTCGGTAGATAATGCCGGTCTTATATCACAGCCTCCACCTCTCACGTCATACGGGCAGCCATAGTTACACCTGGAATGTTGAATCTCCATATATGGAGATAACCTACGCATCACACAAAGTCTGACCTCACCAGCCCATACTTGGGCATGGACGACTTATATCTCCATATACGGAGATGGCCATATATGGAGATACGATGACATCACAGAGTCCACAGCTGATGATGTGGCGTGATGTCATACAATACACAAACAAGCCCTATATAAAGGGGCAATTCTCAGCAGGGAAGAGAGCATTCCCCACTAGCTGAGTATCTTATCACATCTTGGATGTGATGATAAGCTATAAGCTTAGTTGATCCTGGCGATAAGGTCTGAGTCGAGGAATGCTCTCTTCCCTGGTGAGAATTGCCCCTTTATATAGGGCTTGTTTGTGTATTGTATGACATTGTATGACATCACGCCACATCATCAGCTGTGGACTCTGTGATGTCAGAGTGATATCAGCTGTGGACTCTGACGTCACACGTGTCACGTCACACGTGTGACTCAGGGACGGACTCAGGGACGGACGGACGGACGGCCGGTGGAGGTTTTCATACTAAACTGCGACCTGACGGTCGCAAATAAGAAGATATCCTATAGGATTTTCTAAAGGATTTTTCTATCGGAATCCTAAAGGATTTTCTATAGGATTTTTCTATCGGAATCCTAAAGGATTTTTTGACTAGGGATACTCATTACTGCTGGGTTTCTGTACTCATAACTTGGAAATGAATAATATTCCTGGCAGTATAGGCACACAAGCATATTGTAAATGGCTGTGTATGTGTTAAAACATGATTATTTTGGGCGCAGTCTGAAAGGGTTGAGAACCACTGAAGTAGCCTACTAATGAGACTTTTAAATGTTTGATAAATAGGCCTACGCAGTGCTGTCAAACAAGTCTATGGAGCTATCTATGACATCTATTAAGATTTGATTTGCAACAGAATTTTTATACAATATGTAGTGGGGGTCCTGCTTCATCTCCCTTTAGCTAAGGGGTCCTTGACTTGAAAACATCTTCTTGCCTGCAGTGCCTGCCTGGCAAACAGCCAGTAGCCACAAATCACTATATAAAAATAGAAATGATTGGAGCACTGACCCAGCCTTTAAGATCTGGTCTAATAGGGGCTTACGAACTATCAATGACCTTTACACTAATGGTATTTTTTCCTCATTCGCAGAACTAATAACTAACTTCAATCTTCCTAATTCCCATTTATTTCGTTACTTCCAAATTAGGAATTTCATTAGACATAAATACCCCCAGTTTCCTAACCGCCCACCGGCAACCGCGTTTGATTCACTCTTGGCGCTTGATTCTGGTCAAAAAAGGCTAATTTCGATTATATACGATGACCTCTTAAAATTCAATTATACTCGTCTTGACTCCTTAAGGGCTGCTTGGGACCAGGACCTCGGGATTACTATGTCTGATGAGCAATGGGATGAGATTTTAGACTCAGTACATACTTCTTCTATTTGTGCACGACATAGACTTTTGCAATGCAAGATCCTACACAGAGTCCACTACACAAATGCAAAACTAGCCAGGATATATCCTGAGAGGTCTGATGCATGTAATAGATGCAAACAGTCGCCTGCAGATTACATGCATATGTTTTGGTCCTGCCCCAAATTGTCAGGGTTTTGGACAGCAATATTTAATACCTTGGGAAGGGCACTAAACATGCAAATTGCTCCTGACCCCATTATTGCCCTTTTCGGAATCTCCAACTTACCTTCCTATCTACAACGAGTAATAGCCTTTACAACCCTGTTAGCAAGGAGATTGATACTCATCAATTGGATACATCCATCTCCCCCATCACACAACAGATGGATTCACGAAATTCTATACTGTATCAAACTTGAAAGACTTAGATTCTCCCTCAGAGGTTCCTTGGAATCCTTCCACAAAACGTGGCAGCCCGTGATGGATTACATCGGCACGCTCACGATCACAAACGAACTTAACAACTAACCTGAGCAGAGACTCCCCCCCCCCCCCCCCCTCCCCCTCCCCCTCCCATCCTCGTGTTTCCCTCTGTCTTTTGTCCTGTCTAGGTTGAAAGTGTGAATGGGATTTTGCTACTGTATTGTTTTTGTTTCATGTTTTGTGTTCTCTTTATTTTATTGAATCTTTATACACTGACATTTGATGTTGAATTATGTAAAAAAAAGTGCAGTTATATTTGTGATATTACCTATTATGATGCCTTTTACTACTCCTGCCAAAAAAAATTAATAAAGAGATTTGTAAAAAAAAAAAAAATAGAAATGATTGCCCAGGATATATCAGCTGCTATAGTAACAACAACAACAATAATTATTATAATAATTACCAGTAAGACTCCCTAATCGGGAGATAAGCGACCGTCAGGTCACATGTATACACAAAGAGGGCTGTAACTGCCATTGCTTCCTAGACATACTGTTTACCGATTTGCGTGATTTTAGGGCAAAAACTGTAGGAGCAGTATCCAAAATTGTGTTTTAAAAATCGGCCTGAAGGTGGCGCTAGAAGAGGGCCATGTGAGAAATGAGGGGTGGGGTCTCGGCGTTGCCTTGGCGGACGAATAGGTACCGGCCCCGGCTGTCCCGGACGCTCCTAGCCCGAGTTACGGCATTTTATGTGAGCTGCAGTGGAGGGGGTCCTCCACTGGGGGCGCCACCACTTTTGCATCCGTTCTGGAGCACCAGGAGTGGGTGGTCCCCAGGAATTCCCCGTGAGCATCCCCGTTGGGGTGGTCATTTGGTCATTTTTGCACATTTGGTCATTTTTTACACCTGGGGGTCCCCCAGGGACCTGGGGGTCCCTGGAGCTCCGGGGGTCCTTGGAGGTTGTAGTTTGGCAGGTAAGGAGTGTGTGTGCAAAATGTGGCATGGATGGGGGCAACGGTTGTGGAGATATGATCAGGGGAAAAGTGTGACGTGTGATGTGTCACTCACGGAGGGACATTTTTTTACACCTGGGGGTCCTTGGAGGTTGTAGTTTGGCAGGTAAGGAGTGTGTGTGCAAAATTTGGCATGGATGGGGGCAACGGTTGTGGAGATATGAGCAGGGCAAAAGTGTGACTGACTCACTGACTCACTCAGGGACGGACAGCCGGTGGAGGTTTTGGTAGTAAATGCGACCTGACGGTCGCAATAATTAATAAAAAATATGTTTAAAATGGGACGTTGGTTTGTCTGGAGCCCTGCAGCAGTGTTCACTGTTCAGCCTGTAGGTTAGCTGCACTTGATCAACCATTCCAGCCCAAGGACCGCAGGTTAAAAAAATACAAAAATAAACCATAGAAACCCGGGGAAAAACATGGAAAAACCCGAAAAAACACGTTTTTTTTCGCCCACGCGGGCTTGAGGGTACCCCCCGAGCCCTAACCCTAAAACCTGTGATCAAGTTACACAGAACAGGTATGTACTGTTTTATTATGTTACTATAAACATTTAGTCTAAAGATTCCTGTCATAACTATTAGGCCCACATTTAACAGGACTTGTGGCTGGTTCCACAGACAGGGATCTCCATACATGGTCATAAAAGGGATTGTATGTTGTCAGAAATCATAGACATCATAAACTTTCACATGAATACATGATACCTGAAAACATGACGGCCATACACATGACCGTCATGTTTCCACCTCCACCTGGCTTCTCGTGAGATAGACAGAGGGCAACGGTTTGAGCTACAAACGTCACATTTCAAAAATAAAGTGCTAGGCTACCCAAGTCTCATTTCGGTCAGAAATGATGCCGTTCAACCAGAATTACATGACGCTCCCGGATTGTTTAATAAAAAGCATTTTTATCTGACAGATTACTGCTTTCCATTGTATTTCCTGGTGGACGCGACTCTCCACAAGAGGGAAATACTAAAAGAAGTGCTCTTCCGAGCACAGGTCTCCACCAGCGTCCTGGTGGTGCTATAATAGGCCAATGTAAAAAGGGTGGCATGTGTTCTTCACCAATCATAAGGGCCATTTATAGTTACGGATGGATGATTTTGTGTACGTTTGGGGTTGAGGAGGAACTTACGGTAATTGCGTCGACATGCATAGTTCCTTCCGTTCTCTGTGTTATATACGGTTCAATTACATACTGTATCCAATAGATGGCACCCAAATGCATCTTCCCAATGAGCAAACATGTTGATAGGCATCGGCGATTACATGCATTAAGTAAATAGCCTACAGCCGTGCTGTGCGTTCTTTCAATGGCATCGTACTCTATTTTCACTCCATAGTTGATGTCCCTGCACGCCGTCGCCGTCGGAAAATATTTGGATAAAGTAGAACAACTTTTAAAACCAATCATAATCATTTAAAATGGTATCATGATCTGACACTGGCACTTTGCTGCTTCTGCGTTCTGCCTCCGCTGCTGCTGTGTCCACTGCAGTTGTACAAGTGGCAACAGTTCTGCGTCCTGAACGGCTTGTTCACTGTTCAGCATTACTTTGTGATTTATTTATTTTTTACTTCCTCCTACTACGAAATGGATACCAGAAAAAAAGACGAAACATTTCTCCCTCTACTGCCCCCACGGTTGACAAAAGTTCGCCACGGGTACTTCATGTGTACGTACGTTTTTATCGGTTTTAATCCGTCATGTTGAGTGTTGTCCGTAACATTACGGACAGAGACAATTACATCCGGAGCTACGGAGAGACCGGATCAAAGTACTCTCCGTCTCCGTTCGTTATGTATCCCCGCGTTGTTTATGTACTACTATGCATGGTACTTTGGACATTTCATGGCGCCACAATGAGGCTGAACATTTTGTAGTGTAATTTCTTCCTTGGCCTTTTGCGAATGTGCATGCACAATTTCATTACAATTGCACGCTGTGTTTGATTTGAGGCATTTTGTTTGAAACGGATCAATTCTGCAAAGTTTGGAGGCCAATCTTAGCCAATCAGGATGGAATATTTAATATGGGACAGATCCTTCTTGATCATATGACTGTAGAGATACTGTGTACTGATTTTTGTTAATTTAGGGTAAAATCTGAAGGAGTAATATCCAAAAATGTGTCTTACATAAGTCGGCCTCCTGGTGGTGCTATAAAAGGCTGATGTGAAAAATGCAAGGAAATAGTTTTTCCTTGGCCTATAGGGAGTGCGCTTACAAAGTTTGAAACTGATCGGTGGAGTTATAGGTAAAACCACGGATTGGCCTGTTATAGCGCCACCATGAGGCTGATTTCAAAAATTTGAAGTGGCATTTCTTCCTCGGCCTAGTGGGAACGTGTGTGCGTGATTTCATGTCAATTGCACATTTTGTCCAAAACTGACCAATCTTACAAACTTTGAAAGCCAATCTCAGCCAATCAGCATGGAATATGGACAATCAGACAGATCCATGTCGATCACATGACTGTAGAGATACTGTCTACCGATTTGCTGATTTTTGGACAAAATCTGTAGGAGTACTGGCCATAAGGTAGTTTTGCACAAATTGGCCTCCTGGTGGCACTAGAACAGGCCCATGTAAAAAAACGTGGGGCAGAGGTTCTGAATTGGCATCCAGGGAGTGCGCTTACAACGTTTGAAACTGATGGGTGGAGTTATAGGTAAAACCACAAATCGGCCTGTTATAGCGCCACCATGAGGCTGATTTAAAAAAAAAAAAAAGTGGCATTTCTTCCTCGGCCTAGTGGGAACGTGTGTGTGCGATTTCATGATATTGCACTTTGCGTTTGTGATTTGAGGCATTTTGTTCAAAACGGCTCAATCCTACAAACTTTGGAAGCCAATCTTAGCCAATCAGGATGGAATATGCAAAATCGGACAGATCCATGTCGATCACATGACTGTCGAGATAACGCCTACCGATTTGTAGGATTTTTGGACAACATCTGTAAGAGTAGTGTACAGAAATGTGTTTTGCAAACATCAGCCTCAAGGTGGCGCTAGAACAGGGCCATTTGAAAAATGTGGGGCAGAGGTACACAAACTCGGAGGACGGACGGACGGACGCACGGACGGACAGGGGCGAAAACATACTCTCCCCCTGCCTTCGGCTGGTGGAGACAACAAGGGAAAACAGGATAAAATGCTTTAAACAATCCAGGAGCGGCATGTAATTCTTGTTGAACGGCAAGCATCACAGAGTTATGTTTCCTGTCTGAAAACGCAGATTGGGAATGTGGGACAGTTAGCGCACACACACACACACACACACACACGGGCAGACAAGCATGTTTCATGCAATGCATGTGATTTACATGAAACGTAGAACTGCATTCTTGCCATGTGCCTTACATGTTTATTTTTAAACTAGAGGTTTGTGTCCGCTCCCCCCGTGTTTCAGTGAGATATTATGATGATGAAATTGGCTGACAAAAGTGGCATGTGAAGCTCACCAATCAAACTCACCTCAAGATTTTCGGACATATGCCCGTTTATGTCCGTTGGCTACGGGCATAGACGGCCCCTCTCGTGGCCCTTATACATGCCTCGATGTTATGATGTCACCCTTTGCCCCTCTCGACTCTGATTGGCCTGTGGCATAGACACATACACAGACATTGTTGAATCTATATATGGCCCGTAAAGCTAAGAGCCACATGCTGAAACCAGTGATCAAGTTACACAGAATAGGTAAGTTCTGTTTTATGTTACTGTAAACATTTAGTGTAATACTATTTTATTATGTTACTGTACACATTTAAGGGCCTTATCTTACCCGTTGCCTAAACATTTTAGCATTGTTTTATTGTTTTGGGGAGAACAGTAATAAGGGATAAGGGGTCAGGTAGGGCTCTGGTGGTGTATCTTCAGGGGTGTGAAGGACTGGACACAGAGGCTTTGACAAAAAACAAAAACAGTTTATCGCAGAAAGTGGAGAATGGAGGGATAAAGGGAAGGAGACGTAGGAATGCGAGACAAATGGATAAAAGGAGGAAAGGGTGAGAAGCTCTGAGGGTTGCTTCGTTCTGTCAGGGTTTTATAGGGAATGAGGGAAGGTGAACTGGCTCTTGTGCATGTGACGTGCAGAGAATGTTAGAGAGGGCAGGCAGGGGCTGACATTTCTAAAAAGGCCTTTTGGTGAAAATATCAAAAATAGCAGACCTCCAATCTCACAACACGTCACAGCACGACAGGTTGTGAGCTTGGAGGTCGGCTATTTTCGGCGCTTGATACCACACTGAACTAAATAAATCAAGAACGTAATCAGGTCAATAGTGAAGATGTGATGTACAGTATGGATTTCTACAGGGGAGAGAGGGAGAGTTTGGACAAGGCAATTCTGAATGCTGCCTTCAGGTATGGCATGGAAAGAGGGGCATTTGCGTTTCTTTCACCATAGTAAAAACTGCATTCATGGTCTGGAGAGGGCACTTTTGTTACAGACAGATAAAAGGGAAGGGGCTCAAACCCTCTTTCATGTCTATGTGTGCACGTGCCTGCGTGCAGGTGTATGTGTGAGACCATGTTCGTGTAGGGTGGTAGAAAATCCATCTGTGAACTGGTTATCTGTCATAGACTGGGTATGTAGAGTGTGTGTCCAGTGGTATCATGGGCTGGCTATATGCATACATGTTGTGTATGTCCAGTGATGATATCTTGGGGTTGACCTTGGATTTGTTTACCCTGTGGTGCTTATCTGCCGGTACGTGGCCTTGTTATGAGCGCACTGGACCATGTGCTGGCTAAGTGTTTACTTCTACTTGTCTCTGTTCTATTTAGAACAGAGACTTTAATACAGTGTTAAGTGTGAGCATGTCACCGATATACTACACTATCTAATAGGTTTGTTCGGTTTTATTATGCTACTGTAAAGATCAAACATTCAGTCTAATATTGTAGTTATGCATATTGTATTATGTTCATTAACTGTAAAATATTTAGTCTAACGTAGTGTCTTAACCGCTCAGAATCTCCCACGAATCGCCATCGAAAAGCGTCGCTGCCGACAGGAAGCCAATGGGAGCTTGTCGGCAAGAGGCGCTTGCCGTCGATAGGGCTGGTGGAACCCGTCGATGGAAAACTGAGCCTGTTCAGTCAGATTGCGGTCGGTGGTAAATCCTCCACTAGAATGGACCTAGTCTAGTCTGCTACAGCGCAGAACTTCAGAAGCAAGCCTAAATGAGCCAGAGACATTTTCCCGTTGCACATTTGTACTAAATACCATATTCTCAATCTCAACTCTCAATTCCTATAGCAATTGACTCCAAAGCAAAGCTAGTAGGCTAGTAATCGTAATAGTGCTGCTGCTGTGTGCTGCGTTCCCTCTCCGCACAGAGAGCAGCACGGAGCCTTCGGTTGCCAAATTATGTGAGTGAAACAAGCGAGGTATATAAGAAAACAAGCCCAAAAGAAGCGACCAGTTTCACCTCTTGAGCTCTATTATATTATCTATTTTCTAAAAAAAATGTTGAAAGTAGGGTTGCAACGGTATGAGATTTTTAACACCGAAAATATAGTCTGTGTCAACACTGCGGTTATCGGTAACACCGTTTCAACCACCATTGCGTGCCTTGTCGTCTTGTGAGCACTCAGTAGCAGCAAATGCTACCTCAAGCTACAACAACAACAACCATCCATACTTATTAAAAATTCAGCTTTGTAAAAAAAGCAACAACACTGTTAGTGTTACAACAGTTGTTTTTCTGCCTACTGCGCGCTGTGACATTATAAAGCCATAACTAGTCTCCTGGAACGTGCCCTGCGAGTGGGGACGAGACATCATGCAGTCTGATGGGCTGTGCCTCACCCCGTGGATGATCCGTTGATTCTGGATCTGTTCTCGACACTCCCACACAAGGAACGGCTCCCGGCCTCCCGCGAATGAGAACCGAATCCCATCGTTCATTTAAAAGAGCTGTTCAAAAGAGCGGAATCGTTGGCGAACATGGTGTTTTAGTGACGTCTAAAACAACACACACACATCTTTCATTGTGCGTGTGTGCATGCATGCGTGCATGCGTGAGTGCGTGTGTGGGTGTTATTTAACCCTGAGGTTCCATGTTGTGAGAGCAGGAGCCTAGGTAGGTTTATTCCCTCAGCTAGTGCATCATTCGGTTCCCTTAATAAATCATTACATTCTATTATGTCAAAATGCCAAATCACAAGAGCTTGTCTCAAGACACTTCACATATCAAATCAAATTAAAATGTATTTGTACAGCACATTTGATTTATAGCAGCCCAACGCTGTCCAAAGTGCTGAACCTGGTCAGGGTTTTAAAGGGATATTTCAGTAAAAAAAGAAAAAAAAAGAACGTTGGTCATTTTATTGTCTAATCAGGCTTTTTATGTATATATATATATATATATATATATATATATATATATATATATATATATATATATATATATTCAAAATAAATTAAAACAATATGGACTTAGACTGTTATTCGTCTCAGGTACTCAATTGTTACCAGTTCCGAGGGGAAGCCGCTTGTAAGAGTTTTTTTTTTTTTTTTTTTCAGAGAGGTTTTAAAGGAATTTAGGTATTTACATCATTTAATTCAACCAAGTTGTGTAATAAACAATGTTAATTGCATGCACCGATGGGAAATTAACCCACACAATCAAGGGTGAGAGAAGAGGGCGTGCTCTTCACAGTGTATGATAATAAACAATAATAGACTATCAATGAGCCATTGACATCCTCTATTAAAGTCTGTGGCTGAATGAATGGACTTTCAATTCCTTAATTCCAGACCAGTCCATGGAGTCCAGACTGCAGGTGGAGATGAACTCTGCAGACCCAGCCAGGGCTGTTTCTACTGAACAGAAGGAACCTGGAGACCACCAGGACCTCAGTGAGTTTCATGTTTTGTCTGTTTCCTTGTTGAGCGGTGCCTCAGCGCTCCAATGCTTGACCGAGTGTGTGGGTACCGGGCAGATGCTTGGCCGTCATGGTCCAATGCCACAAATTTGTCCCTTCAGTCTGCCTACGGAACTCGCCTGCGGCTCGTTCCTGCAGCAAGACTGTCGGGCCAAATAACCGTGATAATGCACACCCTCTCATGTAATATTGCTTAAATGATGGGTATGTTCATGGGCCGTGCAGCGTTCCGGATGCTGCTGGATAGAGGCGTGCAGCTGATGACTTAATTTTGCTTTTGTTGACATAAAGCCAACTCCATGCTGGTGTCTAGTATCCACTCCACTATACCATATCTTGTGGCCTTCTTCTGTAGTGGTCTCACCACAGCTGGTCCACCTGACCTCGGCCAAACCAAGGCTGTCCCACCTATATCTGTCTAGTTAAAACTAGTCTTGTCACGATACTGGATTTCGAACTTAGATACGATATTTTGAAACATCCATACCATCGATACTCGATACCATTTTCGATACCACGCAACCACCACGATTTTAGTGCAATTTTTTTTATTTGTATTTAAAGAAAAATGCAGATGTTCTTGAGGTAGATGGTAGTGCACTTTTTAAAGGCCTGCCTTTGATGTTTTCACATTCTAAGTACAAATAAGGCTGTGCAATCTGTATTTTCATAGTAACAACTACCCATTACACAGCATGTTGACAGTGTTCAATGAACATTTTCAAATAATAATTACACTTTTTCACATGAATGAAAACAATGCTCTTGAGGTATTGCAGTTATTCAAAAGCCTGAAATTCTAGTCACACATTCAAAGGGCATAAAGTTCAATAAAAAACAAAAATAGTAGCCTACATTTTTTTAGATTTGTTTATATAAACATTTATTTTAGTTTTTCTCTTTGAATCAGAAGCACAACATACACCAGCACCTAAATTAATTTATTTCTGACCATAGTCAAAGCTATAATCTTGGTTTCCATTCATAATTAACTATTGCATCCAGTCTAAGGCCCGCTAATCTGGCAAGCCATCGTCATGAAAAGGGACCGCCCACTTGTCCCTTTCATTGACTCTTGTCTTGAGAGATTGAAGGCCAGCCTACTCAAACTGCATCCGTTCATATCCACACACGGGCAAACTGAGAATCCTTTCCGTATCCTCTCTCCAGACCGGATAGGCCTATGCTAACTATTCTTCTTAGTTACATAGGTTAGCTTTAGCTGTCGCTAACAGGACGACAACAACACACTCATCAACACGTTTACTGGGCTGTGGACTTGTGTCCTGTGCAGAGTTTAATGCTTCAAGTTGGTTCTAGTTTTAATTCTTTGTAGGCCTACTTATAGGTCTGCGTGTTCGTCCTGGACATAGGTGCTTTGTTAAGTTGGTCGTGTTAGCTCCTTGTTGGCACAGTTCGGTGGCTGTCTGTCCTGTTCATTGGACTCAAATCCAGCCTACTTCCAAACAGAACTTCTGCGTTTTGTTTACAATCAAAATGGGTTGCGAAGGTTCCACACAAGGTATATTAATGACAATATTGAAAATGGTTTTTTTTTCCCCTTTAAAGTTGCTCTCCATTCATCTAAAGTGTGGTTTAATTATCTGAAAAATTAATCTCTGACCAATAAAACAACATGATAGTCATTTTCCACACCCCTAAAATGTTCCTAAATTAACTTTGTGGGATCTCAAACTTTGCCATATCTGTATCATATATTGGAAATTGGAAAAATACTCAAGTAAAGTACAAATTCCTCAAACATGTACATAAGTACAGTGCATTTTCACTTTGATCCACAAGCTCACCATGTGGATCTGTGTTGTTCCTGATCCTGAACTTTTCCTGGTATGTTGCCCAATCAGAGGCTGACTTTGTGCATGCATAAACATGTGAGCTGGGCGGGTACACATCTCTGTGAAGAGGACGTGATTGGCCTGTCCCTGGCTGTATCTGATGACAACACACAGACGACTGAGTGTCAAACATGATTTCAGATTGGACAATCAACATCTACTAGATGCTTTACAGAAGAGCAGAGTGCGAAATAGACGAGCTTCAAAAACATGTTAAAAACTAAAAAAAGGAAACATGATTTGGCCGGAGTCCGTCTTTCTGTTCTCTCTTCCCTTGCATTTCACTTCTGATGTTAAAAAAAAGATTAACATTGAGTTTAATATTAATTCTCTTTTCATCTTCTCTCTTAAAAATAAAAGTCCAAAAATATTTCATCTGAGAAGTAGACAATTACCCATATTTAACACTACATTTGACTTTAGTTGTAAAGTTACTGTAAGAACTGGAGAACCTCTGATAGATGCATGAAACTGGATTTCATCTGGTATGCATTTTCTATTTCAGATACCTGTCCTGCCCTGTCTCCAGTTAAACCAAGACGTTACTGCTGTGACCAATGTGAGAAAACATTTGCAACAAAGGATACTCTCAAAAGACACCACAGAATTCACGCTGGGGAGAAACCTTACTGCTGTGACCAGTGTGGACAATGTTTCAATTATTCCTTTAATCTCAAAACACACCAGAGAATTCACACTGGAGAAAGACCTTACTGCTGTGACCAATGTGAGAAAAGGTTTACTACAAAGCAGCTTCTCAAAACACACCATATAATTCACACTGGAGTGAAGCCTTTCAGCTGTGAAACATGTGGGAAGTTTTTTACTGAGAAAGGAACATTAAAAAAACATCAGCGCACCCATATGGGAGAGAAACCTTACTGTTGCGACCAGTGTGGGAAAAGCTTCACTGACATCTCATATCTCAAAGCACACCAGATAATTCATAGTGGAGTTAGGCCTAAGCCATACTTCTGTGACCAGTGTGGGAAAAGCTTCGCTTCAGTTTCCCTTCTCAAAGTACACGATAGAATTCACAGTAGAGAGAAGCCTTATAGTTGTGAGGAGTGTGGGAAAACCTTCACTCAAACTGGTAGCCTCAAAAACCACATGAAAACTCACACTGGAGAAAAGCCATATAGTTGTGAGGAGTGTGGGAAAACCTTCACTCAAAGCTTTAACCTCAAATCACACATGAGAATTCACACTGGAGAAAAACCTTACTGCTGTGATCAGTGTGGGGAAAAGTTCGCCCTCATGTCTACTCTTAAACGACACAAAAGACATCAGCGTTGCCATACTGGAAAGAAACCTTATTCCTGTGAACTGTGTGGGAAAATATTCAATCAAATGTCAAGACTTTTGACACACAAAAAAATCCATTCTGGAAGGAAGCCTTACAGCTGTGATCAGTGTGGGAAAAGGTTCACCTACAGACAGAATCTCAAATCTCATCAGCGCATCCATACTGGAGAGAAGCCTTACAGCTGTGAAACATGTGGGAAAAGGTTCACCTACAGAGAGCATCTCAAACGTCACCAGCGCATCCATACGGGTGAGAAGCCTTTCAGTTGTGATCAGTGTGGGAAAAGGTTCACCTACAGAGAAATTCTCAGACGTCACCAGCGCATCCATACGGGTGAGAAGCCTTTCAGTTGTGAAATATGTGGCAAGTGTTTTGCTCATACTCATTCATTATCAACTCATAGGCGCATCCATACTGGAGAGAAACCTTTCAGTTGTGATCAATGTGGGAAAACATTCAACGACAGTCACCAACTCAAACGTCACCAGCGCATCCATACTGGAGAGAAGCCTTACAGCTGTGACCAGTGTGGGGAAAGCTTCAGTCGAATGGATTACATAGTGGAACACAAAATAATTCATACTGGAGTGAAGCCTTTCAGCTGTGAAACATGTGGGAAGTGTTTTACCAGGATTGGAGGCTTAAAATGTCACAAGCTCATCCATACCGGAGAGAAGGCTTACAGATGTGACCAGTGTGGGGAAAAGTTCACCCAT
This sequence comes from Nannobrachium achirus, assembly GCF_963921795.1. NCBI lineage: Eukaryota > Metazoa > Chordata > Actinopteri > Myctophiformes > Myctophidae > Nannobrachium > Nannobrachium achirus. Next base: position 64,646,008 of record NC_137814.1, read on the forward strand.
AGTTCTAGTCTCAAACGTCACCAGCACATCCATACTGGAGAGAAGCCGTTTGGCTGTGAAATATGTGGAAAGCGTTTTTTTAGGAAAGGAATGTTAAAAGATCATCAGCGCATCCATACTGGAGAGAAGCCATACTGCTGTGACCAGTGTGAGAAAAGCTTCTCTTGCTTGCCTCACCTGATAAAACACAAGACAATTCACACTGGAGAGAAGCCTTACTGCTGTGACCAATGTGGGCAAAGATTTTCTTTAAAGCAAAGCCTCGTAAGACACAACACAATTCACACTGGATTTAAACCATTCAGCTGTGAAACATGTTTGAAGTGTTTTACTCGTCGTGATAATTTGAAAACTCATCAGTGTGTCCATCCTGGTGAGAAACGTTATTCCTGTGACCAGTGTGGAAAAGGTTTCAATCAAAAGGATGCCCTTGTAAAACACAATAGAATTCACACTGGAGAGAAGCCTTTCAGCTGTGAAACATGTGGGAGGTGTTTTACCCAGAAAGGCAACCTGAAAAAACATCAGCTCCTCCATGCTGGAGAGAAGCCCTTTGGTTGTAAAATATGTGGGAAGTCTTTTACTGGGCCTGGGGCATTAAGAAATCATCAGTGCATCCCTACTGGAGAGAAGCCTTTCGGCTGTGAAACATGTGGAAAGTCTTTTACTAGAAAAGATGCGTTAAAAAGCCATCAGCGCATCCATACGGGAGAGAAGCCTTACAGCTGTGACCAGTGTGGGGAAAAGTTCGCCCACAGTCATAGTCTCAAAAGTCACCAGCATATCCACACTGGAGAGAAGCCCTTTGGTTGTGAAATATGTGGGAAGTGTTTTAGTTGGTCTGACAAGTTAAAAACACACAAGCGCATCCATACTGGAGAGAAACCTTTCAGCTGTGAAACATGTGGGAAGTGTTTTACTGAGAAAGGATCATTGAAATATCATCTGCACGTCCATACTGGAGAGAAGCCTTTCAGCTGTGACCAGTGTGGGGAAAAGTTCGCCCACAGTCAGGGTCTCAAATCTCACCAGAGCATCCATACTGGAGAGAAGCTCTTTGGTTGTGAAACATGTGGGAAGTGTTTTACTGAGGCTGGGGCATTAAGAAAGCATCAGATCATTCATACAGGAGAGAAGCCTTTCAGCTGTGAAATATGTGGGAAGCGTTTTAATAGGTCTAGAACGTTACAAATTCACAAGCGCATCCATAGTGGAGAGAAGCCTTATAGTTGTGAAACATGTGGGAGGTTTTTTACTGAGAAAGGATCATTGAAATATCATCAGCGCGTCCATACTGGAGAGAGGCCTTTCAGTTGTGAAATATGTGGGATGTGTTTTAGATGGTCTGTATTATTAAAAGATCATCGGTTCATCCATACTGGAGAGAAGCCTTATAGTTGTGAAACATGTGGGAAGTTTTTTACTCAGGCTGGGGCATTAAGAAAGCATCGGATCATTCATACAGGAGAGAAGCCTTTCAGCTGTGAAACATGTGGGAAGTGTTTTACTCAGTATGTAAGCCTGAAGAGACATAGGTCCATCCATAGTGGAGAGAGCAGCCTTTCTACTGTGAGCCATCCAGGACCATCTCCACTAAACAGGAGGAACCTGAAGACCACCAGGACCTCAGTAAGTTTCATAGTGTTTCTTTCCTTCTCTCAGGTCCAAGCTGCTAATAGTTCCTCTATATTCTCTGACTCAATTAAAACTGGGCTTCTACAGAGATTAAACTCTTTAGAATTACCAAAGTCCTGTGTTAATTTGTTTTCTTCCTTGCCTGGTTGAGTAAGTATATGGAAGAATCCAATTGGTATGGAGGAGAAGGAAAGCATCTTCATCAAATTAAGACGAACATGGGTGAGATGGAACTGTGGGAGAAACTGGAGCGAGGAGGTCATCATGACATGTATGATGACCATGTATTCCAGACTTTCATATTTTCTAACAATTATATTAGTGTAGAGTCCATCCTTCTTGCTCTGTGGTTTAAGTAGAAACAAACAAAACGCTCCTACTATAATCTGTTGGTTTTTTTGTCTGTTTAATGCCCTAGTAAATGTACTTCTAGTTCCATATTGTACGTGTTAACATGTCCTAACCTATCATGTTTGTTCAACTCTCTCTCAGGCTCCGTCAAGCAGCTCTGAGTCATCTGATGATTGATGTCCAACTAGCAGGATTTCCTCTGGACTCCCTGGAGGATCAACCTGTGTCATCTGATGGTTGATGATCAGCTATCAGGATCCTCTGGTCATCCACTACTTTGTACTTCTCTCTCTCTCTCTCTCTCTCTCTCTCTCTCTCTCTCTAGGGTTGGGACCCGAAACCGGTTCTTTTTAGGAACCGTTTCCATGATAGCGGGTCCAGAACCGGGTCAATCATTTTTGCCGGCCCGATTCTCTTAACGGGTCTCATCAGCGCGCATTAGCGGTGAGTGGTGACGTCAGGCCACCTCTACAGAAGGAATGCAGGGAATGTCCGCCTAACCAACGCTTAACGTCAACGTTTAACCCCCCCGGCTCCACCGAGCGCGTCGAACGTCACGGCAACGCTGAGAACGCTCCGGTTTTAATCATTGAAGGGTGCTCCACTGCTGCTCCACCGACGCTCAGAAGGCTCGCTGCCAGCGTGCCTCGTTGCAGGAGCGGAGGAGAGCTCCGCGATTTTGATTGACAAAGAGAGCAGTTGAGTGCTGTGTCTACTTTGCTGCTACAGAGCATAGCACTAATCAGTGCTAAGGGCTAACAACAACAATGCTGTACAGATGCATGTCTCTGCCACTGTTTACAATGTGGAAACAACGTTTCTACTGAAAACAAGAATTGACACAGTCAATATATAAAATGGTGGGTTAGAAAGTCAGGGACTTTGAACAGTCTATCCACAATGAGACACTAGGTCTTGACTTTGATGCAGTATTGATTTTGAAAAGAGGAAAGAGTTGTTGTTATGCCTTAATTTGTGTCTGGCTTACAGTACAGTTGGCTTGCTGTGTACCAGAGGAAAAAGGCATTCTTTGATACAGTATTGAAAGTGTTGTTTAAAAAAAGAACAGGATTTGACATTTAAGAATTGACACTTTTCTGCCCATTAGGCTTATGTAAACAACTACTGTTAATAATGGATGTCAGAAAATATGAAAAAATATATATATTGGAACCGTTAAGAGAACCGTTAGGAACCGGAATCGTTAAGAGGGAATCGCTAAGGACTCGGAATCGTTAAAATCCTAACGAGTCCCAACCCTATCTCTCTCTCTATCTCTCTCTCTCTCTCTCTCTCTCTCTCTCTCTCTCTCTCTCTCTCTCTCTCTCTACGTCGTCCTCAGACGAGCCCTCCATCGGCGTCTCCAGTCATCTGCATTCTCCATACATCTGACCAGCTCCTCTGTTCTTTCTGCTCCAGCATCTTTCTTTAGTACGTCCACGTAGGTAGATGTGGGACGTCCTCTCGATTGATCCTTGTGTGGTGGTTCCCACAGTACAAGCTTTTTGGCTGATAGTTCTTGGTGTCGGTGGCAGTGGCCAGCTATAGTCTCATCCTCCTGACTGCTATCTTCTCACCACACATGACATTCTGGTGTAGCACCCGTCCAGGGACTTCTGTAGGGCTTGCGTTAGTGTCCAGCATTCACAGCCGTAGAGGAGAACGGACTCCATGATCGCAGAGAAGAAACTGATCTTGATGTGTCGCCGTGTCGGGGGAGGTTGGATTTCCATAAACTTACATTTACCCTAACCCTGACCCTCTGGTCATCCACTACTTTGTACTTACATTTACCACACAGCTCATAGTTTGATGTTGTTTTCAGAGCTACTGAAATTGGAGTTTGAGAATTAACCTACATTGAATGGTTAGGACAATATCACATTTTGGACACTTTCCACAGTTGGCATTGTGTGACATTACCATTGTAGTATAGTTTGTTAATCATCATTTTCTATTGTAGCATGTATGTTATTTTGTATAGGCCCACTGCATGTTGAAGATTAAATCATTTGTGTTTTCATGTTAACTTTCATGCCATATACACCATTCTTTTTTACTATGTTCTTAAATCGTTTGATGCATATTCAGTACAGCTTATTTAATAGTTGTATCAGTTGTGGTGAGAACTATATGAACTATATGTTTTCAGTTGGTTTTCACTCACCTAAAGAATCGCATGAGGTTTTACATGTTGAGGTTGTTTTTGTACTCAGTGGACTCTACTTTTATGCTTTTACAATTTCAATGTATTGCAGGGTGAGATATGATGTCCAAGCCAGGTCTGTTCTTCTTCAGTGTAGTTTATTAAGCACAGGGGGATTAAACCCCTTGTGGAGGGTTCTAATCACCCTGAAGGTTATTACAAAGCTACTTTATTTGGAAATGTATACATGTTCCCAATAGTAACAACACAATGAAGGATTTCATTGCTCACTGTAAAAGTATTCCATTTAGGCTATTTAATGCCAGGTGCTCGGGAAAACAGTACGTGTTGATAAAATGGAATCAATGTTGGTTACTGCATTGTCTATATCAAATGTTTTCAAAAACAATTCTTGGAAGAAGGCTCTACGTCCACCTGGTGGCTGGTGTAGTATAGGCCTACTACAGCACTTCCTGGTGGCTGGTGTCGGATGGGACCCGGTGTCGGATACTACAGCAGTGACAACATAAAATGTGTGGGGAGGAATCAATTGGCATAACACTAAAGTGGGTTGTTATGGGGTTTTCGACACCCCATAATTATTTGAAAAAAAAAGGATTCATTATGCAAAATATACTAACTACACAGAATATATTGCAGATGGCAAAAACTAAATACAGAAATATATAGTACAAGTTCACTATGACCAGGCTGAATTCCTAAAAGACAAGTTATTTTGATGTGTGTGTATATAATATGTGTGCCTGTTTCTTACATATTTGAGGACATTTTTGAGGACTCTTATGACCAAAATCAAAACTTGCTGTACTGTTTGAAATGTGTTAATAAAGTTCTCCATTTTAACTTTGCTGCTGACGATTTCATAACTCTCTTTGTTTATTATACCTTCTGTTCTACCTGTGTTTTAACTTTATTTCTTTCTCCGATATCTAGAGCTATTGACAAAACATTTAACACCCAGGCCTGAAAATGAAGAACACGGTTGTAGCAGTCAGTGATAAAAAAAAAAAAGGTGTCCCAGAGGGTTTAACCAATTATTTGTACCCCTTTTTCGCCCCAATTCAGTCGTTGTTCCAATTGATTCCTCCCCACACACGTTTCTGTGTTGTCACGGCTGTTGTATCCTACTGACTCACCTACTGAGTACATGCACCCTTCCCGTCCGGCTTCCCTCCCCCGAACACGGGCCAATTGTAGTGGGAGAAATATGTAACAAAAATAGGCTAATGTGTTCACTTCCGGCAGAAAGCATGAAAATTTGCACCTAGGGGTATTTTTGTGCGCTGAATCAAAAAATATACGGATCCAAGCACTTTTCCCATGGGATCTGGTGGCTCTAATTCACTTACCATACAGGGAAAAAAGACCCCCAAAAAATCTTCTTTAATGTGAGGGGTCTATCTAGGGGCTTTTCATGATTCTGAATCCATTCCAAGCATTTGTTTCGCACGAAAAAAATGGACCCTACAAAACTGAAAAGTGATGACTCATCAATAAACCATACGAAACCATAGTTTTGTGGGGTCCATTTCTAGCCTAAGGAATGTGCAAAACAAATGCTTGGAATGGATTCAGAATCATGAAAAGCCCCTAGATAGACCCCTCACATGCTACTTAAAGAAGATTTTTTTGGGGGGTCTTTTTTCTCTGTATGGTAAGTGAATTAGAGCCACCAGATCCCATGAGAAAAGTGCTTGGATCCGTAAATTTTTGAATTCAGCGCACAAAAATACCTCTAGGTACAAATTGTTACGCTTTCTGCCAGAAGTGAGCACCTTTTCACATATTTCTCCCACTATTGTGTTAGCACAGACGCCCGACATAGCCGGTTTGCACCACAGGGGATTTGAACCCACAACCTTCCGTGGTGGTGGGCAGGGACTTTACCACTGCGCCACCCGCAAAATGCATTACAGTCACACACATTTTATCACTATTTCGTACTTTGGTTTGGTCAAAAATGGCAGAACTGCAAGCTCACAATTGTGTTGCAATGTGAACTGTTGTGAGCTTGTAGATCTGCTACTTTTGAAAAATGTAATACATGTGTTGCTTGATCTGTAAAGACAGAGACATTGATGTAAAGACAATATAGGCAAGGCAACAGCGGGGCGGCATAGCTCAGGGGTAGAGAAACCGTTATTAGAGCACGAAGGGTTCCCAGTTCGAATCCGGGCTCCCCCTGAGTTAATGTCGAAGGGTCCTTGGGCAAGACTCTGAACCCCTAATTGCTCCCGGTGAGTAGGTTGGTGCCTTGCATGGTTTCCTCCACCACTGGTGAATGAATGTGTGCGTGAATGGGTGAATGTAATGCACAATCTCTATAAAGCGCTTTGGATAAAAGCGCTATATAAATGCACCATTTACCATTGTACTTTATTTATACAGCACCTTTCATGCATCGAGGCACTTCAAAATGCTTCACAGATTAAAAACACAAATTCAGAGAGCAACAATGCACTTTTAAAATAAATAAAACATATAATACATACAATTAAAACTAGACCAGGTCAACCTGGTTGTGCCAGACCCCCTGTCTGTCATCATCATTTATGACATCATACCTTTTGTAGGCATGTCATCATCATGTCATCATCATATATACCCTTTATATAGAAAACCCGGACCGACATTTGCTTATGTAGGCCTACCCATTTCATGGGTCTGGCAATAAGATAAGAGAGTATATAAATCATGGGGTGGAGTAATGTTAAATAAATAGGTTTTTAGCTAAAAAAAAAACTATGGTTTGTGGTGCATAAAGAAAGGCTGCTTCAGCATGGCTGAGGACTGTGTGATGTCATCATATCTCCATATATGGAGACATAAGTTGCTCATGCCCAAATATGGGCTGGTGAGGTCAGACTTAGTGTGATGCGTAGGTTATCTCCATATATGGAGATTCAACTTCAAAGAGTAACCATGGCAAACTGTCAACTGCCCGTATGTCTTGATAATTGGTAAAACAAACTTTTGGCCTATTTGTGGAGATAAGCGACCAACGGTCGCTTATCTCCCGATTAGGGAGTCTTACTGGTTCCAACTGTGTGAACAAATTGTCAGGCCAGGGCAGGAATTTCATGGAGGCCATGAAGGCCATGGCCGCCGTTGCCCCTCAGTTTGGCCTTGTGCCCCTCAAAAAAATGGCATGACTTGAGGCCACTGTGACCTTAATGCCCCAGCTGACTGTACCACTTTCTCCTCTGTCTCTTTCTTGTTGTCAATATGTAGAGACTAGACTGGACAGACACTAGTGTCTCTTTCTTGTCATGTAGACACCAGTGTCTTTTGTTGTGAGATTCTGAAATCTCTCCCGAGTCCCCATCTTTAAACCAATCCATTGACTTTGATTGGTGCAGGGCTAATGGAAGTCAATCTTCTGAATGGCAATGTTTCTGAATGAAGATGTGTAACCAGCATGGATCAGATTGTAAATACCATAATTTACCTATTTCACTGCAGATGAGGTTATCATCCCTAACCCATTCAACAAAATCATTCAATTGACTAAAATCTTGTTCTATTTGATGGCCTTCCTGCCCTGGCATTTGGCCTTTGTGCCCTCAAAAAATGGACAAAACCAAAGGCCAAGTGGCCTTGCCCCTAAAATGACGAAATTCCAGGCCTGTGTCAGGCTATCCCCAGACAAACATAATACAGATTATAACCAGTAAGACTCCCTAATCGGGAGATAAGCGACCGTTGGTCGCTTATCTCCTGTCACACTGCTGACATCAGTATGACATCACACCGTACACAAATGACCCTTATATAAGACCGGCATTATCTACCGACAGAAGTGAAGGTTGAATCTCCAGATATGGAGATAACCAACACATCCCTCCATATATGGAGATAACCGACGAATCTCACTAAGTCTGACCTCACAAGCCCCATATTTGGACACGAACAACATATAACTCCATATATAGAGACATAGCTGCTGACATCAGTATGACATCACACTGCTGACATCAGTATGACATCACACCGTACACAAATGACCCTTATATAAGACCGGCATTATCTACAGACAGATTAGATGCAAGCAGGATCTCGACTCTGACACAACTCATCGGCTCATAAGCTGGTTCTCCCTCCATATATGGAGATAACCGACGAATCTCACTAAGTCTGACCTCACAAGCCCCATATTTGGACACGAACAACATATAACTCCATATATAGAGACATAGCTGCTGACATCAGTATGACATCACACTGCTGACATCAGTATGACATCACACCGTACACAAATGACCCTGACAGCACACACCAAGCAGTGTGATGTCATACTGATGCGGAGATATGAGCAGGGCAAAGGTGTGACGTGTGACCGACGGACGGACGGACGGCCGGTGGAGGTTTTGATACCAGTAAGACTCCCTAATCGGGAGATAAGCGACCGTTGGTCGCTTATCTCCACAAATATCACCAGTAAGACTCCCTAATCGGGAGATAAGCGACCAACGGTCGCTTATCTCCTGTCACACTGCTGACATCAGTTTGACATCACACTGCTGACATCAGTATGACATCACACCGTACACAAATGACCCTTATATAAGACCGGCATTATCTACCGACAGATTAGATGCAAGCAGGATCTCGACTCTGACACAACTCATCGGCTCATAAGCTGGTTCTCCCTCCATATATGGAGATAACCGACGAATCTCACTAAGTCTGACCTCACAAGCCCCATATTTGGACACGAACAACATATAACTCCATATATAGAGACATAGCTGCTGACATCAGTATGACATCACACTGCTGACATCAGTATGACATCACACCGTACACAAACAAAGGTGTGACGTGTGACCGACGGACGGACGGACGGCCGGTGGAGGTTTTGATACTAAACTGCGACCTAACGGTCGCAACTAAACTGCGACCTAACGGCCGCAACTAAACTGCGACCTGACGGTCGCAATTATATCCAAGTTTCAGGACAGAACATTTTTGGACAGCGGGGGTTGGGCCTGTGTTGGTTGTGGTTCTGTGTTCTTCTCTTTTCCCTCTGCAGGGTCTTTTTTGGAGCTGTGTGGAACACAAGCTCCCTATACGTGGCCGTGTGTGTGTCCGTCCGTGTCTGTCTGTCTGTCTGTCTGTCTGTCTGTCTGTCTGTCTGTCTGTCTGTCTGTCTGTCTGTATGTAGCCTCAAAGTTTGGCACGCTACTCCTCCCACAGTTTTTGCACCACACACTCGCGCCATATGTCAAATCGACCGGCTTACTCGGGAATCGTCTGCTAGTAACTTGCTAAGAGAAAGGTTCTATAGTTTAATTGATATTAATTTATTAGTGAATTAATTTTCCCCATTGACTTATAATGGGAATTGCAAAAACTCACATTCAAGTATTTTTCTCTCGTAAACCATAGGAGCTACAGTTTCAAACCTCGGAGAGGAGATTCATAATGATTTTAAGAATGAATCCAAAAAAAATTACATCACTCGGCCTCATGGTGGCGCTATAACGGCCCACTTTGCGTTTTGCCCCGTAACTCTTGAACCGTAGATCGGAAAATTAAAATTCTTTTTTCCCTGGATTCCTTGGGTCAAGACGCATCTCCCCATATAGGCCACGCCCATTTGCGCCAGGATAGATTTTCCGCCATCTTGAATTTTCTCCAAAACACACTTTTTGCACCTTTTCCTACATATTTTCTTCAAATGTCACAAAAATCGGTACACATGATCCTGGGTGACCAGAGAGGTGCTACACACACACACACACACACACACACACACACACACACACACACACACACACACACACACACACACACAGCTCCACTTCGAACAGAGGTTCGATTTTTTATGTCTGGACACTCCCTAGTCTATAGTGGAAACTAACGTTTTTGTAACAATTTTGAATAGATATTTGTTTTGCCTCTCATCATTTATGTATTTATTATTATTATTATTGTGCCTGTTGAGTTTTGCTTTGCAGGAAACTATACGTGTACCAGAAATACTCGAAGTGAAATAGACGGAGGATAACAGGGGCGTGCTATGTTTGGCCACTAGAGGGCACTGAAAACCCACAACGCTAATATGTTCCCCATTTTCAGCAGTTTTGTGACACTTTGGTATCATGCCAATAAAGCTCCTTTGAATTTAATTGAAAACCAATGAAACAGAGCAGCCTGAATTCAAAATGCAGACAGGCCTATACTTGAGTAACTGTAAATGTACAAAAGTTTTATTTAGTATCACTTTAGTTAGTATCACTACAATATAGAAATACTCTGTTACAAATATAAGTCCTGAATTAAAAATGCTGGCATGCTTACTTGAGTAAAAGTCCAAAAGTATTGGTATAACATAAAAAGCCTACAAAAAGGAAAAGCTAGGCTTTAGGCTACATCAATTATATTTAATTCAAAGGAGCTTTACTGGCATGATAAAATACTATAATGCCTCATTCACATAGGGAGCAGCAAAGCTAAAGTTTAGCTTGCTTGGTCAATGTTATGTTATCTCAATGGAAACCAGCTTTAAAGCTTCCAAAGCTTTGTTCTGTGTATCTCCTGTATCTTTAAAGCTGGTTTCCATTGAGATAACATTGACCAAGCAAGCAAAACTTTAGCTTTGCTGCTCCCTATGTGAATGAGGCATAACAACAGTTGAGAAGAGGTAGCCTACAAAAAGGAAAGGCATTATCATTATTGTCTTGGTGCAGACGCCTATGTATAGACCTACTGTATATTTGTGTATATATATATTTTTTGGCACTGTGTTGATAAGTAGTTCCTAATGTTTGGATGAATGGACCATTGTAAGTTCTTTGAGTTTGCAATATGCTTAGAAAAGTCACTTAAAATTGCAATCCATTATAGAAACGTTAAGCACTACTATTCTTTGTTGTGTTGTGTTTTTTTTTTCAAACTGTTCTCGACACTCGGCTGTACACAACAGTCCTTTTTATTTTTCTTACTGTCCTGTAACCTTAACTGGGTGACTTAATTTCCCCTTCCCCTTCTTTGTATATACTTACTGTTTGTTTAGACTTACTGTTTTCTCTTTTATTATATATTTTTTTCTCTCTCATTTTCTTTTCTTTACATATCTACTGCATAGTACTGTGTTCTATTCGTCTGTCATTCAATGTTATATGAGATACTTTAATGGTTTCCTGTTGAAATAAGCTTAGTCTTTTCAGGATCTCCTTTTAGTAGACCTTGTACCAGTGAACTGTACCGTCATGAAACTGTACATTTTCCTATGCAAACTTCTAATAAAGCCTTCAATCAATCAAATAGGCTTTAGGCTACATCAATTATATTTAATTCAAAGGAGCTTTACTGGCATGATAAAATACTATAAGAACAGTTCAGTTGAGATGTTTTTTTTATTATTTTGGAGGTGGGGGTAGAATACTGTAGGCTACAGTAGAGCTACATAGCCTACATCACACAGAGCCAGGATGTGGAGGCGGGCTATGACGCTGGGTGACGCCCTGCTAACATTGAAAGGGACAAAGCCGACGTGTGATATCGGCCGAGTGCCAGGAATGCAGTTTGGCCAGTTTGGGACGAACGACTGAGTGCTAGGAATTGTCGGCGAAAAATCAATGGGCTCTCATAACAGTACGCTCAAGCACTCACGCGCCCCCTATGTTCCCGCCCCTGGAGGATAATCAAACAAAAGAACTTGAGACAGGGAGGCATCGTGTGATTCAAAATAACGGCGCAGTTCGGCGAGTGGAGACGCCCCTATACTCTATAGAGCTTAACAACACACACGCATATAACTAAAGTCTGCATTTGACACTTTTGTGCTGTGCTCAAAATAAACTTGACACTTGTACTTTGAAAGGCCTCTCATTTTATTTATCTTCTGTGCTGGGTGTTTTTTAATGGGTTGGCATGGTACAAAAGATAAATTAGAATTAGTGAAAACGGCTCACGTCACAACACACTTTGAAAAGATAAAAATAATACTGTCTTGTTTTGTTCACCAGAAGAAGATATAACTGTTTATTTACAACAGCCAAAAATGTAATACAGTTGTAAAACATGGGCTGTAGGAAACAATTAAGGAAACCATAAAATGTGAATTAACGTTCATACTCAGCATTTCCTTAAAGCTTATTCGAATTCGCCTTTACTTTAACATTAAAACCCGAACTACTGTCATACTCAAGATAACTTATAACGTGTCGGGTTAATGCGCTACGTGCCTGACAGAGATGACAGTGCCCCCACCCGGGTGCCGCCACGGGCCAATCAGAGGCAAGCGGAACGAGAGGGGCGTCTCCACTCGCCGAACTGCGCCGTTATTTTGAATCACGCGGAGGCATCAGCTCAGGCTGGAACTCAGTGTAACTCCGTGATGCGTTATTTGAAATGACACCCGAGCTGGCCGGCTTTATTTTGACACACAATTTCCTGCCAACTTCAGAATAAGAGTTCCCCATTTCCGGTCAACTTCATAATAAGGGTTTCATAGAACGTCACAATAATAAATACAATTAAAGCTGCAAGCAGCAATGGACGGGCCCTCGGAGCTCTTCCCACGTCACAAGGCCAGCAGCCAATCAGAAACCAAACAGGAAGTCAGCCATTTCGACTAATTAGTGGCGTTTTGGCGCATTTTTGGCCGCTATCACGGGTCGCACTTTAACGATAGTTTAACGTTTTTCTCAAAAAAAAATTTGAGAAAAAAAATTTGAGAATAAAAAATTTGAGAAAAAAAAATGTTGAGAAAAAAAATTTTTGAGAAAAAAATGTTTTGAGAAAAAAAAATTGAGAAAAAAAAATTTGAGAAAAAAAAAATTTGAGAAAAAAAATTTGAGAAAAAAAAAAATTTGAGAAAAAAAAATTGAGGAAAAAAAAAATTAAGAAAAAAAAAATTGAGAAAAAAAAAATTTGAGAAAAAAAAATGTGAGAAAAAAAAATTTGAGAAAAAAAATTTGAGAAAAAAAAAAATTTGAGAAAAAAAAATTGAGGAAAAAAAAAATTAAGAAAAAAAAAATTGAGAAAAAAAAAATTTGAGAAAAAAAAATTTGAGAAAAAAAAATTTGAGAAAAAAAAATTTGAGAAAAAAAAATTTGAGAAAAAAAAATTTGAGAAAAAAAAAATTTGAGAAAAAAAAAATGTTGAGAAAAAAAATTGAGAAAAAAAATGTTGAGAAAAAAAAAATGTTATGACACCAGCCGCGAGTCTGTACGACAAACGGTTCATGAGTTATAGAGGCACTTCCTGTTTGGTGAAGGGCACTTCCTGTTTGGCGGAGGAAGCGTCAATTAAGGTTAAGGACTCTTAATCAAGTCATATGATACCAGCCACAACTCTGTACGATAAACGGTTGATGAGTAACAGCCAAAAAAAGGAACAATGAAGTATGGACCAATCAGAAGAGGGGGCACTTCCTGTTTGATGAAGGAAGTTTGACGCTACGCCACGGGCACGCCGTTTTACGAAAACTCACGATTCGCACAACTTTTCATCGTTAAGGTGTCTTGAGTATGCCGAGCGAACTTGAAGTTGATCCGATTAACCCCCTAGGAGGAGTTCGTTAAAGTGCGACACATGAAAACGTCCAAAAATACACCAAAACGCCACTAATTAGTCAAAATGGCTGACTTCCTGTTTGGTTTCGGACGTGGCGCCGAGAGACTTTTTTTTGAGTCCGGACACAATACAGATGTGTACCGATTTTTGTACTTGTGGGTGAAACCGTCTAGTGGGGCTGTTGCGTTGAAATTTTGTAGGGGGCGCTGTTGCGCAATTAGGCCCCGCCCACTTTTTTTTTTTTTTAAATACGTAATTTTTCGCCACTTGTGATGTGCTTGCAAAGTTGCGCAACTTTTGGAGTACGTTTTGCGCCTCAAAAACGCGATTCTTTAGGGGGAAGAATAATAATAATAATTAAAGCTGCAAGCAGCAATGGACGGGCCCTCGGAGCTCTTCCCACGTCACAAGGCCAGCAGCCAATCAGAAACCAAACAGGAAGTCAGCCATTTCGACTAATTAGTGGCGTTTTGGCGCATTTTTGGCCGCTATCACGGGTCGCACTTTAACGATAGTTTAACGTTTTTCTCAAAAAAAAATTTGAGAAAAAAAATGTGAGAAAAAAAAATGTTGAGAAAAAAATTTTTTGAGAAAAAAATGTTTTGAGAAAAAAAATTGAGAAAAAAAAATTTGAGAAAAAAAAAATTTGAGAAAAAAAATTTGAGAAAAAAAAAAATTTGAGAAAAAAAAATTTTGAGGAAAAAAAAAATTAAGAAAAAAAAAATTGAGAAAAAAAAAATTTGAGAAAAAAAATTTTGAGAAAAAAATTTGAGAAAAAAAAATTTGAGAAAAAAAAATTTGAGAAAAAAAAAATTTTGAGAAAAAAAATTGAGAAAAAAAATGTTGAGAAAAAAAAAATGTTATGACACCAGCCGCGAGTCTGTACGACAAACGGTTCATGAGTTATAGAGGCACTTCCTGTTTGGTGAAGGGCACTTCCTGTTTGGCGGAGGAAGCGTCAATTAAGGTTAAGGACTCTTAATCAAGTCATATGATACCAGCCACAACTCTGTACGATAAACGGTTGATGAGTAACAGCCAAAAAAAGGAACAATGAAGTATGGACCAATCAGAAGAGGGGGCACTTCCTGTTTAGTGAAGGAAGTTTGACGCTACGCCACGGGCACGCCGTTTTACGAAAACTCACGATTCGCACAACTTTTCATCGTTAAGGTGTCTTGAGTATGCCGAGCGAACTTGAAGTTGATCCGATTAACCCCCTAGGAGGAGTTCGTTAAAGTGCGACACATGAAAACGTCCAAAAATACACCAAAACGCCACTAATTAGTCAAAATGGCTGACTTCCTGTTTGGTTTCGGACGTGGCGCCGAGAGACTTTTTTGTGAGTCCGGACACAATACAGATGTGTACCGATTTTTGTACTTGTGGGTGAAACCGTCTAGTGGGGCTGTTGCGTTGAAATTTTGTAGGGGGCGCTGTTGCGCAATTAGGCCCCGCCCACTTTTTTTTTTTTTTAAATACGTAATTTTTCGCCACTTGTGATGTGCTTGCAAAGTTGCGCAACTTTTGGAGTACGTTTTGCGCCTCAAAAACGCGATTCTTTAGGGGGAAGAATAATAATAATAATTAAAGCTGCAAGCAGCAATGGACGGGCCCTCGGAGCTCTTCCCACGTCACAAGGCCAGCAGCCAATCAGAAACCAAACAGGAAGTCAGCCATTTCGACTAATTAGTGGCGTTTTGGCGCATTTTTGGCCGCTATCACGGGTCGCACTTTAACGATAGTTTAACGTTTTTCTCAAAAAAAAATTTGAGAAAAAAAATTTGAGAAAAAAAAATTTGAGAAAAAAAAATGTTGAGAAAAAAAATTTTTGAGAAAAAAATGTTTTGAGAAAAAAAAATTGAGAAAAAAAAATTTGAGAAAAAAAAAATTTGAGAAAAAAAATTTGAGAAAAAAAAAAATTTGAGAAAAAAAAATTTTGAGGAAAAAAAAAATTAAGAAAAAAAAAATTGAGAAAAAAAAAATTTGAGAAAAAAAAATTTGAGAAAAAAAAATTTGAGAAAAAAAAATTTGAGAAAAAAAAAATTTGAGAAAAAAAAATTTTTGAGAAAAAAAATTGAGAAAAAAAATGTTGAGAAAAAAAAAATGTTATGACACCAGCCGCGAGTCTGTACGACAAACGGTTCATGAGTTATAGAGGCACTTCCTGTTTGGTGAAGGGCACTTCCTGTTTGGCGGAGGAAGCGTCAATTAAGGTTAAGGACTCTTAATCAAGTCATATGATACCAGCCACAACTCTGTACGATAAACGGTTGATGAGTAACAGCCAAAAAAAGGAACAATGAAGTATGGACCAATCAGAAGAGGGGGCACTTCCTGTTTGGTGAAGGAAGTTTGACGCTACGCCACGGGCACGCCGTTTTACGAAAACTCACGATTCGCACAACTTTTCATCGTTAAGGTGTCTTGAGTATGCCGAGCGAACTTGAAGTTGATCCGATTAACCCCCTAGGAGGAGTTCGTTAAAGTGCGACACATGAAAACGTCCAAAAATACACCAAAACGCCACTAATTAGTCAAAATGGCTGACTTCCTGTTTGGTTTCGGACGTGGCGCCGAGAGACTTTTTTGTGAGTCCGGACACAATACAGATGTGTACCGATTTTTGTACTTGTGGGTGAAACCGTCTAGTGGGGCTGTTGCGTTGAAATTTTGTAGGGGGCGCTGTTGCGCAATTAGGCCCCGCCCACTTTTTTTTTTTTTTAAATACGTAATTTTTCGCCACTTGTGATGTGCTTGCAAAGTTGCGCAACTTTTGGAGTACGTTTTGCGCCTCAAAAACGCGATTCTTTAGGGGGAAGAATAATAATAATCTTTGCAATTACAATAGGGTCCTCACACTGTGTGTGCTCGGGCCCTAATTAAAGCTGCAAGCAGCAATGACCGGGCCCTCGGAGATCTACCCACGTCACAAGGGGTAGCAGCCAATTAGCATTAGAATTTAAGAATCAGCATTAGCATTTGTTAGCATTAGCATGTGTTAGCATTAGCATATGTTAGCATTAGCATGTTAGCATTAGCATTTGTTAGCATTAGCATGTGTTAGCATTAGCATTAGAATGTGTTAGCTTAGCATGTGTTAGCATTAGCATTAGCATTTTAGCATTAGCATGTTAGCATTAGCATTTGTTAGC
The DNA here is from genome assembly GCF_963921795.1 of Nannobrachium achirus. Taxonomy (NCBI): domain Eukaryota; kingdom Metazoa; phylum Chordata; class Actinopteri; order Myctophiformes; family Myctophidae; genus Nannobrachium; species Nannobrachium achirus. The sequence continues at coordinate 64,662,841 of NC_137814.1, forward strand.
ATTAACATGTGTTAGCATTAGCATGTTAGCATTAGCATTTGTTAGCATTAGCATGTGTTAGCATTAGCATTTGTTAGCATTAGCATTAAATTAAAAAAAATTGAGAAAAAAAAATTTGAGAAAAAAAAATTTGAAGAAAAAAAGAAAAAACAATTTTGAGATTTTTTTTTTTTTGAGAAAACAAATTTGAGAAAAAAAAAATTGAGAAAAAAATGTTTTGAGAAAAAAAAAATTGAGAAAAAAAAAATTGAAAAAAAAAATGTGAGAAAAAAAAATTGAGAAAAAAAAAATTGAGAAAAAAAAAATTTTGAGAAAAAAAAAAATGTTGAGAAAAAAAAAAATTGAGAAAAAAAAATTGAGAAAAAAAAATTTTGAGAAAAAAAAATTTTGAGAAAAAAAAAATTTGAGGAAAAAAAAAAATTGAGAAAAAAAAAATGTTGAGAAAAAAAAAATGATGACACCAGCCGCGAGTCTGTACGACAAACGGTTCATGAGTTATAGAGGCACTTCCTGTTTGGTGAAGGGCACTTCCTGTTTGGCGAAGGAAGCGTCAATTAAGGTTAAGGACTCTTAATCAAGTCATATGATACCAGCCACAACTCTGTACGATAAACGGTTGATGAGTAACAGCCAAAAAAAGGAACAATCAAGTAAGGACCAATCAGAAGAGGGGGCACTTCCTGTTTGGTGAAGGAAGTTTGACCCTTCGCCACGGGCACGCCGTTTTACGAAAACTCACGATTCGCACAACTTTTCATCGTTAAGGTGTCTTGAGTATGCCGAGCGAACTTGAAGTTGATCCGATTAACCCCCTAGGAGGAGTTCGTTAAAGTGCGACACGTGAAAACGGCCAAAAATACACCAAAACGCCACTAATTAGTCAAAATGGCTGACTTCCTGTTTGGTTTCGGACGTGGCGCCGAGAGACTTTTTTGTGAGTCCGGACACGATACAGATGTGTACCGATTTTCGTACGTGTAGGTGAAACCGTCTAGTGGGGCTGTTGCGTTGAAATTTTGTAGGGGGCGCGGTTGCGCCATTAGGCCCCGCCCACTTTTTTTTTTTTTTAAATACGTAATTTTTCGCCACTTGTGATGTGCTTGCAAAGTTGCGCAACTTTTGGAGTACGTTTTGCGCCTCAAAAACGCGATTCTTTAGGGGGAAGAATAATAATAATAATCTTTGCAATTACAATAGGGTCCTCACACTGTGTGTGCTCGGGCCCTAATAAAGCTGCAAGCAGCAATGGACGGGCCCTCGGAGCTCTTCCCACGTCACAAGGCCAGCAGCCAATCAGAAACCAAACAGGAAGTCAGCCATTTCGACTAATTAGTGGCGTTTTGGCGCATTTTTGGCCGCTATCACGGGTCGCACTTTAACGATAGTTTAACGTTTTTCTCAAAAAAAAATTTGAGAAAAAAAATTTGAGAAAAAAAAATTTGAGAAAAAAAAATGTTGAGAAAAAAAATTTTTGAGAAAAAAATGTTTTGAGAAAAAAAAATTGAGAAAAAAAAATTTGAGAAAAAAAAAATTTGAGAAAAAAAATTTGAGAAAAAAAAAATTTGAGAAAAAAAAATTTTGAGGAAAAAAAAATTAATAAAAAAAAAATTGAGAAAAAAAAAATTTGAGAAAAAAAAATTTGAGAAAAAAAAATTTGAGAAAAAAAAAATTTGAGAAAAAAAAAATTTTGAGAAAAAAAATTGAGAAAAAAAATGTTGAGAAAAAAAAAATGTTATGACACCAGCCGCGAGTCTGTACGACAAACGGTTCATGAGTTATAGAGGCACTTCCTGTTTGGTGAAGGGCACTTCCTGTTTGGCGGAGGAAGCGTCAATTAAGGTTAAGGACTCTTAATCAAGTCATATGATACCAGCCACAACTCTGTACGATAAACGGTTGATGAGTAACAGCCAAAAAAAGGAACAATGAAGTATGGACCAATCAGAAGAGGGGGCACTTCCTGTTTGGTGAAGGAAGTTTGACGCTACGCCACGGGCACGCCGTTTTACGAAAACTCACGATTCGCACAACTTTTCATCGTTAAGGTGTCTTGAGTATGCCGAGCGAACTTGAAGTTGATCCGATTAACCCCCTAGGAGGAGTTCGTTAAAGTGCGACACATGAAAACGTCCAAAAATACACCAAAACGCCACTAATTAGTCAAAATGGCTGACTTCCTGTTTGGTTTCGGACGTGGCGCCGAGAGACTTTTTTGTGAGTCCGGACACAATACAGATGTGTACCGATTTTTGTACTTGTGGGTGAAACCGTCTAGTGGGGCTGTTGCGTTGAAATTTTGTAGGGGGCGCTGTTGCGCAATTAGGCCCCGCCCACTTTTTTTTTATTTTAAATACGTAATTTTTCGCCACTTGTGATGTGCTTGCAAAGTTGCGCAACTTTTGGAGTACGTTTTGCGCCTCAAAAACGCGATTCTTTAGGGGGAAGAATAATAATAATAATTAAAGCTGCAAGCAGCAATGGACGGGCCCTCGGAGCTCTTCCCACGTCACAAGGCCAGCAGCCAATCAGAAACCAAACAGGAAGTCAGCCATTTCGACTAATTAGTGGCGTTTTGGCGCATTTTTGGCCGCTATCACGGGTCGCACTTTAACGATAGTTTAACGTTTTTCTCAAAAAAAAATTTGAGAAAAAAAATTTGAGAAAAAAAAATTTGAGAAAAAAAAATGTTGAGAAAAAAAATTTTTGAGAAAAAAATGTTTTGAGAAAAAAAAATTGAGAAAAAAAAATTTGAGAAAAAAAAAATTTGAGAAAAAAAATTTGAGAAAAAAAAAAATTTGAGAAAAAAAAATTTTGAGGAAAAAAAAAATTAAGAAAAAAAAAATTGAGAAAAAAAAAATTTGAGAAAAAAAAATTTGAGAAAAAAAAATTTGAGAAAAAAAAATTTGAGAAAAAAAAAATTTGAGAAAAAAAAATTTTTGAGAAAAAAAATTGAGAAAAAAAATGTTGAGAAAAAAAAAATGTTATGACACCAGCCGCGAGTCTGTACGACAAACGGTTCATGAGTTATAGAGGCACTTCCTGTTTGGTGAAGGGCACTTCCTGTTTGGCGGAGGAAGCGTCAATTAAGGTTAAGGACTCTTAATCAAGTCATATGATACCAGCCACAACTCTGTACGATAAACGGTTGATGAGTAACAGCCAAAAAAAGGAACAATGAAGTATGGACCAATCAGAAGAGGGGGCACTTCCTGTTTGGTGAAGGAAGTTTGACGCTACGCCACGGGCACGCCGTTTTACGAAAACTCACGATTCGCACAACTTTTCATCGTTAAGGTGTCTTGAGTATGCCGAGCGAACTTGAAGTTGATCCGATTAACCCCCTAGGAGGAGTTCGTTAAAGTGCGACACATGAAAACGTCCAAAAATACACCAAAACGCCACTAATTAGTCAAAATGGCTGACTTCCTGTTTGGTTTCGGACGTGGCGCCGAGAGACTTTTTTGTGAGTCCGGACACAATACAGATGTGTACCGATTTTTGTACTTGTGGGTGAAACCGTCTAGTGGGGCTGTTGCGTTGAAATTTTGTAGGGGGCGCTGTTGCGCAATTAGGCCCCGCCCACTTTTTTTTTTTTTTAAATACGTAATTTTTCGCCACTTGTGATGTGCTTGCAAAGTTGCGCAACTTTTGGAGTACGTTTTGCGCCTCAAAAACGCGATTCTTTAGGGGGAAGAATAATAATAATCTTTGCAATTACAATAGGGTCCTCACACTGTGTGTGCTCGGGCCCTAATTAAAGCTGCAAGCAGCAATGGACGGGCCCTCGGAGCTCTTCCCACGTCACAAGGCCAGCAGCCAATCAGAAACCAAACAGGAAGTCAGCCATTTCGACTAATTAGTGGCGTTTTGGCGCATTTTTGGCCGCTATCACGGGTCGCACTTTAACGATAGTTTAACGTTTTTCTCAAAAAAAAATTTGAGAAAAAAAATTTGAGAAAAAAAAATTTGAGAAAAAAAAATTTTGAGAAAAAAATGTTTTGAGAAAAAAAAATTGAGAAAAAAAAATTTGAGAAAAAAAAAATTTGAGAAAAAAAATTTGAGAAAAAAAAAAATTTGAGAAAAAAAAATTTTGAGGAAAAAAAAATTAAGAAAAAAAAAATTGAGAAAAAAAAAATTTGAGAAAAAAAAATTTGAGAAAAAAAAATTTGAGAAAAAAAAAATTTGAGAAAAAAAAAATTTTGAGAAAAAAAATTGAGAAAAAAAATGTTGAGAAAAAAAAAATGTTATGACACCAGCCGCGAGTCTGTACGACAAACGGTTCATGAGTTATAGAGGCACTTCCTGTTTGGTGAAGGGCACTTCCTGTTTGGCGGAGGAAGCGTCAATTAAGGTTAAGGACTCTTAATCAAGTCATATGATACCAGCCACAACTCTGTACGATAAACGGTTGATGAGTAACAGCCAAAAAAAGGAACAATGAAGTATGGACCAATCAGAAGAGGGGGCACTTCCTGTTTGGTGAAGGAAGTTTGACGCTACGCCACGGGCACGCCGTTTTACGAAAACTCACGATTCGCACAACTTTTCATCGTTAAGGTGTCTTGAGTATGCCGAGCGAACTTGAAGTTGATCCGATTAACCCCCTAGGAGGAGTTCGTTAAAGTGCGACACATGAAAACGTCCAAAAATACACCAAAACGCCACTAATTAGTCAAAATGGCTGACTTCCTGTTTGGTTTCGGACGTGGCGCCGAGAGACTTTTTTGTGAGTCCGGACACAATACAGATGTGTACCGATTTTTGTACTTGTGGGTAAAACCGTCTAGTGGGGCTGTTGCGTTGAAATTTTGTAGGGGGCGCTGTTGCGCAATTAGGCCCCGCCCACTTTTTTTTTTTTTTAAATACGTAATTTTTCGCCACTTGTGATGTGCTTGCAAAGTTGCGCAACTTTTGGAGTACGTTTTGCGCCTCAAAAACGCGATTCTTTAGGGGGAAGAATAATAATAATTAAAGCTGCAAGCAGCAATGACCGGGCCCTCGAAGCTCTACCCACGTCACAAGAGGTAGCAGCCAATTAGCATTAGAATTTTTTAATCAGCATTAGCATTTGTTAGCATTAGCATGTTAGCATTAGCAAGTGTAAGCATTAGCATTAGTTAGCATTAGCATTTGTTAGCATTAGCATTAACATTTGTTAGCATTAGCATGTGTAAGCATTAGCATGTGTTAGCATTAGCATTTGTTAGCATTAGCATTTTAGCATTAGCATTTTTAGCATTAGCATTTGTTAGCATTAGCATGTGTTAGCATTAGCATTAGCATTTTTAGCATTAGCATTAGCATTTTTAGCATTAGCATGTGTTAGCATTAGTATGTGTTAGCATTAGCATTTGTTAGCATTAGCATGTTAGCATTAGCATTAGCATTTGTTAGCATTGGCATTAGCATTAGCATGTTAGCATTAGCATTTGTTAGCATTAGCATGTTAGCATTAGCATTTGTTAGCATTAGCATTTGTTAGCATTAGCATTAGCAACATTTTTGAGAAATCTTTTTTTAGGAAAAAACATTTTTGAGGAAAAAAAATTGAGAAAAAAAATGTTGAGAAAAAAATTTGAGAAAAAAAAATTTTTGAGAAAAAAAATTGAGAAAAAAAAAATTTGAGAAAAAAAAATTTTGAGAAAAAAAAATTTGAGAAAAAAAAAATTTTGAGAAAAAAAAAATGTTGAGAAAAAATTAATTATGACACCAGCCGCGAGTCTGTACGACAAACGGTTCATGAGTTATAGAGGCACTTCCTGTTTGGTGAAGGGCACTTCCTGTTTGGCGAAGGAAGCGTCAATTAAGGTTAAGGACTCTTAATCAAGTCATATGATACCAGCCACAACTCTGTACGATAAACGGTTCATGAGTAACAGCCAAAAAAAGCAACAATGAAGTATGGACCAATCAGAAGAGGGGGCACTTCCTGTTTGGTGAAGGAAGTTTGACGCTACGCCACGGGCACGCCGTTTTACGAAAACTCACGATTCGCACAACTTTTCATCGTTAAGGTGTCTTGAGTATGCCGAGCGAACTTGAAGTTGATCCGATTAACCCCCTAGGAGGAGTTCGTTAAAGTGCGACACGTGAAAACGGCCAAAAATACACCAAAACGCCACTAATTAGTCAAAATGGCTGACTTCCTGTTTGGTTTCGGACGTGGCGCCGAGAGACTTTTTTGTGAGTCCGGACACGATACAGATGTGTACCGATTTTCATACGTGTAGGTGAAACCGTATGGTGGGGCTTGAGGCACGAAGTTTTGTAGGGGGCGCTGTAGCGCCATTAGGCCACGCCCCCTTTTTTTAATTTTAAATACGTACATTTTCGCCACTTGTGATGTGTGTGCAAAGTTGCGCAACTTTTTGTGTACGTTTTGCGCCTCAAAAACGCGATTTACTTTCGGGAAAATAATAATAATAATAATAATTAAAGCTGCAAGCAGCAATGACCGGGCCCTCGGAGATCTACCCACATCACAAGGGGTAAAAAAAAAATTTTTGAGAAAAAAAAAATTGAGAAAAAAAAAATTTGAGAAAAAAAAAAATTGAGAAAAAAAAAATTGAGAAAAAAAATTTTGAGGAAAAAAAAATTTGAGAAAAAAAAATTGAGAAAAAAAAAATTGAGAAAAAAAAATTTTTGAGAAAAAAAAATTTTTGAGAAAAAAAAAAATTTGAGAAAAAAAAATTTGAGAAAAAAAAAATTTGAGAAAAAAAAATTTGAGAAAAAAAAATTTGAGAAAAAATAATTTTTGAGAAAAAAAAAATTTGAGAAAAAAAAAATTTGAGAAAAAAAAAAATTGAGAAAAAAAAAATTTTGAGAAAAAAAAATGTTATGACACCAGCCGCGAGTCTGTACGACAAACGGTTCATGAGTTATAGAGGCACTTCCTGTTTGGTGAAGGGCACTTCCTGTTTGGCGAAGGAAGCGTCAATTAAGGTTAAGGACTCTTAATCAAGTCATATGATACCAGCCACAACTCTGTACGATAAACGGTTGATGAGTAACAGCCAAAAAAAGGAACAATCAAGTATGGACCAATCAGAAGAGGGGGCACTTCCTGTTTGGTGAAGGAAGCTTGACCCTTCGCCACGGGCACGCCGTTTTACGAAAACTCACGATTCGCACAACTTTTCATCGTTAAGGTGTCTTGAGTATGCCGAGCGAACTTGAAGTTGATCCGATTAACCCCCTAGGAGGAGTTCGTTAAAGTGCGACACGTGAAAGCGGCCAAAAATACACCAAAACGCCACTAATTAGTCAAAATGGCTGACTTCCTGTTTGGTTTCGGACGTGGCGCCGAGAGACTTTTTTGTGAGTCCGGACACGATACAGATGTGTACCGATTTTCGTACGTGTAGGTGAAACCGTATGGTGGGGCTTGAGGCACGAAGTTTTGTAGGGGGCGCTGTTGCGCCATTAGGCCACGCCCCCTTTTATTTTTTTTTAAATACGTACATTTTCGCCACTTGTGATGTGTGTGCAAAGTTGCGCAACTTTTTGAGTACGTTTTGCGCCTCAAAAACGCGATTTACTTTCGGGAAAATAATAATAATAATAATCTTTGCAAATACAATAGGGTCCTCACACTGTGTGTGCTCGGGCCCTAATAATCTTTGCAAATACAATAGGGTCCTCACACACTGTGTGCTCGGGCCCTAATTAAAGCTGCAAGCAGCAATGACCGGGCCCTCGGAGCTCTACCCACGTCACAAGGGGTAGCAGCCAATTAGCATTAGAATTTAAGAATCAGCATTAGGATTTGTTAGCATTAGCATGTGTTAGCATTAGTATTAGCATTTGTTAGCATTAGCATGTGTTAGCATTAGCATTAGCATGTAAGCATTAGCATGTGTTAACATTAGCATTAGCATGTTTTAGCATTAGCATGTGTTAGCATTAGCATTAGCATGTGTTAACGTTAGCATTAGCATTTCTTAGCATTAGCATTTGTTAGCATTAGCATGTGTTAGCAGTAGCATGTTAGCATTAGAATGTGCTAGCATTAGCATTAGCATGTTAGCATTAGCATTTGTTAGCATTAGCATGTGTTAGCATTAGCATTAGCATGTTAGCATTAGCATTTGTTAGCATTAGCATTAGCATTTTAGCATTAGCATGTGTTAGCATTAGCATTAGCATGTTAGCATTAGCATTTGTTAGCATTAGCATTTGTTAGCATTAGCATGTGTTAGCATTAACATTAGCATTTGTTAGCATTAGCATTTGTTAGCATTAGCATGTTAGCATTAGCATGTGTTAGCATTAGCATTTGTTAGCATTAGCATGTGTTAGCATTAGCATTTGTTAGCATTAGCATGTTAGCATTAGCATGTTAGCATTAGCATGTTAGCATTACCATGTGTTAACATTAGCATTAGCATGTTAGCATATTTTTGAGAAAAAATAATTTTGAGGAAAAAAAAAATTTTGAGAAAAAAAAATTTGAGAAAAAACATTTTGAGAAAAAAAAAATTTGAGAAAAAAAATTTTGAGGAAAAAAAATTTGAGAAAAAAAAAATTTGAGAAAAAAAAAATGTTGAGAAAAAAAAATATATATGACACCAGCCGCGAGTCTGTACGACAAACGGTTCATGAGTTAATTAGGCACTTCCTGTTTGGTAAAGGGCACTTCCTGTTTGGCGAAGGAAGTTTGACACATCGCCACGGGCACACCGTTTTACGAAAACTCACGATTCGCACAACTTTTCATCGCTAAGGTGTCTTGAGTATGCCGAGCGAACTTGAAGTTGATCTGATTAATCCCCTAGGAGGAGTTTGTTAAAGTACGACACATGAAAACGGCCAAAAATGCGCCAAAACGCCACTAATTAGTCAAAATGGCTGACTTCCTGTTTGGTTTCGGACGTGGCGCCGAGAGACTTTTTTGTGAGTCCGGACACAATACAGATGTGTACCGATTTTCGTACTTGTGGGTGAAACCGTATAGTGGGGCTGTTGCGTTGAAATATTGTAGGGGGCGCTGTTGCGCCATTAGGCCACGCCCCCTTTTTTTTTTTTTTTATTACGTAATTTTTCGCCACTTCTGATGTGCGTGCTAAGTTGCACAACTTTTGGAGTACGTTTGGCGCCTCAAAAACGCGATTTACTTTCGGGAAAATAATAATAATAATAATCTTTGCAAATACAATAGGGTCCTCTCACACTGTGTGTGCTCGGGCCCTAATAATTAAAGCTGCAAGCAGCAATGGACGGGCCCTCGGAGCTCTTCCCACGTCACAAGGCCAGCAGCCAATCAGAAACCAAACAGGAAGTCAGCCATTTCGACTAATTAGTGGCGTTTTGGCGCATTTTTGGCCGCTATCACGGGTCGCACTTTAACGATAGTTTAACGTTTTTCTCAAAAAAAAAATTGAGAAAAAAAATTTGAGAAAAAAAAATTTGAGAAAAAAAATTTTTGAGAAAAAAATGTTTTGAGAAAAAAAATTTGAGAAAAAAAAATTTGAGAAAAAAAAATTTGAGAAAAAAAATTTGAGAAAAAAAAAATTTGAGAAAAAAAAATTGAGGAAAAAAAAAATTAAGAAAAAAAAAATTGAGAAAAAAAAATTTGAGAAAAAAAAATTTGAGAAAAAAAAAATTGAGAAAAAAAATTGAGAAAAAAAATGTTGAGAAAAAAAAATGTTATGACACCAGCCGCGAGTCTGTACGACAAACGGTTCATGAGTTATAGAGGCACTTCCTGTTTGGTGAAGGGCACTTCCTGTTTGGCGGAGGAAGCGTCAATTAAGGTTAAGGACTCTTAATCAAGTCATATGATACCAGCCACAACTCTGTACGATAAACGGTTGATGAGTAACAGCCAAAAAAAGGAACAATGAAGTATGGACCAATCAGAAGAGGGGGCACTTCCTGTTTGGTGAAGGAAGTTTGACGCTACGCCACGGGCACGCCGTTTTACGAAAACTCACGATTCGCACAACTTTTCATCGTTAAGGTGTCTTGAGTATGCCGAGCGAACTTGAAGTTGATCCGATTAACCCCCTAGGAGGAGTTCGTTAAAGTGCGACACATGAAAACGTCCAAAAATACACCAAAACGCCACTAATTAGTCAAAATGGCTGACTTCCTGTTTGGTTTCGGACGTGGCGCCGAGAGACTTTTTTGTGAGTCCGGACACAATACAGATGTGTACCGATTTTTGTACTTGTGGGTGAAACCGTCTAGTGGGGCTGTTGCGTTGAAATTTTGTAGGGGGCGCTGTTGCGCAATTAGGCCCCGCCCACTTTTTTTTTTTTTTTAAATACGTAATTTTTCGCCACTTGTGATGTGCTTGCAAAGTTGCGCAACTTTTGGAGTACGTTTTGCGCCTCAAAAACGCGATTCTTTAGGGGGAAGAATAATAATAATAATAATCTTTGCAATTACAATAGGGTCCTCACACTGTGTGTGCTCGGGCCCTAATTAAAGCTGCAAGCAGCAATGGACGGGCCCTCGGAGCTCTTCCCACGTCACAAGGCCAGCAGCCAATCAGAAACCAAACAGGAAGTCAGCCATTTCGACTAATTAGTGGCGTTTTGGCGCATTTTTGGCCGCTATCACGGGTCGCACTTTAATGATAGTTTAACGTTTTTCTCAAAAAAAAATTTGAGAAAAAAAATTTGAGAAAAAAAAATTTGAGAAAAAAAAATGTTGAGAAAAAAAATTTTTGAGAAAAAAATGTTTTGAGAAAAAAAAATTGAGAAAAAAAAATTTGAGAAAAAAAAAATTTGAGAAAAAAAATTTGAGAAAAAAAAAATTTTGAGAAAAAAAAATTTTGAGGAAAAAAAAAATTAAGAAAAAAAAAATTGAGAAAAAAAAAATTTGAGAAAAAAAAATTTTGAGGAAAAAAAAATTTAAGAAAAAAAAAATTGAGAAAAAAAAAATTTGAGAAAAAAAAATTTGAGAAAAAAAAATTTGAGAAAAAAAAATTTGAGAAAAAAAAAATTTGAGAAAAAAAAAATTTGAGGAAAAAAAAATTTAAGAAAAAAAAAATTGAGAAAAAAAAAATTTGAGAAAAAAAAATTTGAGAAAAAGAAATTTGAGAAAAAAAAAATTTGAGAAAAAAAATTTTTTGAGAAAAAAAATTGAGAAAAAAAATGTTGAGAAAAAAAAAATGTTATGACACCAGCCGCGAGTCTGTACGACAAACGGTTCATGAGTTATAGAGGCACTTCCTGTTTGGTGAAGGGCACTTCCTGTTTGGCGGAGGAAGCGTCAATTAAGGTTAAGGACTCTTAATCAAGTCATATGATACCAGCCACAACTCTGTACGATAAACGGTTGATGAGTAACAGCCAAAAAAAGGAACAATGAAGTATGGACCAATCAGAAGAGGGGGCACTTCCTGTTTGGTGAAGGAAGTTTGACGCTACGCCACGGGCACGCCGTTTTACGAAAACTCACGATTCGCACAACTTTTCATCGTTAAGGTGTCTTGAGTATGCCGAGCGAACTTGAAGTTGATCCGATTAACCCCCTAGGAGGAGTTCGTTAAAGTGCGACACATGAAAACGTCCAAAAATACACCAAAACGCCACTAATTAGTCAAAATGGCTGACTTCCTGTTTGGTTTCGGACGTGGCGCCGAGAGACTTTTTTGTGAGTCCGGACACAATACAGATGTGTACCGATTTTTGTACTTGTGGGTGAAACCGTCTAGTGGGGCTGTTGCGTTGAAATTTTGTAGGGGGCGCTGTTGCGCAATTAGGCCCCGCCCACTTTTTTTTTTTTTAAATACGTAATTTTTCGCCACTTGTGATGTGCTTGCAAAGTTGCGCAACTTTTGGAGTACGTTTTGCGCCTCAAAAACGCGATTCTTTAGGGGGAAGAATAATAATAATAATCTTTGCAATTACAATAGGGTCCTCACACTGTGTGTGCTCGGGCCCTAATTAAAGCTGCAAGCAGCAATGGACGGGCCCTCGGAGCTCTTCCCACGTCACAAGGCCAGCAGCCAATCAGAAACCAAACAGGAAGTCAGCCATTTCGACTAATTAGTGGCGTTTTGGCACATTTTTGGCCGCTATCACGGGTCGCACTTTAACGATAGTTTAACGTTTTTCTCAAAAAAAAATTTGAGAAAAAAAATTTGAGAAAAAAAAATTTGAGAAAAAAAATGTTGAGAAAAAATTTTTTTGAGAAAAAAATGTTTTGAGAAAAAAAAATTGAGAAAAAAAAATTTGAGAAAAAAAAAATTTGAGAAAAAAAATTTGAGAAAAAAAAAATTTGAGAAAAAAAAATTTTGAGGAAAAAAAAAATTAAGAAAAAAAAAATTGAGAAAAAAAAAATTTGAGAAAAAAAAATTTGAGAAAAAAAAATTTGAGAAAAAAAATTTTGAGAAAAAAAAATTTTTGAGAAAAAAAATTGAGAAAAAAAATGTTGAGAAAAAAAAATGTTATGACACCAGCCGCGAGTCTGTACGACAAACGGTTCATGAGTTATAGAGGCACTTCCTGTTTGGTGAAGGGCACTTCCTGTTTGGCGGAGGAAGCGTCAATTAAGGTTAAGGACTCGTAATCAAGTCATATGATACCAGCCACAACTCTGTACGATAAACGGTTGATGAGTAACAGCCAAAAAAAGGAACAATGAAGTATGGACCAATCAGAAGAGGGGGCACTTCCTGTTTGGTGAAGGAAGTTTGACGCTACGCCACGGGCACGCCGTTTTACGAAAACTCACGATTCGCACAACTTTTCATCGTTAAGGTGTCTTGAGTATGCCGAGCGAACTTGAAGTTGATCCGATTAACCCCCTAGGAGGAGTTCGTTAAAGTGCGACACATGAAAACGTCCAAAAATACACCAAAACGCCACTAATTAGTCAAAATGGCTGACTTCCTGTTTGGTTTCGGACGTGGCGCCGAGAGACTTTTTTGTGAGTCCGGACACAATACAGATGTGTACCGATTTTTGTACTTGTGGGTGAAACCGTCTAGTGGGGCTGTTGCGTTGAAATTTTGTAGGGGGCGCTGTTTCGCAATTAGGCCCCGCCCACTTTTTTTTTTTTTTAAATACGTAATTTTTCGCCACTTGTGATGTGCTTGCAAAGTTGCGCAACTTTTGGAGTACGTTTTGCGCCTCAAAAACGCGATTCTTTAGGGGGAAGAATAATAATAATAATAAAGCTGCAAGCAGCAATGACCGGGCCCTCGGAGATCTACCCACGTCACAAGGGGTAGCAGCCAATTAGCATTAGAATTTAAGAATCAGCATTAGCATTTGTTAGCATTAGCATGTGTTAGCATTAGCATTAGCATTTGTTAGCATTAGCATGTGTTAGCATTAGCATTTGTTAGCATTAGCATTAGCATGTGTTAGCATTAGCATTAGCATGTGTTAGCATTAGCATTTGTTAACATTAGCATTAGCATGTGTTAGCATTAGCATTAGCATTTGTCAGTATTAGCATGTGTTAGCATTAGCATGTTAGCATTAGCATGTGTTAGCATTAGCATGTGTTAGCATTAGCATAAGCATTTGTTAGCATTAGCATTAGCATTTGTTAGCATTAGCATGTGTTAGCATTAGCATGTGTTAGCATTAGCATTAGCATGTGTTAGCATTAGCATTAGCATGTGTTAGCATTAGCATTAGCATTTGTTAACATTAGCATTAGCATGTGTTAGCATTAGCATTAGCATTTGTCAGTATTAGCATGTGTTAGCATTAGCATGTTAGCATTAGCATGTGTTAGCATTAGCATGTGTTAGCATTAGCATAAGCATTTGTTAGCATTAGCATTAGCATGTGTTAGCATTAGCATTTGTTAGCATTAGCATGTTAGCATTAGCATTTGTTAGCATTAGCATTTGTTGTGCGAATCGTGTTGTGCGAGAAAAAAAAATTGAGAAAAAAAAAATTTTTGAGAAAAAAAATTGAGAAACAAAATTTTGAGAAAAAAAAATTTTGAGAAAAAAAATTTGAGAAAAAAAAAATTTGAGAAAAAAATTTTGAGAAAAAAAAAATTTGAGAAAAAAAAAATTTGAGAAAAAAAAATGTTGAGAAAAAAATGTTTGAGAAAAAAATGTTTTGAGAAAAAAAAATTGAGAAAAAAAAATTTGAGAAAAAAAAAATTTGAGAAAAAAAATTTGAGAAAAAAAAAATTTGAGAAAAAAAAATTGAGGAAAAAAAAAATTAAGAAAAAAAAAATTGAGAAAAAAAAAATTTGAGAAAAAAAAATTTGAGAAAAAAAAATTTGAGAAAAAAAAAATTTGAGAAAAAAAAAATTTGAGAAAAAAAAAATTTTGAGAAAAAAAATTGAGAAAAAAAATGTTGAGAAAAAAAAAATGTTATGACACCAGCCGCGAGTCTGTACGACAAACGGTTCATGAGTTATAGAGGCACTTCCTGTTTGGTGAAGGGCACTTCCTGTTTGGCGGAGGAAGCGTCAATTAAGGTTAAGGACTCTTAATCAAGTCATATGATACCAGCCACAACTCTGTACGATAAACGGTTGATGAGTAACAGCCAAAAAAAGGAACAATGAAGTATGGACCAATCAGAAGAGGGGGCACTTCCTGTTTGGTGAAGGAAGTTTGACGCTACGCCACGGGCACGCCGTTTTACGAAAACTCACGATTCGCACAACTTTTCATCGTTAAGGTGTCTTGAGTATGCCGAGCGAACTTGAAGTTGATCCGATTAACCCCCTAGGAGGAGTTCGTTAAAGTGCGACACATGAAAACGTCCAAAAATACACCAAAACGCCACTAATTAGTCAAAATGGCTGACTTCCTGTTTGGTTTCGGACGTGGCGCCGAGAGACTTTTTTGTGAGTCCGGACACGATACAGATGTGTACCGATTTTCATACGTGTAGGTGAAACCGTATGGTGGGGCTTGAGGCACGAAGTTTTGTAGGGGGCGCTGTTGCGCCATTAGGCCACGCCCCCTTTTTTTTTTTTTTAAATACGTACATTTTCGCCACTTGTGATGTGTGTGCAAAGTTGCGCAACTTTTTGAGTACGTTTTGCGCCTCAAAAACGCGATTTACTTTCGGGAAAATAATAATAATAATTAAAGCTGCAAGCAGCAATGACCGGGCCCTCGCAGCTAAACCCACGTCACAAGGGGCAGCAGCCAATCACAAGAGTGACACCACCCACACGTTTGTACGACAAACGGTAGTCTGCCTTGCGAGGCCAGTGAGGGCAGGTGACAGAATCTGACCCACACAGTACATAAAGTATCATGGTATCATTAAAGCGATTGTAACTCAAATTCTGCTTCTGTGGGTCTCTGTAATATTTTGAGATTGGGGTCCTTGATATAAAATGTTAAATGTTTGAGCACCACTGACACCTGTTAGGCTTTTGGAGATATTTATAGAATTGGGTCAGTATTTTCAAAGACTTGCTCAAATTGTCATGATTATTATTTTTTCTTCCAAAATAGCAGATCTACAAGCTTGCAGCGCAGAACGCGGTGCCGCACTGTGAGCTTGTATATCTTCTATGTTTAATAGTTGAAACAGGTCTCAAAGGGTTAACCATCCTTTAACAGCACTGCATGGTGATACCAATACAGTTAAACAACAGTGTGGACAGTCAGTTACCACCCTCCCCATATTACATGGATTGGATCCTCCCAATCAATCACACCTGTCCTCACTCCCTTCTCGTTAGTGGCCCTGCTATAAATACTGCCTGCCCTGTCACCAGCCTCTGTTTGGATGGTGCAGCAGTAACATCTCTGAGAGCCCTCTGGCCTCAAGTCTAAGCAGGCCTTGGTTATATGACTGTCACTGATTATAAAGACCATAGCCTAACCGTGACGAAGCCTCACTACCTCCTTGCCCGATGATCAAAATTCTATCCCACGCAACGGAAAATAAACAACATTATTGATGCTGTTCCCTGTGAACCAAAGTAGAACTGCTCAACAACCACTTTCCTTAACCTTGTTCAGACTGGGGAAACCAACTCAGATCTTGGCTACATGTTTCAGATGTTTTAGATTTGAGACAAATCAGATTTGACATAAGGCCTAAAACACTCTTCAGAATCCTCTGGCAGGGATGATTAAGCAGTCACACCTGTGGCTACTAGTTAGTTTGGCACCTGAAAAATGAGCCATCCCCTCAAACACAAGCGCTGCGAGCTTGTAGATCTGCTATTGTTTTTTTAAACGTGACATTTTCTGGAAGCCTTTATAATATGTTGACCCAAGCTCAAAGCTTGTAGATATATAATTTTCACATCAAAAATATATATTTTAAATTATTCACCCACATTATGTATTCTAATGGATTGATTAATTGTTATAATCACTTAACTGATTAGATGGATTATTATCCCAAGGGGGAAATCAGTCGCCCGGAGACATCACAGCAGTTTAAGGTTATTTACAGTTACAGAGAAACATGTGTACAGTGTGCACAGTGTGTACACAGTAAAAGAGTAAGGTACACAAAAAAAGAGAAGAAATATACATAGTGTCCCCTATATGTCATGAATATTAATTTCTAGACTGATCTGAGCAATTAGGGTGGGCAAACAATTACCTCACATATAATATGACACCAGAATCCAATTATTTCTCAACAGAATGGAGAATAAAACACCTCTTTAAAGAAAATGTTTATATAAAGTCAAATATGTATAGCTAAGAACCAACACAGAACATACTGTATAACTGAGAACGGACTATACAGCCAAATGGTAAATAGTAAATGAATAGACAATAGAGTATACAGCAGTTGTTCTCAAACTTAATTTCAAGTACCCCACAACTCTTGGGTTGGAACCACAATGGTTGTTTGTTGTGGTTTGTATAATACCGTACAGGCTGCTCTGAGTATAGGCCAAAGGTCCATTTGGACCCCCCCCCCCCCCTGAAGGTCCCTGGACCCCACTGAGAACCACTGAAGCACCTTCAGAACAAAATAATGAAAAATAATAGAATACGTTTTAAACTGAACACTAGTAAAACAGGAAAAAAATGTGAAGTGGTCCTTTAATAAGCATTAACAAGTAACCAGAAACCAAACAAATACATACATAATAGTAAAAATAGCAGATCTACAAGCTCACCACACTTTGCAACATGACTTGTTTTGTATATTAGCTACTTTTTAATGTACCCTTTTCCTTTCAGAACATAGGAAGGCTTTTCTCCGCATAACACCTCCCCCTAGTGGCGAAAAAAGAGAAAGGCTTCTGGTGGCAGCCGTAGGACTGAACCATTCCATGTTTGTCATGAGGGGTGTGCTAATTCTAGACTGACTGGATAGTTTCAGCGAAAAATAATTGAACATACCAGCTCCGTTTCTTTAATTCAAATAACATAAATAATCATATCACGTTGCAACATATCTGTACAGTTAATGTGCCTTGTTAATATTCATGACTGACCAGAGCAAACACCCCCACTTCCTTCTGGGTCTATTGTGTTTGGGTTGAACGTGTGAACGGGCGGCAGTTTTGTTCTTTGAGGAGAGGAGGTGCTGTGTGACAGCTGACAGAGATACACAGAGAGAGAGGAGCGTCATAATTAAACTAACAACGCTTTTACTTGGAGGAAACAGAGGACTTGTGACAAGGTAAGGTTTAGAATGTTTTCATTCTGAAGTGTTTATGAATGATATACCCTTTATCGCCTGTTTTTCATCAGTAGACAAAGACAGAGGGAGCTTTAGCATCCTAATTCATTTTGAATTCATGGACAACATGAATAATGTAGCTTCTCATGTTGCTGTGCTTGTTATGTATTGTATACACGCATTTGAGGTGCAGCTACATTCTTAATTGTATTTTAAATTATATAATTGTCGTTTTTATATTGACAACATGTTGACATTGTAATAAGTGTATAGTAAACACAGCTGTAGCCTACTGTAGCTACTAATTAAGCTCTGTTCCATTTGAGTATCAGTAGGCTATTGAACACAGGCTTAATTAGTAGCATTGTATTGCTAACAGCTGTTTGTTTCACACATTCGTTTGTTTATTTTTTAAGTACTCACTGAAGTACTGTACTCGAGTAGTTTTACTTTAATGGAGTACTTCAGTATGTTTTGTTTGAAAATAGCAGTTCTCCAAGCTCACAATACTTGGTGGCATGTTGTGAGCTTGTAGATCTGCTATTTTCAAAATATTTCTATCCTTTTGGTACTTTGAGTACATTTTGATACCAAAATACTTTTACCCAAGTACATGTTGAATTCCGGACTTTTACTTGTAACATTATTAGGTTGACATTGCAATAATAGTAGAAAGGTGAATAATAATAAACACAGGTGTATGCTAGCTACTAATTAAAGCTCTGTTCTATTGAAGCAGCATAGAATGCAGGCTTAATTAGTAGTCCATTGTAATGGTAACACCTGTGTGTTTACCATACTGTTAGTGTTAACATAACTAAGTTCTATTTACTCAAGTACTGTACTTGAGTAGTTTTATTTTAGCAGAGTACTTGGATGACTTAAGCTCTCTATATATATATTTGATTTGAAAATAGCAGATCTACAAGCTCACACTTAGCATGGTGACTTGTTGTGAGCTTGTAGATCTGCTATTTTCTAAATATCTCTATACTTTTGGTACTTTAAGTACATTTTTATACCAATACTTTTTTGTACTTTTATTCAAGTGCATTTTGTATTCTGGACTTTAACTTGCAACAGAGTATTAGGTTAACATTGTAATAAGTGTATAGTAAACACAGCTATATTGTAGCTTCTAATTAGTCTCTGTTCCATTTAAGCAGCAGTATAGAATGCATGCTTAATTAGTAGCATTGTAATGCACACCTGTGTGTTTCACACATTAGTTTGATTATGGTAACTAAGTACTTACTGAAGTACTGTACTTAAGTATTGTACTTTACTGAAGTAGGCAACTTGAATGACTTAAGCTATCTGTATGTTTTATTTGAAAATAGCAGATCTACAAGCTCACAACGCATAGCATGCCGACATATTGTGAGCTTGTAGATCTGCTATTTTCAAAAGATGTGTATACTTTTGTTACTTTAAGTACATTTTGATACCTATAGCCTACTTGTTTGTACTTTTACTCAACTAAATGTTCAATTCCGGACTCTCTCTCTCTCTCTGATCAGGTTTATTTGGGTATCATTTAGCAAGATGTTCCAAACATTGCATATTAGCTGTCTGTAAAGATGTCATTGTTTTATCATTTTCAGCTGAAGTCTCTTGTAATGTCAATATTAATTATTTTGTGCCTCTATACTTTCAGATGCCTCGTACTAAGTCCCACCGGCGTTCTGAGGCAGCCAAGAAAAGAGAGGCTGAAAGGAAGGGTGTCCCTCTGAATAGTGAGCCTCAGCAGGCCTACAGTGGCTGTCATACAGGTATATAGGCAACCCCCTCCCTCCCCCACCAAAAGACGTTCTTATATGTTGTGTACACTAGTTGTGTACACTCTACATTGGTGTTCCATGACAAAACAGAGTCTCTCTCATTGTAATTATTGTGTTTTACATGTATAATGTGTACAGGTTAATTGATAATGTTATCTGTATGTGTTTTTTACAGTGTCACCCTGTACTGGACAGAGCCAGCAGTTCACTGTTCCAGATGAGTGTCCAGATAAGAAGGTGCATGCATACATACATGAATTAACCACTTAAGACCTATTTCTAATGTAATGAAAAGAGACCATCTACAAGCTCACAACACGTATACTATATTTGGTAGTATTGATCTAGTGGACATTGCACCAGGTGCAGACATTATGTCAACACAATCTCAGTGTAGTTCACTTTTGTGTGCATCTATTGTTTTTATTTTGTCTTAAGGTGGAGGCAACGACACGTTTTGAGCTGCCTTCTGGGAAATATCCTGCCAGGAAAGACGTAGCAAAGGCGGAGGTGTGTGTGTGTGTGTGTGTGTGTGTGTGTGTGTGTGTGAGTGTGTGTGTGTGTGCACACAGCCATCTGTTATTTTGTGTTAAATAATTGTTGTTGGTGGCCTTTTTTTTGTACATCAAGTGTAGACGTTAACATGACAACACAATATCAGTGGAGTTTCATTTGTGTGTGCATTTTATACATTTTTTGTTTTTATTTTGTTTTTAGGTGGAGGCAACAACAAGCATTGAGCTGTCTTTTGGGAAATCTCCTGCCAGGAAAGACGTTGCAAAGGCAGAGGTACGTGTGCGTGTGCGTGTGTGTGTGTGTGTGTGTGTGTGTGTGTGTGTGTGTGTGTGTGTGTGTGTGTGTGTGTGTGTGTGTGTGTGTGTGTGTGTGAATGCATACCTTAACCACTTACAGTACATTATTCGAAGTAACCACTTAAGCCATATTTCAAATGTAGTGAAAACAGCCGATCTACAAGCTCTTTTTTTGTACTTTTACTCAAGGACATTTTGAAGTACAGACTTTTACTTGTAACAGAGGATTAGGTTAATTGCGATAACTGTATAATAAACACAGGTACATGGTAGCTATACTAATGTTGCATATTAGCTGTCTGTAAAGATGTAATTGTGTGATCATTGTCAGCTGAAGTCTCTTGTAATATAAATATTAATTATTTTGTGTCTCTATGCTTTTAGATGCCTCGTACGAATAGTGAGCAGGCCTACAGTGGCAGTCATGCAGGTATGTAGGCCACCCCCTCCCTCCATCAAAATAACGTCTTATATCCTGTATTGTGTACAGTACAGTGCATATCGTTGTGTACAGTCTATAGTTGTGTTGCATGACCACCCCCCCCCCCCTCCTCTCTCTCTCTCTCTCTCTCTCTCTCTCTCTCATTGTGGAGGTCTGTAATTATTGTGTTTTACATGTATAATGTGTACAGGTTAATTGATAATGTTATCTGTATGTGTTTTTTACAGTGTCACCCTGTACTGGACAGAGCCAGCAGTTCACTGTTCCAGATGAGTGTCCAGATAAGAAGGTGCATGCATACATACACGAATTAACCACTTAAGACCTATTTCTAATGTAATGAAAAGAGACCATCTACAAGCTCACAGCGTGTCACGCTATGAGCTTGTTGTGTGTGTGTGTGTGTGTGTGTGTGTGTGTGTGTGTGTGTGTGTGTGTGTGTGTGTGTGTGTGTGTGTGTGTGTGTGTGTGCCACATTCAATGTTATTTTGGGTCATTCATGAATAGTTGTATTTGGTAGTATTGATCTAGTGGACATTGCACCAGGTGCAGACATTATGTCAACACAATCTCAGTGTAGTTCACTTTTGTGTGCATCTATTGTTTTTATTTTGTCTTTAGGTGGAGGCAACGACACGTTTTGAGCTGCCTTCTGGGAAATATCCTGCCAGGAAAGACGTAGCAAAGGCGGAGGTGTGTGTGTGTGTGTGTGTGTGTGTGTGTGTGTGTGTGTGTGTGTGTGTGTGTGTGTGTGTGAATGCATACACTCATACATAGATTACTTACAGTACATTATGAAGTAACCACTTAAGCCCTATTTCGAACATAGTGAAAATAGCCAATCTACAAGTTCAAAAAGTCTCACGTTGTGAGCATGTAGATCTGCTATTTTTGGCTAATGTCTCTCCACATTATAGAAGCTGGGGTTTGAGTGGTTAAGTAATAACAATCAGTTATATAACATGTGACTTCAAAAAGTGTACCCTTTCTTTGTGTAGGTGTATAACAAATCAGTGTAGTTTAATTTGTGTGTGCATTTTGGTTATTCCTTTATTCATTTTATTGTCTAGGTGGATCCAACAGCCAGTGCTGCGGTGTCTTCTCAGAAATCCCCTGCCAGAAGAAATGCAAAGGAGGATGGTCCACCCAACACAGGACAACGTGATGGTGGTCAGAAGGTATGTATGTCTGTCTGTCTGTCTGTCTGTCTGTCTGTCTGTATGTACTGTATGTATGCATGTATGTATGTATGTACTGTATGGATTCATGTACTCATGTTTTATCGCCAGCTCAATGCATGCATGCATGCATGCATGCATGTATACATGTATACAGTATGGAGGTGTGCATGCATGTGTGCATGCATGTATGCATGCACGCATGCATGCATGCATGCACTGAGCTGGGGATCAAATGTGCGTGCGTGCGTGAGTTCTCAAACTTTTTTAGGCCATGACTCCCAAAATAAACATATTTGAACTGGGGACCCCCACCCTGACAAGCACTTGGAATTGTAGGTATTACATTTAATGTGACTCGGTTCCGCAGCTAAATATTGTGAAAATAGCAGATCTACATGCTCACAACGCCTCGCAATGCAAGGCGTTGTGAGCATGTAGATCTGCTATTTTCACAATGTTCACCTCTTGCTTACTTAATATTTGATAGTTTGGCCTTTCCTGTCGATATTCGACTATTCAGATACTTTGAGGTTGAATAATTAGAATACTAAAAATCACTATTCGTGAATGCCCTAATGTATGTATGTATGTATGTATGTATGCATGCATGTACTCAGGTTTTATGTTATAAAACATGAGTGTGTGTGTGTGTGTGTGTGTGTGTGTGTGTGTGTGTGTGTGTGTGTGTGTGTGCGTGCGTGCGTGTGTGTGTGTGTGTGTGTGTGTGTGTGTGTGTGTGTGTGTGTGTGTGTGTGTGTGTGTGTGTGTGTGTGTGTGTGTGTGTGTGAATGCATACACGCATACATACATTACTTACAGTACATTATGTAGTAACCACTTTAGCCCTACTTCAAACATAGTGAAAATAGCCAATCTACAAGTTCAAAAAGCCTCACGTTGTTAGCATGTAGATCTGCTATTTTTGGCTAATGTCTCTCCACATTATAGAAGCTGGGGTTTGAGTGGTTAAGTAATAACAATCAGTTATATAACATGTGACTTCAAAAAGTGTACCCTTTCTTTGTGTAGGTGTATAACAAATCAGTGTAGTTTAATTTGTGTGTGCATTTTGGTTATTCCTTTATTCATTTTATTGTCTAGGTGGATCCAACAGCCAGTGCTGCGGTGTCTTCTCAGAAATCCCCTGCCAGAAGAAATGCAAAGGAGGATGGTCCACCCAACACAGGACAACGTGATGGTGGTCAGAAGGTATGTCTGTCTGTCTGTCTGTCTGTCTGTCTGTCTGTCTGTCTGTCTGTCTGTCTGTCTGTCTTACTGTATGTATGCATGTATGTATGTATGCATGTATGCATGTATGTATGTACTGTATGCATTCATGTACTCATGTTTTATCCCCAGCTCAATGCATGCATGCATGCGTGCATGCATGCATTGAGCTGGGGATCAAATGTGCGTGTGTGCGTGCGTGTGTGCGTGCATGAGTTCTCGAACTTTTTTAGGCCATGACTCCCAAAATAAACATATTTGAACTGGGGACCCCCACCCTGACAAGCACTTGGAATTGTAGGTATTACATTTAATGTGACTCGGTTCCGCAGATAAATATTGTGAAAATAGCAGATCTACATGCTCACAACGCCTCGCAATGCAAGGCGTTGTGAGCATGTAGATCTGCTATTTTCACAATGTTCACCTCTTGCTTACTTAATATTTGATAGTTTGGCCTGTCCTGTCGATTATTTGACTATTCGAATAATTTGAGGTTAAATAATTCGAATACTAAAAATCACTATTCGTGAATGCCCTAATGTATGTATGTATGTATGTATGTATGTATGTATGTATGTATGTATGCATGTATGTATGCATACTCATGTTTTATGTTATAAAACATGTGTGTGTGTGTGTGTGTGTGTGTGTGTGTGTGTGTGTGTGTGTGTGTGTGTGTGTGTGTGTATGTATGTATGTGTGTGTGTGTGTGTGTGTGTCTGTGCGTGTGCCTGTGCGTGTGTGTGTGTGTGTGTGTGTGTGTCTGTGTGAATGCATACACGCATACATACATTACTTACAGTACATTATGAAGTAACCACTTTAGCCCTATTTCAAACATAGTGAAAATAGCCAATCTACAAGTTCAAAAAGCCTCACGTTGTGAGCATGTAGATCTGCTATGTTTGGCTAATGTCTCTCCACATTATAGAAGCTGGGGTTTGAGTGGTTAAGTAATAACAATCAGTTATATAACATGTGACTTCAAAAAGTGTACCCTTTCTTTGTGTAGGTGTATAACAAATCAGTGTAGTTTAATTTGTTTGTGCATTTTGGTTATTCCTTTATTCATTTTATTTTTCTAGGTGGATCCAACAGCCAGTGCTGCGGTGTCTTCTCAGAAATCCCCTGCCAGAAGAAATGCAAAGGAGGATGGTCCACCCAACACAGGACAACGTGATGGTGGTCAGAAGGTATGTATGTCTGTCTGTCTGTCTGTCTGTCTGTCTGTCTGTCTGTCTGTCTGTCTGTCTGTCTGTCTGTCTGTCTGTCTGTCTGTCTGTACTGTATGTATGCATGTATGTATGTATGTACTGTATGGATTCATGTACTCATGTTTTATCCCCAGCTCAATGCATGCATGCATGCATGGCATGTATGCATGTATACATGTATACAGCACTGAGCTGGGGATCAAATGTGCGTGCGTGTGTGCGTGCGTGAGTTCTCAAACTTTTTTAGGCCATGACTCCCAAAATAAACATATTTGAACTGGGGACCCCCACCCTGACAAGCACTTGGAATTGTAGGTATTACATTTAATGTGACTCTGTTCCGCAGCTAAATATTGTGAAAATAGCAGATCTACATGCTCACAACGCCTCGCAATGCAAGGCGTTGTGAGCATGTTGATCTGCTATTTTCACAATGTTCACCTCTTGCTTATTTAATATTTGATAGTTTGGCCTTTCCTGTCGATATTCGACTATTCGGATACTTTGAGGTTGAATCATTCGAATACTAAAAATCACTATTCGTGAATGCCCTAATGTATGTATGTATGTATGTATGTATGTATGCATGCATGTACTCAGGTTTTTTGTTATATAACATGAGTGTGTGTGTGTGTGTGTGTGTGTGTGTGTGTGTGTGTGTGTGTGTGTGTGTGTGTGTGTGTGTGTGTGTGTGTGTGTGTGTGTGTGTGTGTGTGTGTGTGTGAATGCATACACGCATACATACATTACTTACAGTACATTATGAAGTAACCACTTTAGCCCTACTTCAAACATAGTGAAAATAGCCAATCTACAAGTTCAAAAAGCCTCACGTTGTGAGCATGTAGATCTGCTATTTTTGGCTAATGTCTCTCCACATTATAGAAGCTGGGGTTTGAGTGGCTAAGTAATAACAATCAGTTATATAACATGTGACTTCAAAAAGTGTACCCTTTCTTTGTGTAGGTGTATAACAAATCAGTGTAGTTTAATTTGTGTGTGCATTTTGGTTATTCCTTTATTCATTTTATTTTTCTAGGTGGATCCAACAGCCAGTGCTGCGGTGTCTTCTCAGAAATCCCCTGCCAGAAGAAATGCAAAGGAGGATGGTCCACCCAACACAGGACAACGTGATGGTGGTCAGAAGGTATGTCTGTCTGTCTGTCTGTCTGTCTGTCTGTCTGTCTGTCTGTCTGTCTGTCTGTCTGTCTGTCTGTCTGTCTGTCCTGTCTGTATGTACTGTATGTATGCATGTATGCATGTATGCATGTATGTATGTACTGTATGCATTCATGTACTCATGTTTTATCCTCAGCTCAATGCATGCATGCATGCATGTGTGCATGTATACATGCATGTATATACAGTATGCAGGTGTGCATGCATGTGTGCATGCATGTATGTATGTATGCATGCATGCATGCATGCATTGAGCTGGGGATCAAATGTGCGTGTGTGCGTGTGTGCGTGAGTTCTCAAACTTTTTTAGGCCATGACTCCCAAAATAAACATATTTGAACTGGGGACCCCCACCCTGACAAGCACTTGGAATTGTAGGTATTACATTTAATGTGACTCGGTTCCGCAGATAAATATTGTGAAAATAGCAGATCTACATGCTCACAACGCCTCGCAATGCAAGGCGTTGTGAGCATGTAGATCTGCTATTTTCACAATGTTCACCTCTTGCTTACTTAATATTTGATAGTTTGGCCTGTCCTGTCGATTATTCGACTATTCGAATAATTTGAGGTTAAATAATTTGAATACTAAAAATCACTATTCGTGAAAGCCCTAATGTATGTATGTATGTATGTATGTATGCATACTCATGTTTTATGTTATAAAACATGTGTGTGTATGTGTGTGTGTGTCTGTGTGTGTGCGTTTTCGTGTGTGTGTGTGTGTGTGTGTGTGTGTGTGTGTGTGTGTGTGTGTGTGTGTCTGTGTGAATGCATACACGCATACATACATTACTTACAGTACATTATGAAGTAACCACTTTAGCCCTATTTCAAACATAGTGAAAATAGCCAATCTACAAGTTCAAAAAGCCTCACGTTGTGAGCATGTAGATCTGCTATGTTTGGCTAATGTCTCTCCACATTATAGAAGCTGGGGTTTGAGTGGTTAAGTAATAACAATCAGTTATATAACATGTGACTTCAAAAAGTGTACCCTTTCTTTGTTTAGGTGTATAACAAATCAGTGTAGTTTAATTTGTGTGTGCATTTTGGTTATTCCTTTATTCATTTTATTTTTCTAGGTGGATCCAACAGCCAGTGCTGCGGTGTCTTCTCAGAAATCCCCTGCCAGAAGAAATGCAAAGGAGGATGGTCCACCCAACACAGGACAACGTGATGGTGGTCAGAAGGTATGTAT
The DNA here is from genome assembly GCF_963921795.1 of Nannobrachium achirus. Lineage (NCBI taxonomy): Eukaryota > Metazoa > Chordata > Actinopteri > Myctophiformes > Myctophidae > Nannobrachium > Nannobrachium achirus. The sequence goes on from NC_137814.1 coordinate 64,689,426, forward strand.
GTCTGTCTGTCTGTCTGTCTGTCTGTCTGTCTGTCTGTCTGTATGTACTGTATGTATGCATGTATGTATGTATGTATGTACTGTATGGATTCATGTACTCATGTTTTATCGCCAGCTCAATGCATGCATGCATGCATGCATGTATACATGTATACAGTATGGAGGTGTGCATGCATGCATGCACTGAGCTGGGGATCAAATGTGCGTGCGTGCGTGAGTTCTCAAACTTTTTTAGGCCATGACTCCCAAAATAAACATATTTGAACTGGGGACCCCCACCCTGACAAGCACTTGGAATTGTAGGTATTACATTTAATGTGACTCGGTTCCGCAGCTAAATATTGTGAAAATAGCAGATCTACATGCTCACAACGCCTCGCAATGCAAGGCGTTGTGAGCATGTAGATCTGCTATTTTCACAATGTTCACCTCTTGCTTACTTAATATTTGATAGTTTGGCCTTTCCTGTCGATATTCGACTATTCAGATACTTTGAGGTTGAATAATTCGAATACTAAAAATCACTATTCGTGAATGCCCTAATGTATGTATGTATGTATGTATGCATGCATGTACTCAGGTTTTATGTTATAAAACATGAGTGTGTGTGTGTGTGTGTGTGTGTGTGTGTGTGTGTGTGTGTGTGTGTGTGTGTGTGTGTGTGTGAATGCATACACGCATACATACATTACTTACAGTACATTATGTAGTAACCACTTTAGCCCTACTTCAAACATAGTGAACATAGCCAATCTACAAGTTCAAAAAGCCTCACGTTGTTAGCATGTAGATCTGCTATTTTTGGCTAATGTCTCTCCACATTATAGAAGCTGGGGTTTGAGTGGTTAAGTAATAACAATCAGTTATATAACATGTGACTTCAAAAAGTGTACCCTTTCTTTGTGTAGGTGTATAACAAATCAGTGTAGTTTAATTTGTGTGTGCATTTTGGTTATTCCTTTATTCATTTTATTTTTCTAGGTGGATCCAACAGCCAGTGCTGCGGTGTCTTCTCAGAAATCCCCTGCCAGAAGAAATGCAAAGGAGGATGGTCCACCCAACACAGGACAACGTGATGGTGGTCAGAAGGTATGTCTGTCTGTCTGTCTGTCTGTCTGTCTGTCTGTCTGTCTGTCTGTCTGTCTGTCTGTCTGTCTGTCTGTCTGTCTGTATGTATGCATGTATGCATGTATGTATGTACTGTATGCATTCATGTACTCATGTTTTATCCCCAGCTCAATGTATGCATGTATACATGCATGTATATACAGTATGTGTGTGTGCATGCATGTATGTATGTATGCATGCATTGAGCTGGGGATCAAATGTGTGTGCATGCGTGCGTGCGCGCGAGTGAGTGAGTTCTCAAACTTTTTTAGGCCATGACTCCCAAAATAAACATATTTGAACTGGGGACCCCCACCTTGACAAGCACTTGGAATTGTAGGTATTACATTTAATGTGACTCGGTTCCGCAGATAAATATTGTGAAAATAGCAGATCTACATGCTCACAACGCCTCGCAATACAAAGCGTTGTGAGCATATAGATCGGCTATTTTCACAATGTTCTCCTCTTGCTTACTTAATATTTGACAGTTTGGCCTGTCCTGTCGAATATTCGACTATTCGAATACTTTGAGGTTGAATAATTGGAATACTAAAAATCACTATTCGTGAATGCCCTAATGTATGTATGTATGTATGTATGTATGTATGTATGCATGCATGTACTCATGTTTTTTGTTATAAAACATGAGTGTCTGTGTCTGTGTGTGTGTGTGTGTGTGTGTGTGTGTGTGTGTGTGTGTGTGTGTGTGTGTGTGTGTGTGTGTGTGTGAGCGCGCTTGTGTGTGCAACATTGCATCAGGTGCAGACATTAAATGACAACACAATCTCAGTGTAATTCATATTGTGTTTGTTGATTGTAGGTGGAGGCAACGGCACGTGTCATATCCAAGATCTCTCCTGCCAGGAAAGACGTTGTAAATGAGGAGGTATGTACTGTATGTGTAGTGGAGTGATTCACAACCTTAGCCTGATGGCCTCAAAAGTCTAGTATCTCCCTCTGTCCATAGGGATATTCCTTTGGGTCAATGGTTAAGATATTGGACTTTTCATTATACTAAGAGGAATAGTTTTTTCTTCTCCCAAAAATGTGTACAAAAAGAGTTCAAATTATGTTTTTATGTGGCCACACACACATTAAGTAGGCCTATGCCTGGTTGTCAGGTGGGTGGTGACCCAGCTAATGTTACCTATACCCACAGTGTTGGGTGTATGGTAAAAGGGAGGGGATGATTATATGATGTCATTAACTCGGGCGGCAATGGCCTAGGGGTAGAGAAACCGTCTTTAGAACACAGAGGGTTCCGGAAGGGTTCCCAGTTTGAATCCGGTCTCCCCCAGAGTTAGTGTTGAAGAGTCCTTGAGCAACCCCTAGTTGCTCCCGGTGAGCAGGTTGTTGCCTTGCATGGTTTCGCATTTTATTTATCTATTGTGTTTATTGTGTTTGTAGGTGGAGGCAACGGCAAGTGTTGAGCTGTCTTCCAAGAAATCTCCTACAAGGAAAGACGTTGAAAAGGATGAGGTATGTACCTATGTATATAATGTAATGTATGAATGCATATATACATAGATTAGCAGTACATTATGAATTAACCACTTAAGCCCTATTACAAATGTAGTAGTGATGTGTCGGTCATGAATGACCCGTTCAAATGAACGGATCTTTATGGTGAACGAGATCGAACGGGTCACCATCCGGAAAAGACCCGATCAACGGTTCACGGCGTTCAGTTGCAAATGCGACGAGAGAGAGAGACGGTTCATTCAACGTATCTCACAAGAGAAGACAGACCCGACCGACCGTTCCGTCCCTCCTTTCCACCGTTCCTCTTTCCTTCGACCAGTCTATGCCTTAGACACTGTAGTGGGCTGGAGGCGGGCTCTCCCTCAGAGAAGCAGGACTGCGTGGGGGTGTGGAACAGAAATCAGGGACCTACAGTTACGGAGCAGCAGAGTGCCTCCGACCGCGAGAAGAATTGTGACTGATGATTGATTGACCGAGACCGACTGACTGACTGCGAGTGAAAAGGGTGTTATCGTTCATTCTTTGAACGGGATGTTCTAATTACTAGCCTGATTACTAGCCTACCCTATGAGACTGCAGACTGACTGACTGACTGACTGACTACTGTATTAAGTTTGCAAAAAAAGCGATACAGTTCTCTATACAAAAGAATGCTAGAAGATACGCCATAGAAAACACTATGGCATTAATCTATTCTACAAGTAGCCTCTAGTAACACATCTCATCTCATACAATGGACCATTGAGCCAGTGTCATGTTAATTAATGAAGTGTGAACGCAATGCTAATGGTAAGGGATAATCGTTCATTCTCTCAACGGGTGAAATGTTAATTTGCGTTTTATGTTGTCCGTTTTATAATGATAGAGCGTGTCAATCAATACATCATCTTCGTCAGGTCACGTTCACATTATAGGCAGCAGGCAGGCCAGGCATGAGTCTGTCATCTGACTGAAACAGTCAGGCAGAGAGGAAAGAGCCGTGTGTTTTTGACTGCTTGTGCTTGACTGACTGACTGACTGAACTCGACTGATTATCGGTCACGGCTCTGAACGAGAATGATGTGACGACCGGCTCAACGCCGGCTCCAATACCCCCCCCCCCCCCCCGCTTCCCGAAAGTTGTGAACGACCGATTGAACGATAATGACCGAATCTATCTTGTGAACGAACGAACGATGATTTGGTTCACGGAAATGAACGAAAATTCCCACCACTAAAATGTAGTGACAATCTACAACCTCACAAAGCCTCATATTGTGAGCTTGTAGATCTGCTATTTTTGGCTAAGCAGGGGTTTGAGTAGCTAAGTAACAGTCAGTTATATGAAATGTGACTTATAAAAGTGTACCCTTTCTTTGCCTAGGTTTAGACATTGATATAACAATTCAATATCAGTGTAGTTTAATTTGTGTGTGCATTTTGTTTTATTTATTTATCTTTCTAGGTGGATCCAACAGCCAGTGCTGTGGTGTCTTCTAAGAAATCCCCTGCCAGAAGAAATTCTGCAAAGGAGGATGGTCCATCCAACACAGCACAGCGTGATGGTGGTCTGAAGGTGTGTGTGTGTGTGTGTGTGTGTGTGTGTGTGTGTGTGTGCGTGTGTGCGTGCGTGCGTGCGTGCGTGCGTGCGTGCGTGCGTGCGTGCGTGCGTGCTGTATGTATGTGTCTTGAACTGGCTTGTGTAGGCCTATACCTTTATTATGTAGTGATGTCCTAGTGTTTCCTGTTTACTTAGTTCCCTGTCCTGTCTTACCTCCCTGTGATTACTTGTTTGCTCCACCTGTGTCCTGTTAGTTTCCCTAGCCAATCACTGTGTTGATTGTCTTTGAGTTTCACCTGTGTGTAGTTAGTCTTGTGTCTATTTAAACCCCCAGTTCCTTGTAATCTCTGCTAGATCTTTGATGCTGTTTTGGTGTGCGTGCGTGCGTGCGTGCGTGCGTGCGTGCGTGCGTGCGTGCGCACGCACGCACTCCTAGTAGGAAACACTAGTGTTTCCTAGTGTTTCCTGTATTCTCCTAGTGTTTCCTGTATTCTCCTGCATTACATACTGTCCCTGTGTTTTGGAGAAACATCACTGTGTATTTGACCTGCTGTGCCTTTGATTGATTGTTTTGTATGCCTTATAGCATAAGTACTGTCAAAACAAAACATGTAGTACTGCAGAAGTACAGTAACACCCAGTCTAAAAGGAACACACAAAAAATGCCCTTGCCCCTTAATTCTCCTCTTCAATTGGGTCCTGAATCACACCATTACAGCATGCATGTAATGCATGTACAGATGTCCCATTCAAAACCTCCCACTTCCTACCATTGAGAAGGCAGTGGATTGGCAGACCATTGAGCTTATAGATCAGCAATGTTGTTGCTATTTATATGATCTTATATGACATTGAAATTTAAATATACGCTACCTAATGCAGGTTTCTGTAATAATAAACTCCATTCTCCATTAAAATAATAAAAATACAAAATAAAATAAAAATAAATAAATAAAGGCCAAACGGGGAAAGACATGTGGAAAAAATGTATTTGCAGGACATTTTCAGGATATGCCTTAAGACTCGAAACAGCACATCTGTATGCATCCATGTATGTATGCATGCATGCATGCATGTATGTATGTACCGGTATGCACACATACACAAATTAACCACTTGTGTCATGAATTAAACACTTAAGCCCCATTTCAAACATACTGGACATAGCCGATCTAGAAGATCATGCTTGTGAGCTTGTAGATCTGCCTTTTTTTTTTCTTTCTTTTTTTGACTTATGTTACCTGATGAATTGCATTCATGTTTGCATAAATAGCCACATTAAATGATATTTTGGCCTATTCATAAATATTCTTATTTGGTAGCCTTTATTTAGTTGACATTGCATCAGTTTTCAACTACACAATCTTGGTTTGTTGTATTTGTGTGTGCATTTTATTCATTTATGTATTTCTTTTTTTTCTGTAAGGTGGAAGTAACAGCAAGTGTTCCAGTGTCTTGTCCCGGTCCATCCACCAAAGCCCAGCATGATGAGGATCAGAATCCATGCATCTGCTCAACAAAAGTACAGAAAGGTGTTGTAGCTGGGACTGATGTCAGATTTGCACCATTGACTCCTGATGGAAATGTGTTGATTGCTTGCAGTGTTGTAGCTCTCATCAAACATGTCATTGCTCCTGTGTGCACATGGCAAGGTGCAGATGTCGATGACATTTGTGTAGAGGGGAGAAAGTTGGCCATGTATCTACTTCAGCAATGCCAGAAACGTGAGGCTACACAGGGGAAGTTGTGTAATTTGATTGAACAGCACAGTGTTTTTGGCAGGAACTGGAAAGTAAAAATGGGTCAACCCGTGTACAGAGATTTTGGGCCATTTCAAGAGGAGCCTGAAATGTACGAAAAGCTGCAAGAACATTTGTTGAGGGATGGAATGTGCCTGTTGAACCTCCACGGTGCAGTTACTGCTATTATATGTCACAACAATTATTTAGTGGTATTTGATTGTGGCACACGAGATGCATTTGGGTTGGCATCCACTATAGGCACATCAGTATCTGTTTTCAACACATGCCTTAATGACCTGATGCATCATATCAGTAATCTAAAGAAGTCTTTAAATGCGCAGTGGTATGCCATCAGTTGCATTTCTGTGAAGGCAGGTCAAAATCACCCAAGTGATGGTTTTGAGTGTCTTCGTGCTACACACAAAGTTGTAGAAGCTTTTTCTGGCAGAGTGGCAGTTCTAAGTGAATTTAGACCTGAACTTGAGAACTGCACTTCTGTCCTGGTTGAAAAGAGTGTAAGAGGGTCCTTTCATCAGGGTGCAGATCTCTTTCAATATGCAGGACTTCAGTGTATGGCAATATGTCTTGTAAGCCTGGCAATGCATACGTTTACCAGTGTTTGGTCATGGCAAACACAAGACTTGGACACAGTTCTGCATTTAGGTGACAGCTTGTACACACATCTGCGAGAGAACAACATGATCAGTGGTGCATCCAAACTGTTGTGCGTTCCTGATTTGCCTAAGACGGCAGTTATTGATGGAAAGAACTTTGAGTTTGATTATGGTGATGACTATGTATGTGGTCATGTAAATGTCACTGATGGACACCTTATCCAGCTTGGTGTATACACCTCTCTACTAGAGGGATTAGAACACATGTTTGCAATTTATGACACATGTATTCTTACATTGAATGCTAGCACATGTGCAATCATTTGTCAGAATGGACAGTATGCACTGGTTGACTCTCATGCCCGGGATGCTGCTGGAATGGTATCTGGAAATGGTTGCAGCATTATTGTATATTTTAGTTGTCTCAAAGACTTGTATGATTACATTTGCAATTTGTCTGCATCAATTGGTGGGAGACAGAGGGCTTTTGAGATAGCTGGTGTTTGTGTAATTCACACAGACTCAAATGCAAGCAGCCATAAGTCTGTGTGTCCATCTGTGTGTCCAAAAGTTAAGTGTACAGATTATTTAAATACTACTAAAACCACTACATCAGGTTTGGATTCATCACTGGCATGTACCAAGAAAGAGAGGGGTACAAAGCATAAGCTTTCAGAGATAACTGAACTGGAATCAAAGAAAATGAAACACAAGGAGGTTACTGCAGTTAATTCAGATGCTGTCTTTGTTAGTGATGCAACTTCTAAAAAGCTGCAAGTAGATCCTATTTGTAAAGAAAGTGCACAAGCTCCATGCACCCAGTTGAAAACAACCAAGAATGAGAGGGGTACAAAGCATAAGATTCCAGAGGGAACTGAACTTCAATCTAAGAAAATGAAACTCGAGTTTACTGCAGTTAATACAGATGTTGTCTTTGTCAGTGATGCAACTTCTAAAAAGCTGCAGTTTGATCCTATTGGTAAAGAAGTTGCACACGCTTTATGTACCCAGTTGTATGTGGAGTTTGAAAAAGAAGTAGATGTACCAATGTCTACAGATACAGAAATTGGTATGTTGGGATTGGGAACTCCATGCAAGAATGAGACCATAGTTGCTGATGGAAACTGCTTCTTTCGAGCAATGTCCCAAGCTGTGAGTGGCACACAAAATAACCACAGGAAAATCAGACTAGCTGTTGTTAAACATCTAGAGAAGAATGTTTTGGAATATCATACAATTTTGAGAAGTGAATATTCTTCAATGGCAGAGTACATCAAAAAGACAAAAATGCGAAATGTTGGCAGTTGGGCAACTGAAGTGGAAATTCAAGCAGCCGCTGATTGTTTAGGAGTAAATATATTTACATACTTTGATGGCCGCTGGCTAGAATATAGTTGCAGAAATATGTGTTTGTCAAAACAGGGTATCTATTTGGAAAATTGCAATGGTAACCATTATGAAACTGTTGTCTGTGTTCATCAGCCTCAACTGCAAAGTTGTTATGGTTTCTGCAAATTGAACAGTGCCTATTCCAATGCATACAAATTGAAACGGCAAAGTACACATGATAGACCATTAAAGGTTTCAGAGCCTAAGAAAATGAAAACAGTGGAGTGTACAACTTCTGATTTTAGGAATAAGGTTGTTGAAGAGATACTTGGCAATGATGTAACCTGTCAACAGCAGCATAGTACAGTGAAACATGTGCAGAATGACACATCGTTTCCAACTGCAACAGATAGGAATGTTGTGATTGAAGAGACATTCACATTTAATCCCATATGCACTGAAGTTGCAAAAATACTGTGTAGAACATGTAATGTTGCATTTGAGAAACAGGATGTGCAAGTGCATACAGAATATGGGCCTTTGGGTGCTGTGTGTAAGACAAATACAACCATAGAGGATGATAACAGTTTTTTTAGATCAATATCCCAAGTGATCTGTGGCTCTCAAAAGAGTCATGTAAAAATTAGACGTGCTGTTGTAAAGTACATGGAAAATCACACTGCAGAACACATGATGATTTTGGATAAAGCCTATGTTTCAGTAGCAGAGTATGTTTCCAAGTCAAGAATGAGGTATGTTGGCAATAGAGCCTCGGACATAGAATTTCAGGCTACAGCAAATGCTTTTGGAGTAGACATATTTATATACACAGGTGAACAATGGCTGAAATACAGTTGCACTGGTACAGCATTGACCGATGAAGGAATATACTTGAAAAAAGGTGACAATAGTCATGTTGAGGCAGTAGATTGTGTCCAACATTTTGATAAGCAGGTGTGCTTTGATTTGTGCAAAGCAAGGAATTCATCTGACACACATTACATGTGTAGAAGGAATACAAAAGTACAGCCACAGAGTACTGTGACTAAGAAGTATGGCATTTCTAAGTATTTGAAAAGGAGAGGTAATTTCCAAATAAAAATTACATATCAAGAAAATGTGTTGTATAGGCAGAAAGTCATTCAAAAGTATCTGAGAAAGGAGCAGTATCGGGACAAACTTAAGGTATTAAGTAAAAGGAAATACCATGAAAATGCCTTGCACAGGGATAAAGTGAAGGGTATGAGTAAAAGTAAATATCGTGACAGTGTGTTGCATAAAGAGAAAGTCAAGGGTATGAGTAAAAGTAAATACCATGAAAATGCGTTGCATAAGGTGAAAGTTAAAGGAATAAGTAAGAGGAAGTACCGTGAAAATGAGTTACACAGGCAGAAAGTAAAAGGCATGAGTAAAAGGAAATACCATGAAAATCCTGAACATCAGAAGTGTGTTAAAGAAGTGAACATATTGAAGAGGCGCCAAATGAAAGAAAAGGCAAAGCAGTTTGATTTTGTTATGCAGAGGTTTTTAGACAAAGTAAAACATGGTCCAGAATTTGTGTGTTGTGTCTGCCATAGATTGTTGTTTAGAAATCAGGTTTTACATTGTAAAAAAGATGATTATTATAGTAAGAGTCAGACAATAGCTTCAATTGCAGAGAAATGTATACGTGAAGACTATTTACATAAATGTAATGAGGAATGTGAAACACCTTGTCCGTTGGATACAGCTAGAGGTCATCTGTGGATTTGTCACACATGCAATTCAAAGATTAAAAACGGTCAAATGCCACCTGAAAGTGCAATAAACAACTTGGGAGTTGACGCCATTCCACCAGAATTGGCTTGTTTGAATAGCTTAGAACAACATTTGATTGCTTTACATATACCGTTTCTGAAAATGGTGGCTTTACCAAAAGGTGGGCAAAATGGAGTTCATGGACCGGTGACGTGTGTTCCAGCAAATATTGAAGAGACAAGCAATTTGCTTCCCCGGTCAAATATGGAAGGGTCTCTGGTGGCTGTGAAGTTTAAGCGTAAACTTACCTATAAAGGTCACTATGAATATAAATTTGTTGATAGCATGAAAATAAGGCGGGCATTGCAATATTTAAAAGAGACTAATGTTTATTATAGAGATAAAGTGTTTAATGAAGAGTGGCTAAACGTGTTTAGTCAGGAACAAGCAAATGAGGTTGCTGGAGAAAGTACTGATAATGTGGAAAGTGCTACAGATGTTGGCAAACATGATCCTAGTGATGAAGCTACAGATTCTGGTGAAGAAGAGCTGTTGCATGATAGACACCAACACGGGATGTTCCAGGACACTTGTCTTATGCCTGTTGACATTGGTCAGGAAGCACTAGATCAATATTTTGATCACATTTTAAATTTGGCACCGGCAGAAGGCAACAATCCTGTAAGAATGCTGTCTGATCACGATAACGAAGCCAAATGCTTCCCAGTGCTTTTCCCCCAGGGAAAAAATACATACCATGAAAAAAGACAGTATCCTTTGACATTGTCACGGTATTTCAATAATAGAATTTTACATGTCGATGGCAGATTTGCGCACAATGTCGAATATATTTTCTACACTCAGTACCTATCTGAGCTCCAACAGGTTGTCCAAAGTGTATCCATAGCTTTACGGAAAGGAAGACATGCCAGTACATGCAAAAGGTTAAGCGATGATCTTTTGAAGAATGAAGAGTCTTTGAAAAGGTTGCTTGAGTTTGATGAAGGTTATCGCTTTCTTAAGCCCATTAGAGGTACACCAGCTTTTTGGCAGAAAGCACAGCGTAACCTGCTAGCTTGTGTTCGACAGCTTGGTGTTTGTACATGGTTTGGTTCCTGGTCAGCTGCTGATATGAGATGGCAAAATCTTCTTATTTGTATTTTAAAACAAGAAGGTAGAACCCAGACAGTTGAAGATTTGGAGTGGGCAGACAAGTGTGAACTGTTACGCCGCAATCCTGTCACTGCAGCGAGATTGTTTGATTACCGGTGGCATCTTTTTTTGAGGGAGGTACTTATGTCTCCATTGCGTCCGATTGGCAAAATAAATGATTACTTCTATAGGGTAGAGTTCCAACAAAGGGGAAGTCCCCATTGTCATGCTTTGTTTTGGATTGAAAATGCCCCACGTATTGGTATAAATACAGATGAAGAGGTCATTCAATTCATTGATAAATATGTAACATGTGAATTACCACAAGATGAGGCGCTATTGGATATTGTGACATCTGTGCAGCAGCATTCAAAGCGACATTCAAAAACCTGTAAAAAGAAAAATACTGTTTGCCGTTTCAATTTTCCCAGACCAGTATCTGCTCGAACATTTATATCCCATGAACAAAGGGCTGAAGATTGCAAAAAAACGTGCAAGTGTCAGGTAGATAAAAAAGATGATGTAACACAATGTGCATGTGCTAATAAGGGTCAGACAGATTCCTTTCGAATGAAAAAAGACCATGCAGCACAAATTCTGACAAAAATCAAAGTAGCTCTTACAGATGAGAACAGCAGCTATGATAGTGTGGAAGATTTGTTTGAGAGTTTAGGCATAACTCAAGCAGTTTTTGAGACTGCATATGAACGCTTGGGTCGTAATACACATATTGTGTTGAAAAGGGCGATCAATGAGGTTTGGATAAATCAATATAGCAAGCAACTGTTGTACATTTGGAATGCAAATATGGACCTCCAGTATGTTACTGATGCATACGCATGTGTAGTGTACATTATTACCTATATTTCAAAGGGGGAAAGGGAGATGGGATTGTTCTTAGAGCATGCCCAACGAGAAGCATCTAAAGATGGAAACCTTAGTGCAAAGGATGCATTGAAACAACTAGGCAGTGTTTATCTACACAACAGAGATGTTTCTGCCCAAGAGTCGGTGTATCGGTTAACAAATATGCATCTTAAGGAATGTTCAAGGAATGTTGTATTTGTGCCAACGGGAGACAATATAGTGAAAATGAGTTTGCCATTAAGTGTTCTGAGGGAAAGGGCAGCGTCACATGATCTTACCACAGAAGACATGTGGATGACTAGTTTTGTTGATCGCTATAAGAACAGGCCAGAGGATGAAGCTTTTAATGACATGTGTTTGGCAACATTTGCATCAGAATTCCGTGTCTTGAGTCAAAATGAAAAAAGCAAGACACCGATTCAATTAAACAATAATTTAGGTCGTATAACTAAAAGAACACGGACACAACCTGCAGTTATTCGTTATGCACGGTTTTCTGAGACAAAAAATCCAGAATCATTTCATCAAAGTATTTTGCAGTTGTTCCTGCCATATCGTGTAGATAGGCAGCTAAAACCTCCAAACTTTGAAACATTTGAACAGTTTTACAAGAATGGCCATGTGAGGTTCAGTGACAGATCACTAAATTCAGTCAAATCAGTTGTCGATTTAAATAGAAGCAAGTTTGAGGCAATAGATGCAGAAGAATTGGAGAACATCCAGAATTCTGTTGACATGAATGGTGCAGTTGAAGATGCCTGGTGTGAGCTGTGCCCAGAGCAAGAGTTGGAGCGTTTAGAGTGTGAGCAGGAACGGAAAGACAAAGGACAGATAGTACAGGAACACGAGGACCACATTCCAGACTTGGCAGTCAGTAGGCAGCAAGTTGCACATTTGGAAAAGAAAAATAACATAATGTGCAGAAGTGATGGTTTATCTTTAATTAGATCTCTGAATGAGACACAGTTGTCCATTTTCTATCAGATACGACAGTGGTGCTTAGACAAAATAATGCAAAGAAATCCAGATCCATTTCATGTATTCATTACAGGTGGCGCAGGAACTGGGAAAAGCCATTTAGTAAAAGCCATTCAGTATGAGGCAATGAGATTACTGTCAACAGAGTGTCTCCAGCCTGACAACACTTGTGTACTGTTAACAGCTCCCACAGGGATTGCTGCTTACAATTTGAAGGCAACAACTATTCACAACACATTTAGCATCGCAACAAATGCTTCCTTACCATACACACCTTTAGGTGAAGAAAAGCTAAATTCTTTGCGTGCCAAATATAGTGATTTGCAGATTTTGATAGTGGATGAAATATCCATGGTTGATCACAAAATGCTGTCTTATATCCATGGTAGATTAAGACAGATTAAACAAACAGGCAACTCTCCATTTGGAAATGTGAGTGTAATTGCTGTTGGAGATTTCTACCAGTTGCCTCCAGTAAAAGCGAAGCCTCTGTATGTTGATAATGTAGGTGTCAACTTGTGGTCTAGTCTATTTAAGGTTGTGGAATTGAAAGAAATTGTTAGGCAAAAAGACCCTGTGTTTGCAGAGGTATTGAACAGGATACGGATTCATCCAAAAGGTACCCCAATGTTAAACAGTGACATTCAAATATTGAGACAACGTGAAACTGGTGAAGACAGCACAGCTTTGCACATATTTCCTAAAGTTAGACAGGTCGAAGCGCATAATCTTGATCAGCTAATTAAGACATGTCCAGAATATGTCACAATAGAAGCTCAGGATTTTGTAAACAGTAAGAAAACAGGGGAGCTTGAATTAAAAAGCAAACATCACACCAAAACTAACAGGACATGTTTGGAAGAAAAGCTGTTGCTGGGGGAGAACGCTCGTGTAATGTTGTGTAAAAACGTGGATGTTGCAGATGGTCTGGTTAATGGGGTATGTGGTACCGTAACACATATAATCAGTTCTGACAACGGCAGCTTTCCTAAAAAAGTGTATGTCAAATTTGATGATGATCAGGTTGGCATACAAAGGAGGAAATCTGCAAGTGTTTCAATAGATACACAGGGTTCTACAGGTATTGAACCAGAGGAAGAAAGGGTCACAAATAAAGGTGGAATGCGACGACAATTTCCACTTAAACTTGCTTGGGCTTGTACAGTACATAAAGTGCAAGGCGTTACTGTTGATAGTGCTGTGGTGTGTCTTGAGGAGATATTTTCTCCAGGACAGGCATATGTGGCATTAAGTCGTGTTAGAAGCTTGGCAGGGTTGGTTATTCAAGGATTTGAAGCAAAAAGCATTACAAAAATGCATTGTAAGGATGGCATTAAAGATGCAATTCAGAGTATGCCCCCATTCTTGATTGATAAGGTACACAATGAAGACACATTTAAGAAGAACACTTTTTCTGTGTTCTTGATGAATGTGCAAAGTTTGACTTTACATGTAGCCGACTTGGCAAAGTGTACACAACATTTGCAAGTTAACTGTATTGCTGTCACAGAAACATGGCTGCCTGCTGCTTCCTCATTTGAATCAGTCAACATTGATGGTTATAGTTATCATAATTGTCCAAGAAGTGAATCCTACAGTAGCTGCAACCCAGAATTGGTTGCATTGCAAGGACAACAACATGGTGGAGTTGGCTTGTATAGTGCAGATGATGTTGCATACAACATTATCAAAGTACCAAATGTCAATGTGGAATGTTTGGTTTACAATTGTGTTACTTATAACATTCTAATCGCAGTCGTTTATCGCCCACCATCTTATCGCATTTCTTTGTTTAAAGAACACCTAGACAAGTTACTTGATTGGCTAGATCCAAAAAGTAGCACAATTGCTGTCATGGGAGATTTCAACGATGACGTTTTGAACTCATCAACAGTCTGCAAATGTATAACTGAAAAAGGGTATGTTCAGCTTGTCACACAACCCACAACAGAGAGAGGCACATTAATTGACCATGTGTATGTGAAAACAACACACTATGAAGTAGACTCAATAGTGTTGCCAACATATTTCAGTGACCATGAGGGGATTGTATGTTCTTTTAAAAGTAAAACCTTCCAAAATGACAATGAAGAATAACAACTTAGTTTGACAATGGATTCAAACAGAATGCAAGGTTTCTGTGCAACATAAACAATATGTATGTATATGTAAGGTGTTTTTTTTGTTTTGTTTTTTTTACAGTGTGTGCAATTTAAACCCAATATTGTTTTGTCCTGCATTACAACATGTATGTATTTGTAAAAGAAGAAAATGTGTCAACATTCAGTAGGGGTGGGTAGCCTTTATTTTTACCCTGTTTTTTCACCTGTTTTCTGATTAGGAGTTAGGTAAGAGATCTGTATTTTTGTTTATTTGATTTGATTAGGTAAGTTTAGGATGATCCTGTTTAGTTTCCTTTTGTTTATTGTTTTGGCTGTTAGCCCATCCTGAGGCTTCACAATGATTTTAATAAAAAAAAGGCTTAACAGGGTGAAAATGTATTGTTGGTGGTTCTTATGAGCTTGAAATAGGGGTCGTTATCAGTTTAATCACACAAAGCTGAAGTTATGGTAATGGTACTCCTGGTTTACAGGGACATGATTAAATTCCCTGCAATATGCTACTGGCACTTACGTTGAAGCCTATATTTTTGATTAACTTTTCATCGTTAAGGTGTCTTGTGTACGCTGAGCGAATTCAAAGTTGATCCAATTAACCTCCTAGGAGGAGTTTGTTAAAGTGCAACACGTGAAAACAGCCAAAAATGTGCCAAAAAGCCACAAAGATGTAAAAATGTCTGATTTCCTGTTTGGTTTCCGACATGGTGCCAAGAGACTTTTTTGTAAGTCTGGGCATGATTCGGGTGTGGACCGATTTTGGTACACGTAGGTGAAACCGTATAGTGGGGCTGCACCGTTGTAATGTTGTAGGGGACGCTATTGAGCCATTTGGCCATGCCCCCTTTAGATTTTTTTGAATACGCAATTTTTCACCACTTGTGATGTGTGTGCAAAGTTGCACAACTTTTGGAGTACGTGTTGCGCCTCAAAAACGCGATTCTTTATCGGGAATAATAATAATCTTTGCAATTAGAATAGGGACCTCACACCACTGTGGTGCTCAGGCCCTAATAAAGCTGCAAGCAGCATTAAGGGGCAACAGCCAAACAGAAGAGGGGACGGGGCCAAGTTAAACCAATTAAGGTGAAGGACTCTTAACTCATTGACTGCCAAGGCCCGAGTTTCCTGAGTTATTACAGTAGTCCCAGGCTGCCACAGCCCGAGTTTCCCGAGTTGGAAGCCATTTTGAAAAAAAAGAAAAAAATATATATATATTTTTTATAAAAACATTTCTAAAAATGCCTAAAATGTATTGGGCATGATCGCAATCGCGAAATTGCATGGTTAGCCCCATAACAAACACATCTTTCAAAATGGCAAAAATGGCTGTTTTGTCTGACTTTGAAGGCTTCTATCTCATAAATGCCTGAACGGATTTCCAAGCGGATTTTTTTGTTTGAAAGCTGTTAAAAAGTACTACACATATGGTGCATATATGGTGAATGGGCGTGCACGATCCGTGCACAAAAAATTGATCCATGCACTAGAAATTTAGGAAGGTGGCAGTGTTTGTTTTGTCTGACTTTGAAGGCTTCTATCTCATGAATGCCTGAACAGATTTCCATGCGGATTTTTTTGTTTGAAAGCTGTTAAAAAGTACTACACATATGATGCATATATGGTGCATGGGCGTGCAAGATCCGTGCACTAAAATCTTATCCGTGCACTAGAAATCTAGGAACGTGGCATCCTGGTACTTGGCGGCCATCTTGAAAAGGGCATTCAATGAGTTAATGAAGTCATATGACACCAACCACACGTTTGTATGACAAATGGTTCATAAGATATAGAGGCACTTCCTGTTTGGTGAGGGGCACTTCCTGTTTGGCGAGATAGGCCCCAATTATGGTTAAGGACTCTTAATCAAGTCATTTGACGTCAACCACACGTCTGTACGACAAACGGTTCATGAGATAAAGAGGCACTTCCTGTTTGGTGAAGGGCACTTCCTGTTTGGCGAAGGAAGTGCCAATTATGGTTAAGGACTCTTACTCAAGTCATATGACATCAGCCACGAGTCTGTACGACAAACGGTTCATGAGTTATAGAGGCGCCACGAGTCTGTACGACAAACGGTTCATGAGTTATAGAGGCACTTCCTGTTTGGTGAAGGGCACTTCCTGTTTGGCGAAGGAGGCGTCAATTAAGGTGAAGGACTCTTAATCAAGTCATATGACATCAGCCACGAGTCTGTACGACAAACGGTTCATGAGTTATAGAGTCACTTCCTGTTTGGCAAAGGGCACTTCCTGTTTGGCGAAGGAAGCGTCAATTAAGGTTAAGGACTCTTAATCAAGTCATATGATACCAGCCAAAACTCTGTACGATAAACGGTTGATGAGTAACAGCCATTGCGCTATTACACTATTACACTTATTACACTATTACACTATTACGCTTATTGCGCTATTACACTATTACACTTATTGCACTATTACACTATTACACTTATTGCGCTATTACACTATTACACTTATTACACTTATTACACTATTACACTATTACATTATTACACTTATTGTGCTATTACACTATTACATTTATTACAATATTACACTTATTGTGCTATTACACTATTACACTTATTACACTATTACACTATTACACGTATTACACTATTACACTATTACACTATTACACTTATTACACTATTACACTATTACACTTATTGCGCTATTACACTATTAAACTTATTACACTATTACACTTATTACACTATTACACTTATTGCGCTATTACACTATTACACTTATTACACTATTACAGTTATTGCGCTATTACACTATTACACTTATTACACTATTACACTATTACACTTATTGTGCTATTACACTATTACACTTATTACACTATTGCACTTATTGCGCTATTACACTATTACACTTATTACACTATTACACTATTACACTATTACAATTATTACACTATTACACTTATTGCGCTATTACACTATTACACTTATTACACTATTACACTTATTGCGCTATAACACTATTACACTTATTGCACTATTACAATATTACACTATTACACTTACTACACTATTACACTATTACACTTATTGCACTATTACACTATTACACTTATTACACTATTACACTATTACACTTATTACACTATTACACTTATTGTGCTATTACACTATTACACTTATTACACTATTACACTTATTACACTATTACACTATTACACTATTACACTTATTACACTATTACACTTATTACACTATTACACTTATTGCCCTATTACACTATTAAACTATTACAATTATTACACTATTACACTATTACACTTATTACACTATTACACTATTACACTTATTGCCCTATTACACTATTACACTATTACACTTATTACACTATTACACTTATTACACTATTACACTTTTTACACTATTACACTTATTACATTATTACACTTATTGCCCTATTACACTATTACACTATTAAACTATTACAATTATTACACTATTACACTTATTACACTATTACACTATTACACTTATTGCCCTATTACACTATTACACTATTACACTATTACACTTATTGCCCTATTACACTATTACACTATTACACTTATTACACTATTACACTATTACACTTATTACACTATTACACTTATTACACTATTACACTATTACACTTATTACACTATTACACTTTTTACACTATTACACTATTACACTTATTGTGCTATTACACTATTACACTTATTACACTATTACACTTATTGTGCTATTACACTATTACACTTAATACACAATTACACATATTGCGCTATTACACTATTACACTTATTACACTATTGCGCTATTACACTATTACACTTATTGCACTATTACACTATTACACTTATTGCGCTATTACACTATTACACTTATTACACTTATTACACTATTACACTATTACACTTATTGTGCTATTACACAATTACACTTATTACACTATTACACTATTACACTTATTACACTATTACACTTATTGTGCTATTACACTATTACACTTATTACACTATTACACTTATTGCGCTATTACACTATTACACTTATTACACTATTACACTATTACACTATTACACTTATTACACTATTACACTATTACACTTATTGCACTATTACACTATTACACTTATTACACTATTACACTATTACACTATTACACTTATTACACTATTACACTTATTGCGCTATTACACTTATTACACTATTACACTTATTGCGCTATTACACTTATTACACTATTACACTATTACACTTATTACACTATTACACTTATTGTGCTATTACACTATTACACTTATTACACTATTACACTTATTGCGCTATTACACTATTACACTTATTACACTATTACACTATTACACTATTACACTTATTACACTATTACACTATTACACTTATTGCGCTATTACACTATTACACTTATTACACTATTACACTTATTGCGCTATTACACTATTACACTTATTGCACTTTTACAATATTACACTATTACACTTATTACACTAGTACACTATTACACTTATTGCGCTATTACACTATTACACTTATTACACTATTACACTATTACACTTATTACACTATTACACTTATTGTGCTATTACACTATTACACTTATTACACTATTACACTTATTACACTATTACACTATTACACTTATTACACTATTACACTTATTACACTATTACACTTATTACACGTATTACACTGATACACTTATTACACTTATTACACTTATTGCGCTATTACACTTATTACACCTAGACACTGTTACACTATTGCACTTATTACAAACCATTGACAAGATAGCAAATAGGAACTATCAATAATCGACCAATCAGAAGAGGGGGCGGGGCTAACTTAAACCAATTAAGGTGAAGGACTCTTAGTCAAGTCATATGATACCAGCCACAACTCTGTACGATAAACGGTTGATGAGTAACAGCCAAAAAAGGAACAATCAAGTTTCGGCCAATCAGAAAAGGGGGCGGGGCTTAGTTAAACCAATTAAGGTGAAGGACTCTTAGTCAAGTCATATGATACCAGCCACAACTCTGTACGATAAACGGTTGATGAGTAACAGCCAAAAAAAGGAACAATCAAGTATGGACCAATCAGAAGAGGGGGCACTTCCTGTTTGGTGAAGGAAGTTTGACCCTTTGCCACGGGCACGCCGTTTTACGAAAACTCACGATTCGCACAACTTTTCATCGTTAAGGTGTCTTGAGTATGCCGAGCGAACTTGAAGTTGATCCGATTAACCCCCTAGGAGGAGTTCGTTAAAGTGCGACACGTGAAAACGGCCAAAAATACACCAAAACGCCACTAATTAGTCAAAATGGCTGACTTCCTGTTTGGTTTCGGACGTGGCGCCGAGAGACTTTTTTGTGAGTCCGGACACGATACAGATGTGTACCGATTTTCGTACGTGTAGGTGAAACCGTATGGTGGGGCTTGAGGCACGAAGTTTTGTAGGGGGCGCTGTTGCACCATTAGGCCACGCCCCCTTTTATTTTTTTTTAAATACGTACATTTTCGCCACTTGTGATGTGTGTGCAAAGTTGCGCAACTTTTTGAGTACGTTTTGCGCCTCAAAAACGCGATTTACTTTCGGGAAAATAATAATAATAATAATCTTTGCAAATACAATAGGGTCCTCTCACACTGTGTGTGCTCGGGCCCTAATAATCTTTGCAAATACAATAGGGTCCTCACACACTGTGTGTGGCTCGGGCCCTAATAATCTTTGCAATTACAATAGGGTCCTCACACTGTGTGTGCTCGGGCCCTAATTAAAGCTGCAAGCAGCAATGACCGGGCCCTCGGAGATCTACCCACGTCACAAGGGGTAGCAGCCAATTAGCATTAGAATTTTTGAATCAGCATTAGCATTTGTTAGCATTAGCATGTGTTAGCATTAGCATGTGTTAGCATTAGCATTAGCATTTGTTAGCATTAGCATTAGCATGTGTTAGCATTAGCATTAGCATGTGTTAGCATTAGCATTAGCATTTGTTAACATTAGCATTAGCATGTATTAGCATTAGCATTTGTCAGTATTAGCATGTGTTAGCATTAGCATTAGCATTTGTTAGCATTAGCATGTGTTAGCATTAGCATAAGCATTTGTTAGCATTAGCATTAGCATGTGTTAGCATTAGCATTAGCATTTTTTAGCATTAGCATTTGTTGTGCGAATCGTGTTGCGCGAGAAAAAAATTTGAGAAAAAAAATTTTGAGAAAAAAAAATTTGAGAAAAAAAAATTTGAGAAAAAAAATTTGAGAAAAAAAAATTTGAGAAAAAAAATTTTGAGAAAAAAAAATTGAGCAAAAAAAATTTGAGAAAAAAAATTTTTGAGAAAAAAAAATGTTGAGAAAAAAAATTTGAGAAAAAAAAAATTTGAGAAAAAAAAATTTGAGAAAAAAAAAATTGAGAAAAAAAAATTTGAGAAAAAAAAATTTTTGAGAAAAAAAAATTTGAGAAAAAAAAAATTGAGAAAAAAAAATTTAAAAAAAAAAATTGAAAAAAAGAAAATTTGAGAAAAAAAAATTTGAGAAAAAAAAAATTTTGAGAAAAAAAAAATTGAGAAAAAAAAAATTGAGAAAAAAACATTTTTGAGAAAAAAAAAGTATGACACCAGCCGCGAGTCTGTACGACAAACGGTTCATGAGTTATAGAGGCACTTCCTGTTTGGTGAAGGGCACTTCCTGTTTGGCGAAGGAAGCGTCAATTAAGGTTAAGGACTCTTAATCAAGTCATATGATACCAGCCACAACTCTGTACGATAAACGGTTGATGAGTAACAGCCAAAAAAGGAACAATCAAGTTTCGGCCAATCAGAAAAGGGGGCGGGGCTTAGTTAAACCAATTAAGGTGAAGGACTCTTAGTCAAGTCATATGATACCAGCCACAACTCTGTACGATAAACGGTTGATGAGTAACAGCCAAAAAAGGAACAATCAAGTTTCGGCCAATCAGAAAAGGGGGCGGGGCTTAGTTAAACCAATTAAGGTGAAGGACTCTTAGTCAAGTCATATGATACCAGCCACAACTCTGTACGATAAACGGTTGATGAGTAACAGCCAAAAAAAGGAACAATCAAGTATGGACCAATCAGAAGAGGGGGCACTTCCTGTTTGGTGAAGGAAGTTTGACCCTTTGCCACGGGCACGCCGTTTTACGAAAACTCACGATTCGCACAACTTTTCATCGTTAAGGTGTCTTGAGTATGCCGAGCGAACTTGAAGTTGATCCGATTAACCCCCTAGGAGGAGTTCGTTAAAGTGCGACACGTGAAAACGGCCAAAAATACACCACAACGCCACTAATTAGTCAAAATGTCTGACTTCCTGTTTGGTTTCGGACGTGGCGCCGAGAGACTTTTTTGTGAGTCCGGACACGATACAGATGTGTACCGATTTTCGTACATGTAGGTGAAACCGTATGGTGGGGCTTGAGGCACGAAGTTTTGTAGGGGGCGCTGTTGCGCCATTACGCCACGCCCCCTTTTATTTTTTTTTAAATACGTAAATTTTCGCCACTTGTGATGTGTGTGCAAAGTTGCGCAACTTTTTGAGTACGTTTTGCGCCTCAAAAACGCGATTTACTTTCGGGAAAATAATAATAATAATTAAAGCTGCAAGCAGCAATGGACGGGCCCTCGGAGCTCTTCCCACGTCACAAGGCCAGCAGCCAATCAGAAACCAAACAGGAAGTCAGCCATTTCGACTAATTAGTGGCGTTTTGGCGCATTTTTGGCCGCTATCACGGGTCGCACTTTAACGATAGTTTAACGTTTTTCTCAAAAAAAAATTTGAGAAAAAAAATTTGAGAAAAAAAAATGTTGAGAAAAAATTTTTTTGAGAAAAAAATGTTTTGAGAAAAAAAAATTGAGAAAAAAAAATTTGAGAAAAAAAAAATTTGAGAAAAAAAAAATTTGAGAAAAAAAAAATTTGAGAAAAAAAAAATTTGAGGAAAAAAATTTTGAGAAAAAAAAATTTTGAGAAAAAAAAATGTTGAGAAAAAAAATTTGAGAAAAAAATGTTTTGAGAAAAAAAAATTTGAGAAAAAAAAAATTTGAGAAAAAAAATTTGAGAAAAAAAAAATTTGAGAAAAAAAAATTTTGAGGAAAAAAAAAATTAAGAAAAAAAAAATTGAGAAAAAAAAAATTTGAGCAAAAAAAATTTGAGAAAAAAAAAATTTGAGAAAAAAAAATTTGAGAAAAAAAAATTTGAGAAAAAAAAATTTGAGAAAAAAAAAATTTGAGAAAAAAAATTTGAGAAAAAAAAATTTTGAGAAAAAAAAATTTTGAGGAAAAAAAAAATTAAGAAAAAAAAAATTGAGAAAAAAAAATTTGAGAAAAAAAAATTTGAGAAAAAAAATGTTGAGAAAAAAAAAATGTTATGACACCAGCCGCGAGTCTGTACGACAAACGGTTCATGAGTTATAGAGGCACTTCCTGTTTGGTGAAGGGCACTTCCTGTTTGGCGGAGGAAGCGTCAATTAAGGTTAAGGACTCTTAATCAAGTCATATGATACCAGCCACAACTCTGTACGATAAACGGTTGATGAGTAACAGCCAAAAAAAGGAACAATGAAGTATGGACCAATCAGAAGAGGGGGCACTTCCTGTTTGGTGAAGGAAGTTTGACGCTACGCCACGGGCACGCCGTTTTACGAAAACTCACGATTCGCACAACTTTTCATCGTTAAGGTGTCTTGAGTATGCCGAGCGAACTTGAAGTTGATCCGATTAACCCCCTAGGAGGAGTTCGTTAAAGTGCGACACATGAAAACGTCCAAAAATACACCAAAACGCCACTAATTAGTCAAAATGGCTGACTTCCTGTTTGGTTTCGGACGT
The DNA here is from genome assembly GCF_963921795.1 of Nannobrachium achirus. Taxonomy (NCBI): domain Eukaryota; kingdom Metazoa; phylum Chordata; class Actinopteri; order Myctophiformes; family Myctophidae; genus Nannobrachium; species Nannobrachium achirus. Next base: position 64,712,959 of record NC_137814.1, read on the forward strand.
GGCGCCGAGAGACTTTTTTGTGAGTCCGGACACAATACAGATGTGTACCGATTTTCATACGTGTAGGTGAAACCGTATGGTGGGGCTTGAGGCACGAAGTTTTGTAGGGGGCGCTGTTGCGCCATTAGGCCACGCCCCCTTTTTTTTTTTTTTAAATACGTACATTTTCGCCACTTGTGATGTGTGTGCAAAGTTGCGCAACTTTTTGAGTACGTTTTGCGCCTCAAAAACGCGATTTACTTTCGGGAAAATAATAATAATAATAATCTTTGCAAATACAATAGGGTCCTCACACACTGTGTGTGGCTCGGGCCCTAATAATCTTTGCAAATACAATAGGGTCCTCTCACACTGTGTGTGCTCGGGCCCTAATAAATTAGTCCATATTATATAATTGAGGGCATTATGTCAACAGTGCCGATAACGCAGAACTAAACCAAATAATTGTAGGCCTATCCCTGTTCTTATATGCATTGAGGAAAATGCACTCAGATTAGTATTTGCTCCATTTCTGTGTAACTACTGTACATGGAGGTGTGTTTCAGTGTGGGACAATGCTGCCCTCTAGAGGTCCAGACTTGCATGTGATCTGAACAGTATAAGCCTGTCTTCTATCTATACAGTGGTTCTCAGGGGGTCCCCAGATGATTAGCTTAACGTGCAACATTGTGTATATGGTATCTGATAATGGATGGAGAAGAACGCCCGCACACTGTTTATATGCTCCAAAAACGTACTTTTATTATAGGCAACTGCAACGTTTCGACTTTACGTCTTCGTCTTCAAAGGTGTAGTAACAGACAAAGAACCCCTTATATACAGGACCATTAATTGATTTTAAGGCATAACACCTGGGAGTAGGGTGGTGCTCAAACCACCCTACTCTAATCACAGGGACTGGATAGCTCCACCCCTCAAAAGAGTATAGACCTTTACTCAAATACTTGTACTTACTCAAACTTACATACAATGTATCAATGAAGGAGTACATGTTATGAACAATAAGATAATTATATACAAAATGTAAATAAAAAACCTTTAGTCATGAAAAAGGTTAAAGTTTACAAATAAAGTACAAAAACAACAAAATAATCAACATGACATGATTAGGTTTTTACCCTGCTGAAAAAAACAGCTAAAACCAGCTTATGATGGTAGCTGGTTTTATCTGGTATTAACTGGTCTTAGATGGTTTGAAGCTGGTTTAGATGGTATACCAGGCTGGACAAGCTGGTCAGGCTGGTCCAGCTGGTTTTTCAGTGTAGTTGGTTATAGCTGTTCTAAGATTCAGCTGGTCTTTGATGGTCAGCCAGCTGGCTGGCTGGACAGAGCAGCAAAGCCAAGCTGGATTCAGCTGGTCTTTGATGGTCAGAAAGCTGTCTGGGCAAAGCTGGTAGCTGGTCAAATGGGTGGACTGACCAGCAAAGACCAGCTTACCAGCTGGACATATAGCTGGTGACTGGTCAGAAGGCTGGATAGACCAGTAAAGCCCAGCTGATAGGCTGGTCAAGTTTTCAGTGGTTCCCAACCTGTGGGTTGGGACCCCCCTGGGGGTCCCCACATTATTTTGGGGGTTCCCCAGATGTTAAAGGGGAGTTTCAGTCAAAAACGACTTTCCTACCTTTGAAATGATGATCCAGGAAGGCTCTGGGCTGATCCGTGTGTTGTTTTACCCAAAGCAGCATTTTGTTCATTTATCGATTTTCTCCCCTGCACCCCACGGCTCCAAAACGGCACCTTTAGGGTCGTACCGTAATCCGGTTATTATTCTCGCTCAAAATTCACTTTTCTCGCTCGGTCTCAGTCCCTCATACTGTAGTTAGCATATCCGAGCTACATCAGCTCCTGGTCGCCGCCATGTTTGTTTACTTCAAGCTCAACTCTCAACTCGCAGCCCAGGAGAGAACACTGGGAAATCCCGTTTTGTATCGCGTGACTCCCCGACGCGCGACGAACAATAAAACACAAAAATGCTCTTAGCCAAAGAAAAAAGATGTAACTATGTCGACAAAGTCTGCAGAGTGATGTATGGTGTAGCCTCTTGTCTGCCTCAACAGGTAACAGGCTGTGGGGGAGGGAGGTGGAGCTGTGAGAGCAGCAGCAGCAGCAGCTCATGAACGCGCGTTTCCCAACGGGTTAGGGATTTCCCAGTGTTTCTCTCCTGTGCTGAGAGTTGAGAGTTGAGCTTGAAGTAAACAAACATGGCGGCGACCAGGAGCTGATGTAGCTCGGATATGCTAACTACAGTATGAGGGACTGAGACCGAGCGAGAAAAGTGAATTTTGAGCGAGAATAATAACCGGATTACGGTACGACCCTAAAGGTGCCGTTTTGGAGCCGTGGGGTGCAGGGGAGAAAATCGATAAATGAACAAAATGCTGCTTTGGGTAAAACAACACCCGGATCAGCCCAGAGCCTTCCTGGATCATCATTTCAAAGGTAGGAAAGTCGTTTTTGACCGAAACTCCCCTTTAAGCTCAATGTTAACATTGTTTTCTCACTCAACAGTAAACAGCATACAGTATAAGTGGGTAGCTGCACATTTCTAAAATGACTATTCAACCTTTAAAATTTAAAATTAAAAAACAAAATAAACATTGGCCATGTTGTCAAATATTAGAGGCAGAATTTGTGAAAATAAGGCGCTTTTCCACTGCAAGGTGTAACCAGAACTTTCAGGAACCAGAACCTATTTTTTTGGTTCTGGTTTTGTTTCCATTGCGAACGGCCCGGTTCCAGACGAGGTTCCTGGAACCTCCTGGAACCTTTTTTAGGTCCTGCTCCTGATGTAGAACTAAACTTGAGTTCTGGGAACCTATGGGCGGGGCCAGCAGCGCTCCGGCTCTCGATTGGTCGAGCGGAGGTAACGACACCGAGGAGAACGGGGAGAAATCTCTCACAACACAACAGCGTCATTTTTAAAATCCTATTCTGACAGACAGAAACACAGAAACACTATGGACGCGACGCCAGACGACAGCCACGACACATTGGTCAAGTGAATGTGATGATAGAGGCTCTTATTTGTGTGAGCATAAAGCCTCCAACAGTATTGTGTGAATGGTGTGGAACATAGGATTAGTATTAATTTGTATTACAATTGTTTATAGTGGAAAATACTTAACCTTCTACAATCTGAAAGGTGACGCAAACTGTTGCCACAAATGTCATTGCTAAAGGGTTTTTCCATTGTTTTGATTCAATGAGCTGCTTCAGACTATTTGACCAAAATGAAGGGTTTTTCCCCTGTATGAATCCTCATGTGCTTCTTCAGAGTACCATTTTCATAAAAGCTCTTGCCACACATTTCACAACTATATGGTCTCTCCCCTGTATGAACCCTCATGTGCTGCTTCAGGTGACCACTTTGAATGAAACTGTTGCCACAAATTTCACAGCTAAAGGGTTTTTCACCTTTATGATTCAGCATGTGCTGCTTCAGACTGTTTGCATGACTGAAGCTGTTGCCACAAACTGTACAGCTGAATGGCTTCTCCCCTGTATGAACCCTCATGTGACTCTTCAGAGTACCATTATCACTAAAGCTCTTGCCACACATTTCACAGCTCTTGCCACACATTTCACAGCTATGTTTTTTCCCCTGTATGAATCACCATGTGCTTCTTCAAAGTACCATTATCACTAAAGCTGTTGCCACAAACATGACAACTAAAGGGTTTTTCCCCTGTATGAACCCTCATGTGCTGCTTCAGATGACTATTTTGACTGAAACTGTTGCCACACATTTCACAGCTAAAGGGTTTTTCACCTGTATGATTCAGCAGGTGCCGCTTCAGATTGTTTGCTTGACTAAAGCTGTTGCCACAAACTGTACAGCTGAAGGGTTTCTCCCCTGTATGAATCCTCATGTGCGCCTTCAGAGTACCATTATCACTAAAGCTGTTGCCACAAACTGTGCAGCTAAAGGGTTTCTCCCCTGTATGAACCCTCATGTGGTCCTTCAGAGTACCATTCTCACTAAAGCTCCTGCCACACATTTCACAACTATATGGTTTCTCCCCTGTATGAACCCTCTTGTGCTGCTTCAGACTACTACTGTTACTAAAGCTGCTGCCACAATCTGTACAGCTGAAGGGTTTCTCCCCTGTATGAACCCTCATGTGCTGCTTCAGATTACTACTCAAACTAAAGCTGCTGCCACAATCTGTACAGCTGAAGGGTTTTTCCCCTGTATGAATCCTCATGTGCTGCTTCAGACTACCATTTCGACTAAAGCTGTTGCCACAAACTGTGCAGCTAAATGGTTTCTCCCCTATATGAATACTCATGTGCTGCTTCAGATGACGATTGTGACTAAAGCTGTTGCCACAAAGAGTACATACAAAGGGCCTTCCCCTCATGGATGGCTTCTCTTTTGATGATTTCACACCGTGGAACAGTTTGCAGCTCATAGACAATCTGTGTCCTTTCACATGTTGAGTCTTGTGTGATTGCTGTTTGTTTAAAACTGACTGGGCTTCACTGGTCTCCTCCCACTCACCACTGTCTTCAGTATCAGATTCAGAACAGTGTGAAGAGAGGAGCTGAGCATCACTGGTTGGTTGTGATGTTTCACAGTCCTCTTCCACCTAAAATAAATACATAGCATATTTCTGTTAATTCTAGATTTGGTTTCTACCAACATTTTGGGCAATAACATACCAAGTCACTTAAACTCAAGCAACTATACTGTACAATTGATTTGATCAAACTACTTTGGCCCTCTCCTTTAATAAACAACACTTAAAATCTATTGAGCAGAAATAATTGATCTACAGGCTCAAGCCATGTTGGCATCGACACTGTTGTTTTTAATGCTACTGTTAAATGCTGTGTAATAAGGCCTCATCCAACAGATATCATTTATAATCAACTTACCATTTTACTTTGTGGAACAGCTGTGTATTCCACGGTGTTGGAAAGATGCGATAGAACCTTTTCATCCTTTAGATCCAACAGTCCACTGTTAAACCTTACACGTGTTAGAGGGACGAAACAAGCCTTCAACACTGCTGCTGTTGCATTCACCTGTAAAATCAAATGCAGAAAAAAAGACAATTCGTGAAAATGTGTCTTGTGAAAAGCAGATGTTTGAATGTTATATCATTATAATAGTTATGCATTAACAATGTGGTGGGATGGAACACACCATCAACAGTAGGATATGTGTTTTATACTATTTGTGACGGATAATCCACGTAACTACCCGATAATTGCGACCATAGGTCGCAGTTATGAAGATTGTCACATCTTGTCCATATAATTTCTGTCTCATTGTCTATCTATATCTGCTGAAATTGTGTGACATCACATCGTTGTGATCACATAATTCCGTCCTTGTCCCTTGTATGACCATATATGGAGATCCATGATCGCCATATGACCTATGACATAACATTGTCGTGACATCACATTGTGACATCACATTCCGACCTTTTCCCTATGCCCATATATGAAGATCCCTGATGTCAGAAGCCCATAGCTTGCAATGCCCATATATGGACAAACTGTGTGGTCTATAACATAAGACATCTATGATGTCAGACCTCAGTCATATCCATATTTGGGAAAATATTGTCACATTTTTTGTTCAACTTAAACAACAAACCGTAACTCTAATTGCTTGCAAATTAATTCTGTCCTGTGCGAGGTCACTTTTCGCCCTTATGCGTCTTACTGTTAACCTGACTGCGCCAGATGGTGGCAGCAGTGCGTATGCCTGCATAACGCTCTGCCTTTACCATCTGAGATTGCTCGGGGAGAGTTGATAACACTCATAAAGTCCCGGGCCGGACGAATCAGCGGCAGCTACGGGCGGGCTCTGAGCGGCTCTGAGCCAATAGTCTGATTGCAGACCATGTGGAAACCCAGGAGGCGCATTCTGGGTGTAACGTCATGCAGACAGGCCAATATGAGTGGTTGGAGTTGGCACTCCCAGACTGTGATAGAGACGGCCCCATCCAATCCAATCGAATTTGATATTTGCATACGCACTGCTGCCACCATCTGGCGCAGTCAGGTTATCTTACTGGTAGATAATACATGCAATAAGACAAACATAACAAACCTGGAGCTCAATCTTCCTCCTTTTGGTTTCTCTACTGGACTGTTCAACTTCCCCTGGTTGGTTCATCTGTAATGATAAATGTCTTGGTATTAAACACAAGGGGGAAATAGAGGATACACAAATCTAATGTCTAACTATTATTTTAATTCTGCCGAAAACCAGGACAATTTTGTAGTGAATGTTGAAAACCGGGACATAGATATTTGTCGGGACACCGGGAAACGCAGCTTGAAAACGGGACAGTCCTACTAGTCACCCTAGCCTAGTGCCCACTTAACCTGTACAAGATTTGAAAAAGTTTGTTGAATATATCACATTTAAGGTCTCATTTCAACAAGTGCTATAAAACCTGTGAATGTCATAATGGCATAAACAATAAGCTGAGAAGGGTAGCCTACATTTTGGAGGTTCAAATCATTTATATCCTAGCCTACTTAACATTATTTCATACAATGTTATATTTTATTATTTACTTTAGCAGTTTTACACTAGAAGGTGTTTGCAAAATGTGAAACACATATATACACACAATAGACTACATAGGCCTATCTGGTTCCTGTGATTATGGTTCGAATAGAATATAACGTGTTACAACTAGGGATGCCCCGATCAGGGTTTTTTTGCTCCCGATCCGATACCGATCAAATATTATTGCTTCCGATTCGATCCCGATCTTTCCCGATCCGATCTTTTGGCAAGGCATTAAGAAGAAAAATAAATTCTATTCATTCTATCACTTGGTTCTCAACCTTTTCAGGCCGTGACCCCCAAAATAATCATATTTTAACTGGGGACCCCCAACCCTGAAGAGTTGAGGAAGTATATTTTGTATAACACGGTTCTATTGTGAAAATAGCAGATCTACATGCTCACAACGCCTCGCAACGCGAGGAGTTGTGAGCATGTAGATCGGCTATTTTCACAATTTCTGGCTTTAATATTTAACAATTTGGCCAATGTTTAATTTGTCATTTTAGAGGTATTAAAAAGTCCTTAATTTTTCACTTTCGAAATGTGCAGATACCCTCTATACACTTAAACTTTATGTTGATTTGTTTACTGTTGAGAGAGAAAACAATGTTGCACATTAAGTTAATCATCTGGGGACCCCCCCAAAATAATTTGAGGACCCCCCTGGGGGTCCCGACCCACAGGTTGAGAACCACTGAGCTAGTTGACAGTGCAGAGAGACATAATTGCCTTCCTTTGATCCATTAGCAAGGGGCCAATTACTACTTATTGGCATCAGCTGCCAGCTGGACACAGAGTCTGACACAATCACCTTCCCTCTGCAGTGCTCTGTCTGTCTCATTTCTCCAAAAGCCCTTGAATATGATTGAAAATGATTAAGGATTACTGTGATTATGGTAAGCTTACATTTCATATCGCATTCACCTTACCTGTAATTTTCAGTACTCCCAGAAAATATTTTTTTGAAAAAAAAAAGAAAAAAAAAAGATTTTTTTCCCCCGATCTCCGATCTTATAAAAACGGCCATATCGGCGGCCGATCCGATCACGTGATCGGGATCGGGCAACACTAGTTACAACCATGTTAGTTGTGATGTAGTAGCCTAAAGCAGGTGTGTGTAAGCCATGTTGTGTTTACCTTTCCTGGGCAAGGTCCTTGAAAAAATTATCTTTCATCAATTGGATGTGTTTCTGCAGAACAATAAGGTGCACAACAAATTCCAATCCGGCTTCAGGAAAGGACACAGCACAGAAACTGCACTTGTAAAAGTTATTAATGATCTTAGGGTGGCTGCTGACAACAAAGATGTGTCCGTTCTCCTACTGCTGGACCTAACGGCGGCTTTTGACACAATCGACCATACAATTCTAATACAACGTCTCGAACACTGGGTAGGACTGTCTGGGACTGCTCTGTCCTGGTTTTACTCTTACCTAACAGGCAGAAGCTACTTTGTTAATCTAGACACAACAAACAAACACAAGATCTGCTCTGGTATTCCACAGGGCTCAATTCTTGGACCTTTATTATTCTCCCTCTATATACTGCCGCTGGGAGAACTTATTTCCGCTCACGGTGTGAATTTCCATTTCTATGCTGATGACACCCAGTTGTACCTTTCGGTGGCTCCGGATGACCCCTGTGCTCTAGACCCATTGCTGACGTGCGTGTCTAGCATAAAATGCTGGATGAGTGAGAACTTTCTCAAGCTAAATGAGGACAAGACAGAAGTTCTCATAATTGGTTCTACTGCCCAAAGAGAATCAATAATAAGTAGACTTGGTAACCTGGCTAAAGAAAGTAACACCTCTGTAAAGAACCTGGGGGTGATCATTGATGCTGAATTAAATTTTAATACACACATTAATCATGTCACGAAGATTGCCTTCTTTCACCTTAGAAATATTGCACGAATTAGAGCTTATCTGTCGCTGAACGATGCAAAAACGCTGATCCACGCTTTCGTTTTCTCTCGGCTGGATTACTGCAACGCACTTCTCTCTGGTCTGCCAAAGAAAACAACTGACAGACTACAACTTGTTCAAAATGCGGCAGCCAGAGTTTTAACTAAAACTAAGATAAGAGAACATATTACTCCAGTCTTAGCGTCGCTACACTGGCTCCCGGTTGTTTTTAGGATTGATTTTAAAATACTTTTACTTGTTTATAAAGCTCTAAATGGTCTGGCACCTTCGTACCTCTATGACTGCCTGCATAGATATGTTCCACCCGCCCACTCAGGTCCTCTAGTGCAGACCTACTTGAGGCGCCAACAATGAAATATAAAAAATATGGTGAAGCAGCTTTCTGCTTCTACGGACCGACAGCTTGGAATAAACTCCCACTACACCTAAGACAGGCAGCCTCTGTGGATAGCTTTAAAGCACAGCTCAAGACCTATTTCTTTACTCTTGCTTTTAGCTAAATTTTTTAATCCCTGTGCTGCCAATTGACGTCCGCACTGTTCTGAAATTGTTATTTCTCTGCTTAATTGTAATAATTTTAATTATTTCTTTTTATTCTGTATTTTTTATTTTATTTTACTGTTTCTCTGTTAAGCACTTGTGCTTCATTTTCTGCTCTGTAAAGCGCTTTGAGCTGCATTTCATGTCATGAAAGGTGCTATACAAATAAAGTTTTATTATTATTATTATTATTATTGTGTTATAACTGTGCCAAAATGCAGTTTTCTGCCCCCCCCCCCCCCCCCCCTCTGGGAGTTGGCAACCATAGCTACAAGTGGGTTAAAAGACCAAACGGACCCGTAAGGGTCGCCGTGACATACAGGGTGGCAAGGATATGCAGTGTGTGAACCTCTGTGAAGTTGGCACCCCATATGATGAAAACATATATAAAAATGGTGTCATTCTTTAGTGCTGAATTTGTGCTGAATTGTGCCGTAAATGTTATAATTTGTGCTGGTATCATGTTTTAGTTATTCTACATAACACCACTGTTCTGCTCCTATGTTCTACCATTATCTCCATCGCCCTCTGCTGGCCACACCACTGTAATGCTGCTAAATCTGCGAATTCATAACCATATAAATATTTATATATATAAATATATATATAAAAACACAATTGATGATTTCAACGGCACAAATTAGAGCACATCCACCACTAAAGAATGAGACCCTCTTTTCCCGATTTGGAGCCAAAAAATTGGGGGTGCAAGGCTCAGCAAAACTATAACTTGAAATATCTCAAAAATGATACCAGCACAAATTATAAAATTTACGGCACAATTCAGCACTTTATAATGACACCATTTTTATATATATGTTTTCATCATATGGGGTGCCAACTTCACGCAGGTATACATAGCTGCCTATCTGCTATCTCCCTTGTGTTAGCAATAGCAGATAGAGACCTTTCCCCGGACATGTCCCCTTTTTAGGAGGCTGTCCGTTTTTTTTTTTTTTTATAAACTCCTTCAAATGTCCGGGGTTTTGCGCATATCAGAGGGCGCGTTCGGAAATGCGCACTCAACGCACTGGTGTGCCATGTTGTCGTTCGTTTATTCGGTGCACTTGGTGCGTTGTCGTTCGGAAATCCAGTGCGCGGCGCACTGGTGTGTTGAGTGCACGCACTCACCAACCCTACTCAGAAGATGGGGTTTGGCAGTGTGGTGCGGTGGTTCGGTGTTCTGATTGGTTGGTTTTCATAGCCATGTCTCGAACGCTTCTCAGCTGTGAACATGGAGGAAATTACCGCAAAATGCAGCATTTGCAGCTTAATTGGTCGTTTGGCCTTGATAGTTTCACACACATTAACGTGTAAACTAACAGCAGGTATGCCAATGTTATGAATTACATCTCCTTTCAATGTCAATGTTACGTTAGCATACTTAGCAACTGCTGCTTTTCAGAAAGTTTGCCTTCAGAGTTCAGAGTGACAAAGCACACAGCTCCCTGTTAAAACTGGTCGTTCGTAAATAAGCCACACTGAACGCACTCTCCAACGTCACGCCCACTGCACTCACTACACCGAGCACACACTCGGTGCGGGTTTCCGAACGCACCCAGAGTTAAAGCATGGTATTTACAATGCGCGTTCAGTGGTTCGTTTGGAAACACATTTGTGAGGCGGATTTCCACCCCAAACCCCGGAACGTGTATTATTCATACTTAGTCTGGGATCACTTCACTTTTCGGGTTTGTAACCGGTCTGGAGCGGAAACCACAAAACGTCATGTTGTAGTACTCAATGGCTGTGTCCGAAATCCACCCTATTCACTAATGTAGTGTACTAAAATGGGGCTCCGCCATTTTGAACTAGTGTCCGAATGTATAGTGAGCATTTTTGTACTCTAATATAGTGTACTGAAGTATCCCACAATGCATTTGGATTTGTAGTGAGCATTCGATGGTCACTACTTCAGCCGGCTTGAGCTCAGCTATCCCACAGTGCACTGCGCGGCAGCCGCTCTCTCGCCGTCTCTCGCGCTTTGAGCACGCACGCTTTGAGTAAGCACGCGCACATGCACGCCGCAGGCTCGTCTCTGGGCAGGAGACAACGAACGCAGCTAGCCGTAGCCATCTGTTGCTGAGCAAACGCAACAGAGCCGCTCGTAACAGAACCACCGAAAGAAAATAACTCACGTACAAATGTCCACAGCCTTGTCACCAGAGAACAAATGATGAAAAAAGCTCTAAAGTTGTTTATGAAGAGAATATACGAGAATAGACGCTGGAGACTTTTGTTTTTCGATCACTCTCTTTTCTTCCCAACCTTACACAGCTGATGATGATAATCATGATAAATAATGTTATTTAAATTAGCAAGAATAACCTATTTTATCACAAACATGGGTGTATGTCTGCATGTGAGACGAATAGGCACAAACATTATTCATTCATTCACCAATGAATGAATACAATTTTAAAAATATATATTTTTTATAGTAGGTCTATTATTTTATTGAATTGTGATATATAAAAACAATTATATAGGCCTATTTCTCATAATAACACCGCAACATGTTGGTATGTTATTTACAATCCACAAGCATTGGGGAGTTGATGTACAAGCTCACAATGCGTCGCTTCGCCCCCCGTTGAGAGCTTGTAGATCGGCTATTATTTATTGCTCCAAAAGCCTCCAAGTAGAGCGTTTTAACTGTGCGACAGCCATGACGCAACCAGATGGAGACGGAGTAGTGTCCGAAATGCGCTGATTTGTTCACTACTGTAGTACACTACATCTGGATCCCTCATTTAGGGTTAGGGAGTAGGGAACGTGTTCTGCATTTCGGACACAGCCAAGGACTACAATTTGGCCGGAACTATCCACCGGAAACAGTTTTAACCCAAAATAATTCCCCTGCGCTCAAGGACATACTTTTATGGCCTACCTAATAAACTCCTCGATGCGGAGTAGTTTTGTTTTTGAAAAATGTGTTTGGTATATGCATGTTTTAGTCCAACTTTTAGCGACCGGCAAAACCACACTAGGCTACTCGAGCATTTTAATAGGGATTGGGGAAACAAACGGTGGGAACCAAATCAAAGCGACGCCGCTTCTTCTAGTGGTTTCCGCGCTTTAGGCGGAAACCAAACGGTCTGTTGTGAACGAACACCAGGCTCTCTCCCGGGAGAAAGCCTGGTAGGCGAGGTTAATTCATACTACTCTGCGCCCCCTCCGCAAACGCAAATAATGCCGCTTCATGAAATGCACGAAAAGTGCTTGTAAGTAAAGTTTTTTTCCGTCTTGGTGATCAACGACAATTAAGCAGAGTGTGTGGTGTCTTGTTTAAAGCTGGCACTGATGTGTCTATCACAAATAAAGGTTCTTTAGACCCTGCTTCAAGTCCATATCAACACTGCAAAGCACAAGACTAACTACAAACAAACTACATTGACAGAATGCTATTTTGTACAACCTTGTAAAGTAGAAGATACAGTGTTTTGAACAATGGGCTGCCTCTCTTTTTCTTAGATAAGCCCAAAACGAGATGTTTTAATTAGGCTACAGGAGTCAAGCTCAAGAGGCATACTTTAAGATCGGTATTTCTTCCTATCGCCAAAATAAAAGTCTGTGTTTCCGAGGCTATAAGATCGGACTCGAACTGATAAGAAATGATCGATTGATGAAAACGGGGACTAACCTCTCTGGCAGCAAAAGCGTCTTGTTGTGGTAGTTTGGAAGTGGAGGAAGATGTGTTGTGTCCTTGTTCTGGCCTGGGCAGTTGTCCTCCTCTCTGAGACTCTGAATGCATGCATGCAATGGGAGAGTCTTGATGCGTGCAGTTTGTTGACCCTAAGGAATGTGTGTGTGTGTGTGTGTGTGTGTGTGTGTGTGTGTGTGTGTGGGGGGGGGGGGGGGGGTGGGGGGGGGGGGGTGTATTGTCTGATAAAGGGTGGGGGTGGGGGTGGGACTACTGTGGTGTGGGGGTAATGTGAGCAGTTGTAAGTTCTGTGAGAATTGTCCTCTATGGGGAGGGGTGCTAGTGTGTGAGTGTCAATGCATTGGCTTGCTTCTTTGTTTTTGGAGCGGTGAAAGCGCTCCCAATAGACAGGTATGTCCGTGGGTATGTATGTATGTATGTATGTGGCTGGCTGGCTGGCCGTGTCTGTAGCCTGGCAATACCTTGAGTGGCCACACACAACACACAAGTTAAAGGAGGGGCGCTGTTCTGCAGCACACGCACACACACACACACACACACACACACGGTATAGCTGCTCAGATTCACCGCTCCACTTCGAACCGAGGTTTGATTTTTTACTGGAGTATTGTTATGTATTCTGTAATTTGCGGATCTGAAATCATTGTGGAGACACTTTATATAATCTAACTCAGTGGAACTGCTGTTGACAGTGGTCTTTCTCCAGCGTGGATACGCTGGCGTTTCTTCAGATTACCCGGCTCAAAGCTTGAATAAAATGCTGCAGGCCTATCCATGATAGGGTTTTAAGGTGAGTGTCACTGGTCAAATTTGAACCGGGGACCTTCTGCACAGGGGAATCTGTAGGCTGATCTCTAGACCACTAAATGCCTTTTGAGAATCAGCCTAGAAGTACCAATGAGGGAATAATTGGGGAAACTACAAATATAAACTAGAGGAAAGGCTTAACATCAAATTCCTCATTTAAACCATGAGACATTGTATTGAGGAAATAAATCCAATACGTCTCACGTTGGAGGTGGTATCTGCACATTTCTAAAGTGACAATTTAAGGACTTTATAATACCTCTAAAATTACTAAACATTGGCCAAATTTCCAAACATTAGAAAGACATTTATAAAATAGACGATCTACATGCACAACGGCGTTGTGAGCATGTACTGTAGATCGGCTATCAGGGTGGGGGGTCCCCGAAAAAAGGTTGAGCACCACTGTTCTATGACATTAGATTATTGACATGCCCTGCTGTCTACCAAACATGATGAGATGCTGGCCGTGGGTCATGTGACCCACATGCCATGGGTCTGCTGCTGTATTTATTATCTATTCTATTCTGTTCTGTGTGGGTAACATGTATCATAGATGTCATTGTAATCAGGGTTATTAACATGTATAAATGGTAAATGGTGGCGCTTTATTGTGCATTACCCATTCACACACCGATGACGGAGGAAACCTTAAGGCACCAACCAACTCACCCGGAGCAACCAGGGGTTCAGAGTCTTGCTCAAAGACTCTAAGGCGAGACACTACAGGTGAATAGGGTAAAAAAAAATAACTAATAGCTACAACAATGAAACTTTTCCAGTTGATTACTTACATCAAGACTAAGAATTTTTGAATTACAAGTTTTCTGAAATTATATGTTTAGATATGCAAATGAGGCACTATATGCGCTAATAATGCCCAATTTGCATACTTTTCAGGTACATAAATCTGAAGATTGGATAATGCCAGGTTCAAAACTATTGTTTCCCTTTCTTGACATATTAGAGACAAAACAAATTACAGAGGGGATTTTAGATATCTCTTTTTATCACTCCATAAATCATAAAATAGTGTCAACAGTCATAAAAAACACATTTTCGCCATGTTTTTAGTGATAAAATGTGATGTAAATCAGGCTATGAATGATATATCAACAAACCCCTCTGTAAATATCTTCAGGATATAGATAAGAATAAAACTGGAAGGTTTGGTGTATGTGGGTGCAACTGAAGTGGAGATTTATGTACCTAAGTATGAGGAAAAACACATTTTGGGAAACGGCCTTTAAAGATTGGACACACCCCCATCCTATACAAACCAATTGTAACTTCAAACTCCATTTTAATCATGTTAGATTCATCAAAAACACCTGTCCTCGGTTCTGGTGACTCATACTGTCCTCCTAATACGTGAGGGGGCCATGTTTCTTTCATTCATCTTTTATTTATTTTTTATTGTCTATATATATCTATATTTTGTAAAATATGTATGAAAACAAATGCTGTTAACTCGGCACTTTCACGTATGAAATGAACATCTATATGTGTATTTTGAACGTTAATTTTGCATTTGTTTGAAAGAAGGCATGTTTAGGAAGCAAAATAGTAAATAATCTCATTTTTTTACATTTTGATTTTTTACATGTTTTCACCTGCCATGTCTCCCCTTAACTCAGGGGGAGCCCGGATTCGAACTGGGAACCTTTCGTGCTCTATTGAAAGTTTCTCTACCCCTGAGCTATGCCGCCCCATACAGTAGCCTAGATGGATGTCATTGTAATCATGTTTCATTCTGGAATCTAAACCAATCTGTTGTGATTCAGGTTCATTCCTGTGCTCTGTGCTGACTGACTTATTTGAGACTCACATATATCCCCTTTTCCACTGACATGGCCCAACAACACCACACCACACCACACCGACCCCTTGTGCCAGGTTTTCCACTACAAGGACCTGGGTAGAGTGGTTTGAAAGTGGTACTAAAAGCTGTACTAAAAAGTATCCACTCCAGATTATTAATTAATTAATCTATTATATAGTGTATTATAGTTATCATAGTAATAATTGAATACTTTATAGTGTATTATAATCACAGTTATAATCCATTATAGTGTATTAATTTAGGATAGTTGTAGTACAAATTTATATTGTATTTTAATCACAGTTAAAAGGGTCAATTTGTTTCTTACCGATAGGAGTACTTTTGTGTAATGGAAAATGTCGATATTTTTATGTGGTGCGGTGTGGTGTGGTGCTAAAGCTGCAGTCGAAAAGGGGTTTATACACTATACAGGCCTACTTCACATTGTTCATGAAAATATAAAAAAATAAATTTTCATATAGCGCAAAAATATGGTGAGGTTTTGTAGTGCAGGTAGAAAGAGACACTGGTGCCTACCTATTGACAAGAAAGAGACACTGGTGTCTACTTGAGTCATTCCACGAAACCGGTACGATTTGGATTTCTTTATTTTTTTCTGGAAAATTTGATCGAAATGAATTACTTTTCTGAATAGCCCACACCATTAAGGACATATTTAACATGCAAAAAAACATATTTTCTCATCTCAGGCATTAATATGTTTATATGGAATAATCCATTTAGGGTTGACATTGATAACGGGGTTTAGTGGAACGGGGTTGAGATTTTTTTTTCTCAAGATGGCAATCAGTCTACCTGTGGTGATCAAGAGTAGACAACATGGCATGCATGACATTAGGAAATCAGATACATTGTTGAAATTGCAAAGATAGTTTTCACAAAAATGATTGTTTTCTATCTTTAAAGTATACGTGACTATAAATAGGTGTAAAAAGTTGGGAAATGTCCTCTATCTGCAGCATCTTGCTCAGAAGACTTGTAGAATGCCATTGCATGTTGTTGATGTCACTAAAGGAGCAGTTCATACTTTTTACAGAGGAGAATGACTTTGTAACGGGGTTGAGTGCGATTTGGGGACAGAGCTATATAATGTGATTTTAATGATAAATCATCTATCTATTAAAATACTAAACATGACCAGCAATAGAGTATATTGCTGGTTTTATGTGAATAGCATAATTTATGGATTATTTTACATTTTTAGTAGTCATATCTCAAGTCCACTTTCCTTAGCAGCCATCCGGGACATGAGAAAATGGACAAAATAGGTGGTGTCTACAAAAAAAAAAGGAATATAATTTCTGGCATTAAGATAAAATCTATGTAAGTTTTACACAATATTAAAGGGAACATTTCAATTAATGATAAAAAGCTTTTAAAAATCCATTTTGGTGACCAAATAGATAAAATACACCTAAAAGGATTCGGGACCTCAAATCGTACCGGTTTTGTGGAATGACTCACTTATTGACAAGAAAGAGACACTGGTGTCTATTTATTGACAAGAAAGAGACACTCGTGTCTAGCCTACTTATTGACAAGAAAGAGACACTGGTGTCTACTTATTAACAAGAAGGAGACTGTGTCTACATGACAAGAAAGAGACACATGGTGTCTAAATATTGACTATCTGCCATGGAGACTTGAGTTCAATAATATTTGTGTTGCATTCCTAAGACAAACAAAAAATGAACTCAAGTCTCTATGGCATATCATGTTTTAAGGGCATAAGGCCAAACTCATGAACAAACAGCCATGGCCTTCATAGCCTCTCTGAAATTCCTACCCTGCCCATACAGTAGGCCTGGCTATATGTGTCTTAAAGAAGAACCGATCTCTAAGCTCAATGTGCCTACAGGTTCTGGTTCTGTAGCCTACACCAATCTAGTAAAACATTGTAGCCTATGCACAGTCCACGTCAACGGTGGTTTGAGTAAAAGATCAAGCACTGGGTTCTATGAAGAGGATTATGCCTTTCATTCAGAGTCACTGGAGTAGGCCTAGTAAATAAAACGCTAACCCCCCTTGCCTGTGGGAGGCAGCATCACACTATTACTGCCAACATCCTGTCTCTTATTCTGAAGAGATTGACCACCGTTCACCGGTAATCTTCTATGTGCTAGCTTATATTTGCCAGTTTAACACAGCTCCATCCAGTTTCAAAACATTCGACGCTACGTTGTGAAAACAACGTGGTGTTTGAATGACTGTGGGCATTTTCAAATTAATCTCCCGTCGCCAGGCTGTCCACTGCGAGGAAATACCTTGACAATAACAATAATAGGAACTGATATAGGCCTATACCATTCATAGTGCTTTTCTAGGTAGGCTACTCAAAGAAAGCACTTAGAATAGAAACGGTCTGTTAGGTGTTTAATAGCATTAGCAGCTCAGCCACTGGAACACAGACGGTGCCATGGCACGGACAGCAGGTAGGCTAATGATGAACTGATTCATGATGTGTTTCATATAACTTAGGGCGGCCGAGCGTCTAGTCGGCGACCTGGCCTACTCGGGAACGTTGTAAATAGGGAATGAATGCCACACCCTTTAATGAAAACCCCATTATACCTCAACCTGTTTGCCTGTGTCCATTTATGCCCATATAGGCTACGGAGATATCGTTCTGACTGCGTCCATGTTATGCCCATCTCTGTATCTGTCAGTCTGTGTCCCTTAATGCCCATATATGGAGATCTCTGCCCTTTGGGCGGCCAAGCGTCTAGTCGGGTGTCGGCCTACTCGGGAACGATGTAAATAGGGAATGAATGCCCCACCCTTTAATGCAAACCCCATTATAACTGTTGTCATAGGACCCGTTTTGACCATCTGTTTGCCTATGTCCATTTATGCCCATATATGGAGATATCTGTATGTCTGCGTCCATTGTATGCCCATATATGGAGATCTCTGTATTTGTCTGTCTGTGTCCCTTTTATGCCCATATATGGAGATCTCTGCCAATCGTCTAGTGGGGGACCGGCCTATTCGGGAACGATGTAGATAGGGTATGAATGCCCCACCCTTTAACGCAAACCCCATTTATCTGTTTGCCTGTGTCCATGTATGCCCATATATGGAGATATATTTATATGCCCATGTATGGATATCTCTGTATCTGTCTGTCTTCATCTTGAGCAGTATACGCAGCCTGTTTGCTTTGCCACCCGTGGGGAATGATGCCCCTCCGGTTGTTAGGCAATACCCATCATACCTGTTGTTCGGTTAAGTCATACTGACATTCAATAGTAACCATGGCATTTTTGTTGACTCATGTGGCGTACGTGATGTCAGAGCCTTTTATGAAGTGATGTCACAATGAGTCAGCGCTTGCGCCGATTTTCTCCAGGAACAGCCTGATGTCAACAATCATCTCTGCATACGGAGATTCCGAACGTTCCGCGCCGGGTCGGGAAAACCGCGCGCCGGGTCGGGCCAAGGCCCGGCACTGCACTCCACGCCGCGGCAGGGAACGCATGTGAAGCCAGTGGGACGAATGGTTCTCGAGATACGCGGATTACATACACACAGACACACAGACACGCACGCAGAGACTTCTCGCATCTATTGTAAGATAACATGGATTTAAGGCAAGATGAACGAATCAACGTTGTGTTTGATGCATTTGTCTTCATATTAACCCATCATTTAAGTTGGAACATATCCTATAATGTGATCATCACAAACAAGCAGTAGCAGCAAGACAATTGTATATAGGGGAGACCGGGTTCTGTTGTGAGCTTTTTTACATTTTGCTCAATTACTAAACAAATATTTGCTCAATTGAGACAAAAATGCATAGTTAATAACTTGGAGATGTCTCTCAACTATTGGTGGTGTTTATTTGATTCAATCTCAAACCTTTATGCCACAATTTCACAAAAAAAGAAAATATGCACACCAGAACAATGGACCCCGTTGGTGGGGTCAGTAGGGGTGAAACTTCTTCCTTGGGAAGATGAAAAGAGGGGGGACGCAGTGACCTCCAGCGCTGACAGCCAAGGCCATGGTTATCATTGGCCCACGCTCAGCGGACACCACACCACCCACTTGCTTCACGCCACGCTGTGCGACCACCCTTTCTGGTTCCTAGGATAGGATAACATAATTATCATCACCCCAGGGGACATTCAGGGCGTTAAGATTGCGAATGAAAAGGATGGATCTACCTGCACTGTTGAGATGCCAGTTTCATCCATGTTGTAGATGTTACCTGCAGTGAACGGTTGCCTCTGCAGCACACGTTCCAACTTTGCATAAACATCTGCAACATTTCTCTCATTGAATGCCAATTCTCTGGCATAACTGGTGGCTTGGGGTGACCTAGAAAGGACAACAGTAAAGTTTTAGTTCACAACTTGCTTAGAAAAGCGCTATAAAAATTAAACCCATTATTATTATTATTACCCTTATTACCTTATAGACAAGGTAGGCTGGCGCTTCAGAAAGGCTGTCAACCAGTCTTTGCTGGCCAAACCAGTGACATCCCACGTCTTGTGGTATTTCAGCTTTTGTTTTTTGGCCAGTATGTAAGCCAGCCTGCGGACCTGAACAAATTAGATATTGTTTTATCACACAAACATTATGTATATTGACTGCTTTTATTTAAATTATTAACAAATATAATATATAGGCGCTATACACATATATATATATGAACTGCATTTATTTCATTTAACATGGAATTGAGTCTACTGCACTTTTATTGTGCTACATTTTGTGTCTTCTGTAGCAAACACTAATTAGGCCACAACAGGTCCGAAATCATCTTAGGCCTACCTCTGTGCAACTGAGACCATAGTAGAGTTGGGCTGCTTTAGTTAGGTAAGTCACCAGTATGGCCTCCTGTGCCCTGGAGAAGACTTGTGAATGGCTCCTGTTTTGACTGATTCTTTTTAGTGGAGTGGCTTAGTGACATTACCGTTACGGAGCGGATAAAAGCGCCAAACTTTGCATGGGCCTTCTTTATGACCTACTGAAGGATTTCAGATGGGTAAACAAACATACATATTCAAAATACCCCTATAGTGCACAAAAGTTATCTTGATCAAAAACTGCAAAAAAAGCCTATACTAAAAGAGGGTTAAAGCTTGCCATGTCTCCTCCTGCTGCTAGTTTTTACATCATACTTGCACAGGGTGTCTACAGGTAGTGTCTTGACATCCCAGAACAGCTACAATGACAATATTTGATTCCATTATGAATCATTTGGCTTTTAAATAAGGCCTCATTATAGGCGGAAATAGCAAAAAAATAGATGATGTATTTTGGATGATGATTCAAGACACAGCACATGAAGTATTATCCATCAAACATTTAATACAATCATACTGTTCAAACTCTACTGATTGAGACCTAAACTAAAATAAATGAAAGGGAAGAAGGATCGGGACAGGTCAGCTAGGGCTGCAAGCGAACGTTCGGGGATTCAAACGTTCGTTCATTACGTTGGCAATCGAAGTTTGAAATTAATGGGTTCAGTTTTTTTTTTTTTTACATGAAAAAATAATTATCAGAATGTGATAGGCCTATTCAGAATATCACAGTAGTAGACATAGCCAAATATGAAATAAGTTAGGCCTACCGGTAAACACTAACAGTTACTGGTGACCATTAAAGTAGTTATAAAATGTGCCAGAACAGCTTGGAGCGATCAAGTACCGTCCTCCGCTCCAATTCCGCTCCTCTTGGGGCCGCGAACCAGCCTCGCTGACACACGCTTGTTGACAGTAGAGTGAGAGCACTCTCAGCTGGGCAGAGACGGACTTGTTTGTCCTCCGAATAGCGAACACCCATCCACGCACCCAAAGATTAAACAGCCTTTCTCCTAAGCATGAGCAAAGATGGATTTCATTGCAAACCCCTAAAGGATCTATAATGCGATTTCTGGGGTTGTTACATCGAGACCAGTTCAGCCCGAACGCGACGCGCTCCGACGCAGTCACCAAGTCTAATCATCATCCGTGCAACTCCACTATACATTGAGCCTGTTCGTCAACAAACTGTGCAACATTTTCTCCGATTGGATTGGATTTTCCAAGTGTTAGCCTAAGTGTTAATGCGGTCACGCATCAACGCGTTTTCAATGGATAAAACAGCGCATTTAACACATTTCCTACACTGTTTTAGCTGGTTAAAGGTACAGTATGTTCGATGGTTCGATGGTCCGATTGTTCGGTTTTTATTCAATCGAACAAACCATCGAAGGTTCGATGGTCCGTTCGGAAAATCCCCCCCGAAGTTCGAATCCCTAAAACAGGGCTAGATTACAGCCCTAGGGTCAGCTGGGGCGCGCGAACAGCCTGACATCAGGGTTGAGGACCAAGGGCCTGGATGACCCTCCTTACTCCACTAAGAAGTAATCTGCAAGGGAGACAGGCAAGAAAGAGTGTGTTGTCATAATTTAAACAAATGGAAATGTATATTTATGTGAAAACTTGGTGTATTGGTGTACCTTACTGTACCTGCATGGTGTCTATTTGCGACAGTTGCATTTGCAAAGTCCAGAACAGTCAAGATTTGCATTGCTGCATTTACAACTGGAACAGTCCCCTTTACACACACATTTTATCAGCTCTCTTCAGGCAATGGAGACCTCAGGTATGCTTATCCACACTGGCACCCATGACCCTGATGCATCCT
The DNA here is from genome assembly GCF_963921795.1 of Nannobrachium achirus. Taxonomy (NCBI): domain Eukaryota; kingdom Metazoa; phylum Chordata; class Actinopteri; order Myctophiformes; family Myctophidae; genus Nannobrachium; species Nannobrachium achirus. The sequence goes on from NC_137814.1 coordinate 64,734,918, forward strand.
TGGTCCAGCCAAAGTCCTTTGGAGAAGGAATCGCTTGCTGTGTGTCTGTGCTGGTTGCCCAGATTCCTGTCTGAAACACAGCCCATTTTGCATGCTGGAGAAGTGCATCCTGCGTGGGAGGTAGTCTATCCATCGGCCGACTCTCTTGACAGAAGAGTTCCTTCCTTGTTTGATTGGTGGAATTCAAAGGACTGGATTTATTGTACATGATCACAGTCAGTCTTTCAAGCGTCTGGAAATGTTCAGAGTCAACATGTAGTTCCTGGAATGGATGCTTTGCCAGGTACACAAATGCTTCTGTAGCAGCAGCATCACAAGCCATCAAGGATCACGATGACATCAGTGTCCACAGTTCGAACAAGATCCGTCTTTGCTCCATGCTTCAGCTGCATGTTGTAGAGATGAACCACAATCCTTGTGTCTGCCTCCTCATGGTTGCAACATTCCATCATGCTACTGGAACCGAAACCTTGTCCTGACATCGCTTGGCCTGATGTAACATAATTATACAGCTTTGGTTGGTGGCCAGCTGAACTCTTTGATCTTAGATGTTAAACTATTTGGTGGTGCTTCAACCCTTGACTGACATCTATGTGGCTTTTGGCATGGGAAAAAAAATCCGGTTTTATCACATAAACCACATCTGCAAAAGCCTGGGGGAACCCAAATCTCGAGGTCTACTTATGTTCCATGCATATTCAGGCTGTGACACAACATCTGCATTCAATGGAAAAGGCAAGAAGTCAGCTTGGAAGGCCTGGAAAGCCTATGATCTTGTGACGGATCTTGTGCGAACTGTGGACACTGATGTCATCGTGATCCTTGCTGGATTGTTGATGCTGCTGCTACAGAAGCATTTGCGTACCTGGCAAAGCATCCATTCCAGGAACTAAATGTTGACTCTGAGCATTTCCAGACGCTTGAAAGACTGACTGTGATCATGTACAATAAAGCCAGTCCTTTGAATTCCACCAATCAAACAAGGAAGGAACTCTTCTGTCAAGAGAGTCGGCCGATGGATAGACTACCTCCCACGCAGGATGAACTTCTCCAGCATGCAAAATGGGCTGTGTTTCAGACAGGAATCTGGGCAACCAGCAAAGACACACAGCAAGCGATTCCTTCTTCAAAGGACTTTGGCTGGACCAAGGATGCATCAGGGTCATGGGTGCCAGTGTGGATAAGCATACCTGAGGTCTCCATTGCCTGAAGAGAGCTGATAAAATGTGTGTGTAAAGGGGACTGTTCCAGTTGTAAATGCAGCAATGCGAATCTTGACTGTTCTGGACTTTGCAAATGCAACTGCCGCAAATAGACACCATGCAGGTACAGTAAGGTACACCAATACACCAAGTTTTCACATAAATATACATGTCCATTTGTTTAAATTGTGACAACACACTCTTTCTTGCCTGTCTCCCTTGCAGATTACTTCTTAGTTGAGTAAGGAGGGTCATCCAGGCCCTTGGTCCTCAACCCTGATGTCAGGCTGTTCGCGCGCCCCAGCTGACCTGTCCCGATCCTTCTTCCCTTTCATTTATTTTAGTTTAGGTCTCAATCAGTAGAGTTTGAACAGTATGATTGTATTAAAGGTTTGATGGATAATACTTCATGTGCTGTCTTGAATCATCATCCAAAATACATCATCTATTTTTTTTCTATTTTCGCCTATAATGAGGACTTATTTAAAAGCCAAATGATTCATAATGGAATCAAATATTGGCATTCTAGCTGTTCTGGGATGTCAAGACACTACCTGTAGACACCCTGTGCAAGTATGATGTAAAAAATAGCAGCAGGAGGACACATGGCAAGGATTAACCCTCTTTTAGTATAGGCGTTTTTTGCAGTTTTTGTTATCAAGATAACTTTTGTGCACTATAGGGGTATTTTGAATATGTATGTTTGTTTACCCATCTAAAATCCTTCAGTAGGTCATAAAGAAGGCCCATAAAAAAATTGGCGCTTTTATCCGCTCCGTATCGGTACGCTTATAAACGTGCGCTAAGCCACTGCACTATTTATCTATCTATAAATGCGACAAATCTCTGTGAGTATGTGCCCCGTGTATCTCGAGAACCGCTCGTCCCACCGGCTTCAGATTCGGCACGCGCGTTCCCCGCCGCGGCGCGGAGGGCCTCGACCCGACGCGCGGTTTTCCGAAACCGCCGCAAAGCGTTCGGAATCTCCTTATGCGGAGCTGACTGTTGACATCAGGCTGTTCCGGAGGAAATCAGCACAAGCGCTGACTCATTGTGACATCACTTCATAAAAGGCTCTGACATCACGTACGCCACATGAGTCAACAAAAAATGCCATGGTTACGTATTGAATGTCATCAGTATGACGTGTTCTGATGTTCATATATGGGCTAAGGGACACAGACAAACAGATACAGAGATCTCCATATATGAGCATAAAATTGATGCAGACAGACAGATACAGATATCTCCATATATGAGCATAAACCGAGACAGGCAAACAGATGGTCAATACGGGTCCTAGAGAGATCTCCATATATGGGCATATCATTGATGCTTAGAGACAGATAACTCCATATATGGGCATAAATGGACACACTCCATATATGGGCATAAATGGACGTGGGCAAACAGATGGTCAAAACTGGTCCTACAGAGATCTCCATATATGGGCATAAAATGGACGTAGACAGACAGATATCTCCATATATGGGCATAAATGGACACACGCAAACAGATGGTCAAAATGGATCCTATGACAACAAGGGCGGGTCATTCATTCTCTAATTACATTGTTCTCGAGTTGGCCAGGACGCCGACTAGACGGGCGGCCGAGCTTCTAGTTAGACAAAAATGGAGAACAGTACAAGTATAGTCAATACAATTGGAATGTAGTACAGTACAGTTAAACACCCTGCCTAAAAGGAACATCCCGAATAAGACCTTTTACGGTCTTGTTTTACATTGGAAGCCCTCTGTATTTAATTCATGGACATGTTGTAGCTGTGGGTGTCGCTAACTAACCTGTAGCCAACACTAGGCAGCTCCGTGGCACCCTGTTCCAACAAGGCACGTTTTTGGAGCTGTGTGGAACACAAGCTCCCTATACGTGGCCGTGTGTGTGGGTCTGTCTGTCTGTCTGTCTCCGTCCGTCCGTCCGTCCGTCCGTGTAGCCTAAACTTCGGCGCGTAACTAGTGCCGCACCATTTACGCCACTCGCGCAATATATACATCAAAATGTGCGGCTCGGCCGGGAATGGTGTTCTATTACCTTTCGTTCCGATCCGCCTTACCATGCCGACGTAATCGGCAAAAAACAACGCTTAATTGTCCCCATTGACTTATAATGGGACAATGCAAGAAATCACTTTCAAGTATTTTTCTCTCGTAAACCATAGGAGCTACAGTTTCAAACCTCTGAGAGGAGATTCATAATGATTTTAAGAATGAATCGAAAAATAATTACATCACTCGGCCTCATGGTGGCGCTATAACAGCCCACTTTACGTTTTGCCCCGTAACTCTTGAACCGTAGATCGGAAAATTAAAATTCTTTTTTCCCTGGATTCCTTGGGTCAAGACGCATCTCCCCATATAGGCCACGCCCATTTGCGCCAGGATAGATTTTCCGCCATCTTGAATTTTCTCCAAAACACACTTTTTGCTCCTTTTCCTACATATTTTCTTCAAATGTCACAAAAATCGGTACACATGATCCTGGGTGACCAGAGAGGTGCTGTTGAGTCTAGCCTGCCCTGAGCATCAACTGCAATGCACACACACACACACACACACACACACACACACACACACACACACACACACACACAGCTCCACTTCGAACAGAGGTTCGATTTTTTCTTTAGGAATCTTCTGAGGGTCATATATGGCAAATGCCAAAGTCCCTAGCTACTGTCTTGACCCCCTCTCCGCGGTCCACTTGTGCTGAGGCCCGGCAGAGGACATCAAGGGAGACACCCCTGTTAGTTTTTCTTTTCTTCGTTTGAGGCATTCTGTTTTTAAAAGATGTGACAAAAAGAGTAGAAAGAAAACATGTCATTATTTTAGCCATGCTGTCAGCCACATTCTGTTTTTAAAAGATGTGACAAAAAGAGTAGCCATGCTGTCAGCCAAATCAGTGTCAGTAGGCTATTCAAACGGTTGATTTAACTCAGTGGTTCTCAAACTTTTTCATGTCAAGGACCCCCAAGTTGACACTTGTAAAATCAATGTTAATTTAACTGTGTACAAATGGACCCATCATTTATTTTGTACACTCTGAGCTACAGACCCATAAGGGGCCGTTTGTTCCTTACTATCATTTAGCTGGGGACCCCCTGGAACTCCCTCAAGGACCCCCGGGGGTCCCCGGACCCCAGTTTGAGAACCAATGATTTAACTAATCCATCTTGGTTCTGATGCTATACATTTAGCTGGGGGACCCATGGGAATACAAGTCAGGTGGGCAATGGGGACATCTGGGCACCTTATTTTGAGGGTGACTGGGACTCTGGACACCTGGGCATCTGAACGAGGGGGCCTTTAGGGGTGGAGACAGCTGGGCATAGGAGAGGTTGGTGGTCTTGTAGGAGGAGGCGTAGGGACTGGGTCAGGTGAGGTGGGTGGTGCAAAGGTGCCAACGAGGTATACAACACTAACACTGCTACGGTATTAATTAAAGACCCAATGACACCACGTTTTCCACTCACTCTACTGCCTTATGATGACGCAGTTCCTCCTGAAACGGTCCAGAAAGTACGGCTGCAAGTTAATTAATTTCATAATCGATTAATCTGACTATTACGGTATTTAAACAATTAATCGATTAATGGGATAATGGCACTTTTTTGCAATTACCTTGTTTTCAATTAACTTGTTTGAGGCATTTTCTAACCAACAATAAAGATATTCGAAATTAATTTGAGTGCTGGTTAATTCTTCAGAAATAATATTTTATTACAGCTTTCTTGTCTGTACATAACTATACTTTTTATGACATTTGATAAAAAGGAAAGACATTTGTCAAGCTAAATTGTAACATATCTCTAACTCAAATATTTTATTAAGTGTGCCTGCCATGCAATGCAATGGCAAAACACTTATTGTAATCCGCCATACTTAAGTAAGTCAGTCAGTAAGTCATGTTCTGGCAAATTTCGGCGCGTAATAACTGCCGCACGATTTACACCACCCCCGCAATATATACATCAAAACGTGCGGCTCGGCCGGGAATGGGGTGCTATTACTTTTCTTTCCGATCCGCGTTACCATGGCGACGTAATTCGCAAAAAACAACGCCCAAAAACCCCATTGACTTAGAATGGGGGAAATTTCGGCACGTAATAACTGACGCAAGATTTACGCCACCCCCGCAATATATACATCAAAATGTGCGGCTCGGCTGGGAATGGTGTGCTATTACTTTTCTTTCCGATCCGCGATACGATTGCGATGTAATTCGCAAAAAACGACGCCCAAAAACCCCATTGACTTAGAATGGGGGACTATGCAGGGAAAAACCCAGAAACTTTGGCGCCACATAACTCTGCCATACTTTTGCCTAGCAACGTGATTTAAACTTTAAAATGCACACACAACTTTGGTCTTTTTCCGGCCAATAGGGATGAGCTGTAATTGATTAAGCCCCGCCCCCTCTGTATTCCTATTGGCTAGCTTTTAAACAGCCACTACTCCAGTTCACAGCATGGTACCGTCTTGAAACTTGGTGTCTGGACTTAAACGGCCAATAGGGACTTATTACTTAAGCCCCGCCCCTCTTAAGCCACGCCCCTATCTTCCTATTGGCTTAGCTTTAAACAGCTTTATCTCCAGTTTGCAGCATGGTACCGTCTCGAAACTCGCTGTGTGTACTTACATGGCAAATAGGAACTATCTGTAAATGCTTAAGCCCCGCCCCTCAACGTAATTCGTAAAAAACTATGCACAAAAACCCCCATTGACTTTGAATGGGGGACTCTGAAAAAAAAACAGAAACTTTTGCGCCACATAACTCTGCCATATTTTTGCCTAGCAACGGGATTTAAACTTTAAAATGCACACACAACTTTGGTCTTTTTCCGGCCAATAGGGATGAGCTGTAATTAAGTGTGCCTGCCATGCAACGCAATGGCAAAACACTTATTGTAATCCGCCATACTTAATTAAGTCCATAGTTTCGCCACAAATTTCTGCACGTAATAACTGCCGCACAATTTACGCCACCCACGCAATATATACATCAAAACGTGCGGCTCGGCCGGGAATAGGTTGCTATTACTTTTCTTTCCGATCCGCGTTACCATTGCGACGTAATTCGCAAAAAACGACGCCCAAAAACCCCATTGACTTAGAATGGGGGAAATTTCGGCACTTAATAACTGCCGCACGATTTACGCCACCCCCGCAATATATACATCAAAACGTGCGGCTCGGCCGGGAATGGTGTGCTATTACTTTTCTTTCCGATCCGCGTTACCATTGCGACGTAATTCGCAAAAAACGACGCCCAAAAACTCCATTGACTTTGAATGGGGGACACCGAAAAAAAAACAGAAACTTTGGCGCCACATAACTCTGCCATACTTTTGCCTAGCAACATCATTTAAAATGTAAAATGCTCACACAACTTTGGTCTTTTTCCGACCAATAGGGATGAGCTGTAATTGATTAAGCCCCGCCCCCTCTATAACAGGAAGTGCCCTTCACCAAACAGGAAGTGCCTCTATAACTCATGAACCGTTTGTCGTACAGACTCGCGGCTGGTGTCATATATTTATTTTTTTCTCAAAAAAAATTTTTCTCAAAAAAAAATTTTTCTCAAATTTTTTTTTCTCAATTTTTTTTTTCTCAAAAAATTTTTTTTTCTCAAATTTTTTTTTCTCAAATTTTTTTTTCTCAAATTTTTTTTTCTCAAATTTTTTTTCTCAAATTTTTTTTTTCTCAAAAATTTTTTTTTCTCAAAATTTTTTTTTCTCAAATTTTTTTTTCTCAAATTTTTTTTTTCTCAAATTTTTTTTTCTCAATTTTTTTTTCTCAAATTTTTTTTTCTCAAAAATTTTTTTTTCTCAAAATTTTTTTTTCTCAATTTTTTTTTCTCAAATTTTTTTTTCTCAAAAATTTTTTTTTCTCAAAATTTTTTTTTCTCAATTTTTTTTTCTCAAATTTCTTTTTCTCAAATTTTTTTTTTCTCAATTTTTTTTTCTCAAACATTTTTTTTTCTCTAATTTTTTTTTTCTCAATTTTTTTTTTCTCACAAAACAATTTTTTCTCAAAAAACTGTCGTTAAAGTGCGACCCGTGATAACGGCCAAAAATGCTCCAAAACGCCACTAATTAGTCGAAATGGCTGACTTCCTGTTTGGTTTCTGATTGGCTGCTGGCCTTGTGACGTGGGTAGAGCTGCGAGGGCCCGGTCATCGCTGCTTGCAGCTTTAATTCATTAATCGTCCATGACCTTAATTGGGGCCTATTTCGCCAAACAGGAAGTGCCCCTCACCAAACAGGAAGTGACCCTTGATCTCGTGAACCGTTTGTCATACAGACACGCGGGTTGCGTCAAATGAAATAACGCTAATGCTAACACCAACCGCTACACAAGGTTGCACAGACTTAGCGAGCTGCAGGCACACTTAAAATTTCTTAGAAATTTTCTCTTCTAGTTATTATTATGAAGCAGGGACCCCTGCACAACCTGTTCATAGATTCCATATAGTTTCATTGTTTGGTAGCACAATCATCAGTGTATTTTGGATTCATGTCAATTTGTGTTTTCAGATATTTAACCATGTCAATACTTAACACAATGGAAGCCAAGGTTTCTAACATTTCTAGCTGTTGCTGCTGCCGTCGTTCACTCACGCTTTAATTTTGAAGAGCCTCGGAAGCTTCATGCGTGTGCACGTGAGTGTCCACTGACGATTGAGGAAGATAATCCATTTGTTTACAAACGCTTGCGGAACTAAAATCCAAACCGGGGGCGACCATCGCGGTAAAGTGTCGCCCTGGCGTTCTTTGCACCTTATTCATAGATAAAGCTGTTTTTATGTTTCAGCCTAGAATGGAAGTGTATGCAGCCTAGATCCTCCATTTTGTTTCTGTGCGAGCCACGGTATGACGTATGGACCAGGGTCTTCCACAGGGTACACAGGACGGATGCAGCTGCACGTAACCAAGTTAACCCTTTGTCTCGTTGAGGGACAAGACAACTTAGTTTTGGCATAGCGACCTCCAGTGGCCGTATCTCGTTACTGAATGAGTTTGGCCCCCAAGTTGTTAATAAACTTGACTTTTCACTCTGTACTTAGTGTGCTCATTTTCCCCTCTACACGAAACCTCTTTGCCGAGTTCTCAGAATATGGACACTATGGTTCAAGTGGTTAATATAAAAAAAGGAGAAAAAAGTTTCTATCACACAACGGAATACTTGGGTAAATTGTGTTGAGGCTGCCAAAAATAAAGCACACGAAGAAGAATCATCACAAGCCTGTGATCACAAGCCCCTCCTACAGCATACCCTGCTTCATTTTAAATCTGGACAACTGGACCCCTGTTCTTAACCTGTGGGTGGGCACCCCCAGGGGGATCCCCACATTATTATTTATTGATTTATTTATTTATTTATTTATTGTGGGGGGGGGGGGGGGGGGCAGATTATTAACTTAATGCGCAACATAGTTGTATGATGGTATATGCACATTTCTAAAGTGAAAATGTAATAACTTTTGCGACTGAAATAGCTTTAGATCGGGCTTCTAAATGGGTTAGCATTTTGGCTACGTGTCAGCTAGCTTCCTCCTCTCGTCACCCATAGCATTGGCTGGAGTGAAATCCCAAGGCACTTGGGACAGTGTCGACGGAAGCTAGAGCGAAGGTCTATAGAGAAATTTCTGGCACTCTAGCGCCCCTTGTGGACGGCGGCACTGTATGAGTTAAACTTTGGTCAAATTGTCAAATATTAGAGGCAGAAATTGTGAAAATAGCAGGTCTACATGCTCACAAGCATGTAGATCGGCTATTTTCACAATAAAACCGTGGTATACAAAATGTAATTTCTCAACTCTTAAGCCCTTTGCACACAGACGCGTTTTTCTCGCACGGAAGAAAAGGATGATTCCATTTCTTTTAAGAAAACAATGATTCTCTATGACCTCATGCACACCAGCTCCGAATTGGCTGCAGGTACTGTAGCTGCGGCTGTGCGTTTTTTTCTCCCCAATCGAAACCAGTGCGATTCGTGCGTCTTGTCGCATGTGGTAAAAACTCGTTGGCTCCTTTTATGACTCCTTTTCGGATCCGCAGTGTGGATTCCGCACAGCCTTGCACACCAAATCCAATGTGTTTTAATCAAGCAGCAAATGGAAAGAAATGCACGGGTCCTGTGTGCAAAGCCCTTTAGTGCTCGTCAGTCAGTTAAAATATGATTATTCTGGGGGTCGCGGCCTGAAAAGGTTGAGAACCACTGTGCTATAGAAAACAGAGCAGCATTCACACAGCTCTTTGCCCCAAATCTACGACAACCATCGGAGCGTCGCTAATCCAACACCCCAGGAGGCGCTAAAAATATACGACCAACACCATTTCCTCTCATGGCTGGGACGCATATTCGCGCCACGCTATGAACTTGTAGATCTGCTATTTTTGAAATAAATAAATACAAATATATGAATGTGGAAATCTTTGAATATATAAATATATTATATATATAATATAGCAAAAATGTTTAACTGAAATCTTTGCTTCTAGGGGTCCCTGGAACTAAACAATATTGAGATGGGGGACGGTGGCCAAATAGTATCATTTTGGGGGACCTTGACATGAAAAAGTTAAGAGAGCCACTGATATAGCAACAGACCTTTTAAAAAAAGACATTTGTAAAGTAACTTTACTAGTGTAGCTTTATTAAGTGTGCCTGCCATGCAATGGCAAAACACTTATTGTAATCCGCCATACTTATATATATATTCCGACAAAATTTCGGCACGTAATAAGTGCCGCACGATTTACACCACCGCCGCAATATATACATCAAAACGTGCGCCTCGGCTGGGAATGGGGTGCTATTACTTTTCTAAGAGAAAAGTTGTATCGTTTAATTGATATTAATTTATTAGTGAATGAATTTTACCCATTGACTTATAATGGGAATCGCAAAAACTCACATTCAATATTTTTTTTCTCGCAAACCATAGGGGCTACAGTTTCAAAACTTGGAGAGGAGATTTATAATGATATCAAGGATTAAATAAAAAATAATTTTGTCAGTTGGCCTCATGGTGGCGCTATAACAGTCCACTTTACCTTTCGGCCTGTAACTCTTGAACAGTGGGTCGGAAAATTAAAATTCAGTTTTCCCTGGATTCCTTGGGTCATGACGCATCTCCTCATATAGGCCACGCCCATTTGCGTCAGGATAGATTTTCCGCCATTTTGAATTTTCTTCAAAACACACTTTTTGCTCCTTTTCCTACATATTTTCTCCAAATGTCACAAAAATCGATACACACGATCTATGGACTCATGCGATAAACATATTTAAACGATATTTTGATAGTCCATACCGTTCTTCCGTAACAGGGTTCCAAAGTTAGCGGGAGGAGCCCGTTTTGTAAGAAGTAGCCATAAATCACAAACGAAACATCCAGTCAACACCAAATTTTAACCACAAGTGGGGGGCGCTATCCTGAACATATACCCAAAAGCATTTCCACTTCGACCCATAGGGGGCACCACAAACGCGCAAAACGTAACCGTTTCATGACAAAACGTGTTTTTCAGGGGGAACGACCCTCTCAAAACGAAACACTAACACCAACCGCTACACAAGGTTGCACAGACTTAGCGAGCTGCAGGCACACTTAAAATTTCGTAGAAATTTTCTTTTCTAGTTTATTATTCATTCACATATTTCATTTCACATTGAAAAGAATAACATTTTAGCCCAGTGGTTCTCATAGTCGATTCCAGGGGTTCCTTTTAGGGGTCTAAATTGACCCTAACCCAGTTAAGGGGAGACCTTGAAATGTAAGGTTTGAGAAAACAAAGACGCACACAGCGTGTTTCCACCCCAGACCGGATCAGTAACCTGCTAAGAAAATTGGCCCCGTATTAGCGTTTGTGTTTCTTACTTTCAATAGTGTAAATAGAGCACATAGGATAAGACTGGACCTGACCAGTACTGGACGGAAAAAATAAACCAGGTTTTCCACCGTGGAACGTCTGGTGACAGACTAGCAGCTGTAAACTACATATAAATTTCCAAAACACCCGCGATTCGTTGCCGATTAAAATCAATAATCAAATTAGTTGGCAACAAATTGTGTTATCGTTTTTTATCGATTTAATCGATTAGTTGTTGCAGCCCTACCAGAAAGGAGGTACAAAGCACTTGGATGAATGTGATTTGACGGTCAAAAAGTAGGCAGGCCATAACTCATTGAAGACATTAATATGTAAAGACGGGCGGGCTGACGATCGGCGCTCAGTATCCCAGCATCGCACAATAGATGAATAGACTGACAAGGCAGCGGCTACGGCAATCCAATTGTGTTCATAGGACATCAGATGTCAGCCGCGGCTTGTGATTGGCTGTATCAGAGGCTAGACATTGCAACAGACTGGCTCTGCTGTGCAGAAAGGACGAACGGGGAGGCGGGGGAAGGGGGGAGACACGTGAACCAGTGGCTCGCGGGGAGTCGCTGAAGTTGAAGTAGATGACGTTTATTGACACAGACACATGTCAGTCATTCTGACCTCGTGAATTATACATTTTCTTGATGTTCGTCATCACACAAGACGCGATTCCACTTGTTTTGGCATCCAGTGTTAGGTATGGCCATATTATCACTACAGATATGCCCTAAAAGTGTGAACAACTTATTTTTTGACTTTAATTAACGTATCTGTTTGCTGCCATGAGGTTTTCAATGTTAACCACCAATACATAAATGACAAGTATACTCGTCATTGGCAGCAAGAGTGTTTTTTAAAGAACTGGTGGATGTGTCCGCATAAAATGTAATTGTAACAATTAATAGAACAATAAAATATTAAAGTCCTTATTCAATGGCTTCATTTCAGCCCAAAGTGTGGAGTCCAGACTGCAGGTGAAGATGAACTCTCCAGACTCTCCAGCCAGGGACGTTTCTATTAAACCTGAGGACCCTGAAGACGTTTCTGTTAAACAGGAGTTACCTGAAGACATCTCTATTAAACTCGAAGACCCTGAAGACATCTCTATTAAACTCGAAGACCCTAGAGACATTTCTATTAAACTGGAGTTACCTGAAGACGAACCTGAAGACCAACCAGACCTCAGTAAGTTTTGTGTGCTCTGCCTTTCGTTCATATCTGTCTGTCGCAATATTTGTCTCAATACAATAACCAAACAAACAAGGCACAATATCATGTCATTTTATTTTTTATGACGTGGCTCTGTAGTAGGGCTGTGAAAATTTGCCAAAAATAGCATTCGAATATTCGCCCGAAAATCCACCGTTGATTCGAATAAATTCGAATATTCGAAAATATCGAATAATTCGAAGCATTCGCAATTCGAAGCTGTTTATTCTAATCTTTTTTTTTTTTTTTTTTTTAAGAAACCTTTTTCTTTAATTATTTATTTCATTTGCATTGTTATATTGCTGTTGGTGTACTGACATATTAACTTGTTTATTATTGTGATATTTATATTATATATTGTGTTATCTGCTTATTGTAAATCGCTTTGGATTAAAAGCATCTGCTAAATGCCTAAACTGTAAACTGTAGACAGTCGCGGTCGTGCAGCCAGGTCCGCGTTGGTCAGGGACGTGCAAAGAATGCTAAGAGAGGCAGGGGCTGACATTTCTAAAAGGGCATTTTGGTGGACAATTCTCTCTTAAAAGGGCAGGGGCTCAAGCCCCGTTTGATGTCTGTGTGCACGTGCCTGGCAGCATCGCATCGTCGTTGCGAAGCGTCACAGCAGCAGCCTGTGATGGAGTTGGAACAGCCACGACATGAAACGAGCAATTATAATCACACCAATGGAGTATGTTTTGGTTTGAACCAAATTAGGTAGTCTACAAGAGTGTGACGGATTTTACCGTGGCTGCGTGCGGGGAGAATGACTCGTGAGAGAAGAAATCCATGCTTTGTGTTTTTCGGTGGAGAAGTCTCGTTGTCCGTCTTCCCGTCACTACCAAATGAGTCGCACGTTTCAGCTTGACTCGTTAATCATTCTGAATCAACGTATTAAGTTTAAAAGCACTGAGTGTGCAGTGAACTGCAGTGCGAGGCGAGTGCATCTCTCCACTCCGTCGGAAAGGAGAGAGCCTTCCCTGCGGAGCGGACGACGGCCAGTGACAGTGTGAAGGGAAAGTTAAAAGCAGCTGGAGGTTTATTCTTCGCCGTATGACGGTGTTGCTAAATAGGCACCCTTAATGTACAAGCCCACAACGTATTGGATCAGCGACGCATTGTGGACCTGTAGATCAGCCCACTTTTGCAGCAGCGAATGGAGACTTCTGCCTTGCGAGACCAGCCACCTTTTAACGCTCCATGCGCCCAGAATCTCGCGAGAAGTGCGGTAGATTTGTTTTAATTAAATATAAATTAATTCGAAGCTCAATTTTTTACTTTCGAATATTCTTTTATTGTTAACATTCGAACGAATATTCGAATAAAGAATATTCTTTCACACCCCTACTCTGTAGTAGAAGAAAAGTCTAGAAAATGGTCTGATCTGTGTGAGATAACACAGATGGATCTATGACATGCTTGTTCTCAGCTTCTTGATTTGACGCTTAACAACTTGAACCTCAAAGTGTTTTGAGGCATTGTGAGCTTGCAGAGACAGTAGGCTATTTTATTTAGTAAAGACATTTGGTGTAGAGGGGGAAATAAATACCACGTCAAACCCCGTCAACTAAGTATTAGTTCAAGTAATAGAGGGTTAGTGAACTACCATGTATAGAGGGTTTAAGACTACAGTAAGTCTTTTAACGATTTTGTTATTTGGTCAACTAAGACTAGATTAGACTAAAACAATTTCAGAAGACTAAGACTAAATGTGTGATACTCAAAAGACTAAGACTAACTCTAAAACTAACACTGGTATGCAACTGTGCAATGGAATTGAAGCCAAATACAGACAGTGCAGCAGACAGATGTGATTGGTAGTATCAATCAAGAGATTTTGTACCTGGCAGTGGCCTAGCAGTTTTAATTCTTTTGAGAGTTACTTGAGCATTATCACAAGTATTGTATTCGCTATATTAACTCATATGCTGCCATTTAACAATACCTTCGTACTCTTTAACTGCCATTCGTCTCCATAGACTTCCATGTAATTCATAGTGCACGGATCATGCACACCCATGCCTAGATAATGCACCACGTGTGTCCACATTGCTCACAGCTTTCAAACAAAAAAATCCGAATGGAAATCCGTTCAGGCATTCATGAGATAGCAGCCATTATGTTTTACACTGTTGTGAGCTTGGAGGTCTGCTACCTGAGTTGTATGGGGGTTAAACAAGCAATTTCGCGATCGCTATCATGCCTACTAACGTTTTTGGGGTCCAAAAAAATTAAAAAAAAAAAAAAAAAAAAAAAAAAAACGTTTTTTTTTTTTTTTTTTTTTTTTTTATTCACGGGATTCACGGGCGTGGCAGGGTGGGACAACGGGATTTTTAAGGGATTCACGTTTTTGGCAGTTAATGAGTTAAGGTGCAAAGGCCTGTCAAACGTATTACATAATCGTTTAATCGCAATTATTTGACATAATCACAATAGACAGTTTGTCAGCCTTCTGATTGGTCCCTGAGACTCCCTGACTGGCCAACCAGAAAAAATCATTCACTTTTTGCTATCGGGGGTGGAGTTGTGCAGTGAGAGAATGTTGCTTCAGGCTTTCAACAACGGTGCGCACTGCGCGGCAAGGCGAGCGTGCAGTATGGCGCCGCGAGCTGATAGCGATTTCGATCATTATAATGAATAAGCTTCAACAAACTAGTTCACATGGACCTTATCAATGTAACTAAGAGTATTGATTGGGTACATATATTTTAAATGGGCAGAATTACGAAAGCCAGCCTATTATGTGAGTAGAACTATAGGCTGGCTGTCATTTACCTACCCAAAATGCACTGCGCTTTCTCTTTCTATTTATCTCCTCTGTCTGATCCAGAGGATTAAACTAATTAAAACATATATTTTCGGGGGAAAACTACTGTTTTGCTATGTAACTACTGTACTTTTTTCTTCCCTTTTTTATTAATATCACGTAGATGTGTTTTTTTTGGTACTTTATATAGCTGTAATGAGGCTATGAAAAATCTTTTTTCCCCATTCATTTCCAATGTAAAAACAATCTGCCATGATGATTCTGTCCCACTGGGATTAAACTAATCAAAACATATATTTTCGGGGGAAACCCCCTGTTTTGCAATGTAACTACTGTACCTTTGTCTTCCCTTTTTATTAATATCACCTAGATGTTTTTCCTTTGGTACTTTAAATAGCGATAATGAGGCAATGAAAATACCCCCTCCCCCCATTCACTGCCACTATAAAAACAATCTGCCAGGGGTAATTTGTTCAACCTAGTAACAGGGGCAAAATGGGGCGGGATTTGACATACGGTCTATTATTTGACATAATCACAATTATTTCACACAATTCCAATTATTTCACATAACCACAATTTGTCAGAATCGTATAATCGCTTTCATGTTGAAAAATGTTCATATACTGTATTTAAAAAAGTAGTGGAAATAGCAGATCTACAATCTCACAACAGGTTGGGTGTCGCAATGCAACGTGTTGTGAGCTTGTAGATCGGCTATTTCCACTACTAATGTTCTTTTATAAGTGTAAAGTTAATTCCTTTGCATATTTAGTGTAGGTTGAGTGTCATATCTGCCATTTGCAACTTCAAAGCCTACAAGCCAAGAAATGTAATTGTCAATGACAAAAAAGTAATAATCACAATTATTTGAGTGACAATTAATCGTCATGTCATAATTGTGGCAGCCCTATCAGTGGCATTACGGCCAAGATAGTGTTTTCTTTATTATTTTTTTGAGGACTCGCACAGAATTGCACTGTATTTTTCTTAATCTTTTAGATTTTGACCGAGTAAAGACTAAGACTAAGGCTAATCCCATAAGACTAAAGGCCTGTCTCTACACCTTGGTAAAACAGAATCTATTCTTTTTGGGACCAGATATTCTCTAAGTGAGATAAATGTAAACAATTTCAAGGTCAAAGTTGATGACACAGTAATCTTAGGTACAAAGATTACCTATTTGGGCTGTATTCTTGACAAATACCTGTATGGGTATAGCATGGCAACAATGGTGATCAAAAAAGTAAATCAAAGAACACGATTCCTGGGCAGAATCTCCACTTTTGTCAACAAAATTGCCCCCAGGACTCTTGCTGGGGCCCTCATTCAGTCCCACTTTGACTACGCTTGCACCTCATGGTACTCCAACATCAAAAAGCCACTAAAGACTAAGCTCAAAACCTCCCAAAACAAACTGATTTGGCTATTTATTGACCTGGGGCCCATGACCCATGTTTCTCCCACACATTTTGCTAACCTAAGTTGGCTCAGCGTTGAGGACGGGGTTAAACAACTAAAAATGAGATTGACTTTGAAAATGGTCATGCAAATCAGCCCTCCATCCCCTCAGAACCTGGATATTAGAACCTCGGAACCGCATAGAAGTGAAAAGTCATCACTTTTTTTTCCACTTTTCACAAATTTGGGGGGGCCAAAATGTAGCCCAAAGAAATGTTTTCATGTAAAACAAATGCTTGCAATGGATTCAGAATCATGAAAAACACCTAGTTTGACCACTCACTTAAAGCAGATTATTTTTCTTTTTCTAGTGGAGTCAATGGGACAGTGAATATACAAATGGCCATCACTTTTTTTCGCAATGTTTCCAGCAGAGCAGGCCTCTCATTCTGTGGACCTTAATGACCAAACTAATATATAAAACAGAAATAAAAGGTACGGCAGAAAATCACAGGTTCAACCCTATTCCTGAGCTTTTGGACTTGTGGGTCCCCGACTAATAGTTATCAGTAAAATTGACTTTGGTTTTAGAGTTACTGTAAGAACGTTAAGTCTGATAGATGCATGAAACTGGCTTTGATCTACTATGCATTTTCTGTTTCAGATACCTGTCCTGCCCCGTCTCCAGTTAAACCAAGCCGTTACTGCTGTGACCAATGTGAGAAAACGTTTACCACAAAGCAGAATCTCAACAGACACCAGATAATTCACACTGGGGAGAAACCTTACTGCTGCGATCAGTGTGGACAACGTTTCAATCTAGACTTTAATCTCAAAAAACACCTGAAAAGTCACACTTTAGAAAAACCTCACTGCTGTGACCAGTGTGGGAAAAAGTTTAAAACAAAGGTTACTCTCAAAAGACACCAGATAGTTCACACTGAAGATAGGCCTAAGCCTTACTTCTGTGACCACTGTGGAAAAGGCTTCTCATCCGTTTCCAATCTCCAAATACACCTTAGAAGTCACACTGGAGAGAAGCCTTATGGTTGTACAGAGTGTGGGAAAAAGTTCTCGCATGCGTCTACTCTTAAACTACACAAGAGAATTCATACTGGAGAAAAGCCTTACGGCTGTGACCAGTGTGAGAAAAGATTCACTTGCCCGACTAACCTCGCGAAGCACACTAGAATTCACACTGGATTCAAACCATTCCATTGTGAAGAGTGTGGGAAGTGTTTTACTGGTTTCACCGACTTGAAAATCCATCAGCGCATCCATACTGGAGAGAAACCTCATTCCTGTGACCAGTGTGGGAAAACCTTCACTCAAACGTCTACCCTTACGAAACACAAGAAAATCCATACTGGAGAGAAGCCTCACTGGTGTGACCAGTGTGGGAAAATGTTTGCTCACATGAACACTCTCAAACATCACCAGCTAATTCACACTGGCGAAAAGTCTTACCGTTGTGACCAGTGTGGGAAAAGCTTCAATCGAATGGATACCCTTTTGAAACACAATAGAAGTCACGCTGAAGTGAGGCCTTTCAGCTGTGAAACCTGTGGGAAGTGTTTTACACAGAAAGTACACTTAAAGACTCACCAGCTCATCCATACTGGAGAGAAGGCTTACAGCTGTGACCAGTGTGGGGAAAAGTTTGCCCTCAGTAATACACTCAAACTTCACCAGCGCATCCATACTGGAGAGAAGCCTTTCAGCTGTGAAATATGTGGGAAGCGTTTTACTTGGCGTGGGGCATTAAATCATCATCTGCGCATCCATACTGGAGAAAAACCTTTCAGTTGTGAAATATGTGGGAAGTGTTTTATTAAGAAAGAAAAGATGAAAGTGCATCATCGTATCCATACTGGAGAGAAGCCATACGGGTGTGAAATATGTGGGAAATGTTTTACCCAGTCTGGAGATTTAAAAAAACATTTGCGCAGCCATACTGGAGAGAAGCCATTCAGCTGTGAAACATGTGGGAAGTGTTTCACTGCGTCTGGAACATTAAAAAAACATAACCGCATCCACATTGGAGAGAGCAGCCGTCCTGCAGAGAAACCTTTCAGTTGTGAAATATGTGGAAAGCGTTTTAAAGGGAAAGGAGATTTAAAACTGCATCAGAACGTCCATACTGGAGAGAAGCCATACAGTTGTGAAATATGTGGAAAGTGTTTTACAGAGCCCGGAACTGTAAAAAAACACAGGCGCATCCATACTGGAGAGAAACCTTTCAGCTGTGAAATATGTGGAAAGGGTTTTACTGTGAAAGGAACATTGAAAAATCATCAGCGCCTCCATACTGGAGAGAAGCCGTTCAGCTGTGAAACATGTGGGGAGAGTTTTAAATGGTCTGGATCATTAAAAGATCATCAACGCATCCATACTGGAGAGAGCAGACGTTCTACTGAGAGCCATCCTGGAGAGAAAACATTCAGTTGTGAAATATGTGGAAAGTGTTATAAAGAGAAAAAAACGTTAAAACGGCATCAGCGCGTCCACACTGGAGAGAAGCCATTCAGCTGTGAAACATGTGGGAAGAGTTTTAAATGGTCTCAATCATTAAAAGATCATCAACGCAACCATGCTGAAGAGAGCGGCCATCCTGGAGAGAAACCCAGTTTCAGTTGTGAAATATGTGCAAAGTGTTTTACAGAGAAAAGAAGTTTAAAACGGCATCAGCGCATCCATACTGGAAAGAGCAGCCTTTCTACTTTGAGCCATCCAGGACCTTCTAGATTAAACAAGAGGAACCTGAAGACCACCAGAACCAGTGAGTTTCATTTCTGTTTCTGTCTTTCTCTCGGGTCCAAGCTGCTTATAGTTACACAGTAGACTCTGTAGAAGAACCAAGGCTCCGTGTTTGTCTTCCTTGAGGACTGGGTGTTTACTTGCCAAAAACATTTTACACCCATGCTAGTTGCATTGCATTGGTATTGCCATAATGGTAACCATGTGAAACACATTTTTATTAAATATTAATTAGGGATAGGTCAGTATAACGGATCATTCATTTTTTCCCCTGATGGTCAAAGTTGATTTTAAACATCTGGAACATTTATTCCCAATCAAATATGGACCAAATAGCAGATGGAACAAATGTTGGTTCTCAGGATGTTCCTTTGTCAATACGGAAAAAAATTATAATAATATTCACAAACATAACATGACTAAAATGGCATACTGTATATCCATATCCATACAACACAAACAAGCAACTTTTGTATCACTGGCCTCCATAATTGTTACAGGCCAGGTTGTCTTTTGAAAAACTGTTTTAGGCTTAATTTTGTTTTTATTTTTTAGTTTCCCCCTCGTTGTTCACTTCTTAATGTCAAAAAGGATTGATAGTGGGGTTAAAATGTATTAATATTTTCTTTCTCTCCCCTAAAAAGAAACTTCCCAGCCTTCTTTAGACATCTGAAGTTATTTTGTTGGCTCATATCTAGGCCTATTGCATTATGTACACATTTTGAAAACACATTATGAAATAATGATTATAATAATTGAACACCTAGTAGGCCTAGCCTACAGCATATAACATGTAATGTTCTGTAATTAGATTTAAATAACCATAACTTGACATGATCACATTATACAGTGCACGTGTCATATTATGTTGCTCTGCACTCGTTAAAGTTGTGCTCCGAAGGTTGGTTTGCTCAGACGATGAAAAATTAGAGGGAACATTGGTGAGGACATTAGGATGTACTGTAAAAAAAAAAAAAAAAAAAAAAAAAACTAATAACTCAAAGGCAGCAGCAAACAGAAAGCTTGTTCTTGTTGCGGACCTGTGGCTTTCTGGCAGTTTGTTTATAGTTAAGGTTTTAGGGACAGAAAGCAGACATTAATATGTTCTGTCTCACTTTGACATCATGTTTGTTCAACTCTCTCTCAGGCTCCGTCAAGCAGCTCTGAGTCATCTGATGATTGATGTCCAACTAGCAGGATGTCCTCTGGACTCCCTGGAGGATCAACCTGTGTCATCGTGTCATCTTACATCTAGCCTCGGGATCCAGACTTTCAAGGAAGAAAAGCCTGGGATAGCGGCCCTGTAACTGTGGCTCACAACATTTTAATTGTATATAAAATATAAGTAGCTGTCCAGATATCTTATTTTACATCAGTATTGTTCAGGTTTATCCATTATCATTATAAAATTGCTATGATTTTTCTCCCGCGGATCACTTCCTTATTTACTCAAAGCGGACAGCAGCAGGAGTCACGTCCCCCGCCGCGTCCATTCCGAGACGCCGGAGGAGCCGATGAGATCTGTCGGGGCCATAGAATGTCCACGTTAGGTTAGACTACATCTAACACACAGCCCATTTAGTTTGAGGGTTTTATTAAAGAGGTGGTGCCAATGCCATAGTTTTACTTTTTCTGTTTTGTATTAGTCTATGGAGTTAACATTAAGTCTCAAGACCATCATAGGTTTAAGTTATTGTCTTAAGATAAAAGTGATGGATAATATCTCAATGAGAATTATGTTCAGCTTTTCTTTTGTTGGAGATTAGAATACCCCTGATGCCTGTAGTTAGAGGTAGGGATGCATTGTTTTGTATGAATAGCTGGAATTTATAGTGAGTCTTTACTTGAAATGTATGGAAGTATTGAGTTTTCAACGAAATGACCATCTTTGGTATTTGGCTTAAGAGCTGCTAGTCATGATCTGTGTTATGTTCTGTCTCCCCTTATGTTTAGAGGTTGTTCTCTTTTGTAGTTGGCGTTTTAATTTATAGTTACCAGTATGTTCCTTTTCTTATGAAATGTTTTCTTTCTTTTTTCGTTATAGTTATTGCTTGTTCTCTCTGAACACTGTGCAGCCTCTGCTCGCGAGTCTGCAAAGCTTGTCATATTCCTAGATGTTGGCGGTCTTCTGTAGCAGTGGTTCCCAAACCTTTAGAGTCAAAGACCCAAAGGAGAGATTAGACGTTTGTCCGGGACCCAAACTAGTGTAAATAGCGGATCTACAAGTGCACAATGTGTTGCTTCGCGCTGAGTTGTATGCTTGTATGTCAGCTATTTTCACTACTTAAACATTTGTTATGGAATTCATGTGATTTTCTTTTATTCAATTCATGAAAAATGATGTACTTTCCTTTTAAATGTTTTGACATTTACTTGTGACACTTAAAGATGTGTCAGCGACCCAGAAATGGGTCCCGACCCACTATTTGGGAAACAGTATTCTGTAGGATGTCAATTTGAAGGTCGATGGTATTCAAAGATTTGAACAGAAAACATTAGAAAATAATTAATACAAATTAATAAATATTTGAACTAGGCTACTACAGATTAAGTGCCATTTTCTTTAGAATTACGCATGCTATGAAAGAGGAAACCTTGTATTCAAACATTTTGGATTTATTCTCTAATTGTTTCATCTCAGCCTTCTTATTGGGCATGATATTGCATACTGTTGCCATAACACTGTAGGTGTATTGTTTCTCCTTGCTATGCTGTAGCCAGACTATTAAAGGCTTAATTTGTCCACACAAGTTCCTTGGCCTCTCTGTTTTGCATCACATTGTGATGCATTTTGAGCTTGTAGATCGGCTATGTTCAAATAGCCACGGTATAAATGGGGCTTAAAGGGCCAGTTCACCTCTGGGACAACCAGATCTTATTTTATTGTTGTTTTGGACACGATCAACACTATCCTGACTTAGTTTTTGTGTTCAATCTGTGTTTTTATATATTTTAGTATTTCAGCATGAATGATGATGCATTTTGCATCATATGAGTCATCATGCTGCATCATATGATGCAAAATGCATCATCATTCATGCTGAAATACTAAAATATCTCAAAACACAGATTGAACACAACAAATAACTCAGGATCGTGTTGATCGTGTCTCAAACAACAATAAAATAAGATCTGGTGCCCCAGAGGTGAACTGGCCCTTTAAGTGGTGTGTGTATGTTTTATAATATTATAATTTATACCTACAAAGTAACTATAGGCCTAACTGAAGTTTTCAAATAAATGTAGTGGAGTAAAAGTACAATATTTGGCTCCGAGATGTAGTGGAGTAGAAGTAAAAGCTATTGGAAATATTCAATTAATAAATACTATATACCTCAAAATTGTAAATGTACTTAGTTGTTTCACACCCCTGGTACTTAATAGTTACTTTCCACCCTTTCCTCCTTGGTGAGAAGGCTGCTGACACCAGGTTAGCTATTTTTTTCCCCCACTGACCAGGATTTTCCTTCCCCCTGGATGTCTTTCTGCACAAAGCACACGTGTCAGACGTATGTGACTGCATGGCACATGCTTCTCTGCCCCTGTGTGCGTGTGTGTGGGTGTACATGCATGTGCGTTAACTGCCAGGTCTTCAGTCCAGACACGCACGCACACACTCTTATCTCTCGCTCTCTTTCTCTCTCTCTCTCTCTCTCTCTCTCTCTCTCTCTCTCTCTCTCGCTCTCTTTCTCTCTCTCTCTCTCTCTCTCTTTCTCTCTCTCTCTCTCTCCCCCCCCGCCCCTCTCTATACAATGACAAGCAGTGAAGTCCAGCTACTTGAACGACACAGGGAGGAGGACCCAAGAAGACGTAGGCCTACTTAATGTACATTGTGTGCTTTTGATCAACAATACAGAGAGGTTAAATGCATGAATGACGTCCAGCTCTACCAACATCCACCCTAACGTTTTCTGAAGAACAGAGTTGTAGCAGTGATGCAGACCACCGTATTGAAACCAGTGATCAAGTTACACAGAATAGGTATGTACTTTTTTATTATGTTAATGTTACTGTAAACATTTAGTCTAACTATTCCTGTCATAGCTATTAGGCCCACATTTAACAGGACTTGTGGCTGGTTCAACAGACAGGGATCTCCATATATGGTCATAAAAGGGATTGTATGTTGTCAGATGTCATAGAGATAGGACTTTCACATGAATACATGATACCTGACGGCCATACACATGACCGTCATGTTTCCACCTCAACCTGACTTCTCGTGAGGTAGACAAAGGGCTTTGAGCCACAAACTTAAGCCTATCCAAGTCTCATTTCGGTCACAAATATGCTGTTCAACCAGAATACAGGGTTCCCACGGTCATGAAATTCCTGGAAATATTTTGAAATTAGAAAAATATTTTTCCAGTAGGCTAAGTTTTGGAATTTATCAAGGGTCCTGGAAGGTCCTGGAAAAAATATCTATGCGTTGTCTTTGGTTATTGATTTTGTTAATACCTCTGAAATGACAAATTAAACATGGGCCAAATTGTCAAATATTAGAGGCAGAAATTGTGAAAATAGCCGATCTACATGCTCACAATAGAACAATTATATTATCTATATATGGCCCGTAAGGCCTAATTGTGCGCCAGCAGAGCGCTCCTTGTTATTTATCAACGTAAAATTAGGTCGCACTTGTTGATGCTCTGTAAAATAATTTTACAAAGCACAGGTCCACTTTTCTGTCAAAAACTTCTCGGACCTACACTAATTATGATTAAAATGTAAAAATACAAATAAATAAAATCATTCCTTTACTTCTTTCCCCTAGCAACAGGGAGCCATGGTAGAGGGTCTAAGAGCCACATGCTGAAACCAGTGATCAAGTTACATAGAATAGGTATGTTCTGTTTATGTTACTGTAAACATTTAGTGTAATACTATTTTATTATGTTATTGTACACAAAGGGCCCTATCTTACCCGTTGCCTAAACATTTTAGCATTGTTTTATTGTTTTGGGGAGAATAGGCATAAGGGGTCAGGTAGGGACTGGTGTTGTATCTTCAGGGGTGTGTGAAGGACTGGACGCAGAGGCTTTGACAAAGTTCTCAGTCTAAAGGTGCCTCCACACCGAAAATACTAACAGGAGACTTGTTCAAACTGTTCACAGACTGCAAAGAACTGCAAAGAACTGCAAAAAACTAAGCACATTGAATTTTCCAGCCGACTGTATGCCGACTGTAATTACTGTACAGTTTTGCGTAAGCACACTGTGTTGCCATATCGGCTCGTTAGAAGCGACTTTGATCCTGTTTTTCTATAATATTGCTAGTTGTGGGTTACTTTTGCTTGGGCATGTTTCTGAATTGTAGTTGCTTATTTGGCCTTGCTTTCAACATTAAAAGAAGCTAATGTAATAGATCTCAATAGGTTAAACTGGGCGCTTCTTTAGGCCTTGTTTTCATAGACCTGGTCGCTTGTTTAACTCACAGAATCTGGCAACCGGGGAGCAGAAGCGGAGATGCTTCCTGTCCGGTGTTTTCTTCTCCTCACACCAAAACAACACACATCACTATTACTAGCGTTGCCTTGGAGTTGATTAGTATAGGAAATTGAGAGTTGAGATTGTGAATATGCTATTTAGTTAAAATGTGCAACAGGAAAATGTCTCTGGCTTATTTAGGCTTGGTTTTGCTGCAGCAGTAGCAAACTAATGGTCCATTACAACTCGCTACAATTCACCGACGTCCAGGGGCGACTAAACAAAACTGAGCAAGTCCAGTCTTCCAGTTTTCCGTCGATACTGGTTGATAGCGTTCCCGACCCGCTGCCGAAAACCTACCGATGAGCTGCCGTTCGGCAACAGACGCTTTCCGCCGCTATCCGCCGCCGATTCGGCCACGAATCTGTTTGGTTAAAAGTGGCCTTAACAGTTTAGCGCAGAAAGTGGAGAATAGAGGAATAAAGGGAAGGCGACATAGTCGGGGGATATCTTAAAAAGTCCTTGAATAAATTCCTTACCAAAACATTTATTCACCAATGTGTTTGTAAAGGTGTCTAGTAACACATCTCACACAGACTGAAATTCAGTTTCCCTAGGAAAATCTGTTACAGCTGATTAAAGTTGGTGTCCCATTAAATTAACTATAGGCCTACAGCTAAAACACACCAAAATAAATAGCATGTGAGGGGTCAAACTATAGGTTTTTCATGATTCTGAATCCATTGCAAACATTTGTTTTGCACAAAAAAAAAACATTCCTTGGGCTAAAAACGACCCCACAAAAATGTGGTTTAGTGATGAGTCATCACTTTTCAAAGTGTTGGGGTAGTTGCCTTTACCCCAAGGAATGTTTTTTGTGCAAAACAAATGGTTGCAATGGATTCAGAATCATGAAAAACCCCTAGTTTGTCCCCTCACATGCTACTTAAAGCATATTTATTTTTGTGTGTTTTATCCGGTATAGTTAATTTAATGGGATCCCAACTTTCAGCAGCTGTCAGGATTTCTCCTAGGGAAACTGAATTTCAGTCTTTGTGAGATGTGTTACTAGACACCTTTACAAACACATTGGTGAAGGATTTTTTTGGTAAGGAATTTATTCCAGGATATGACACTATTTCTGAAGGTATCCTCCGACTAGGAATGTGAGACAAATCGATAAGAGAAGGAGGAAAGGGTGAGAAGCTCTGAGGGTTGCTTCGTTCTGTCAGGGTTTTATAGGGAATGAGGGAAGTTGAACCGGCTCTCGTGCATGCAGTGGTGGAAAAAGGGTAACATGTCTTGACTCCGACCACCTGAACCTAACCCTAATCTCAGTAAAACTAATGCTGGTGAGTAGCTAACCTGCCAACGCTAAGTCGGACTATGGAGAGGTCAGAGTCATGAGCAGTCCCCGTTTTACTTAAGTAAAAGTATCAATACTGCAATAGGCCTATAGAAATACTTTGTTACAAGTAAAAGTCCAGAATTCAAAATGTACTTCAGTAAAAGTACGAAAGTATTGGCATCAACATGTACTTATAGTACCAAAAGTACAAAGTACAACATCTTTGAAAATAGAAGATCTACAAGCTCTCAACACATCGCATCTGACGTGAGCTTGTAGATCAACAAGCTCTGTTGTGAGCTTGTTAATCTGCTATGTTCAAATATCCTAGGTATAAAATAGGGTTAAAGTGGATTAATGTATGTTTTATAATATAATCATTTATATCTGCAAAGTAACTAGTAGGCCTAACTAAAGTTTTCAAATAATTGCAGTGGAGTAAAAGTACAATAGTTGCTTCCAAGATGTAGTGGAGTAGAAGTAAAAGTACTGGAAACAGGAAATACTCAAGTAAAATACAAATACCTCAAAATTGTACTTAAGTACAGTACGTAAGTAAATCTACTTAGTTACTTTACACCACCTTGTGCATGTGATGTGCATACAGGGAAGTGCAGAGAATGTTAGAGAGACGGGCTGAAATCTCTAAAAGGGCCTTTTGGTGAAAATATCAAAAATAGCAGACCTCCAAGCTCAACGGAGGTCGGCAATTTGTGGTGCTTGATACCACACTGAGCTAAATAAATCAAGAACATAATCGGGTCAATACTGGAGATGTGATGTACAGTATGGATTTCTACATAGAGAGGGCAGAGAGGGGGAGTTTGGACAAGGCAATTCTGAATAATGCCTTCAGGTATGGAATGGAAAGATCTGTCATCGACTGGCTGTGTAGGCCTACATGTTGTGTGTGTCCAGGTGTCATAGACTGGCTGTGTAGATATGCTGTGTGTGTCCATAGGTGTCATGGACTGGCTGTGCATACATGTTGTGCATGTCCAGTGATGATATCTTGGGGTTGACCATGGATTTGTTTACCCAGTGGTGCTTATCTGCCGGTACTTGGCCTTGTTATGAGTGCACTGGACCTGGAACTGGAAGTGTTTGCTTCTACTTGTCTCTGTTCAATTTAGAACATAGACTTTAATACAGTGTTAAGTGTGAGTATGTCATATACTACACTATCTAATAGGTTTGTACTGTTGTATTATGCTACTGTAAAGTGTAAACATTTAGTCTAATACTGCAGGTTGTATTATGTTCACTTACTGTAAACATTTAGTCTAAAGGCATTCTTAACCGCACAGAATATCCCACAAATCGCCGTCGCCGAAAAGCCGTGTTGCCAAAAGGAAGCCATCGGGAGCTTGTCGGCAAGAGGCGCTTGCCTGTTGCACATTTGTACTAAATACCATATTCTCAATCTCAACTCTCAATTCCTATACCAATTGACTCCAAAGCAAAGCTAGTAGGCTAGTAATCGTAATAGTGCTGCTGCTGTGTGCTGTGTTGTTTTTTTCCCCCCTCTCCGCACAGAGAGCAGCGCAGAACCTTCGGTTGCCAGATTCTGAGAGTGAAATACGCGAACCGAAACAAGCCCAAAAGAAGCGACCAGTTTCACCTCTTACATTATCTATTTTCTAAAAGAATGTTGAAAGCAAGGCCAAATAAGCAACTACACTTCAGAAACAAGCCCAAACTAAACCAACCCACAACTAGCAACATTATAGGAAAACTAGATCAAAGTCGCTTATTAGTTAGGGAAAGTTAGCCTCTAGCTACATCAATCTAATCTAAATGACTAGCTTTCTTCACAAATGTGTTCTACTAGGTGTCAACTATCACCTCTGAACTTTGTCAAACCCAACTCCCTTGACATACTTTGTGGGAGCCAATCAAAGTTTTGGGTATCCCGAGGGCCTGGGATTAAAGGGGCAAAAATAAAAAAAATTGCCAATATGAGCGTATGAGGTGTGTAATTTGGGTATTTTTGGGCTGCTGAATCCATTCCAACCATTCGTTTTCAATTAAATTGACTCCTTGGCCATAAAATAGGCCACAACTACTTTTGTGTGTCCATGAGACATATAATAGTGGCAATAAAAAAAAAGGTTGGAGTAGGGTTTGAATTCAAGGAGTCATTTTTACTGATAACTAATGGTTGGAATGGATTCAGCAGCCCAACAATAACCTAATTACACACTTCATGCGTTCATATTTGCCATTTTAAAATTTCCCCCCTTTAATCCCAGGCCCTGGGTATCCCGATACCCCCAACTTTGATTGGCTCCCACAAAGTATGTCAAGGGAGTTGGGTTTGACAAAGTTCAGAGGTGATAGTAGACACCTTTATGAACACATTTGTGAAGAAAGCTAGTGATTTAGATTTAGTTCCCAGATTGATGTAGCTAGAGGCTAACTTTCTCTAACTATATAATGAGCAGACCTGGCAACACTGTCAATTTGTGTCAAACCAGCGTCTGCCAGCCGTCTGAATGCAATATTCCTCGCCCGACTTTTAAATGACAAAGTGCCAACTAAGGCTGTTTGGTGTGGAGACACCTTATGTAAGAGAGCAGTAGGAAACCTTTTGGCAAAGCCTAATTGATATATTGGCCGTGACATCAATATTAATTCCTACCATAGTACTTATTATTTTAGTGTCGTTTTTTTTCAGGGTCAGTCTCTCATGGCCAGTGTTTGGGAACAAATTGATTGGTCAATGGTCAGATTGTTCCAGCCTACTGTGTGAGTTTTAAGCTGTGAACACCAGCGGTGGTGTTTTTAGTGATGTCAATCTTTCATTGTGAGTGTGCGCGTGTGCGCACGTGCATGCTTGTGTGTGTGTGTGTGTGTGTGTGTGTGTGTGTGTGTGTGTGTGTGTGTGTGTGTGTGTGTGTGTGTGTGTGTGTGTGTGTGCGTGCATGCGTGGGTGTTATTTAATCATCATTCAGTTCCCTTAATAAATAATTACATTTTATTATGTCAAAATGCCAAATCACAAGAGTTTGTCTCAAGACACTTCACATATCAAATCAAATCAAACTTTATTTGTACAGCACATTTGAGTTATAGCAGCCCAACGCTGTCCAAAGTGCTGAACCTGGTCAGGGTTTTAAAGGGATATTTCACTTAAAAAAAAAAAAAAAAAAAAATGTTGGTCTTTTATTGTCTAATCAGGCTTTTGTGAGCACCCTGGAAAGATTTGAAGTATTGATTCAGTATTTAGATATTTGATATCATTTTATTAGACACGCCCCCTTCCTATACAAACCTCTTGTTAGTCGCAAGAGGGAGCAGCAGCATCTTGTCCACAGATCTTAAAGCCCTGGCTGGGATATAGAGCTCCATTATATCTGAGTGATAGATAGATAGATAGATAGATAGATAGATAGATAGATAGATAGATAGATAACCCTAACCCTACCCCTAACCCTAACCCTAATCCTAACCCTGTTTCGGAATGGAGGTGTTTCGGAATGGCGGTCTGACACCATTATCCCAAGGGGGAATTCAGTAATAAGAGGGTGACAGGCTGTGAAGGGATTCAAAGACAAAGTGTGTGTGTGTGTGTGTGTGTGTGTGTGTGTGTGTGTGTGTGTGTGTGTGTGTGTGTGTGTGTGTGTGTGTGTGTGTGTGTGTGTGTGTGTGTGTGTGTGTGTGTTCACCTGGATGTGGAAGAAGCCCATGTCTCAGTGGCGTGAATCAAAACAGCATCCCGGTTCCAACAATGGAACAAGGGGGGAGCGCTTGTTTTCGGTGGAGATGATGGAGGCGCACCGGCGTTATATTATAAACACAATCTGATCTAGCTATAACAACAATCATGACATAGGCTATTTATTATAATCACTAATTCACTATGAAGTGTCTTTAATTAGTAATAATAGTCAAATAACAAACAAGGACAAATTGTCCTGCCCACATCAAACCAAAATGCCTAAACTACTGTAAATGTTTGTAGCCCTGTTGTTATTTTGGGTAGAAGAGTCATTATTTGAAATGCTGTTATTTTGAAGTATGCCAAAAAGAGATACTGTAACAGTTTTGAGTGATTTTGATATAATGTGAGATCATGTGACATTGTTTATTGTTCAGAAGAAATGTGTATACTTACTTTTATTACCTACCTTGAAACTACCTCAGAGATTTATATTTACTGGGGGGTTATTTTCTGTGAAGTTCAGTATTTTGTCCAATGTACTTACCGTAGCAGAGTGGCTGAGCCAATGAGGAGTGTCCTAGGGAAGTAAACGAGCGCGCGTTGTCTTCAGGGGAGAGCATGGGGAGAGGAGATGCGGTGATGAGAGAGAGACGTTGTGAATGAACGATAAAAGTGATATAAAGAAAACGTGACAAACGGTTTAATTTGAGGAGTTTTACAGTCCCGTGTGACAACTCATTACAAGGAGGACTGAAAGCTGTAGGCTACTGTGGAGTGCCAGTGCCTTCGACTTCGACAGGATTGTGACTGTCATTCTACAGTGAGTGTTTGAGCAGCTAGCTGGCTAAAGTTAGCTTCGTGTCTGCACTGGCCCGCAGTATTTTGAGTAGACCGGTACAGTATCTCAAATGTCAAACTAACTGTGACACACACACACACACACACACACACACACACACACACACACACACACACACACACACACACACACACACATATATATATATACCAGTAAGGCTCCCTAATCGGGAGATAAGCGACCGTAGGTCACTTATCTCCACAAATAGGGCAAAAATGTGTTTTGCCAAAATCTTCCTGATCCATGTTGATGACATGAGTGTAGACATACTGGCCCTCATTTATCAACGTGGTGCAGATCAAAATTTGGGTGTACACCGAAATTTAGGGAAGTCTCGACATTTATCATTTCAACTTGACTTTGACTTTGGTCTAGGGTAGGATCAAATCTCACGTCAAGTCCTGAGGTGGTGTAGGAATCATCCTACACCACTTTGTTCCATTGTAGACGTGCAGAGCAGCATTGTCTAACTATCTGACAGGCAATGGACACATGTATCCACTCGAAAATGTATATCCAACACAATAATAAATAATCCTGTGAAAATATTACATTTTATAAAAGCATAGCCTATTATAGCCAGCTACATCATAGACATGCACGCCGATTTTATTTCCAAGTTACAATGACAAGCAATTAAAATCTAGCAATATAGAAGCAATCTACTGTTAAGTGCTTTAACAGTCTAAATCTTAAGATTGCAGACCTGGCTCAGAACAAGCACAGATATAGCCTACGAACGCATGCGAGAGCATTTTCGGGTCCAGCGCGGCGCCGCTGTGATTTACCGTGAGGCGTGAGCCTCCAATTTATACAGTGACGCGAGTCCTTTTAAATATGGATAAAACCCGAAGGTCCAAACCTGGCTGTGCCCAGCCCAACACACGCACGCTGCGGGGAGAAGACCCGCCCATGCGGGAACGGTGCATGATTGCAAGTTCAAACACTCAAACGCGCATTGTGCTCGTCGCCGAAATTGGGTTAAATTTATATCCAAAACGTAACTGTGGGGTCTCTCGATTTATACAGTCGCTACAGTACTGTAATAGGCTTACACTATGCTGGAGTTAATGATGAAACCCGACGTGGTGAGAGTGAGACCGTGACATTCTTTTCGTGGACCGTGAGGTATTATACAAGTGTGTCCTCTTATGGAGTTATGTATTAAGGATAAAACCCACCCGACGCTTCAAACCTTCAGATTATAACTGCCTCCTTGTCAGTATCTCTCAGTAACATCGCATGCACGGCATCCTGTGGTTTCGGGAATACATGATTTTGCGTTCTTTTTTTTCTTCTTTTTTTTGTAACCACTCAAACGCGCACTGCAGCGTCGCCGATATTGGGTTAAATTAATATATTCCATTTGTGACAATGACTGGTGTGTGGTGTCACTCATGTAGGCTGCAAGCTTAGGCTACTATACAAAATAAATGGTAATGGTTCCACAGTGAACCTAAATGCTGCTGGGCTTGGTGGTGTGTGCGTGCGTGTCTGCATGCGTGCATGTGTGCGTGGTCTGTGTGGGACGTGGACACTCTTCTATTGGCTTTCCTTTCGTTGTTGGGTCGTATTCAGGTCGTTCTAGTCGTAAAATCGGGGCGTTTCGAGAATAATTAAGGGCGTGTTATTTAAATTTCAGCCTGCGCATTTATCAACGCTGGGATCAAATGTACGCCAGGTGTGTCTGTTTAGGAAGCATTGATAAATGCCGTGCACACGTTGCCCTACGCAAAATTTGGTGAAAAAAATAGACCATTTTTTACACTCCTTTGATAAATGAGGGCCACTGTGTAGTGATTTTCGTGATTTTAGGGCAAAATCTGTAGGAGCAGTGTCCAAAAATGTGTTTTTAAAAATCGGCCTGGAGGTGGCGCTATATGGGACAGATTCATGTTGATGGGATGAGTGTAGACATACTGTGTACCGATTTGCGTGATTTTAGGGCGAAAATTGTAGGAGCAGTGTCCAAAAATGTGTTTTGCAAGAATCGGCCTCATGGTGGCGCTAGAAGAGGGCCATGTGAGAAATGAGGGGTGGGGTCTCCGCGCCGGCAAGGCGGACGAATAGGTACCGGCCCCGGCTGTCCCGGTCGCTCCTAGCTGGAGTTACGGCATTTTATGTGAGCTGCAGTGTAGGGGGTCCTCCACTGGGGGCGCCACCACTTTTGCATCTGTTCTGGAGCACCAGGAGTCGGCGGTCCCCGGGAATTCCCCGTGAGCAGCCCCGTTGGGGTGGTCATTTGGTCATGTTTGCGCATTTGGTCATTTTTTACATCTGGGGGTCCCCCAGGGACCTGGGGGTCCCTGGAGCTCTGGGGGTCCTTGGAGGTTGTAGTTTGGCAGCCAAGGAACGTGTGTGCAAAATTTGGCATGGATCGGGGCAACGGTTGCGGAGATATAAGCAGGGAAAAAGTGTGACGTGTGAGGTGTGACAGACAGACTGACAGACAGACGGAGGGACGGACGGACGGAGTTACACTTTGTGGTGGTTTTGATAGTAAAGTGCGACCTACGGTCGCAACCAGTAAGACTCCCTAATCGGGAGATAAGCGACCGTTGGTCGCTTATCTCCACAAATAGGCCAAAAGGTTGTTTTACCAAAATCGTCCTGATGGTGGCGCTAGATGGGACAGATGCGTTTTGATTACATGACTGTAGAGATACTGTGCGATTTGTGTGATTTTAGGGCAAAATCTGTAGGAGCAGTGTCCAAAAATGTGTTTAAAAAAATCGGCCTGAAGGCGGCGCTAAATGGGACAGATCCATGTTGATGAGATGAGTGTAGACATACTGTGTACCGATTTGTGTGATTTTAGGGCAAAATCTGTAGGAGCAGTGTCCAAAAATGTGTTGGAAAAAATCGGCCTGATGGTGGCGCTATATGGGACAGGTCCATGTTGATGACATGAGTGTAGACATACTGTGTAGCGATTTGCGTGATTATAGGGCAAAATCTGTAGGAGCAGTGTCCAAAAATGTGTTTTAAAAAATCGGCCTGAAGGTGGCGCTATATGGGACAGATCCATGTTGATGAGATGAGTGTAGACATACTGTGTAGCGATTTGCGTGATTTTAGGGCAAAGATTGTAGGAGCAGTGTCCAAAAATGTGTTTTAAAAAATCGTCCTGAAAGTGGTGCTATATGGGACAGATCCAAGTTGATGACATGAGTGTAGACATACTGTGTCCCGATTTGCGTGATTTTAGGGCAAAAATTGTAGGAGCAGTGTCCAAAAATGTGTTTTGCAAGAATCGGCCTCATGGTGGCGCTAGAAGAGGGCCATGTGAGAAATGAGGGGTGGGGTCTCCGCGCCGCAGAGGCAGACGAGGCGGCTCTCCCGGTCGCTCCTAGCTCGAGTTAAGGCATTTTATGTGAGCTGCAGTGGAGGGGGTCCTCCACTGGGGGTCGCCACCACTTTTGCATCCGTTCTGGAGCACCAGGGGTCGGTGGTCCCCGGGAATTCCCCATGAGCAGCCCCGTTGGGGTGGTAATTTTTGCACATTTGGTCATTTTTTACACCTGGGGGTCCCCCAGGGACCTGGGGGTCCCTGGAGCTCTGGGGGTCCTTGGAGGTTGTAGTTTGGCAGGCAAGGAGTTTGTGTGGAAATTTTGGCATGGATCGGGGCAACGGTGGTTGAGATATGAGTAGGGGGAAAGTGTGACGTGTGACGAGTGACGTGACGGAGGGAAGGAAGGAAGGAAGGACAGACTGACGGCTGGTGGAGGTTTGGATAGTATGAGAGTGTAAAAGTTAAAATAAATAAAGAAATATGGACAATTGTTACCAGTTCCGAGGGGCAGCCACCTGTTAGTGGTTTTTCAGATCAGTTTTAAAGAAGTTAGGTTACATAATTTAATTCAACCAAGTTGTGTAATAAACAATGTTAATGGACTAGTTTGCAAATCCCGCCCCATTCTGCCCTGTTACTATGATGGGACATTTTCCCTGGGCAGATTGTTTTTATAGTGGCAGTGAATGGGATTTTTTTATGTTTTCATAGCCTCATTACAGCTATATAAAGTACCAAAGGAAAAACATCTAGGTGATATTAATAAAAAGGGAAGACAAAGGTACAGTAGTTACATTGCAAAACAGGGGGTTTCCCCGAAAATATATGTTTTAATTTCTTTAATCCCAGTGGGACAGAATCACTATTGCAGATTCTTTTATAGTGGAAGTGGATGGGATTTTTTTTTGTTCATAGCCTCATTATAGCTATATAAAGTACCAAAAAAAACACATCTACGTGATATTAATAAAAAGGGAAGAAAAGGGTACAGTAATTACATAGCAAAACAGTAGTTTCCCCCCGAAAATATATGTTTTAATTAGTTTAATCCTCTGGATCAGAGAGAGAATAGAAATAGAAATAGAAAGCGCATTGCATCTTGGGTAGGAAGAGGAGAACTATAATCTGTTCTCCTCACATAATAGGCTGGCTTTTCGTAATTCTGCCCATTTAAAATATATGTACCCAATCGTAACTAGTTAGACCATTGATAAGGTCCATGTGAACTAGTTTGTTGAAGCTTATTCATTATGATGAGCGTGATCGCTATCGCCTACCGCGGCCGTACCGGGCGATTGCCGTGTCGCGCAGTGCGGACAGTTTTTGAAAGGCTGAAGCAACATTCTCCACTGCACAAACTCCACCCCCGATAGCAAAAAGTGAATGTTTTTTCTGGTTGGCCAGTCAGGGAGTCTCAGGGACCAATCAGAAGGCTGACAAACGGTCTATTGCATGCACCGATGGGAAATGAACCCACACAATCAAGGGTGAGAGAAGAGGGTGTGCTCTTCACAGTGTACTGTACGATAATAAACACTAATAGACTATCAATGAGCCATTGACATCCTCTATTAAAGTCTGTTATGGCTGAATGAATGGACTTTCAATTCCTTCATTCCAGACCAGTCCATGGAGTCCAGACTGCAGGTGGAGATGAACTCTGCAGACCCAGCCAGGGTTGTTTCTACTGAACAGAAGGAACCTGGAGACCACCAGGACCTCAGTGAGTTTCATGTTTTGTCTGTTTCCTTGTTGAGCGGTGCCTCAGCGCTCCAATGCTTGACCCGAGTGTGTGGGTACCGGGCAGATGTTTGGCCGTCATGGTGGATCATTTAAATTGAATGCTGCCCTCTGAACACATTCCAATGACTAAAAGTCACATCTGCGGGTACTGGTTGCGACCGTTAGGTCGCAGTTTAGTTGCGACCGTTAGGTCGCAGTTTAGTATCAAAACCTCCGCCGGCCGTCCGTCCGTCCGTCCGTCGGTCACACGTCACACCTTTGTTTGTGTACGGTGTGATGTCATACTGATGTCAGCAGTGTGATGTCATACTGATGTCAGCAGCTATGTCTCTATATATGGAGTTATATGTTGTTCGTGTCCAAATATGGGGCTTGTGAGGTCAGACTTAGTGAGATTCGTCGGTTATCTCCATATATGGAGGGAGAACCAGCTTATGAGCCGATGAGTTGTGTCAGAGTCGAGATCCTGCTTGCATCTAATCTGTCGGTAGATAATGCCGGTCTTATATAAGGGTCATTTGTGTACGGTGTGATGTCATACTGATGTCAGCAGTGTGATGTCATACTGATGTCAGCAGCTATGTCTCTATATATGGAGTTATATGTTGTTCCTGTCCAAATATGGGGCTTGTGAGGTCAGACAAAGGCCATTGACACACGTTGGGCAAGAACCCTCAGTTAAAGCTGTCAATTGGTACCACACAAATAGAACAAGTTAACACAATAAAACTTTTGGGAGTAACTATTGACAGCTCTTTATCTTGGTCTAAACATATAAATAATATTGTCATTAAAATGGGAAGAGGAATCGGGATGGCAAGGAAGTGCTCTGGTTTCATCACTCCCTCCATAATGAAATCAGTTATTCATTCTTTGGTCTTGTCTAATTTAGAATACTGCCCTGTAATCTGGTCGTCAGCAACAAAATTGGATTTGGGAAAGTTGCAGATTGCTCAGAACAAGGCAGCCCGTTTGGCACTAGGATGTCCATACAGGACCAGCATTATATATATGCATGAAAATCTGAACTGGCTAATGGTTGAACAGAAATTATCTGTGAGTCTTTTAATGCTACTACGTAACATTATTAGCACCAATAGGTAGGGATGGTCCGATCAGGTTTTTTGGAACCGATCAGCGAGCACCGATCACAAAAGTTTGATCACCCGATACCGATCAATCACCAATCCGATCAAGTTATTATTTATATTTTCTAAATGTTAATGTTTTAACTTTAATTCATTCATTCACTCATGAATTCATTTATATATTTGCCTTATAGTTATTTACCAGCATTACTATGTATTTATTATCATAGCAGTAACTAATTATTCCTTCAGCACTGTGGAAATCAATACCCCAAAATGGCCTCAAGTGGGCATACTGAACGGCTGGTTAATCGGATGCACCGATCCGATCGGATCGGTGAATTTACCTTTTGATCTAAACCACCGATTATCGCCGATCACGCCTTGATCGGCCCGATCCGATCCATTGCCGATTGATCGGTAACATCTCTACCAATAAGCCATCTAGCTTGGCTCAACAGTTTGAAATGACTTCTGAGCATGGGTACAACACCAGAGGAGCAGTTTCTGGTAAACTAAGAACAAAAATAGCACCAAAATCAAATTGCCTTAAGCTTACTGGTATATATAGATCAATAGAACTCTGGAATGCCTTGCCGAAAAACATCTTGTCTATAATGTATAACAAGATAACTTTCAGAAAGCATATCAAAAAATATCTTGCCAAGTGACATATAACTATGCAACTTTATATGTGTATTTTTAGATGTGACTGAACTGTTTAATTTGAATTGTTAATTATTATTTTTTTGTATTCATTTATATATATTTTTATTTTATTTTTTATTTTTATTTGTATTTTTTAATTGTATATTTGTATTGTATTTGCCTGATTCAGGACCCCAGGAAGACTAGAGGCTCATTCGTGAGTCTCTAATGGGGATCCTTTAATAAACATAAACATAAACATAGACTTAGTGAGATTCGTCGGTTATATTTGTGGAGATAAGCGACCAACGATTAGGGAGTCTTACTGGTATGTCCCTATATGTGTGGGGATGTCCCTATGTCTGTTTGCAGAGTGTGTGTGTATTTCTATACTCTGTTTGTTTGCAGCATGGCCTGCAATACCGCCAGGTGCAGCCTAAAAGACCATTGACGCTGAACACTATAACAGTAACCTCGCGTCACCAGGCTATTCGTTTACTAGACAGGTTGGTTGATCCGGTCTAGACCGGATGACATCCCACGTCATTTTGTATTCAAATCGGACTACACTTTGGCCGGAACTACCAAACCGGAGTAAGTTTAACCCAAAATAAAGCTACTTGCGCATGCGCTAACCAGAGTTCTCAACGGGCCTGAAAATTAAGGCCCAGCCCTAGCTGGTCCATAACTGGGTCGGCCCGAGGCCCTACCCGGCCCAACTAGTTAGCATACATTTTAGGCCCTACCCGGCACGAAAACGTCGGGTCGGGTATGGTCGGGTTTGGAAAGAATTTAGTTATACAATAATAAAAAATATATGTATTTTTTTTTCTTTTTTCATTGAGCCCCCGTTTTAGGCCCTACACTACCCTAAATGTCAGGTCGGGTTTGGGCAGAATTAGAGAACTCTAGCTCTAACTACTTGTGCATGCGCTAACTGGGTTAAAACTGCTTCGGATTTGGTAGTTCCGGCCAAAGTGTAGTCCGTTTTTACTACAATATGACGTAGGACGTCATCCACTCCAGACCGGATCAAAAGCCTGAATGATGATGCTATGCCGATTCTTGTTTTTATTTCCTTTGTGGAGCTGCCATTCTCACTCATAAAGGACCCAAGGTATTTGACGTCCTTTACTTCAAGTCTTTTCCCGTTCATTGTGATGTTGGCTGATGTTAGGTGTTTGTGACTTTTGACCAGGATCTTGCTTCTCTCTTCACTTATCTCCATATCTCCTTCCAGTCTGGTGGTAAGTTCCTGGAGTTCGACTTCACTTTTACCCATGAGGTCGATGTCATCTGCGAAGTGGATGTTTGAGATGGGTCTTCCTCCGATGGATATGGAGGTGTGGAAATTCTTGGAGTGCTTCTTCCATGATGTTCTCCAAGAAGATGTTGAATAAGACAGGGGAGAGGAGAACGCCTTGACGGACACTGATCGTGGTTTAAAAGGTTCCACTATGCTGTTGTTACTCAGTACTGCACTGCTTGAGTGTGTGTAGAGTGAGTGGATGACCTCTTTAAGGTTATTGTCAAAGTTGTAGTTTCTGAGAACCTGCCTCAACCCTTCGTCTTTTTTTAAAGTTTTGATATATGTTGGGTTGGTGCTGAAGGTGCTTCTCAATCAGTATTCTGATGTTGAAGATTTGTTAGGTGGTGCTCTGCCTTGGTCTGAATCCTGCTTGTTCCTCTGAAATAATCTCCTCTGCCTTGCTACTCAGTCTGTTCAAGATGATCCACAACAATACTTTGCTTGCACGACAGATAAGGCTGATTGTTCTATAGTTTTGGATTCCCTTTCTTGGAGATGGGGATAATTAAAGATTGTGTACAGTTTTGGGGCCACTGTTTGGTTTCCCATATCCTTTGGTAGATGTGAGTCAGTGCTTTTTAGTCTTGTCCTCTAAAAATCGACGAATCGACGCGTCGCTTTAAGCCCCCGGAATCGACGCCAATTGTTTGAGTCGAGCCGTCAAAAATACATATTTTTTTTTATCACACCAGTTACTGTGGTGCGGTATGAGAGCGCTGGACTGGACTGTCATGTAATTCTTATTGAGTCCATACTTCCTACTACTTGTAAACTAGACTTAAAAATAAAATCAGTTCACGTGACTTGAAAGTTGCCTTGATCATATGACAGGGAGCTCTTATTTTGAAGTTAACCGCTTGGAGAGGAAATGCGTCGACGAGTTGTTATTCTACTTGAGAGCTGGCCAAAGAAGCAGCAGAGCCAGCGCGACGCGCTTTCACTTTCACTGCCGTCGGTGTGTGGTGGTCTCAGACAGGCTGCAGAGGAATAGCGACGGGCGAACTTTCTTTTTATTATCTCGCACCAGATCGGCAACATAGCTCTTTTGATACAGCAGCGCTGTGCTCTGAGAAAATACAACTTGTGGAAATAATACATGACATGCTGTCAAAGAGACGCATTATTCTCTCCTCCGTTGTTCTACTCTGCTCCACAATTCACAATTACGCACGGCAAATTACGCACGGCTGGACGCAATCTTATTGTCATTAATGTCCAGTGTCCACCGCTATCATGTCTCAATATGCACGGTAGTTCATGGATCTAATTCACTGTAAAGGCTTAAAACATATTGCTGTTTTATTGTATTACGTTGACGTGGTTTAAAAGCTTAAAGCACCACTTTTTTTTTCTTTCATTTTTTTTTTTTTTTTTTTTACATAAACGATTCGTCGACGCGTCGGATTAACCCCCGCGACTCGAATCGACTTGATAAATCCTGCGTCGAGGACAGCCCTAGTGCTTTTATCACCTTTTGCCCTCCATGCTTCCACAGTTCTTCTGGGATTTTATCTATGCCTCATGATTTGGCGGGTTTCAGACTCCTTACTGCCTCCTCTACTTCGGCTTGGAGTATTGGCACATATTCACACTCACTGCTGGACTTTGTGGCATTGGAAAGTATTTTGGGGTAGGGTCTTATTGCGAAGTTGTACAATCCTGACAGTACTCAGTCCATCTTTTGGTTACTGCTACTTTGTTCACACTCGTATACTGTTGTGTTACATCTGGTCATCCTTCTTGGTCTTTTTAAGGGTCCATCTAAGGTCACATAAGTCTAGGATGTCATCAGTGACCCATGGCTCTTGCTTCTCCCTATCCTTCCCTAACACTTCAGTTGCTGTCCCTTATCAGTGTTTGCTCAATACCATGTCAATTAGTCTGTCTTGTAGTAGGTTAAGTGTTGCACATGTTCCCAATATTCAATATTGCTTTATTTGTCATTCATCCCTTTCTGTCTGCAAGCAGATTTAGAAAGAGCAAACGAAATTGTGTTTCTCCTAGTGTGAGACAGCAATTCATAAAAGAATAAAAACAAACAGTGCAGCAAAATACTCTACTTTAAATCTAATAATAATAAAAATAAATCCTAAAAACGAATCATTAAAAAGCACACCCATAAAAACAGTATCAAAACTGAACTAGAGATTCATCCCTTTAACACATGGGCTGCTCAGGTTTAACATTTCTAGCTGTTGCTGCTGCCGCCGTTCACTCACGCTTTATTTTGAAGAGCCTCGGAAGCTTTGTGCGTGTGCACGGGAGTGTCCACTGACGATTGAGGAAGATAATCCCTTTGTTTACAAAAGCTTGCGAAACTATAATCCAAACCGCAGCCGACCATCGCGGTAAAGTGTCGCCGTGAAAACAATCAGATCTCTGCTTCCCTGGCGTTCTCTTCACCTCATTCATAGATAAAGCCCTTTTTATGTTTCAGAGTAGAATGGAAATCAATGTAAGCAGCCTCCGCTATATTTCTCCCTCTCCCTCTCTCTCTCTCTGCTACGGGGTGACGTAATGGACTCGGGTCATTCAGAGGGCAGGCTGCAGCACGTACAGTTAACCCTTTGTTGTCTCGTCTCGACGAGATAACTCCTTTTGGCATGGTGACACCTAGTGGCCTTAACTCGTCACTGAACGAGTTTGGCTCCCCAGGTGTTAATTATGCTCACAAGTTCATCAGTTCATTTACTGTCTCCCAGGGAAATTTACATTCAAAAGTCTAACTGCCTGGGGGAGAAAACAGTTTTTCATCCTCTCTGTCCTGGCACCTATACTCCCGTATCTCCTACCAGATGGCAGAAGGGAGATCAGGCCATGAAAGGGGTGCGTGGTGTCCCCTATGATGCCAGTGGCTCTTCTCAAGCATCGCTGCTGGTACATGTCTGCCAGGGATGGCAGCGAGGTACCAATTATCCTTTCGGCTGTTCTTACAGTTCTGTGTAGCTGTTTTTTCTCCTCCACTGTGCTTTTCCCGTACCAGGAGGTGAAACAGTAGGTGAGAAGGCTCTTGATGGTACCCCTGTAAAACATAGTCAGGGCTGGGATGTGAAGGTCAACTTTCTTCAGCTGACGGAGGGGGTAGAGACGCTGTTGGGCCTTCTTTGTGATGGCAGTTATCTTGCTGCTCGGGGCCAAGTTGTCTGTCAGCAGTACTCCCAAGAACTTTGTACTTTTTACCCTCTCCACAGCTGAGCCGTCAATGGTCATCGGATGGTGTGGTGGCCTGATCCTCGTTCTGAAGTCGACAATCATCTCCTTCGTCTTCTCGGTGTTAACACTTTTACTGCCATTTAAATATTCCTTCTTTGGGATCTCCCTGCCATAAATCTCCATAGACTTCCATGTAATTTATAGTGCACAGATCATGCACGCCCATGCACAGATCATGCACCATGTTTGTGCAGGCTGTTCACAGCTTTCAAACAAAAAAATCAGATTGGAAATCCGTTCAGGCATTCCTGAGAAAATAGCCATTATGTTTTACATGTTATGTAAGCAAAGATGGCTGCCCTGTATGAAAGATGGGGTTGTATGGGGGTGGAACATGCAAAATCGCGATTGAAATCATGTTTACTAGATTTAATGGGGTAAAAAAAAAATATAAAAAAAAAGTCCATAGTGAGATAGTTGATCTGAAAGTCGTTTGGCACTAAGTGAGTTAAGGGCAAGATTGTGCGCTTTGCACCAAACTGCCAACTGCTCCGCCTCCTTTCTGTAGGCAGTTTCATCCTCATTTGTGATGAGGCCGACCACTGTGGTGTCATCAGCAAACTTTATTATTTGGTTGCTTTTGAACCTGGCCGTGCAGTCATGAGTTAATAAAGTGAACAGCAAGGGGCTCAGGACGCAGCCCTGAGGAGATCCTGTGTTCACTCAAACAGGTTTCGAGGTGTTGTTGCCGACCTTGACTGTTTGACTCCTCTGAGTCAAGAAGTCCAGGATCCAATTACAGGTGCCAGTATCCACATCCAACACCTTCAGCTTCTCTACCAGCTCCTGTGGTATGATGGTATTGAAGGCAGAGCTAAATCTATGAATAGGATCCTGGCTTCAGAGATTGCGCTAGGATTTTTAACTGCCGGTCACCGTGACCGGCATGATTAAAATTTACCGGACATCTGAAGAAAACACCGGACATAATCATTTTAATGCATACATTACAAGCAGGTGCACAAACAGCCAATAGCAACAGTTAAAGTATTAGGCCTACTGCATAGTTGGGACTGAAAACGAATTGAATGAAAAAGTAGGCTAAAAAGAAAAAACGCTTCAATCTTAAATAAAGGAATTAATTATATTGGACTAATCGCGCAGGCTGTCGGCATGTGTCACACTGATTTCACAACAACTTCTTTCTGTTGCATCATTCATGCCAACAATACTATACCATGTCTTGACTTCAGAATAATGAAAAGGTTGATAGATTCATCTGGCCAGCAATGAATCCAATACTCACTGTCGATTGGTGACACAGACAGTGCGTCCATGTGCATGTTTTGCAACTTTAGGAGAGTTGAAAAGGCTTTGTTCTTCCTACTGTCCACTCCATCTCCTCTCCTCATAAATAACTTCCATCAATCAAGTGTATAATGTTTGTTTATATGGGTCAAACTGGTATGGATCCAGGTCAGCGCTGAGGCCTGCTTTTATACGTTCCATGACAAGCCTCTCGAAACATTTCATGACAACTGGGGTAAGGGCCACAGGGCGGTAATCGTTCATGCAGGCTGGGCTGGGTTTTTTGGGCACCGGTATGATGGTGGCGCTCTTCCAACAGGCAGGTACTCTGGCTTGTCTGAGAGAGATGTTGAAAATGTCTGTGAAAACATCTTTTCGCTGCTCTGCAGCACCCGGCCTGGTAGATTGTCTGGTCCAGTAGCCTTTCGAGGGTTAATGTTTGCCTCAGATATTCTTGCGACTTGTGGGTCTTTCAGTTTATCTTCATTAAATCTGTTGCATGGATTATTGTTTCTTTTGTGTCTTCAGTTTAAGTCGAAGCATCAACGGTACCATATTGTGGTCACTACCAATATCCGCACCAGGAAAAGTTCTGGTTTGGGCTTTGTTGATGCTTGACTTGAACCTTTGAGGGATGAGTATGTAGTTAATTTGGTTATACTACGGGCGGCCGAGCTTCTAGTATAGTATAGTATAGTATAGTATAGTATAGTCGTCTAGTCGGCAACCTGGCCAACTCGGGAACGATGTAAATAGGGAATGAATGCCCTGCCCTTTAATGCAAACCCCATTATACCTGTTGCCATAGCCATAGGACCCGTTTTGACCATCTGTTTGCCTTTGTCCATATATGGAGATATCTGTCTGTTTGCGACCCGTTTTGACCATCTGTTTGCCTGTGTCCATTTATGCCCATATATGAAGATATCATGCCCTTATATGGAGATATCTGTCTGTCTGCGTCCATTTTATGCCCATA
Organism: Nannobrachium achirus; assembly: GCF_963921795.1. Classification (NCBI taxonomy): domain Eukaryota; kingdom Metazoa; phylum Chordata; class Actinopteri; order Myctophiformes; family Myctophidae; genus Nannobrachium; species Nannobrachium achirus. The sequence continues at coordinate 64,778,973 of NC_137814.1, forward strand.
TATGGAGATCTCTGTATCTGTCTGTCTGTGTACCTTTTATGTCCAATTGTCCATATATGGAGATCTCTGCCCTTCGGGTGGCCAATCGTCTAGTTATGTAAATAGGGAATGAATGCCCCACCCTTTAACGCAAACCCCCATTTATCTGTTTCCATTTATGCCCATATATAGAGATATAGGCAATACCCATCATACCGTTGTTCCGTTAATTGCCTATAGGACATCAGCGCATACGGAGAATCCGAACCTTTCGCGCTGGTTCCGGAAAATCGCATATCGGGTCGGGTCGAGGCCGGGCACTGCACTCCCTGCTGAGACGGGGAACGCGCGTGCCGAATTTGAAGCCGGTGGAACGAACGGTTCTCGAGATACGCGGATTACATACATACATACACACTCGCAGAGATTTTTTGTTTACGTACGTGATGTCAGAGCCTTTTATGATGTGATGTCACAATGAGTCAGTGCTTGCGCCGATTTCCTCAGAAACAGCTTGATGTCAACATCCTCTCCGCATACGGAGATTCCGAATGTTACGCTCCGGTTCGGGAAAACCGCGCATCGGGTCGAGGCCCGGCACTGCACTCCGCACCGCGGTGGGGAACGCGCGTGCCGAATCTGAAGCCGGTGGGACGAACGGTTCTCGAGATACGCGGGGCACATACATACATACATACTCACAGAGATTTCTCGCATTTATTGTAAGATATCTTCCCGTTTGGAGCATTTCATGTTCTGCTGCGGGAGATTTTGTGTGGAAAGGAAACAGTGTGATGGCTGCAGTGAGCTTGTGGCTTCTAGCGAAGTCCAGAAGTCTCAGTCCTCTGTCATTTGTTTCACCTAGTCCAAAGCGTTCTGCTGTTACTCCCTACTGGTCCTAGGCATCTGTGCCTATTTTGGCATTCCAGTCTCCTTGAATGACAAGAAAATCGACAAGAACATCGACTGCATCATCATCATCGTAGTCTGTCGTTGGGGTATATACTTGAATGATGGTTATGTTCTTGGGACGTGCAGTTATCCGGATGCTGATGACCTGCTGGATAGAGGCGTGCAACTGATGACTGGTGACTGATGACTTCATGCTGGTGTCTAGTATCCACTCCACTATACCATATCTTGGGGCCTTCTTCTGTAGTTGTCTCTAGGGCTGTAATCTAGCCCTGTTTTAGGGATTCGTACTTCGGGGGAATTTTCCGAACGGACCATCGAACCTTAGATGGTTCGTTCAATTGAATAAAAACCGAACGTTCGAACCATCGAACGTACTGTACCTTTAACCAGCTAAAACAGTGTAGGAAATGTTTTAAATGCGCTGTTTTATCCATTGAAAACGCGTGGATGCGTGGCCGCATTAACACCTAGGCTAACACTTGGAAAATTCAACCCAATCGGAGAAAATGTTGCACAGTTTGTTGACGAACAGGCTCAATGTATAGCGGAGTTGCACGGATGATGATTAGACTTGGTGACTGGCTGCGTCGGAGCGCGTCGCGTTCGGGCTGAACTGGTCTCGATCTAACAACCCCAGAAATCGCATTATAGATCCTTTAGGGGTTGCAATGAAATCCATCTTTGATCATGCTTAGGAGAAAAGCTGTTTCATCTTTGGGTGCATGGATGGGTGTTCGCTGTTCAGAGCACACACACACGTCTGTCTCTGCCAAGCTCAGCTGCTCTCTACTGTCATCAGTGTGTGTCAGCTAGGCTGGTTTGCGGCCCCAAACAGGAGCGGAATTGGAGCGGAGGACGCTCCAAGCTGTTCTGGTGCATTTTATAACTACTATAACGGTCACTAGTGTTTACCGGTAGGCCTAACTTATTTCGTATTTGGCTATCTCTACTACTGTGATATTATGAATAGGCCTATCACATTCTGATAATTATTTTTCGTGTAAAAAAAAAAGAAGAAAAAAAAAGAAAAAACCTGAACCCATTCATTTCGAACTTCGATTGCCAACGTAACGAACAAACGTTCGAATCCCCGAAGGTTCGCTTGCAGCCCTAGTTGTCTCACCACAGATGGTGGCAAATGGTTGGTTTTCCCCTTTAAGTGAGCGTTGCCTTTGGTGGCCACTTGTTATAGTTATGGGGTGAGGAAGGGTGGGTGCTCCACAGCACTGCAGGTGTTATCAATGGCATGATCATGTGTGTATGTATTGTGTGTGACACACACACACACACACACACACACACACACACACACACACACACACACACACACACTCATTTTGTAAAAGAAATGTCTGGATAATTATATATATATATATATATATATATATATATATATATATATATATATATATATATGTTACAGTCATTTTGGGTAACTCAGGGAGACTGTGGTAAGAGCGCTCGTTTTGTAGTTCACCACACACTAATCACCACCAGATGGCGACGCAGCCATTCAATAGTGAAGGCGCTGACGTCACTCGTTTGCGACTCTCTTTCTTTATTTACTAGCCTAGCCTAGCCTAGCCTAGCCTAGCCTAGCCTAGCTTAGCCATTAGCTCCATTGTAGTCACTTGGACAGGGCGTTTATCGTGGGCTTGCCCAGGCCTTACGGCCTGGGCATAAATATAACGATTGCATTCACCACGGCTTCGTAACTCGCGCGGCGCTCCGCCGGCCGCGCGGCCCTGGCCCGCTCTTCGCGGCCACTCGCGGGCGAAGAGCAGGACCAAGGTCCGCTGGCCTTCGCGCCGCTTGCAATGTCGTGGACAATCGAGTGGCTCCGCCTGGAGGACGTTGTTGTGGCGACCGCTTGTTCCGCCCTGTGCGGCACGGCAAGCGCTCCGTTTCTCTAATTCTCTGAGACGCAAAAAAAACTTGACATATATATATATATATATATATATATTGCACGCATCCTGAACTCTTCCTGGTATGTTGCCCAATCAGAGGCTGACTTTGAGCATGCATAAACATGTGAATTGAGGTCGTGATTGGCCTGTCCCTGGCTGTACCTGATGACAACACACAGACAAGACGACTGAGTGTCAAACATGCTTTCAGAGCCCCCTGTCTGTGAAAGCAGGTTTTGACAATCAACATCTACTAGATGCCTTACAGAAGAGCAGAGTGCGAAAAACCCAAAGGGATTTTCATAGACGAGCTTAAAAAATATGTTAAAAAAAATAAAAAAGGATTTGGCCGGAGTCCGTCTTTCTGTTCTCTCTTCCCTTACATTTCACTTCTGATGTTAAAAAAAAGATTAACATTGAGTTTAATATTATTTTTCTTTTCATCTTCGCTCTTAAAAATAAAAGTCAAAAAATATTTAATTGGAGATGTAGAATTACCCATATTTAACACTACATTTGACTTTAGTTGTAAAGTTACTGTAAGAACTGGAGAACATCTGATAGATGCATGAAACTGGATTTCATCTGGTATGCATTTTCGATTTCAGATACCTGTCCTGCCCTGTCTCCAGTTAAACCAAGACGTTACAGCTGTGACCAATGTGAGAAAACGTTTGCTACAAAGGATACTCTCAAAAGACACCAGAGAATTCACGCTGGGGAGAAACCTTACTGCTGTGACCAGTGTGGACAACGTTTCAATTATTCCTTTAATCTCAAAACACACCAGAGAATTCACACTGGAGAAAGACCTTACTGCTGTGACCAATGTGAGAAAAGGTTTACTACGAAGCAGCTTCTCAAAACACACCATATAATTCACACTGGAGTGAAGCCTTTCAGCTGTGAAACATGTGGGAAGTTTTTTACTGAGAAAGGAACATTAAAAAAACATCAGCGCACCCATACGGGAGAGAAACCTTACTGTTGCGACCAGTGTGGGAAAAGCTTCACTGACATCTCATATCTCAAAGCACACCAGATAATTCACAGTGGAGTTAGGCCTAAGCCATACTTCTGTGACCAGTGTGGGAAAAGCTTCGCTTCAGTTTCCCTTCTCAAAGTACACGATAGAATTCACAGTAGAGAGAAGCCTTATAGTTGTGAGGAGTGTGGGAAAACCTTCACTCAAACTGGTAGCCTCAAAAGCCACATGAAAACTCACACTGGAGAAAAGCCATATATTTGTGTGGAGTGTGGGAAAACCTTCACTCAAAGCTTTAACCTCAAATCACACATGAGAATTCACACCGGAGAAAAACCTTACTGCTGTGATCAGTGTGGGGAAAAGTTCGCCCTCATGTCTACTCTTAAACGACACAAGAGACATCAGCGTTGCCATACTGGAAAGAAACCTTATTCCTGTGAACTGTGTGGGAAAATATTCAATCAAATGGCAAGACTGTTGACACACAAAAAAATCCATTCTGGAAGGAAGCCTTACAGCTGTGATCAGTGTGGGAAAAGGTTCACCTACAGACAGAATCTCAAATCTCATCAGCGCATCCATACGGGAGAGAAGCCCTACAGCTGTGAAACATGTGGGAAGTGTTTTACTGAGAATAAAGCCTTAAAAGGTCACCAGCGCATCCATACTGGAGAGCAGCCTTACAGATGTGATCAGTGTGGGAAAAGGTTTGCCGACCGTCAGAGTCTCAAACATCACCAGCGCATCCATACAGGTGAGAAGCCTTTCAGTTGTGAAATATGTGGCAAGTGTTTTGCTCATGCTTCTTCGTTATCAACTCATAGGCGCATCCATACTGGAGAGAAACCTTTCAGTTGTGATCAATGTGGGAAAACATTCAACGACAGTCACCAACTCAAACGTCACCAGCGCATCCATACTGGAGAGAAGCCTTACAGCTGTGACCAGTGTGGGGAAAGCTTCAGTCGAATGGATCGCATTGTGCAACACAAAATAATTCACACTGGAGTGAAGCCTTTCAGCTGTGAAACATGTGGGAAGTGTTTTACCAGGATTGGAGGCTTAAAATCTCACAAGCTCATCCATACTGGAGAGAAGGCTTACAGCTGTGACCAGTGTGGGGAAAAGTTTGCCCATAGTTCTAGTCTCAAACGTCACCAGGACATCCATACTGGACAGAAGCCCTTTGGCTGTGAAATATGTGGGAAGCATTTTTCTAGGAAAGACATGTTAAATGATCATCAGCGCATCCACACTGGAGAGAAACCTTACTGCTGTGACCAGTGTGAGAAAAGCTTCTCTTGCTTGCCTCAACTCCTACGACACAAGACAATTCACACTGGAGAGAAGCGTTACTGCTGTGACCATTGTGGGCAAAGATTTTCTTTAAAGCAAAGCCTCATAAGACATAGCATAATCCACACTATATTTAAACCATTCAGCTGTGAAATATGTTTGAAGCGTTTTACTCGTCGTGATCAATTGAGAACTCATCAGTCCGTCCATTCTGGGGAGAAACGTTATTCCTGTGACGTGTGTGGAAAAGGTTTCAATCAAAAGGATGGCCTTGTAAAACACAATAGAATTCACACTGGAGAGAAGCCTTTCAGCTGTGAAACTTGTGGGAAGTGTTTTACCCAGAAAGGCACCCTGAAAAAACATCAGCTCCTCCATGCTGGAGAGAAGCCCTTTGGTTGTGAAATATGTGGGAAGTTCTTTACTGGTCCGAGGGCATTAAGAAATCATGAGTGCATCCCTACTGGAGAGAAGCCTTTCAGCTGTGAAACATGTGGGAAGTGTTTTACTAGAAAAGCTGTGTTAAAAAGCCATCAGCGCATCCATACAGGAAAGAAGCCTTACAGCTGTGACCAGTGTGGGGAAAAGTTCACCCACAGTCAGACTCTAAAACATCACCAGCATATCCACACTGGAGAGAAACCTTTCAGCTGTGAAACATGCGGGAAGTGTTTTACTCGGGCTGGGGCATTAGGAAAGCATCGGATCATTCATACAGGAGAGAAGCCTTTCAGCTGTGACCAGTGTGGGGAAAACTTCGCCCACAGTCAGGGTCTCAAATCTCACCAGAGCATCCATACTGGAAAGAGACCCTTTTGTTGTGAAACATGTGGGAAGTGTTTTAGTTGGTCTGACAAGTTAAAAACAAACAAGCGCATCCATACCGGAGAGAAGCCTTTCAGGTGTGAAATATGTGGGAAGTGTTTTACTGATGCTGGGGCATTAAGAAAGCATCGAATCATTCATACAGGAGAAAGGCCTTTCAGCTGTGAAACATGCGGGAAGTGTTTTAATAGGTCTGGAACATTAAAAAATCACAAGCGCATCCATAGTGGAGAGAAGCCCTATAGTTGTGAAACATGTGGGAAGTGTTTTAATGCATCTGGATCATTAAAAACACATTTGCGTATCCATACTGGAGAGAAGCCTTATAGTTGTGAAACATGTGGGAAGTGTTTTACTCAGGCTGGGGCATTAAGAAATCATCAGATCATTCATACAGGAGAGAAACCTTTCAGCTGTGAAATATGTGGGAAGTGCTTTACTCAGTATGGAAGCCTGCAGATACATAAGTCCATCCATAGTGGAGAGAATCCTTTCAGCTGTGAATCCTGTGGCAAGTGTTTTCGTCTGTCTGTAACATTAAAATTACATAAACGCATCCACACTGGAGAGAAGCCATACAGTTGTGAAACATGTGCCAAGTGTTTTACTAATAATTACCAGCTGAAAGTACATCAACGCATCCATACTGGAGAGAAGCCTTTCAGCTGTGGAACATGTGGGAAGTGTTTTAGTCAGCCTGGAACATTAAAAAAACATAAGTGCATCCATAGTGGAGAGAGCAGTCTTTCTACTGTGAGTCATCCAGGACCATCTCCAGTAACCAGGAGGAACCTGAAGACCACCAGGACCTCTGTGAGTTTCATTCAGTTTCTTTCTTTCTCTCAGGTCCAAGCTGCTAATAGTTCCATGGGAACATCATGGGCCCTAATCTGCATGTGTCGGCTGTGTCACGGTAGTTACGCCCCTGAATGTCCCACTAAATGTACTTCTAGTTGCATATTGTACATGTTAACATGTTCTGTCTATCATCTTTGTTGAACTCTATCACAGGCTCCGTCAAGCAGCTCTGTGTCATCTGATGATTGATGTCCAACTAGCGGACTCCCTGGAGGATCAACCTGTGTCATCTGATGGTTGATGATCAGCTATCAGGATCCTTTGGTCATCCACTACTTTGTACTTCTCTCTCTCTACGTGGTCGTCAGACGAGCCCTCCATCGGCTTCTCCAGTCATCTGGGTTCTCCATACATCTGACCAGCTCCTCTGTTCTTTCTGCACCAGCATCTTTCTTTAGTACGTCCACGTAGGTAGGTGTGGGACGTCCTCTCAATCCATGCCTATGAGGTGGTTCCCACAGTACAAGCCTTTTGGCCGGGAGTTTTTGGCGTTGGTGGCAGTGGTCGGCTGGTTAGTCCTTGGACCAAGAGACAAAATTCCACATATCGGTACCACCTGGGATGGCAAATTCTAGTTGTGATAATTGTATTCCCATACATCCCTAGATTAGGTTTTGTTATGATAAACCTTGCTGACTGGTATCTGCTAAAAACCCTAGCAGGTCAACCCTAACCCTAACCCTCTGGACATCCAGTACTTTGTACATTTACCACCCAGCCCATAGTTTGATGTTGTTTTCAGAACTACTGAAATAGGAGTTTGATAATTAGGTGAATTGTTAGGAAGATGTCACATTTTGGGCACTTTCCACAGTAGTCATTGTGTGACATTGAAACTAACCATTGTAATATAGTTTATTAATCATGATTTTATATTGTAGCACATTAATTAATTATTGCGACCGAAGGTCACAGTTTTGTATGTGAAACTGCACATGCTGATTGTCTGTCTGGACGTGTAACATTTTTTACAGACTAACGGTTTGCCGCTCTGACATCACGCTTTGACATCATTGTGATGTCATGGGAACCACTCTAACAGAATACATTTTATGCCCATATATGGAGATCCCTGATGTAATCCAAATTAAGCCCATATCTAACAGGACTTCATATGGGAAAATTGGGAATGAATGCCCATATATGGAGGAAGACAGACAGCCCATATCTGTGTGGTTGGTTCACACAGGGATCTCCATGCATTATGAAAGGGATTGTATCTTGTGATGTCATGGGAACAGAAACCCTTTTATGCCCATATATGGAGATCCATGATGTCATCAATATTAATCCCACATCTAACAGGACTTCATATGGGAATGCCCATGCATATATGGAGGAAGACAGCCCATATCCGTGTGGCTGGTTCAGAAAGGGATCTCCATATATGGGCATAAAAGGGATTGTATGTATGATGTCAGATGTGATAGACATCATAGGATTTTCACATAACTAATAACTGAGTAAGCATGTTTTCGGCTCTCACAGCATATCTCCATATACAGTATCTCCATACTGTGTATCAGGGGTCTGCGTATGGGTAACTGGTCCGATATACATCACTGGCCAGACGGCCAAGACATGGCGTGACCTTGCCCTTTAGGGCCCTGAGGCGTCTTATAGGCCTACTGCATGTTGTAAATTAAATCATTTGTGTTTTTACGTTAACTTTTGCACCATATAGACCATATTTTGATGATGTTTTTAAATAGTTTGATGCCTACTTAATTCATTATGCAGCTTATTTAATAGTTGTATCAGTTGTGGTGTACAGTATTTTGCAGTGACCAAACCCACATGTTTGTTATTTGGTTTTCATTCACCTAAAGAATCACATGAGGTTTTTAGGCTTTTTCATTTTCAATGTATTGTATACAGGCAGGTCTGCAGGTCAGTGTAGTTTATTAAGCACTGGGGGATTAGACCCCTAGTGGAGGGTTCTGATCACCCTGAAGGTTATTACAAAGCTACTTTATTAGGAAATGTATAAATTGAACCAATAGTAACACCACAATGAAAATCCCATTGTTCACATTAATGAAAGTATTCCATTCATTAATACCAGGTGCAACGTGGTCGCCCTGGGAAAACAGGAAGTGTTGATAAAATGGAATCAAAATGTTGGTTACTGCATTGTCTATATTTCACTTCAAATGTTTTCAAAAACATTCTTGGAAGAAGGCTCTACGTTCTCCTGGTGGCTGGTGTAGGATACTACAGCAGTGACAACATAAAATGTGTGTGGGGAGGAATTAATTGGCATAACACCAAAATGGGTTGAAAAGTGTAAAAGAATTATAAGAAAAAAATTTGACATATGCAAAATATACTAACTACATATATTGCAGATGACAAATAAACTAAATACAGAAATACATATTGTCGTTGTCGGGTGGAAACCTTGTATGTCCAAAACCTTTGTATTTATCATTTGTAAAATGATTTAAACCAGTGAAAACAGCCGATCTACAAGCACACAACGCCTCGCACTGCTAGGCGTTGTGTGCTTGTAGATCTGCTGTTTTCACTACTTTTGTGCGATGGCCTTGTATGATGAAGCAGTGCTTTACTTCGCGAAAAAAATGTACAAATTTGAAACTCTGCCCGACAGTGACGATATACTACAGTCACCATGACCTGGCTGAATGTATAATTCCTAGATTCTGCTTTTTACATATTTGAGGACATTTCGCTTATGACCACAATCGTATGTACTTTCTGTACTGTTTGAAATGTGTTAATAAAGTTCTCCATTTTAACTTTGCTTCTGAAGATATCACAACTCTCTTTGTTTATCATACCTCCTGTTCTACGTCTACCTGTGTTATAACTTTATTTCTATCTCTTACATATCTATAGATTTTCACAAAACCTTTGACACCCAGGCTTATTAACAATGTGAAGAACAGAGTTTTATCATTGATGCAGAGTCAGGGGGTCCCCAACTATTTTTTTTTTTTTAAGTTTAAACACTTTATTATCCCCATTTTGTACTTTGGCTATTCAAAAATGGCAGACTTGCAGCTCACAATGTGTGGCAATGTGACCTGTTGTGAGCTTGAATCACCTTTCATACATCAAGGCAATTCAAAGTGCTTTACAGAAAAGAGTGCAACAATGCACTTTAAAAAATAAATAAAACATAATACTACATACAGTTAAAATAAGATACAAGAGTATATAAATCATGGTGTGGAGTAAGCAATGTTAAATAAATAGGTTTTTAGCTTAAAACTATGGTTATGGTTGGGGATTGTCTGATGTAAGGTGGACTATTGTTCCAGGTCTGTGGTGCATGGTGGCGAAAGGCTGCTTCAGCATGTTTTGTTTCAAAAGTGTGAACAATTAGCAGGCCATCCCCAGAGCCTCATCATGCACAGAGATTTCTTAATAGAAATAAGAAATAATCATCAGTGTATCGTCAAAGTTTCAGGACAGAACATTTTAGGACCTTATTTTAATTATGCTAATAATGAATCACCTTAACATCAATGGGTTTTCTGGTTCTTTTTGGAGTACATGGAAGAAGTAATGGCTACAGCCTGGGTGTTGCCCATGTTGGTTGTGGTTCTGTGTTCTTCTCTTTTCCCTCTGCAGAAAGTTGAATAGATCTTTCTCTTGCCTCCCATCATATCTTAATTATTATAGCGGTGATCAACGCAGAGCCAAACTAAATATTATGCACTCGGATTAGTATTACCAGTATCTGTGTAACTAGCCTACTGTCTTTAAAAATCAGAGGTCAAATGACTTCATGACATTGGGGATGAACAATTACCTCAATAAACTTCATATACAATCAGTGAAATATCACTTGGCTATATCTCATTTGGCTGATCAGTCAATTAGTAGCAATTCTAAACCTATTTTTTTGGGGGGGACATTTCTGGTCATAGTTACTGCACTCTGCCTTTGTAGGGCAGTAACATAGATGTTTGTTTCAGTGTGGGACAATGCTGCCCTCTATAGGGGATTTGCAGTAATGTAGTAGGCCAAATCCAAACGTGCATGTGATCTAACAGTTTAAGCACATCCTCTGATTATTTAAGATTATTTACATGCTCTGCTGTCTACTAAACACGATGAGCTGCTTGGTGGCAGCTGGCCGTGGGTCATGTGACCTGGGACTGCTGCTGTATTATTATCTATTCTACTCTGGTGTCAGGGTGAGTGACATGTCTGATGTCATAGTAATCATGTTTCATTCTGGAATCAGTTGTGATCATTCAGGTTGACGTTCATTCATGTGCTCTGTGCTGACTCTCATGTGGCAGGACAGAATTATTTGAGACTCACATACAAGCCTACTTCACACAGCTTACACCATTGGAATTGCGTTACGTACACATTGTTCATGAAAATATAAAAAATAAAATGTCATATACTGTAGCGCAGACATATGGTGAGGTGTTGTAGTGCAGGTAATTATAACAATCACAGATCTTGTGAACATTTTAAACAGTTTTTCATTATTATTTTTTAGTGGAAGGTTTGATTCTGCCAATAATTATAGGGACATACAGTAGCTGTTGATGAAGTTGAAGTGCAATAATTTCAATGCTTCCAGTATAATGCTGCTACCAGTTGTAGGCCTACTGAATGTATTTGTGTCAATAAACACTGTGGAACCTTAAAACATGGGCTTGAACCTGGCTGTAGCTTCATGGATAAGAAACTAACAAACCAATGTGTTTATTCAATTGATACATCAACAGAGGGAGATATTATGCATCATAAGCCAAACATACATTTTGGAAAACAGTATTTTCAGTGGAAAACAGTATTTTCAGTCAGAGCAACACATGAATGGAATGATTCACCATTAAATGGTGCATTTATATAGCGCTTTTATCCAAGGCGCTTTATATAGATTCAGCATTGCTCATTACATTCACCCGTTCACACACACATTCATACACCAGTGGCGGAGGAAACCATGCAAGGCATGAACCTACTAACCGGGAGCAACTAGGGGGTGCATGAGCTTCAATAGGCTATTCTTTAAAAGCTGAAATCATGAAAAAATAAATATATGATCATAGTCATGATCTGATCTTCTGTATGGAACCAACAGTTCTCTAACATGGAGACTATGTAATGCTTGAGGTCGTTTTATAGATGTAATGTTTGTAAACCTTGTTAATGGCACTGTTTTTAACTGTATGTACTGTATGGTGGACAATGTGGTTGAACCTGACAGTACATAGACTCTCTGAACTTTATCTCATGTACAACGTGCTGACTCTCTTTCACAACTTAATGTCTAACCTCATGTACATACAGAATATCTGCTGCTTTGTGGACCTACTGACCTACTTTATGCCTAACCCAGAGACGTGCTGGCCATTGGGAAAAGCGGGACAACTCCCAAACACCCGGCCATTAGGAAAACATTTTAAATAAAATGTCGGCCTTCGTTCCATTTTGGGGGCTGTGCGGCCAACAAAGCAAATCGTCACTGTCGGGCGGAAACATCTCCAAGTTTCAAATTTATACAGCCCTGGGTTATGCCATGCTGGAGCTGGGTTATGCCATGTGTATGTTTGTATAATATGTACAGTATAATTTATGACAATCCTTGTTATGCATTCTCTTGTTGTTTCTTTTTTTTCTCCTTGCTCCTCCTGCACCCCTCTTCTTTTTTATTTTATTTTCCTGAAAACAACAAAAACTATAGGATCACAAAAAATGAATTTCACCCATCTCTGTAAATCTGTGATGTGACATTAAGCTCATTAAGCTCAGTGGTTCTCAACCTGTGGGTCTGGACTCACGGGGAAAATGACAGCACCCCCCCCCCCCCCCCTGTCACTTCACATGACAGTGTGAAGTGACAGTTTAATGACTATTAGAAAATGAATAATTACAGAAATAAATAAATGAATGAAAAAAAGAAACAAACATTACTGCAACAAAAGTATATCATCTAAACTAAAATATAATCTAAAAAAGATGCAGCCTGAATCAGATCAGTGTCACATCCAGATTGAAATCTGATTTGTTCCATGTGATCATGTGACCATTTACACAAATCGGATTCCAGTCTGGATGTGGCAGATCTGATTCAGGCTGGATTTGGCTGCCAGTGTAAATGGGGCCTTAGATTAGATCGCCTGTTTTCACACAATGTATCCGTTGAACCGAGTCAAACAATGTAATGCTTCAACTCCTACAAGTGCTGGTCAGGGTAGGGGGTTGCCCATGCAGTCCCCAATGTAAAGTCTACAGTTTTATTATATGAATTTACCATTTATTTATAGTCATAAACAGGGAGGTCACTTCTGTTTCCTCCACTGTGCCACTGTCTCTGTGGTGAAACATGACACTCCCCCAGCCAATCAAAACGGCTGACTTCATCTTGTGTCACAACCTCATGTCATTATAAGGTAACGTCCACGGGGTCACTCACTCATTCCCTCCCTCTCCAGTGCTGGAGAGATTAGAGCAGATCTGTGAAGTGTTTCAAAGATCTAATGTGCCGCTGAATGAAGAACAACATGCATGTGATAACGCACTGCTGTCTCCTTCTCATAATATGGGTGAACACTCTGAACTTAGCCAGCGCTGAAGGTAAGAACGTTCTCATTTGGAGAGCACATTTAGATCATATGTTGAAGACGTTATGCAACTTATGCTTTTGTGTTCTGTTTTTACATGGAATTAATGTAAAATTGCCAAACACATACAAATGAGAGACCCCACTCTGTATTGTTTCATTTCTGACCAGTCGCTATTATGACTTAAATGTCAACACAAACTGGTCTTGAAGGCTCCTCTCCCCTGGAAGACGAATCAGAGTGGGTTGTAAATGTTGGCTTTGTGGGATCCTGTCCGTCTGTGCGGTTGCTTGCCATGGTTACAGACAGTTTATAAACGTGTAGCCAATCAGAGAGGAGCAAAGGCTGCATACGGGTATTCATCCAGCAGTCTAGTATAGTAATCAAGTAATATAATCGTACTATTATAATTATATAAAATGTGTATATTTTTGAGGGGTGGTAAACCGCTCCTATACGTGCGTGTGTCTGTAGCCTTTTCCCTCAGCGTTTTGCCATAGCAAAACGTGTGTAGCATAGCCTGTACATCCCAGACTCAAATCCTAGTCTGAAGACGTTATGCAAGTGCGACCACCGCTCACTTCACATTGGGTGTGATTTTTATTATTATTGTATAAATAATTAAATACATTTATTTGACTTCTTAAAGCTATACTGTGTAAGTTGCTAAACTAGTGGTCAGTCGCGGTATTAATTTTTTCGTCCGTTTTTTGCCTGTTTTTCGCCCGGAGTCACCGCGGACCACCGCCGCGGACCACCGGAGCGGTGCCGCAATCCACCGCAACCGATACGAATCCATGGAGTGGTAGAACGTAATTTTCTGAGCAGGATTTGGGGAATAAGAGGTTAAGAATCCTTCACCATCGTAAACACTGGTTGCTGAGGGAAGCTACTTCCTGAAGAGTCGGTTATTGGCCGGTAGTGTATCATGTGTGTATGATCTGCGATGTGATTGGCCAACGTATACACAACGTAAACAGATGATGCAGATTACGTCATTTTGCCGGGAAATCCCGCCCCTGTCACTGCTAAGAAGAAAACATATAAAAAGAAGGCTTCAGAAGCTGAAAATAACGGAGTGGGTGTTCTAAAACTTTAGCGATTTAACAGTTAGGACAATTTTAAGATTTGTTTTATAAAAAAAGTTACATGGTATAACTTTAAACTCTTGTCTCTGTACAGAGTCTGATGATCTCAGGTTGGTAGGAGGAACCAGTCACTGTACTGGTAGACTGGAGATGAAATACCAGGGAGAGTGGAGACCAGTACATGGTGGTTTATCTTCCTGTAACAAGAAAACATCAGCTGTGGTTTGTAGACAGCTGGACTGTGGCTCTGTAGTTTCAATGGAAATTACGTATGGTTCTACAAGTCAAGGTGTATGGAGTATTGCATCTTCCTGTACTGGGTCTGATTCTTCACTGATTGAGTGTGGAACAGTGAAATATGGAGCATCTACTGTCACAGTGAACATGGTCTGTTCAGGTAACACAATTACTTAAACAATGAGAGTGATCGTCACAGTCTCTTGTTTCATCTATTTAAGGTGCAGACTTGTGGATGAGTTTCCAAGGACAAGCCACCCATGTTGTCTGCGCAGAGTTTCCCAGATCCAGATGCATGGGATACTGGTTGTACTGAATTCGGCAGCCTCGGCCCCTGCGCAGTTGCAGGTCCCATATTGTGAAATACCAGAGATATGGCCCACTGTGACAACTTCAAGAAATAGATGATAAAAGGCGATGGATCAAAGACGAGAATAGGTGCTGGAGGTGTGAGGGATCCCATTTGGCAGGAGACTGTGGCCTGAGGAGGAGGTGTTTGCAATGTCACAGGATTTACTTGGATGTTTGCATGACGGGCAGGCTCGAAAGGAGACTGTGAAGGAACAGGAGTGAAGGAAGAATAGACGACTCCAATTCGGAAGATAACCGAAGGTGGAGCCCATCAGACGTTGCAGATCTGGGCCCTGTGACGCAAAATATCCTCCTCGTGGGCGACGGGACCCATCCTTATCTTAGGTAACCCAGCAGAAAATACCACCCGAGGGAAAACTCTGACCAAACCATGGCACCCAGAGTCGATGGACCCAGGGACTGCATTTTCTAGACTAGACTCTAATCTATCTAGATCAAGAGAGATCCCACAGTCACAGATGATTAATCCTGAGGGAACAATGGAAGACCAGTGTCTGCCACATGCCACTACAACTCCTGAACTACCACAATCTTCAACCTTGACAGAGCAAGACAGGGTGGCACAACTCAACCCGTCGGCAAGTGATTACCTTGAAACTGCAATCTCAAGCGGATTCAACAAGACTGTTGTTTGCACCCATGTGTGGTTGTTTGAGTTTTGGTCTTGTGTCGGCTGTGTGCCACCTGGGACCTGGGACAGTGACCACAATCTGTGCACGCGTGGTTGCTGTCTCAGGTCCTGGGTGGTATTCTGATGTCAGCTTGATGTTCAGGCAGAATACAGCGCTAAGTTCATGCTAATTGTCCATGCTAATGGCTTTGAATGGTCCCTGCTCATGGCTGGTGCCGGTTTGAGGTTCACTCCAATCCAGAAAAATCTCCGGGTCAGATGTTGGCTCTGAAACAAAACGGCTTAATGTTTGTTTCTTTGTTTGTTGTACGATTGAAGATAGCAATTTAATCACTATGACATCACAAGTTAAGTAGTACAGCTCACTTCACACTAGGTGTGATTTTCTTTTCTTTCCTGCTCAGATAAATCTGTTAATCGGCCTGCCAAAGAGTGAAGTTCAGCAGTCTACCTTCTTCTGCGTTTTATTCCCGTAATTAAATCCAAATATAAGCATCTGTTTGCGTCGGAATCCATAACCCGTCCGCCTGCCCCGCGGCTCAACCCGTGGGACCTGCGTGTTGCGGGTCGGCACGTGCGTCTGTCTGTGTCTCTCTGTGTGTGTGTGTGTGGTTGTGTGTTACCATATGTAGGAGCCAAACATGGTTTATTTGGTATTTGCACTGGTTTAATAGGTTGATTAATTGGTGATTGAGAGAGGCACCACATTGGCACCTCATTATGGGTGTGTCGCTGTGGGTGGCCTCCAGCGGCTATAAATTGATGTCTCTCACCTGCTCACATCCATGGCTGGTTTGTTCATTTGGAAGGCAGGGTGAGCTGGGAGGGACATATTTTGTTGACCGCATTTTCGCACTATAGCACTTTCACATTGTCTTATTTACTCACTGTTAAACTTACTAATTGACATATTTATTGCAAATCAATTTATTGGAAATTGTATCTTGTAATGATTGGTCACTGAAATTAAGTAAATCATTTTAAACTTATGAGCAATTGTTTCCATGTGATTGATTTTAGTTATGCGCGTCATTACAGTTTTTATCTCCCAGGCTTAGCCTGCCGGCTGGTTAACTTATTGGGGGTTAATATCAGCCACAACATAGTCAACAAAATGTTTCTAAAGCGCCGAACCTGAACTTGATGTTGAACTTCTGGCTTCTGTCGCTTCAAACAAAGGAAACTGGAACGCGCATGGATGCGCACCACCGGCAGCGTAAGGTTGCTTTCACGCATGCATTTCATTCATGCCCACTGTCTATGTTACACGTATAGGCATAGCCGAAACACAGCACTGTTACACTTACACACACACGCACGCGCTTGCAAACAAGCACTGTAGGTTCCTATTGTTCCCCTAGGCAAAGCTGCTCTAGCCTACAGCTTCGGCCGTACGTGCTATTGGTTTATTATTTTCTGTGCATGGACAGCACTGTTACACTTACACACACACGCACGCGCTTGCAAACAAGCACTGTAGGTTCCTATTGTTCCCCTAGGCAAAGCTGCTCTAGCCTACAGCTTCGGCCGTACGTGCTATTGGTTTATTATTTTCTGTGCATGGACGGGTTCGGCCCGCATTCTAAGGCCCGGTTGGGTTGGCCCGGGAGTGCCGTCTCTGAAAAGAGATATACAGGTACATAAATACCCATCGTCCCTCTGCTGAAGCCATAGGGTTGCTTGGTAGCTTAGATTTCTTTAGGCAGTTTAATGGGGAACAGTAGGCTTAGGCTACTTGCACAAGTGTTCTGTCTTTTGAATAACACTGATTTCATTCTTATTCTTACATTTACATTTTTCACACACTACTAGGGCTGTGAATGCTGTGTCTATACCATTTTGAATTGGGTGTGAATGGGTTTTGTATTGCCTTTGTTTGTTCATTTAATGCACAATGGATTCAAGTTTGCCAAGGCCCGGTTCTAATGTTGGTGCAAATGAACAGGCAAGACAATCAAAGCCCACTGCCAAAGCATTAGCAAATAAAATTGAACATCTTCAAAAGGAACGAAAAGCTAAGGTTAACAAAATTGATGGTATTGCAAAAGTAATTGATGATCTTATGCAAAGTTCTGACAATGCTCAAACTGTTCAATCTCATCTTAACAATGTATCTGTATTGTATGAAGAAGCACGCCAGCTTCATCACTCAGTCATTCCATTGCTCCCTCCAATTGAACAAGAAAGGCAAAATATGTGTTTTTCAAACTTGCACAAACGCATAGTTGAATTAATTGAAAATGCAAATAAATGGCTTTCAGACATTAATGGCCAAATGCAAAGCCAAGCTAATTCTACTTTACCTAAGCCACACCCACCTCATTTTGAAACACCTGATGCAGTGAATAATGATGATGTTGTTTGTGTTTCAGAACATCCTGGGGATGAGGAGGTAACCCCTGTTGTAGATGATGTTAACCCAGATGACAGTATTTCTAATGTTCTAGAAGCACCTAAGAAAAGGAGCTCTGTAGGTAGTAAGTGTAGGTCTACTGCCTCATCTACTTTGTCTGCCTGCTTAATAGCAGAGGCTGACATGGCGGCACTCCTTGCTCGTCAGAAAGTACTTGACGAGAAGCACGCTTTGGACGAGGAAGAGGCACAGTTCCGAAAAAGGAAAGAGAAGTTGAACTTGGAAATGGAGATAGCGGCAGCAGCAGCTAAAATAAGTGTCTTAAGGATCTCCGGCACCTCTCGAGTGTCTGGTGCTGCAGCTAGTGGGGCAGATGGCATGAATTCCTACTTTGAGAAAACAAGACAAAAAAAGTGTGTTCACACTTTGAGTGTCGATGCTGAGACGTTTGTGCCTGTGTCAGTGGGGCAGTGTGTAGGTCAGCCATCTCAGTATACTTTGCCAGGTGAACAGAAGTCACGTTCACAGTTCTTGGATGCTCGGCCTGAGCAGTCACATCCACAATTCTTGGGCTCTCGACCTGTGGTGAAGAGTGTGGGGCTGCCTTCGCAGCCTAGGCCTGAGACAGTTAGGGTTAGACAAAGTGGAACGCACAACCTTCAAGCACGTCCTCAGTTGCAGTCGAACCAACCTGCACCAAGGCAAGGCAGCTCTGATCACGGTCAGCTGATAGCTATCTTGGAGAAACAAAACCAGATTACATCTTTGCTTGCTGAACAGCAGTCGTTGTTCTTCCTTCCACGGCGTGAAATCCAGATCTTTGATGGTGATCCTTTAGAGTACCAAACCTTCATGAGAGCTTTTGAGCATTGCATTGAGGAGAAAACTTGCAGTGCTAAGGATTGCTTGTACTTTCTCGAGCAGTATACTAAAGGGCAGCCTAGAGACATGGTTCGAAGCTGTCAGTTCATGTCACCTGAAAGTGGTTATGCCAGAGCCAAATCCTTGCTGCAGGAGTACTTTGGGGACCCACTGAAGATCACCACTGCTTACATGGACAAGGTTTTCTTGTGGCCACCGTTGAGGCCTGAAGATGTCGTGGGTCTTCAGTCATACAGCTTCTTGCTGCGGGCTTGTTGCAATGCCTTGGGAGAGTTTGATGCCACGCATGAGCTGGATGTCCCTGGTAACATGCAAGCAGTTGTTAGGAAGTTGCCTTATAAGCTCAGGGAGAAGTGGAGAGAGGTCGCCTACAGTTTGCAGGAAAGGTTCCATCGTAGAGCCACCTTTCGTGATATTGTGGCATTCATTGAAGGGCAGGTTAAAATGGCAAGCGACCCACTGTTTGGGGATCTCCAGGAGTCTTCCCCTGCAGTACCGAGGAAGGAGGTGAGGCCTGCTAAACCTCACTTTTCAGAAGCCAAAAGTAGCTTCGCTACTACTGTCGCTACAGCAGACACGGATGTTGATGCTGGAGTGAAGAGAGAAAATGGTTCGGTTAATTCTTGCCTGCTTTGTGGAGCTGGGCATTCCTTGGACATGTGCCGTCTATTGGAGAGGAAGACGCACGCTGATAAGATGTCCTTCTTGAGAGAGAAAGGGGTGTGCTTTGGCTGTATGTGCACTGGGCACAGAAGCAGGGACTGCTACGAACGCCTTGTGTGCAAAGTGTGCAGTATGAGACATCCCACCATATTGCATGTCTACTCTGGAGACGAAGGTTCAATGCAAGCTGAAGGAGAAGCAGGTGCAGCAGATGGAAATGCTTTGATCTCGGTGCAGTCCAGTGGTCTTACTGGGGCCGGAGAGAGTGACTGTTCTCTTGCCATACTCCCCGTTCGGGTGAAGTTGAAGGAAAGTCAGACAACAGTGGTCACTTATGCTTTTCTTGATCCTGGGAGCTCGGCTTCATTCTGCACAGAAGGGCTCATGGACCGTCTGAATGTCTCAGGAAGAAGGTCTAACATTCTCCTAAGGACAATGGGTCAGGAGAAGGTGGTCAGCAGTCACGTTGTGATGGATTTGGAGGTAGCTGGTCTGGACACAGATGGTTTCTGTGAGCTACCTGTCATGTTCACCCAGAAGTGCATGCCTGTCCACCAAGGTAACATCCCTAGACAAGAAGATCTGCGGAGATGGCCGCACCTTGAACACCTCAAGATCACAGGGATCGACTCGGGTGTGGATCTTCTTATCGGAACCAATGTTCCCCAGGCTTTGGAGCCGTGGGAGGTGGTGAGAAGTGTGGGTGGTGGTCCTTATGCGGTCAGAACAATGTTGGGTTGGACCGTAAATGGCCCCCTGAGAGGAGACTGCACAACTGGCACTGCTAGCATGAGTCATGATGTCACTGTCAATCGGATATCTGTCACAAAACCTGACCAGCTGTGGGAGCAGCAGAAGGCTGACGTCCCTGGATGCATTCAGCCTGAAAAGCGTGTGCGGACTCAGACAAGGAGAGGGAACGTATCCACTGTGAGCTCCATAAACTCTGCCATGGGATTCCTTGCACCTGTGGTGCCTAATGCAGAGCCGGTTTTACGTTACCTGTACAGAGGTCAGATGGGCTGGGATGATGCCTTACCAGCCAGCGCTGCCCAGGAGTGGACAGGAGTCTGGCTGCGGGAACTTCATCAGGCCCACTGTGCTTTTGGGATGGGTAAGGAACCGAAACAAATCACAGCTGCAGTGGTGGAGATGTCCCGTAGAGGGGTGTCAGGTCCTACATTTGTGCCTGAATCGAAACGGTTCAAGAAGACTTTGGCTTGGAATAGGAGGCTTCCTGTTCAGTCTGGTCTGGATGATGAGAGACCGCATGAGGACATGGAGACCTCTGTAGCTTCAGAAATTGGAGAAGAGATGCAGATTGCCATGACTTCAGGAGACAAAGGGGCCTTGAAGTCTCACTTGGAGCAACCATGCTCTGTGAATCCTTTGTCGTTTGGAGCTCTTGAGCTCTTTAAACTTTATTCTCTCTCTGTTGCTCTCTTTATTTCTCTTCTTTGCAGAAGGAGGGGAGAATATGGATGAAGATGATTCTATTGATGAAGACAGTTATGCATATGAATGAATTGAATTGCATTGAATTGATTTTCTATTTTTGAATTATTGAATTTTGCTAAGGCTAAAGTCTGACTCCTACATATTATTATTATTATGTGTAATTAGTGCCCAGGCATAATTAGGGGCCGGAATGTAGGAGCCAAACATGGTTTATTTGGTATTTGCACTGGTTTAATAGGTTGATTAATTGGTGATTGAGAGAGGCACCACATTGGCACCTCATTATGGGTGTGTCGCTGTGGGTGGCCTCCAGCGGCTATAAATTGATGTCTCTCACCTGCTCACATCCATGGCTGGTTTGTTCATTTGGAAGGCAGGGTGAGCTGGGAGGGACATATTTTGTTGACCGCATTTTCGCACTATAGCACTTTCACATTGTCTTATTTACTCACTGTTAAACTTACTAATTGACATATTTATTGCAAATCAATTTATTGGAAATTGTATCTTGTAATGATTGGTCACTGAAATTAAGTAAATCATTTTAAACTTATGAGCAATTGTTTCCATGTGATTGATTTTAGTTATGCGCGTCATTACAGTTTTTATCTCCCAGGCTTAGCCTGCCGGCTGGTTAACTTATTGGGGGTTAATATCAGCCACAACACCATATATTACACTCTCTCTCTCTCTCTCTCTCTCTCTCTCTCTCTCTCTCTCTCTCTCTCCAGAGTCTGTGAGGTTGGTGAATGGGACCAGTTTGTGTTCAGGAAGAGTGGAGGTGAAGTCTGATCAGTCGTGGGTCTCAGTGTGTGAAGGTGACTTTGACCAGCAGGATGCAGAGGTGGTCTGTAGGGAGCTTGACTGTGGGGCTCCTTCAGTCCTCCAGGGGGCGCTCTATGGAGAAGGGAATACTCAAATGTGGACCAAAGAGTTCCAGTGTCTAGGCAATGAGTCTTTTCTCGTGAACTGTGGAACCTCACACTCAATTAAAAACATTTGCTCATCTGACAAGGCAATTGGACTCACTTGCTCAGGTAAAAGACCAAAATATAGACTATTTTGTATATAGTTGGTCTATAGATTTTCTTACGGTATTTTCTTTTTCATATGTTTTACTGCTTACTCTCTTGTCTCTGTACAGAGTCTGATGATGTCAGGTTGGTGGGTGGAAGCAGTCACTGTTCTGGAACACTGCAGATGAAACACCAAGGAGAGTGGAGGCCAGTAGTTAGTGACTATTGGAACACAGAGGCATCGAACGCAGTGTGTAGGCTGCTGGACTGTGGCTCTGCTGTTTCAAAACAAACAAGTTCTGCTGAGAATTACCAACATGTATGGCGTATTCACAGATTCCCTTGTGATGGGACTGAGTCTTTGCTGACAGAGTGTTCAACAATGGACTTTAAAATGGTGTCTGACACTGACAATGTTAGACTGGACGTGATCTGTTCAGGTAACACAACTGACTTTGAGATATATTCTCAGGGGCACACAGGCGCAGTCGGTAGCGCTGTCACCTCAGAGCTAGAAGGCCTGTGGGGACTGATGATGATGATGATGATGATGATGATGATGATACATTTCCTTCCGTACCTTTAAACTCTCTCTCTCTCTCTCTCTTTCTCTCTCTCTCTCTCTCTCTCTCTCTCTCTCTCTCTCTCTCTCTCTCTCTCTCCCTCTCTCTCCCCCCAGAGTCAGTGAGGTTGGTGAATGGGACCAGTTTGTGTTCAGGCAGAGTGGAGGTGAAGTCCGATCAGTCGTGGGTCTCAGTGTGTGAAGGTGACTTTGACCAGCAGGATGCAGAGGTGGTCTGTAGAGAGCTTGGCTGTGGTGCTCCTTCAGTCCTCCAGGGGGCGCTCTATGGAGAAGGGAAGGCTCCCTTGTGGACCAAAGAGTTCCAGTGTGAAGACAGTGAGTCTGCTCTCCTGGACTGTAGAACCACAGACTCGACTAGAAACACCTGCTCATCTAACACGGCAATTGGACTAACCTGCTCAGGTAAAATACCAACTAAAGACATTTTTTCTCTTAACTCAATTACTGACAAGAGTAAATAAAACAGTCCCAGGCTGACAGAGATTTTTCAAGTAGTCATTTATCTCCATTACGAATGATTCCCCGATCGAAACGGACACGGAGGCTTTCTGGGAGTCATTGCCCCCCCTTACTTATCACTCTCTTGTCTCTGTACAGAATCTTATGATGTCAGGTTGGTGGGTGGAAGCAGTCACTGTTCTGGAACACTGCAGATGAAACACCAAGGAGAGTGGAGACCAGCAGAGAGTAAGAATTGGAACCTGGACGCATCAAACGTAGTGTGTAAGCAGCTGGACTGTGGCTCTGCTGTTTCAATACACAAAACTTATGCTTTCAAATCCAAACATGTATGGCGAATTGGATCTCCCTGTGGTGGGACTGAGTCTTCACTGACAGAGTGTGGAATAGAGAGTTATAAGCCTGACATCACTGGAACTGAAAGACTGGGCGTGATCTGTTCAGGTAACACATCTGACTTTGTAAATGCCAGTAATCTTTGTGTCTGTCTTCAGATGTGGACTCATGATGGATTTCCTTGTGTAACTTTAGTATCTCTCTCTCTCTCTCTCTCTCTCTCTCTCTCTCTCTCTCTCTCTCTCTCTCTCTCTCTCTCTCTCTTTCAGAGTCAGTGAGGTTGGTGAATGGGACCAGTTTGTGTTCAGGCAGAGTGGAGGTGAAGTCTGATCAGTCGTGGGTCTCAGTGTGTGAAGGTGACTTTGACCAGCAGGATGCAGAGGTGGTCTGTAGGCAGCTTGGCTGCGGGCCTCCTTCAGTCCTCCAGGGGGCGCTCTATGGAGAAGGGAAGCTTCCAATGTGGACCAAAGAGTTCCAGTGTGAAGGCAACGAGTCTGTTCTCCTGAACTGTAGAACCTCAGACTTGATTAAAAACATTTGCTCATCTGATATGGCAACTGGACTCACTTGCTCAGGTAAAAGATAAAGATAAACTATAGAATTAAATAGATTTCTTAAGGTATTTGAATTTTCATCTTTTTTTACTGCTCACTCTCTTGTCTCTGTACAGAGGATGATGTCAGGTTGGTGGATGGAAGCAGTCACTGTTCTGGAACACTGCAGATGAAACACCAGCGAGAGTGGAGGGGCCAGTAGTTAGTGACTATTGGAACCAGGAGGCATCAACCGTACTGTGTAGGCAGCTGCACTGTGGCTCTGCTGTTTCAACACAAACAAGTTATGCTTCTAGTTACAAATATGTATGGCGTATTGGATCTCCCTGTAATGGGACTGAGTCTTCCCTGACAGAGTGTGGAATAGAGGCTTATCCTGAAACGATAACTGCAAGACTGGATGTCATCTGTTCAGGTAACACAACTGACTTAGTCAATGCCAGAAATATTTACCCTGCCTGCCTGCCTTTATTATTTCAGATGACAGAGACTGTTAGTAGTGTATGTACTGTCAGGTATGGACTGGTGATGATGATGATGTCTTATGTCTTCTCTCTCTCTCTCTCTCTCTCTCTCTCTCTCTCTCTCTCTCTCTCTCTCTCTCTCTCCAGAGTCAGTGAGGTTGGTGAATGGGACCAGTTTGTGTTCAGGCAGAGTGGAGGTGAAGTCTGATCGGTCCTGGGTCTCAGTGTGTGAAGGTGACTTTGACCAGCAGGATGCAGAGGTGGTCTGTAGGGAGCTTGGCTGTGGGGCTCCTTCAGTCCTCCAGGGGGCGCTCTATGGACGAGTGAAGGCTCCAATGTGGACCAAAGAGTTCCAGTGTGAAGGCAGTGAGTCTGTTCTCCTGGACTGTAGAACCTCAGACTCAAGAAACACCTGCTCACCTGACAAGGCTGTTGGACTCACTTGCTCAGGTCAAAGAAACTATAGCTTTACTTTGGGTTCTTATTTCATCATAATTAATTAATGAAATGAATTGCTTGCTTGATTATGTGATTAATTACTTTTTGAACCGTTTACTCTCTTCTCTCTGTACAGAGTTGAAACATGTCAGGTTGGTGGGAGGAACCAATCACTGTACTGGTAGAATGGAAATAAAACACCGGGGAGAGTGGAGACTAGCAGATGATGACCACTGGAACCTAAAGTTATCAGCTGTATTGTGTAGACAGCTTGACTGTGGCTCTGCTGTTTCATACAAATTTAATTGTGTTTCAAGAGATCCTGCATGGAACATTACATCTTCGTGTAATGGATCAGAGTCTTCACTGTGGGATTGCATGAAACAAGAATCTGATCATTACTATATGTCCTATACTTCCTATGCACTGGAGGTGATCTGTTCAGGTAAAACAAAAATGACAGTTAAGGTCTTTGCACACTGCTGTGTTTTTCGGGCTAAATATCGGAGCGAATCTCGGAGCACGTGAATAAAAATATCAACCTCACCTTAAAGCTATACTGTGTAAGTTCAACTAGTGGTCAGTAGCGGTATTGCTTTTTTCGGCCGTTTTTCGGCCGGAGTCGTCGCGGACCACCGCCACGGACCACCGGAGCGGCGCCGCAAACCACCGCGACCGATAGTAATCCGTGGAGGGGTAGAACGCATGGTAGAACGTAATTTTCTGGCCAGGATTTGTAAATTAAGAGGTTAAAATCCTTCACCATGGTAAACACTGTAGCCAAGCGGAGGCGCTTCCTGGAGACCAGAGCAGATAAGCTGTGATTGGCCGGTAGTGTACCATGTGTGCATGATCGGCGATGTGATTGGGCAACGTATACACAACGTATACAGATGATGCAGATTACGTCATTTTGGCGCGAAATCCGGTCCACGGCCAGGATCATAGAAAACATATAAAGAGAAGGCTTCAGAAGCTGAAAATAACGGAGTGGGTGTTCTAAAACTTTAGCGATTTAACAGTTAGGACAATTTTAAGATTTGTTTTATAAAAAAAGTTACATGGTACAACTTTAAATCACGTTTGCACAATGCCGGCCGTTTCGTATTTATTTTCGGACCAGGGTTGATTTTTTTTTCTCGCAACTGTTGCCACTGAGTCCCTTGCTCTCTCTCTCTCTTTCTTCTCTCTCTCCCTGGCCTCCGGATTTCGGATTTCCAAAACGCAACGAAATGCAGATAATCTGCATCGAATCGTTTTGCAGGGCAAATAATTGATTGTATGGAAACTATGTATGTGTGCCTTGTATTTAGCAATTTTAAGAATAAAGAAAAACAATGAAAAAGAGGTTTAATTACGTGGATGTGGATGCGCGATGATGAATCAGCTTTACTGTATATACAGTATATTTTGCGAGTCATCCCGCGATCGGCACTCAGGATACCTTTTAATATTTCGCGAGTGTTCGCGGGATCGGCACTTAATAAGTTAAAAACATGCACTATTGTGACATTTCTCACAGATTTAATTTCTTTGCTAAATAGTTACTATATCCATTTTAAATCATTGAATCGAATCGTATCACCATGAATGAACCAATGTCATCCATATCGTATTGTCAACCATGTATCGTGATGCGTATTGTATCGTTGTTAAAATGTATCGTTACACCCCTACTGCCTACACTTCTACAGTAGGCTACTGTGTGTGTGTGTGTGTGTGTGTGTGTGTGTGTGTGTGTGTGTGTGTGTGTGTGTGTGTGTGTGTGTGTGTGTGTGTGTGTGTGTGTGTGTGTGTGTGTGTGTGTGTGTGTGTGTGTGTGTGTGTGTGTGTGTAGATAGATACCTTTATTATCCCAAGGGGGAAAATCAGTTGCCCAGAGGCAGCACAGCAGAATAAGGTTATTTACAAAGTTAGAGAAGTAAGAAATAAAAATAAAAGAAACAAGAACAGAGTACAGTAAATAGTAAGGTACATCAAGAGAGGTGTGTGTGTGTGTGTGTGTGTGTGTGTGTGTGTGTGTGTGTGTGTGTGTGTGTGTGTGTGTGTGTGTGTGTGTGTGTGTGTGTGTGTGTGTGTGTGTGTGTGTGTGTGTGTGTGTGTGTGTGTGTGTGTGTGTGTGTTAGGGTTCTATAAACATGCAATGATAAGGAAAATGATGATGATGATCAAACTTGACCTAAACCCTCTGTCTGTCTCTGTCTCTGTAAAGGCAATGAGTCTGTTCTCATTGATTCGACTATGACAACCTTCTCACCTGACAAGAGCGTTGGACTCATCTGCTCGGGTAAAATACAGTTTTGGTTTGGCTTGTTGTCACAACCTGGCTCTTAGGCCATGACAAACTGAGGAGGACACATGGTAGTGGGTTTTTAAAAGATAACAATAATTTATTAACAAAGGTCTTAAATCATATTTACAAGAGTTTGAGGTGTGTAAGTCAGTAATCAGTGGTGTCAGCAATGCATGGATGTGTGGTAAATGTAGTGTGGGGTGTTCTAAGGTGTATAAACTAAAGCATAAGGAAACTGAAACAAAAGGGTACTGTCAGCTGTAGAGGGAGAAGCAGAATGAGGGTGGCATGCAGGCTTTTATAGGGCTCCAGGGAGTACTGGCCAGGTGCTCCCAATGCCCTAATCATCCACCTCTTTGGCCGACACCCATGGCTTTGTGGGGAGAAGCACAAGTACAGGGATCCACCATACATTCAGTACAGGGATCCACCATACGTCTCAAGTCCTTAAATTATTCCTATTTCCTTCACTTGTTTCCTATTTCCTTCTCTGTTAGTCCCGCCCACTGGGAGTTGGCCTATCACCTGTGATGTTGTCATCAGAAATGGCCAATGGGACGTCTCCTCTTCTCCATTTCCTCAATGGGAGGGACTAACATACAAGCAAGGAAATACGAAATAGGATTGGATTTAAGGACTTGAGACGCAGCTGGCTAACACAGGCCAAGGGGCCATGACACTTGTTTTTTTTTTTTTTTTTACCATTTGCTGATTTTGTTTTCTCTCTGTACAGATCCTCGTGATGTTAGTTTGGTGGGAGGAACCAGTCACTGTAATGGAGTTGTAATGATACATCATGAAGGAGATTACAGACCAGTGGACGGTAAGGCTGAATGGAACCTAAGGGCATCAGCCTTAGTCTGTAGACAGCTGGACTGTGGCTCCGTTGTTTCAAGAGAAAGAGGTTATTTCCATATCGAGAATCGATACTACAAATCAAGTATTCATATGACACTTTCCTGTGTTGGATCTGAGTCTTCACTGACGGAGTGTGCAACAGTGGCGTCTGACGGTGATAGTTCCCGTAGCAGACTGCAGGTGACCTGTTCAGGTACTGTATCACTATCTATCTATCTATCTATCTATCTATCTATCTATCTATCTATCTATCTATCTATCTATCTATCTATCTATCTATCTATCTATCTATCTATCTATCTATCTATCTATCTATCTATCTATCTATCTATCTTTCCTGACCTGCCATCAGTGTGATTCTCACTTTCTTAATGCTTGGGAAACAAGATGTATTTCTCAAAACCGACAAAAAAGACATGCAATAAAAAGTAATATATAAATAGGGCTTTGTTACTTTGCTACTGTTTTTTTTTTTTTTTTTTTTTTCAAACTCTCCTTATTGGTGATTTATTTCTCTCTCTCCAGAGTCTGTGAGGTTGGTGAATGGGACCAGTTTGTGTTCAGGCAGAGTGGAGGTGAAGTCTGATCAGTCGTGGGTCTCAGTGTGTGAAGGTGACTTTGACCAGCAGGATGCAGAGGTGGTCTGTAGGGAGCTTGGCTGTGGTGCTCCTTCAGTCCTCCAGGGGGCGCTCTATGGAGGAGTGAATGCTCCAATGTTTACCAAAGAGTTCCAGTGTGAAGGCAGTGAGTCCGTTCTCCAGGACTGTAGAACCTCAGACTCAACTAGAAACACCTGCTCACCTGACAAGGCTGTTGGACTCACCTGTTCAGGTAAAAGAAACAAACTGCACTCTTGCTATCATCATTTATTTCATAATTTTAGTATGAACGTATCATGGTTGTGTTTTCCATTATTAACAAAAGAAGAGTTGATATGATAATAGTCTTGAACCCCTTTCCTTGACGGAACCCATTTCACAAATTAAATACATTATTAAACAAATCAGGCTTCAAGGTAATGAAGTCTCATCAGTTAGGGCCATCGTTATCTGTGGGAAACAGTGGTAGCCTATTTCCTCTTCCACACACAGGAACTAAGCGCACACCCCAGTTCTGACTCGTGCACTTAGGTCAAGAAGGAGACACTCTATAGACACGCGTTAGTGCACGCACGCGCATGAACCCTCATGCACTAATAGGCGCACGCAGGGCAGACAGTGACTGACAACTTAGGGCCTCTGATCGACCCTTACACACAAACTGCTTGACCGCACACACCAGTTCAGACAGGAATACCCCTGGATACTTGTGCATAACATATGTTGATTTCAAGGTTCCCACCTGGGAGTCCTGCAGAGATCAGAGAGGGTCCCTGCACATGTGGTCCGAGTCCCGTGCACACATGTGGAGTGGGGCCTCTTCCTCTGTTTTAACGTAAACAGCTAAAATATATACTAATGCCAGACTAGACGGCACCAGTTACTCATGCATAACATGTACGCGTATAGACTGCTAGACATTGATTACCTAACTCACGCACTGGCCACTCACTCCACACACATTGATAAGATACATGTATTAGCACGGCTCAGTGTGCGTCTGAAGTGCACATGTGTAGACACAAGTTACAAATTATGGTATAAAAGAGTGTTGCATGCAAGGAACCATGCCTTTTTCGGATCAACCTTCTGCCACTACGGAGCTTAGAGAATCTGTGCCCGTTGACTGATTGTAACTTCTTGAGTGTTAATAAACCAGACTTTGTCTTTTGGCAAGGGAAACTGGACCCTTTATGTTTCTTTCATCTGTCTCTGCTGCCGGGGAGAACAAGACCTTTCCCACTCATAATAATTAGAATATACTACAGTATACGCCCAAACGCACACGAATGGAGACGGAAAGAGATGAATAAGAACGAAAGTAGGGCAGAGCATGGCAGATGCAAGAGAAGTGAATACCGGTGGACGGTATCGCAAATGGTAGAAAAAAAAGTACTCAAATGTTTTACTTAAGTAAAAGTATCAATACTGTAATATGGAAATACTCTGTTACAAGTAATTAAAAAAGTGTATTGAGAATAGAAATGCTCATGTAAACACCTCGGAATGGAAATGTATATTCTATTCCAGTCTGTGATCCGAATGAATTCCATTTGTGGGTCTGTATGAGTGCTGCCGGCACTGGGAAGCTACAGTTCATTGAGGCAACCATGAATGGCAACATGCACTGTGACATACTGTTGCAGTACACAGTACTCCCGACCTAAACCCTATTGAGCACCTGTGACGCATCCACAAGGAAGGTGGAGGAGCGCAAGGTCTTAAGATTCTGCTGTTCGATTCCCCTGGTCCTCTTTAAGTTAATGAGTTGCACGTTTGTGTTTCTGCAGGTGCATATGTTGATAAGTAGTCACTTGTAGAAGTCCTGTATACTACATGATTTTATTTAGCAAATGCAATGTCCTTAAAGGGCCTACACCATGCTTTTAAAACTATATTTTTTGTATAAATATATGCTCAAAATTGAGTCTTAGACAGGTTTTAACCCTCAACAAACACTCTGACCATTCCTTTTGTTTGTTCTAGCTCTACTATAATGAGGCTCTCCAGCTGCAATACCAAAACGGCCTCTGTTTGCTCAGGGGCGCATCTAGTGGGGTTTTTCCACTGAAAAAAAAAAAGTTTTTTGGAAAAATATATATATATTTTTTTTAAATATTTTTTTTGTTTGTTTTTTTTGTTTTTTTTAAACGGGAACGAGTGTGACGTCACTCTCGTCAACTCTCAGAACAGCACTGTTCTGAGAACCCGTGGAAAGCTTTTCATCTCTGTCTTCCCAAAACCAGAGAAAGACACAATTGTCAGAAATAGGACTTTGTGAGGATAGAAGGTGCCAGTGGGACCCCAAAAAAAGGTTTTAAAATAGAAAAAGTGAAAATTCATGGTGTAGGTCCTTTAAGCCAAGCAGTTGCCTCTTACTTATTGCTGCATGATGCTTACTCTCTTGTCTTTGTGCAGAGCCTGATACTGTCAGGTTGGTGGGAGGAACCAGTCGCTGTAGTGGTACACTGGAGATAAAACAACAGCAAGAGTGGAGACCAGCACAGGTCGGGTCTGAGTGGAACCTGAAGACATCAGCTGTAGTGTGTAGACAGCTGGACTGTGGCTCTGTTGTTTCAACAGGACGATTTGATACTTCATCAGGTGACTCATGGCAGATTACAGCTCCCTGTGAGGGGTCTGATTATTCACTGAGGGAGTGTGTATCAGCGCAGGACAATTATGGCACTGAAAGACTGAAGGTGATCTGTTCAGGTAACACAAACTATTGACTTCAACAATTACACTAACTAGAAGCTCGGCGGCCGAGCGTCTAGGTTGGCGCCTGGCATGCTCGGGAATGATGTAAATAGGGAATGAATGCCCCACCTTTAATGCAAAGACCATTATACTAACCTGTTGTCATAGGACCCGTTTTGACCATCTGTGTGCATTTATGCCCATATATGGACATCTCCCTTTATGCTTATTATCCTAAAGGAGTTCGCTATAAACAATGTCAGTAATGCCCATGTCATTATCCACAATGAAAACTTTTACAACCTTTGGAGAAGGCTGTGTAGAGTTGGCCATGAGCAAACACAGGTTGAGGCAAGTAGATGACAACTCGTTCATTCTCTTGGCCCTGACCCTTATTGATGGTAACAGAGAAAGCTAAACGGATAGGGAACTGTCGTCTAATGAAGGTGAAGGGAAGCTCACCTCTGTCATAGTGAGGTATTCTTGGTAGGAAGATTGTTTCACTCCTCTTTGTGCCTACTACAATCTCACACTCAATGACTCTGTTCATCATTTGCATTACCACCTTTCTGGTGCCATTCTTGAGAGTGCGGCGGGGACCTGCTTGCAGGTTTCTAAGCAGCATGAGGTCTATCGTCCAGGTCCAAATATGGGGCTTGTGAGGTCAAACTTAATGAGATGTGATCTCCATATATGGATTTTTTGTTGACTCATATAGCGTACGTGATGTCAGAGCCTTTTATGAAGTGATGTCACAATGAGTCAGCGCTTGCTCCGGAACAGCCCGATGTCAGACATCATCTCTGCATACAGAAATTCCGAACCTTTTGCGCCGGATAAAAAAAAAACGTTTATCGGATCGGGTCGAGGCCTAGCTAAGAACGTAGGCAAAGGTCTGAGCTATCTGCGTGCGAAATTTGGAGTTTGTAGCACCAACCATGTGTTTTCAGGGCTCTTTCATGCGATTCGGGCCAATTGGGATTCAGCGTCCATTGGCTTCAATTAGTAGTCAGGACTCTGCATATGGAGATTCCAAATGGTTCCGGAAAACCGCATATCGGGTCGAGGCCTAGCTAAGAACGTAGGCAAAGATCTGAGCTATCTGCGTGCAAAATTTGGAGTCTGTAGAACCAATCATGTGCTGTCAGGGCTCTTTCGTGCGATTGGCCCAATTCGGCCTCGGCTTCATGAGAGGGAACTGCCCGGGCTTATCCACATTATTCACCTGGTTCTCTTAAAGGCAAAGCCCGCTAATTCCCCTGAACCCAACCGCTCTGAAGAGCACCCTGAACTTTGCTCACCTCGAAGTGAGAGGAAGAAAGACTTTAGTTTATGCCATTCAGAGAGATTTTTTGTTGACTCATCTAGCGTATGTGATGTCAGAGCCTTTAAGTGATGTCACAATGAGTCAGCGCTTGCTCCGGAACAGCCCGATGTCAGTCATCTCCGCATACGGAGATTCCAAACCTTTTGTGCCGGATCCGAAAAACTGTGTATCGGGTCGGGTCGAGGCCTAGCTAAGAACGTAGGCAAAGGTCTGAGCTGTCTGTGTGCGAAATTTGGAGTCTGTAGCACCAACCATGTGCTGTCAGGGCTCATCCATGCGATTCGGGCCAATTCGGATTCGTCGTCCATTGGCTTCAATTAGTAGTCAGGACTCCGCATATGGAGATTCCAAACCTTTCGCGTTGGTTCCGGAAAACCGCATATCGGGTCGGGTCGAGGCCTAGCTAAGAACGTAGGCAAAGGTCTGAGCTGTCTGTGTGCGAAATTTGGAGTCTGTAGCACCAACCATGTGCTGTCAGGGCTCATCCATGGGATTGGCCCAATTCGGCCTCGGCTTCAATTAGTAGTCACGATTGTATGTCATTATATTTATATTATTCCATCTGTCTGTCTGTCTGTCTGTCTGTCATTAAAATAACACTCCCTTTCTGTGACCCTCTAGTGATTGTCCCCCCCCCCCCCCCCCCCCCCTCTCTCTCTCTCTCTCTCTCTCTCTCTCTCTCTCTCTCTCTCTCTCTCTCTCTCTCTCTTTCTCTCGTGCCAGAGTCGGTGAGGTTGGTGAATGGGACCAGTTTGTGTTCAGGCAGGGTGGAGGTGAAGTCTGACCAGTCGTGGCTCTCAGTGTGTGAAGGTGACTTTGACCAGCAGGATGCAGAGGTGGTCTGTAGGGAGCTTGGTTGTGGACCTCCTTTGGTGGTCCA
Organism: Nannobrachium achirus; assembly: GCF_963921795.1. Lineage (NCBI taxonomy): Eukaryota > Metazoa > Chordata > Actinopteri > Myctophiformes > Myctophidae > Nannobrachium > Nannobrachium achirus. Next base: position 64,812,492 of record NC_137814.1, read on the forward strand.
GGGGGCACTTTATGGAGAAGTTAAGGCTCAGATGTGGGCCAAAGAGTTCCAGTGTGAAGGCAGTGAGGCTGTTCTCATGCGCTGTAGAACCTCATACTCCAGAAATGCCTTCTCACCTGACAAGGCTGTTGGACTCACCTGTTCAGGTAAAAGACAAACTGAAATTGTCATTGAATTGAATTTTATAATGATGCTGTAATACTAGTTTTACCACTTACTCTCTGTTTGTACAGACTCTGGTCATGTCAGGTTAGTAGGAGGAACCAGTCAGTGTACTGGTAGACTGGAGATGCAACACCAGGGACAGTGGAAACCCATTTACTATTCCCACTTGAAACACAACTCTGCAGCCATAACTGCAGCTGTAGTGTGTAGACAGCTGGACTGTGGCTCTGCTGTTTCAGTAGAAAGAGATTCTGACCATGTAAGACCACATAGACCTGTGTGGCGCATTAGTTCTCTTTGTGATGGGTCTGAGTCTTCACTGAGGGAGTGTGGAACAGCAATATTTGATACAGCTCCATTCTCCCCTGAGCTACTGAAGGTGACCTGTTCAGGTAACACACACAGTGACTTCAGCAATGACAGCCATACTGAGTATCTTATTTCATCTAATTATCGTTTCACCTTTCAAGTATGTCTGTCTGTCTGTCTGTCTGTTTGTCTGGCCTGTTGTCTGCTTGATTCTATCTGTATTTCTGCTCTGTAAACGGAGAAACATGATGCTTAAAGGAGGGATATTTCACTGTCAAAAAAATAAATACAATTTTGGTAATTTTATCATCTAATCAGGGTTTTGGGAACACCCTGGACAGTTTTTTTGAGTTTCTTGATTCAGTATTTAAATATTTGATATTACATTTTTTTATCAGACACGCCCCTTCCCTATACAAACCTATTGTAAGTTCAAAATCCATATCGTTTAGTGCTGATCCCGCAATGAAATATTAAACCGTGTCCGGAGTGCTGATCCCGCAATGTTGCGCGAAATATACTATACAGCAAAGCTGGCGTGGGCTCACCTTCGGTCCGGCTATCACTGTGGCACTGGTGAAGTCCGCGATTCGTTTCCATCGCACGTCCGGTCGTCCGTGTGCACGCTAAGTGCTCCCGTCCCATAGAAAACTATGGATTTTCTGATCTTTAGAGTCCATTTACTAGAAAAAATACTTTTGATGCCAAGGATGGCATGTTTAGCACAAGCATGAGGGCATCCATCTTAGATCTTTGTTTACACTCTGGAACGGAAATAGTAACGGGTGAATCTTGAACATCGGGATTGTGAGCTCGATCTACTTCCGGCCTTCAAAATAAGAGAGTGACTGTGAATGGAGAAAATTGCCGGCGCTCTGTGCAACTTAACCCTTTCATGAGGTAAAATTACTTCTATGATAGATTCATCAAAAACACCTGTCCTTTTTTCTGGTGAATCTTGACGCAATCTTAATATGTGAGCTGTCTGTATTTTTTTTTAACCTTTTAATTATTTATTTTTATCATTTTGTCTTGTATTTTTATTTTTTGTATTTTTTTTTTATTCCCAAAAAATGATTACAAATAAATGAAAAAGGTTATCTCAGCAACAACACGGCCAGCTCACATACTGTATTAGAAGGGCATCAGGATTCACCAGAAAAAAGAATGGGTGTTTTTTGATGAATCTAACGTGGTTAAAATGGATTTTCAACGCGACACGTTGTGAGCTTGTAGATCTTCTATTTTCCAGGCGCAGAAACTTGCAGTCAGACGTCCAGCGCAGCGCAGCGCAGCGCACGTTATTATTTGTATTATTTAATAATCGACATAGCCTACTATTTAAACACTTTCACAAGCCACAGTGTGGCTTAATATTCACATTAAGGGTAACAAGCAGGCACGCTGCATGCACTGCACATTAGAACAAGTTTGCTAGTGAGTGTAAATCAGTGGCTTCCTCAAAGAAAAAGAAAGGAGGGGAAAAAGCGTTGGAAACATAAGGTTCGGGCCTCGGCGCGGGTCGGACGCATTTTAATGATTAATGCTCGGACGTCGATTCGATAAAAACTCGGACACGGGTTCGGAACGGACTGAAAAAATGGGCCCGATCCCAGCTCTAATGCACACGACACAGGTATGTTTATACATATCTTGTGGCAGTTTCTTTTTTATTCATACGGGCGGAGTGCGAGGACTAAACCCAAAAATGAAACTAGCGCTAGCCGAGGATGGGATTGTCGACTTAGAAAATTGTGTATTTTTTCCACCACGTTGCTCAGGGATGTTTTTAGCAATAGGCGGTATAGGCGGCCGCCTAGAGCTCCATCCTAGAGGGGGCGCCGAAATGGAGGGATTGGACCCAAACCAGCCCCAAACCGTCCCAAAACCAACTAAAATCACGGTAAAAGCCGCAAAAAGCCTGCGCGCGAGTGGAGAGAGGCGCATTCAAGAGAGCTCGTCTAGAGCACTGATCAGATGCACTACGGCCCTGACGTCGCTGTCTGTACCGTTACTACAGTAATCCAACACTGCACAGATCTACAAGCTCAGAATGCGTCGCGTACGCAAAGTGTTGAGAGCTTCTAGATCTGCTTGTTTCAAAGCCAGACCTGCTGTGCTGTACGGGGATGTATTAACTCAGGCAGTCTGGCTGTGGAGCAGAGAATTTTTGGCAGATGATAGGAATATGTTTGCTTATCGCGACGCGGTAAATTATTTTAACGTGGACTCCAATGGAGGCGTGTCCCCGGGACCCCAGGACCATGACGTGAATGCATCTCTAGGCAACGTGAACGGACGCATACGTAATGACATCACTGATATATATACTGTATACTGAATCAAGCAACTCAAAAACTGTCCAGGGTGTTCCCAAAACCCTGATTAGACGATAAAATTACGGAACTATTTACGGAAATATCCCTTTAATATATATTTACAAATGGAAGAAATGGAAGATTTGTTTGCTTAAATTGTTGGTCTCTCTCTCTCTCTCTCTCTCTCTCTGCAGAGTCAGTGAGGTTGGTGAATGGGAATAGTGTGTGTTCAGGCAGAGTGGAGGTGAAGTCTGATCAGTCATGGGTCTCAGTGTGTGAAGGTGACTTTGACCAGCAGGATGCAGAGGTGGTCTGTAGGCAGCTAGGCTGTGGGTCTCCTTCAGTCCTCCAGGGGGCGCTCTATGGAGAAGGGAAGGCTCCAATGTGGACCAAAGAGTTTCAGTGTGAAGGCAGTGAGTCTGTTCTCATGGACTGTAGAACCTCCGACTCTACTAGAAACACCTGCTCACCTGATAAGGCTGTTGGACTCACATGCTCAGGTAAAAGACAAACTATATATTTGTTTGGATTATATATATATATATATATATATATATATATATATATATATGCCTATATATATAGTATCTCTTAGCAAAATACACCCAGGCGTGTCCTGATGAAAGCAATTATGTATTCATGAATCAATATATTCAAATAAACCAGCACCAAATGCAACTTGACTAAAATGTAACAAGAACATAAAATGCTTTGTGTTGGATTACCTCTCAATCTATGTTCACAATGTTTAGCGTGCATTTATGTTTACCGTCCCTTGCTGAAGTTATTTTTCTGCATTTCTTGCACATTAAATGTTTTAAATAGTCTAACATCACCACAGATGATCATGTGTGTGATTGGTCAGACATCCATATTCCATAATCCATAGTTAATGGGTAGTAGTCAGGGACCCACAAGCCCAAAAGCTCAATGAATAGGGTTTAACCTTTGATGTCATGCTGTACTTTTTATTTCTGTTTTATCTATTAGTTTGGTCATTAAAGTCCACGGAATGAGAGGCCTGCTCTGCCGGAAACATCGCAAAAAAAGGTTATGGCCATTTGTATATTCACTGTCCCATCGACTTCACTATACAGGAAAATAATACAAAAAAATAACTGTGCTTTAAGTAGCATGTGAGGGGTCAAACTAGGGGTTCTTCATGATTCTGAATCCATTGCAAGCATTTGTTTTGCATGAAAAACATTCCTTGGGCAAAATGTTGGCCCCCCGAAATTGTAAAAAGTTATGAGTCATCAAAAAATCATACATTTTCACAGTTTTGAGGGGCCGATATTTTGCCCCAGGAATGTTTTTCATGCAAAAAAAGAAAAATGGTTGCAATGGATTCAGAATAATGAAGAACCCCTAGTTTAACCCCTCACATGCTACTTAATTTAAAGCACATTTATTTTTTGTATTCCTTTCCTGTATAGTGAAGTCGATGGGACAGTGAATGTGGGTGGGTGACGTGACGTAACGTTTTCGCTGTCCTCGGTGTCAAACATGTATAAATAAAAAATATATTTGTCAAAAACCTTCTGAATATTGTGCAGGACATTAAGCTTTATGTGAACTTACTCAAGATTAAAACATTTCATTCCTCATTTCTTCAGAATCTTCAACCAAACATGGCAAAACTCATATGGTGTGACTGTCCTGACCTTGTTTCTCAAAGTGGGAACTTGAATAAAACTAAGAAAAAGAATTGCTAAAAATCATTTGAAAATGAATTTAGGCTAAAAAAAATGTCTATTTTGAGCCTATATCTTTTCAAAGTCAAAGCATAATGTTTTCAGTCATTTCTGATCAAAAACATTTTGTCCCCCAACCCAAAATCATTTGGTGTGACACTAGTTTGGAAAAATTAAACAGGCAATTATTTGGACACCTATTGGCTAGAGAGGTCCTTCTTCTGTAAGGCTATTCAGCACTCCCAGCACAACTGCAAGACAGGTGTCTGAGGTGAGTTATGATTTTAACATTTTCATGAAATGCCATCTTGTTGAAACGTTGACAAACTCACCATTCTGGATGTCTTTTGGTGTGACACCTTTTCTTTAAAAAAAGCTTAAGTTATTTGAAGTTTTGGTCATATTTCCATGTAGATCTAGGCTGCTTTGTTATAGCTAGCATGCTGTTAGCATGCTAATGTGTACATAGTAGCCTCAAGGTAAACCTAAATGGAGAAAACAGTAATATGGTGTGACACTTAATCATATGGTGTGACATGTCTGCTTGTCACACCATATGACTTGACTGTCACACCATATGATTTATACTGTATTTAACTACAGATATAACAACAAATAACAAAGTTCCATGTTTCTTTTGTACATTTAAACATTTGTTTTAAACATTTTTACATAAAATGTAATTTAGCTTCATTCAGTGATACTTCAAATTCACCAGACAGAGCAGAAACCCCTTCACAGAAACCTTAACATATTGTTTCAATCTAAACAATATTTTCTCTTTGTCTTAAACTATACATTGCATTTTCTTTTGTCAGCTGGAAAATGACAAGTGCTGAGAGAACGAGAAAGTACAGGGAGAAACTAAACAATGACCCAGCAAGGAGAGAGGAGCCAAAGGGGCGAGACTGCATTTTCTACGAAGAGCAGGAGGTTGTCTGTGGCATAGCAGAACCGCAACAAGGCAGCCGGTTTGCTACCCTCACCAAATACGACTGGCTGATGTACAATACAGTCTAAATGTATAATCTAATCTGATCTAATACTTTTGTACTTTCACTCACTGGACTGGACAGTGGACAGTGTTAAGGTAGGACCCGAGACAAAACTAGCGAAAATAGCTGATCTACAAGCTCTCAACACGTTGTGCTGCGAGAGCTTGTAGATCAGCTATTTTCGGAGTTGCGCAACCCAGCACTCTTTAGCTAGTGGAGATGTGGTGTAATGTCATGATTCCTAATTACATTTGTTCAACACAAAATGCTGTGTTCAAGTTCAGGAGACTTCGGAAAAAAGCAATTTACCTGAATGCTGAGTTCTGTTTCCACTAATTGGTGTTAATAAAATGTTGCCTTCAATGCCTTGGCTCCAAGTGTGGCTATGCGCCTTATTGTCCCTTTAGGATCCTTCTGCCGTGGGCCGGCAGAAGACTTAGGTGTGCGTAGCATTCCTGTGCACATCCTCATCATCCATCTACTACTACAATTCTTTCTTATCCCATGTTAAAGCCCTACAATAATATCCTGTTCAGAAATATTAAGGCCATGTTATCCTGGGTAATTGTTTAATCAATCAGTAGTTCAGTTCAGTACTCACTAATAGGTAGGTTAAAACACAGTTTGCTTTGACACATGAAGATATGATCATACGGTGTGACACTAAATCATTTGGTGTGACATTCCAAATAGTGAGAAATCATACCTTTATTAATGATTAAACCAAAAAAATGTTCATGGATTACATAGAGAATATTATCAGGAAGAGTCACAAATATTTGTGTAATTTTAGAGAAAGTTTTGACAGAATACATTTAAAATATGTTGTAAGATCATGAACATGGGCCTCACACAGAGTGTCGATTATGAAAAAAATATACAGATATAATTAATTTTCAAAAAACTATAGTGGATCACTGGTTAGTTATGATAAAGGACTTTGATAAAGTGAGTAACTTAAGAAAGATGTACTCCATTTTCATTTTATGAACAATTATTTTCATGTCACACCATATGACGATTTTAGGCACAAGTACAACAAACTGCTGAATAAAGTCTGATTCCAATAAAATATCTAAAAACAAAATGTATTTCCATAAGGTTGAGAGTGAGTAGAACAAAAGTAAATAACTTTTATGCCTGCAATTTAAAGTTTTTTTAAAAACACATTTTTTGGGGCGTCACGTCACTGACCCACGTATACAAATGGCCATAACTTTTTTTCGTGATGATTCCGGCAGAGCAGGCCTCTCATTCTGTGGACCTAATGACCAAACGAATAGATAAAACAGAAATAAAAAGTATGGCATGACATCACAGGTCCTCTCCCATTCTGGGCTTGTGGGTCCCTGGCTAGTAGAGTCTTAACAAAGGAATAGAAAACAATCTAATTGGAAGAAGAAGAAAAAAAAAAAAACTTTGGCTTCTACAAGCTGGATTGTTTTTTCTTTGTTTGAAGTATGCGTCAGCCTTGAGCCTAGATTATGCTCTGTCACATGGCGCATCCCGAAAATCAGACCTACAAGCTTACAATATGTCATTATCCACGTGGTGTTGTGAGCTTGTAGGTCGGCTGTTTTTTGGCGCGTGACACCGGCGTGCGATGAAGAATGGATCGAGCTTGAAGCTTCCAATCCAGCTCGGACACAAACACGTTTCATTCTGACAATTTTTGGTGTGACAAAGCCTTGCTTATCTCTTGGCTCTGTACAGAGTCAGTCAGGTTGGTGGGAGGAACCAGTCACTGTACTGGCACACTGGAGATGAAACACCAGGGAGAGTGGAGACCAGTGTATGGATGGCCCAGCTGGAACCAGAAGACAGCAGCTGTAGTGTGTAGACAGCTGGACTGTGGCACTGTTGTTTCAGCAAAAGAACCACTCGGTCCCATACAGCTACCTGTATGGGAGATGACGTTTTCTTGCGATGGCTCTGAGTCTTCACTTAGTGAGTGTGGTGGAACAAAGGGGCTTCGTTCTACCGGTAGAAGACTGCAGGTGACCTGTTCAGGTACTGTATCACTGTCTGTCTGTCTGTCTGTCTGTCTGTCTGTCTGTCTGTCTGTCTGTCATTTCTGACCTGCCATCAGTGCGATTCTCACTTTCTGACTTAATGCTCGGGAAACAAGATGTATTTCTCAAAACGGACAAAAAAGACACGCAATTAAAAAAAAAGTAACACATAAATTGGGCTTTGTAACTTTGCAACTGTGTTTTTGTTGTTCTCAAACTCTCCTTATGCTTATGGGTGATTTATTTTTCTCTCTCCAGAGTCAGTGAGGTTGGTGAATGGGACCAGTTTGTGTTCAGGCAGAGTGGAGGTGAAGTCTGATCAGTCGTGGGTCTCAGTGTGTGAAGGTGACTTTGACCAGCAGGATGCAGAGGTGGTCTGTAGGGAGCTTGGCTGTGGTGCTCCTTCAGTCCTCCAGGGGGCGCTCTATGGAAAAGTGAATGATCCAGTGTTTACCAAAGAGTTCCAGTGTGAAGGCAGTGAGTCTGTTCTCCTGGACTGCAGAACCTCAGACTCAACTAGAAACACCTGCTCACCTGACAAGGCTGTTGGACTCACCTGTTCAGGTAAAAGAAACAAAGAGCTTGAAGATAATTTTTGCCAGTCGGAAACTACCAGTGGCGTATTGCCAATGGTAGAAAAAGTACTCAAATGTTTTACTTAACCCTTAAGTTCTGTTCAGATTCACTACACCTTCGTTCTGTAGGAGGGGGGAAGGGTTAGGAGCGGGCTTCGGAAGGGGGGTGTTAGAAGTGGGGGTGACTGTGTGTCTGTGTTTCGGCATAATACTGTGTATTTCTGTGCATCTGTGCTTCTGGGTCAAAATGACCCGAACAGCATTAAAGGTTCAAAAAATATGAGGGGGGTGTAGCATGGGTGTAGTTCAAAAATATTTTTTTACATGTTCATCTCATAAGAATCTTTAATGTGAGTTTCAGGAGGAAAAAAAATATAAACTTCTACCTTTTTTTCCAAATGAAAATGTAAAACGGGTCAAAATGACCCGAAGAGAACTTGAGGGTTAAGTAAAAGTATCAATACTGTAATATGGAAATACTCTTGTTACAAATAATTCAAAATGTATTCAGAATAGAAATGCTCATGTAAACACCTCGGAATGGAAATGTATATTCTTTTCCAGTCTGATCCGAATGAATTCCATTTGTGGGGCTGTATGAGTGCTGCCGGCACTGGGAAGCTACAGTTCATTGAGGCAACCATGAATGGCAACATGCACTGTGACATACTGTCGCAGTACACAGTAGAGGTCTTCACGGGGGCCCTGACCCCGAAATTACCCGAGGACCCGAGAGACCCGTACCGGGTTCGGTCAGTGTTTTATCATAATCACTCGGAGCCGGGTTGGAAACGGTCGCATTTCCCTCGGAACACTTCGGAACACGGGACTGTAATCATCATGTGTATAACCCGAGAGGACCCGATATGACCCGTACTGTGTGTGTGACGTGTGTGTACTTTCTTCTTTTTTATGCAAACTATAAAGCAAGCAATCAATGAATGTGTGTGTGTGTGTGTGTGTGTGTGTGTGTGTGTGTGTGTGTGTGTGTGTGTGTGTGTGTGTGTGTGTGTGTGCGCGTGTGTGCGTGCGTGCGTGCGTGCGTGCGTGCGTGTGTGCGTGCGTGTGTGCGCGCGGCCGCGCGCGCTGGCGTGCGCTGCTGCGCTATGACTGGAGTTGTGTTTAACGTGTGTGCTGTGCTGTGTTTAGGCTGACCTAGAATCAGATTCAGGTCCGTTATTAGCCACGAGGCAGCGACATGAAGAATGGCTCTGTAACTGTGAGATGATAATGCTGGTCTAAGATCAGATTTACAACGGGGAAAAAGGAGCTTTGTGTGTGCGTAATGCATGCGTGATGCGTAGCAGCTACTCCTGCTGTCGCCCGTCAGGCTGATGAAAAAGCACTCGCAAGCACTACAAGTTAAACCATGACAAACAAACCGAAAATGACTTACCTCTGATGATAGAAAATAGCCTAAAAGTATTCCTTTATCCCTGGCATTTGTTTCGCTGTTAATATTAGATTCCTTGGCAGCCTTCTTCTGCCTGTCAATCAGTTAACAGCGCACACCGCACAGCTGCCGTGAGTGACGGATCTCGATACATGAAAGGGGGTTTTGATAATGATTTAATGGTCGGGACTCTCAGAACCTCGGAAATAAAAAGATTTCGGGACAACATGTCACGGGTTTCGGTCTGTTAAAAAAAGAAAGAAAGCCGAAACAGGACGGAATCGGACAGACCGTTACGGGGCCACTCGGGTTTGGTTTTGTAATGGGATTATTATTTCGGAACGGGTCGGAAATCCGACGAAATTTGACGATACTTTTCGATTTCGGTTCGCTTTTTTGGACCCGTGAAGACCTCTAGTACACAGTACTCCAGACCTAAACCCTATTGAGCATCTGTGAGGCTTCCTCAAAAGGAAGGTGGAGGAGCGCATGGTCTTAAGATTCTGCTGTTCGATTCCCCTGGTCCTCTTTAAGTTAATGAGTTGCAGGTTTGTGTTTCTGCAGGTGCATACGTTGATAAGAAGTCACTTGTAGAAGTCCTGTATACTACGTGATTTTATTTAGTGAATGCAAAGTTCTTAAGCCAAGCAGTTGCCTCTTACTTATTTCTTCATGATGCTTACTCTCTTGTCTTTGTGCAGAGCCTGATACTGTCAGGTTGGTGGGAGGAACCAGTCGCTGTAGTGGTACACTGGAGGTAAAACAACGGCGAGAGTGGAGACCAGCAAAGGTCAGGTCTGAGTGGAACCTGAAGACATCAGCTCTAGTGTGTAGACAGCTGGACTGTGGCTCTGTTGTTTCAACAGGACGATTTGATGCTTCATGGCAGATTACAACTGCCTTTGAGGGGTCTGATGCTCCCTTTGAGGGGTCTGATGCACAGGGCGATTATAGCACTGAACGACTGAAGGTGATCTGTTCAGGTAACACAAACTATTGACTTCAACAATTACACTAATCGTATGTCATTATATTTATATTATTCTATCTGTCTGTCTGTCTGTCTGTCATTAAAATAACACTCCCTTTCTGTGACCCTCTAGTGATTGTTACCCCCCCCGCCCCTCTCTCTCTCTCTCTCTCTCTCTCTCTCTCTCTCTCTCTCTCTCTCTCTCTCTCTCTCTCTCTCTCTCTCTCTCTCTCTCGCCAGAGTCTGTGAGGTTGGTGAATGGGACCAGTTTGTGTTCAGGCAGAGTGGAGGTGAAGTCTGATCAGTCGTGGGTCTCAGTGTGTGAAGGTGACTTTGACCAGCAGGATGCAGAGGTGGTCTGTAGGGAGCTTGGTTGTGGACCTCCTTTGGTCCTCCAGGGTGCGCTCTATGGAGATGTTAAGGCTCAGATGTGGAGCAAAGAGTTCCAGTGTGAAGGCAGGGAGTCTGTTCTCATGGACTGTAGAACCTCAGACTCCAGCAATGCCTGCTCTCCTGACAAGGCTGTTGGACTCACCTGCTCAGGTAAAAGACAAACTGCAATTGTGATTGGATTGAAATGTATAATGATGCTGTAATACCACTTTTACCACTTACTCTCTGTTTGTACAGACTCTGGTCATGTCAGGTTAGTAGGAGGAACCAGTCAGTGTACTGGTAGACTGGAGATGCAACACCAGGGAGAGTGGAGACCCATTTACTATTCCTACTTGAACGCCAACTCTGCAGCTGTAACTGCAGCTGTAGTGTGTAGACAGCTGGACTGTGGCTCTGCTGTTTCAGTAGAAAGGCATTTTGACCCTGAAAAAGTGCCTGTGTGGCAGATTAGTTCTCATTGTGATGGGTCTGAGTCTTCACTGAGGGATTGTGGAACAGCAACATCTGATTCCACTCCATTCTCCCCTAAGAAACTGGAGCTCATCTGTTCAGGTAACACACACAGCGACTTAGTCTGTCTGTCTGTCTGTCTGTCTGTCTGTCTGTCTGTCTGTCTGTCTGTCTGTCTGTCTGTCTGTCTGTCTGTCTGTCTGTCTGTCTGGCCTGTTGTCTGTGTGATTATGTCTGTGTTTCTGCTCTGTAAACATAACATGTAAATATCTCTGTAAATACCCCTTTAAATTATCTTTACAAATGGAAGATTTATTAGCTTCAATTAATGATCTCTCTCTCTCTCTCTCTCTCTCTCTCTCTCTCTCTCTCTCTCTCTCTCTCTCTCTCTCTCTCTCTCCAGAGTCTGTGAGGTTGGTGAATGGGACCAGTTTGTGTTCAGGCAGAGTGGAGGTGAAGTCTGATCAGTCGTGGGTCTCAGTGTGTGAAGGTGACTTTGACCAGCAGGATGCAGAGGTGGTCTGTAGGGAGCTTGGCTGTGGGTCTCCTTCAGTCCTCCAGGGGGCGCTCTATGGAGAAGGCAAGGCTCCATTGTGGACCAAAGACTTCCAGTGTGAAGGCAGTGAGTCTGTTCTCCTGGACTGTAGAACCTCTGACTCAACTAGAAACACCTGCTCACCGGACAAAGCTGTTGGACTCACCTGCTCAGGTTAAAGACAAACTATAGTTTTGTTTGGATTATTAAAAGAAAGTTGTGTAGACATTTCCCCATACAAGTCATTGGGGGAAGATTAATTCACTAATACAATTAATAGAAATGGAGATCACTGTGTCATTGTACCTTTTATTGATGTAATCAATATTAAGGCTATATCTTGGAAAGACCATATATGGACTGTTTTTCCCTATTGAGTTTGGCACAATTCCTGGGTCAGCGACCCGGTCGGTAGATTTAGCGACACAGTCGGTGATATACAGGCCCGGTCGGTAGCTTTAGAGACCCGGTTGCTGAAAACTACCGACCAGGTTGCAACCCAGTTGTAGGTCGCTAAATGATCTCGCCCTCTCTCTATTTTTGAAGCGGTGAAAGCCGCTTCCAAGGAGTGGCTTTGTGTGTCCCGTTCATGTCCATATATGGTCATTTCAGTCCAGAATGAACAGGTTCTGTCCCGTACATGTGTGTCCTGTGTGTGTCCCGTTCATGTCCATATATGGTCATTCCAGTCCAGAATGAACAGGTTTCATCTGTCCCGTACATCCAAAATATGTGTGTAATGTCTGTCCCGGTCTGATGATTGGATGATTAAAAATGTCCAATGAGACCAGAATCGAGGATTGGTCAAGCTTCACATGACAATTCGGCCCTCCAGATAAAATCATTCATTCATTCAGAATTGGAAGAATGTATAGATCACAGAGTTCATAGCTCTAGAACACATAGAATAAAAGTTCACCGCTTCACTTCTTTATTCTTTATTCTTTATTAGGATCCCCATTAGCTTCCACTTCGAACCGAGGTTTGATTTTTAAATTAAAGTCAATGGAGAAAATGTATTGAAAAAAATTAAACTATGTATATAACGTATCTCTTAGCAAAATGCACCCCGGCGTGTCTTGATAAAGGCGGTTGATTTGACATATTGCCTGGTTGGCCTGCACACTAATAAAAATAAAATAAATACAAAAATAAAAATAAAAATGATGTAATCACTGGGCAAAACCCAATGGGTCGGTCGGTATCAGCTTTTCACCATTGGTGTTTGAATGTGGGAAGTGAGGATGCATGGGGTCGACTGTTTGCCGCTTCACCTCCCGATTTATGAATGAAAAGACCATTTGTAAAGCGCTTTAAAAAAGGCCAATTAAAAAAAAAAGAAAGAGAAATAATGTCATGACATCTTTAAGTATTAAAATGTATAATATCCATGAGAACTATCTTATACAATATGTAAACCGTGTCCATCAATTATCAAGTATTATAAAACTTGACATTACAAGTCATTATAAAATCCTTTATAATGTGTTATGATTATCGCTAGAAAGTGTGTATTCATGATTCAATATTTTCAAATCCATCAGCACTTTAAAGTACATTCAAATGCAACTTGACTAAAAGTAGGCTAACAACATAAAATGCTTTGTGTTGGATTTCCTCTCAATCTATGTTCACACTGTTTAGCGTGCATTTATATTTTCCGTCCCTTGCTGAAGTTATTTTTCTACATTTCTTGCACATTACATTTTCTAAATAGTAGAACACCTCCACGGATTACCCAAAAGTGAATATGCGTGTGATTGGTCAGACATCCATAATTATTCCGTAAAGTGTAGTCTTAACTAATGCATTGATCAGCCCAAAATCGAATAAAAAAAAGAAGAAAAAAAAAAAAAGTCTTTGGCTTCTGCAAGCTGGATGTTTAAAAAAAAATATATATATGTCTTTTGTCTGTTTGAAGTATGCGTCAGCCTTGAACCTAGTTTATGCTCTGTCACATGGCGCACCCCGAAAATCAGACCTACAGGCTCACAACATTTTATATCCACGCGTGTTGTGAGCTTGTAGGTCGGCTATTTTTGGCTTGCGACACCGGCGTGCAATGAAGGATGGATCGAGCTTGAAGCTTCCAGTCCAGCTCGGACACAAACACGTTTCATTCTGACCATTTGTGGTGTGACAAATGCTTATCTCTTGTCTCTGTACAGAGTCTGATGCTGTCAGGTTGGTGGGAGGAACCAGTCACTGTACTGGCACACTGGAGATGAAACACCAGGGAGAGTGGAGACCAGTGGATGGATGGCCCTGGAACCAGAAGCCAGCAGCTGTAGTGTGTAGACAGCTGGACTGTGGCACTGTTGTTTCAGCAAAAGAACCACGCGGTGTTGTAGAGCTACCTGTATGGGAGATGACATTTTCTTGCGATGGCTCTGAGTCTTCACTTAGTGAGTGTGGTGGAACAAAGAGGCTTAGTTCTACCCGTAGCAGACTGCAGGTGACCTGTTCAGGCAACCTGGGAACCCATCGTCAAATGAAAAACAGCGCCCTCTCTGTTGTGCTCAGCCATTGATGGGCAGTAGTTATTTACAAGTTGTTAAGCTACATAGCTTGACTACATTTCTAAGTAGTGTAACGGAAATTTGCTACATTACAGGATAGCTTGTAGTGTAGTTTAGCTATATTTAGTTATAGTAACTAGTAAGGTAGCTTACTACATTTTCCAAATAGTTTGCCCATCACGATTGGGAAAAATGAATGAATGAATGAATAATTAAATAATTAAATAAATAAATAAATAATTAAATAAATAGACCAGTCAATTGCAATAGTGTTCCCAATATTGTGGGGACATTCAAAACATCTGGGTTAAAGACAACACATGGTGATGATGTGGAGGAAGTAGCTTTCCGAAGTCTTGTCTTGTTGTAAATCTGAAGCTATAATGACGTGTCACAAAAGGAATGGGTGATAACTATGAAATAATGTTAAATCAGGCAGGTGGGTTTATTTATAAAATAAACCCTGGAGCTCAGTTGTATTACAGAAGGCCTACTGTACTTTCTTATAATCATATCAATGTTTGTATAATAAACTCTTGTTGAATAACTGGGCTGTTAACAAATGTATTTATTGTATGCAAGTTAACAGTATGACACTTGCACAATATAGCTTATATGGGTGACAAACTATAGTCAAAAGCCACTGTGTGGAAAAGTCCATATTAGACACCAACCTTCCCCCTAGTGGCCTAATCCCCTCACCTGCTCCAATTCACCACACCTGCTCCCACTCACACCTAATCAGTGGCCAGGTATATATGTTACAGTTAGATTGGGTAACTCAGTTGGATCGTGGTAAGAGCACTCGTTTTGTCGTTTGTCACCACACACCCTTGCGCACCTGTGTAATTCTGCGTATTCACCATGCGATGGCGACAACAGCCATTCACTTGTGTAGTCGCTGACGTCACTCGTTTGCGACCCCTCTTTCTTTGTTTATCTACTAGCCTAGCTCAGCTGTGCTTAGCCATTATCTTACTATGCCTAACTCTAACCCTAACCCTAACCTTAACCTCAGTAAAACTATGCCTAACCCTAACCTCCGTGGGGTGAGGGGCTGTCATTCCTGCCGATGCTACGTTGTCGTTGTTGTGGATCAAATCAACCGTTTCGTCTTTAGCGTTCAAATGTCATGCAATGTCTGACATGCAGTAATCTACTTAGCAGAACCTAGCAGTGTATTAAATGTTGGTATGCTTTCTTAGTAGGCCTACTCCGTGATGCATGTAGTAGTAGCTTTCCACCCTTCTCCATTGAGTCCTAAGTTTGTATTTAGAGGACACCAAGAGCAGTGCCACAAGCCGCCGCCTCAAGTTGTGATCATTTTCGGGGCATGTCATAACACTTATAAGAGAACTAGTGTTGATTTTGACAGCAAATTTGTATCGACATTTTGTCCGTGTACGGACACATTGATGGCGCCTGCATTGGCACAAACCCTCAATCATTGGATTTTTTGTTTTTTGTTTCATAGATAAAAACCCCAACCCCTGATCATGTGGCAGGACTGAATTATTTGACACTCACATAAAGTAAGGTTACTCCAGGAAGCAACACAGCTTTCATCATTGGAAGTGCACTAGCCTACTGTATATACAATACATGAATTCAAAATCACTTGCCTGAATATGATAGTAAAACACATTCAGTCTGGTCATTGTGAGCTCAACATTTTAATTCACCTCACAGCGTGGTTCTTGAGATGTATTTGGCTTAGAGACCATTTTGGTACAGGGACTCCCATAAGACAAGGGGCTCCAAACCTTTTCAAGCTGCAACACCCCAATATATAATCATGTTGAACTGGGGGATCCCAACCCTGCAAGCACTTGAATTGTAGGAGTTGAGGCATTACATTCATTTTGACTTGGTTCCACAGTTAAATATTGTGAACATGGCCACTGTGAGGCGTTGTAAGCTTGTAGATATGCTTTTTTAACCATTGTTTACAAAACTTGGACAATTTGGTATTAAAAGTTAAATTGTTAACTTAAGCAGTGTGCAGATAAACTATACAGCTATACAGATACTATATGTTGGTTTGTTTACTGATGAGTTAGAAAACAATCTTGCACATTAATCTAATCACCTTGGGACCCCCCAAAATAATTTATGGACCCCCCCCTGGGAATCCCAAACCCCAGTTTGGGATCCACTGCACACAAGATGTGTGGAACTTTTCAAAAGTAGCAGGCCTACAAGCTCACAAAAGGTCTCATTGCAATACATGCATTCCTAGGAGCTTGCAGGTCAGCCATTTTATAATATCTAAAGTATGAAATGAAATTCTTTATTTAGGAATAACCCCTTGAGATGAACCATCTCGTTTTCAAGGAGCTCCGCTAACACTTTTTTCACATTTAGACAAGAAGTGTACAGACAATTCGATCAACATCAGACAAAACAAACAGAACAGTAAACAAAACAGTAAACAAAACACAACATAACAAACACCAACACAACAAACAGCCACAAAAGTACACATAGCACATATATAATCATTACATTATAGATCTATTATAGTGATGAATGAGCAAAACATGATGATTAGTTAAAACATGAACAGGTGGTCTCAAAGTGAGAGGACAGTGTGGTTTTAAACAGTTGAAAAGATGTTATTGAACGAATATAGGTAGGTTGTTCCAATCTGAAGGAGCTTTGAACATAAACGATTTTTTTAGCAACTGATGTCGACACAGGCGGAACTTCAAAATAAATCTGTGAACAATGTCTTAGCTGATGTGTGGTAGTCAAACGTTCGAAATATTGTTTTAAGTACTGTGGATAATGAAAATGATAACATTTAAAAATGAACTGCATAAAGTGGTTAAACCTCAAGGTATTTTGCTGGGGACGCCCTGACTCTGCGTCACTGATACAACTCTGTTCTTCACACAGGATGGTTGTTGTCAGTCCTGGGTGTCAAATGTTGAGTGAACACTGAACAGCTCTAGATATCTAGAGATAGAAATAAAGTTAAAATACATCCGGTATGATAAACATCTTTAAACTGCATTCAGCAACAGTGTTCAAATTGAATTCTTTATTAACAAATTGCAAACAGTACAGCAAGTACAATTACGCTTATTTTAATTAACCCTTTCGAATGTGGTCAAGCGTTCTAAAATGTCCTAAAATATGTAAGAAGCAAAATTTAATGGAACACATACAGTATTTATATACACATCAAAATATATATTTTTTTTTTCAGGAATAGTAGCCTGGTCATGTACAGCAATTATGTAGTTTATATACACATCAAAATATATTTTTTTTTTCAGGAATTGTACATTCAGCCTGGTCATAGTGACATTGTAGTAGCCTGGTCATGTACAGCAATTATGTAGTTTAATTAGCTTATCTGTCAATATATAGTGCATTATAATAGCCTATTCATTATTAATGGGTTCATGTGTAGTCCTAAACAGCCATGTTGAGGACCAACACAGGTGTTTCTGATTGGCAAAGAACTAATGTTCTACATCAATCAGAACACCTGTTGTTGGTCCTCAACATGGCCGCTGCAGTAGGACTACAAATGCAACCCATGAATAGTTTATTGCTGCTGTCTTCAACACTCAGCCCACCCCAGGATTTAGGGATTTAGGACTTCCAGCCTGCCCGAATCTTTGGTTTGTTCACTGTTCACTGCAGGATACACCACAACAGATTCAATATAAAATAAGTTGCATTATGTGTTGTATTATGTGTAAAAGTTAACGCAAAGAAAAATGATTGAATTTACAATGTGCAGTATACTAATTAACATGCCACACTATACAATCATGATTAATACATTATAATTATAATGACCAGTTACCATATCACATAGTGGAAAGTGTCCAAAATGTGCGGCATTTTCATAACAATTTCACTGTACAGTATTGGCTAATTATCAAAATCCAATTTCAGTAGTTGAAAACACCAAACTATTACAGTGGTAAATGTAAGTACAAAGTAGTGGATGACCAGAGGATCCTGATAGATGATCATCAACCATCAGATGGCCCAGGTTGATCCTCCAGGGAGTCCAGAGGACATCCTGCTGGTTGGACATCAATCATCAGATGACTCAGAGCTGCTTGAAGGAGCCTGGGGGTTGGGGAGAGAGTTGAACAAACATGATAGACAGGACATGTTAACATGAATGAACTAACATGGTGTAGTCTGCATTCTGAACCTAAAACCAAAAATACACCTGGGGAAGCAGCACTTGGTTTTCATGCACCATATATTTAAAACAAACTCCAAGAAAACTGTGACTCTGCAACTAAAGACCTTTCTGTTTGCCACTACTGCACTATAACTGTTTTTATTTGAACTAGTCTCTCCCAGTTTTGTACATTCTAATGTCCTTCCTGACATTAGGATGCAAGGTTTCCTTTATTTGATGTTCTGTGTACAACATATTGAATTGTCTTGTTGTTTAAATGTTCTGTTCTTTATAGTGAACCTTTCCCCACACTGGTCACAGCAGTAACATCTTGATTTAACCGAGGACAGGGCGGGAGAATTATCTGTACGACTGGATCATCAATCACCTAGATCTCCATATATGGAGCTGAACTCTACATCTGATTCCCAGATGATGCCCTGTTAGGGAAACCACAATAATAGAATCCCCTTTATGGCCATCAATATCAAGCCCATATCTGGGAATGCCCATATATGGACATATTGTGTCAGTCTAACCAGTGTGGTTGCGCGACATGAGTCACACTTGCAAATTAATTCCGTCCTTGCACCTTTTATGACCATATGGAGATCCCTGATGTCATCAATGATAAGCCTGATTGATGACACGGAGGGGAGAACACTCCCCGGCGGGAATTGAACCCGGGACCTTCTATATGGTTCAGATGGAAGGAATCAATAGATACTGAATAATCGACGTGTTTCACAAGGTAATGGCAATATCAATACAATACAATACAATACAATACAACTAGCAAGAGTGTAAAATGTTTGGGCAAGTAAACCCCCAGTCCACATGGAAGAAAACAAACTAACACTAAGCTATGGGTCTTCTACAGAGCCTACTGTGTAACTAATAGCTGAGAGAGAGAGAGAGAGAGAGAGAGAGAGAGAGAGAGAGAGAGAGAGAAACAGAATGAAACTTACTGAGGTCCTGGTGGTCTTCAGGTTCCTCCTGTTTAATCTAGATTGTCCTGGATGGCTCACAGTAGAAAGGCTGTTCTCTGCAGTATGGATGCGTTGATGTCTTCTTAATCCTCCTGACTCAGTAAAAGACTTCCCACATATTTCACAGCTGTAAGGCTTATCTCCAGTATGGATACGCAAATGATTTTTTAAGTTTCCAGATATAGTAAAACACTTCCCACATGTTTCACAACTGTATGGCTTCTCTCCAGTATGGATGCGCTTATGTATTTTCAGGTGTACTCTCTGAGTAAAACACTTCCCACATGTTTCACAGCTGAAAGGTTTCTCCCCAGTATGGATGCGATTATGAACTTTTAACTTTTCAGACATAATAAAACACTTCCCACATGTTTCACAGCTGTATGGCTTCTCTCCAGTATGGATGCGCCGATGTTTCATTAATGATCCAGGGTCGGTAAAACACTTCCCACATGTTTCACAACCAAAAGGCTTCTCTCCAGTATGGATGTTCTGATGCAGTTTTAAAGATCCTGACGTAGTAAAACACTTCCCACATATTTCACAGCTGAAAGGTTTCTCTCCAGTATGGATGTGGCGATGTTTTCCTACTGCTCCAGGCTTGGTAAAACACTTTCCACATATTTCACAACTGAAAGGTTTCTCTCGAGGATGGCTCACAGTAGCGAGGCTATTCTCTCCAGTATGGATGTGTTGATGTCTTCTTAATCCCGCAGCCTGAGTAAAACACTTCCCACATATTTCACAACTGTAAGGCTTATCCCCAGTATGGATGCGCAAATGGTCTTTTAACGTTCCAGACTGTCTAAAACACTTTCCACATGTTTCACACCTGTAAGGCTTATCTCCAGTATGGATACGCTGGTGATTTGTCAAGTATCCATTTGTGGTAAAACACTTCCCACATGTTTCACAGCTGAAAGGTTTTTCTCCAGTATGGATGAGCTGGTGATGTTGGAGATTAGAACTCTGGGCAAACCTTTTCCCACACTGGTCACAGCTGTAAGGCTTCTCTCCTGTATGGATGCGCTGGTGCTTTGTCAAGTATCCATTTGTGGTAAAACACTTCCCACATGTTTCACAGCTGAAAGACCTCACTCTCACTCCAGTGTGACTTCTATTGTGTTGCACAAGGTGAGCCATTTGTTTGAAGCCTTTCCCACACTGGTCACAGTGGTAAGGCCTTTCGCTAGTGTGAATGAGCTGGTGTCTTTTGAGACAATTCATGCCAGCAAAGCTTTTCCCACACTGGTCACAGCTGTAAGGTTTCTCTCCAGTATGGGTGCGCTGATGGGTTTTCAGGATTCCATACCGAGTAAAACACTTCCCACACATTTCACAGCTGAATGGTTTTAATCCAGTGTGAATTAAATTGTGTTGTACAAGGGTATCCATTTGACTGAAGCTTTTCCCACACTGGTCACAGCAGTAAGACTTCTCTCCAGTGTGAATTGTTTTGTGTCTGTTGAGGTTACCAATTACAGTAAACCTTTTCCCACACTGGTCACAGCAGTAAGGTTTCTCCCCAGTGTGAATTCTCTGGTGTCTTTTGAGATTCTCCTTTGTTTTAAACATTTTCTGACATTGGTCACAGCAGTAACGTCTTGGTTTAACTGGAGACAGGGCAGGACAGGTATCTGAAATAGAAAATCCATAGCAGATGAAAGCCATTTCTATCAGACGTTCTTACACTAACTTAACAACAAAAGTCAGATTTACTGTTAAATATGGCAATTATCTGCATCTCTGATTAAATGATTTCTGACTTTTCCTTTTAGGAGAGAATTAAAAACTCATTAATTGTCAGGATTCTGAGCTTTTTTTTCACCAATCTCTTAAAAGTCACTGAATATTCAGCGTCGCTCCAATCCACCCAGGGGAGCATTCAAAAGACGACTGCGGGTGTGCTAGGATCGGAAAATAATCCTTGTCCATACATTACTATCCATTTGAAAGATAGAGGATTCCGCCTCAACCTCGGGTCCAGCCCCTCAATTGCCACATACACACATTGTGTTTTATTATAAGTTATAACGCTTTTATCTGTTCCGGTTACAGTATGTCATAGACATGTCAGGAGAGGTCAGGGTATCGGGAAATAATAGGTGACCCATAGGCTATTCATTGTCAAAACACCAATGTCAAACTCGTTGTAAGGCAATGCGTTAAACTCAATATTCATAATTTTTAACATCAGAAGTGAAAGACAGAAAAGAAACCACGAAACAGACAGAACATGAAACTCACTGAGGTCCTGGTGGTCTCCAGGTTCCTTCTGTTCAGTAGAAACAGCCCTGGCTGGGTCTGCAGAGTTCATCTCCACCTGCAGTCTGGACTCCATGGACTGATCTGGAATGAAGGAATTGAAAGTCCATTCATTCAGGATGAATGAACTCAACCTCAGCAATAACAGTATAGGAGTAGACTGGACAGTGGACGCGCTGTCCGCGACCTGGCATAAATTATGTCACGTCTGTGATGGAAGAAGTCGGAAACCAGGGAGCCATTCGGAGCTTGTCAGCAAGAGACGTGTGCCGTCGATAAAGCCGTCGGGACACGTTGATGAAGAATTGGATATGTTCAGTATTTTGCTTCACACCCCTTTTTTCACGACAAAGATGTGTCGTTAACAAGCTAAACATAAGTCTCTGATGACTAAAATATGACGAGATGAACGTGTGTTTTCGTTGACGTGATGGAGAAGA
Source organism: Nannobrachium achirus (assembly GCF_963921795.1). Taxonomy (NCBI): domain Eukaryota; kingdom Metazoa; phylum Chordata; class Actinopteri; order Myctophiformes; family Myctophidae; genus Nannobrachium; species Nannobrachium achirus. Next base: position 64,834,670 of record NC_137814.1, read on the forward strand.
GACGAACATCTGGTCTATCGGACGTTAGACATGCATGAAAAGCTGTACAATATTAATGTGGTTGTTTCAATGGGGGAGTAGTGGCCAGTCATATGGAACGTTCTAGGACGCATATAGCAACAGGCTCGGTGATTGGCTGGGATGTCGGCATGCCTATACATGTGTTGTTTGTTGTTGTCAGAAGTTAGTTGCACACATTACTGCTGGGAATGTTATTACATTTCTATTGGGAAATGAAAGCTAATAATCTGCTCTAGGAAAGACCCTGTATCTCCCTCGCGGCAGCAGCGTCAACAGCATGTCCCTGAGACCAGTCTGTCCATGCCGACTGGTCCAGGCCGTCCATAAAAAAAAATGGCCGGCCCACAAAGTAAATATAACTCATGTAATTGACCGTATAGGAGTCAGCTCGGGAAAGAGTTGGAGAGGCCCTCGTTGCGTGCTATAGAGAGAGATCTCTCTCTATAGCGCTGCTGCTACTCAAAGATTTGTGACAAAGTGACAAGCCAGTAGGCCAGTTACATGAGTTATATTTCGTCATTGTCGGGTGGAAACCTTGTATGTCCAAAACCCTTTGTTTAGTATTTATCATTTTAAAAATGATTTAAACTAGTGAAAACAGCCGATCTACAAGCACACAACTTGTGTGCTTGTAGATCTGCTGTTTTCACTACTTTTGTGCGACGGCCTTGTATGATGAAGCAGGGCTTTGCTTTGCGAAAAAAATTACAAATTTGAAACTTGGAGATACAAGGTTTCTGCCCGACAGTGACGATTTACTTTGTTGGCCGCCCAGCCCCCAAAATGGAACAAAGGCCGACATTTTATCAATTTATTTTTTCCTAATGGCCGGCCTGGACCGGCCGGGAATGAACCGGCCGCTCGGGAGTTGTCCCGCTTTTCCCAATGGCCAGCACGTCCCTGACTGGTCTAATGCAGTTCCTTGCTGCATGCGGTTAACATCGTGCAGTGTGAGCGCAAACACATTAAGAGAACGTTCTTAAACATACACACTTTCTAATATGAAGAAAATGTAACCCTATTTTGTTAACTTCCCAATAGTCTACATGAGGATTGTTTCATTGGACCTGGACAGAATGAAGTGTCTCCACCTCCATCAACATTATGTCTGACTGATTAGTGATTACATGCTTTTCTGAACCCAAAACACTCCAAACACTGCTCATGAGAGACTGACCCTTCATGGGGAAAATACAAAGTTCAAAAAGTAAACATAATATTAAAATAACAAGTAGGGTATATATGCTAGTAATTAGGGCTAATATTGATTAGCTGTCACATCCAATTATCAATTAGGCTTTGACAAAAGGTTTCCTACTTCACAGTAACACCATAAAACAGTACAATATCTATGCCTAACAGTTAAAATACAGTGGCCGATATACAAGCTCATAAGATGTTGATATCATTTGGCTATAGGGCTGTAACGATTCGCCTAATCACCGATTCAATTCAACTTTCGATTCTAAGGTCATGATTCGATTCGATTTTCGATGCGATATATTATATAGTTTTAGTCCTAGGGAAATTCCTCCTAAAGAGGAAAGAAAAAAAAAACATGTTCACTTACAGACAGTGGCAATATTGTATGCCCTTCAATATTTTCAAGGCAAAAACAAACCATGTCACTCTTTCAATTATATTCAATAACATTTCAGCTTACTTGGTTATAATCGTTAGCATGTTTCTGTAAAAGCAGAATCAATCTTACTCTCTCAATAGTCTTACATTTTTTTTTCTTTTTTTTAGTACAGTATATTGTACACATTTGGGGTCATTGCTCTTGGCATGAAAATGTTTAAGAACCAGTGTTCTTAAACAATATTAGACAACAACATTTCTGTTTGATTGACCTTCCCCAGTTGATTATTTTTATAGACCTGTTTGCTTGTTTCTCTCGCCAAAAAACTGAATCTGGCTACACATTCTATAGACCCGTTTGCTTGGTTCTCTAGCAGAAACAGAATGGCAATACTTCCCTCCTCCTTCCCACTAGCTGCTAACTGATAGCTATGTTTTAAACTCTATAAAGGAAACTAAAAACGTTATCCTAAAATCGACGACAACTGTTGTCCACATCTACTCCAATGACTTTGGAATTATGTTTTTTGGAACGAGGTTTACAGCAACGTGAGTTTAGTTATCTCTCACACACGCATGCACAGAGAGAGAATGAGAGAGAAGTGAACTGGAGCCGCACACACGCACGCACGCATGCACGCACGCACGCGCGCGTCACTTCTGATGCAATACTCTCCTCCGTCACGCATGCAAGACCCGCATGTGAATCACATTGCGGGTTGGAATTTCGACACTGAGATAAGGGCCCTTTATGTTTACAGTAACATAATAAAACACTACATACCTATTCTGTGTAACTTGATCACTGGTTTCAACATGGTGGTCTGCATTGTCAGATGTTTTTTATAGCTCTGTACCTGAAGAAGAAGAAGAAGACATTACAAAAATAAGTAGAATTAAAAATGCAAGCAGCGATGACCGGCTTAGGAGCAAATATCAGAGGCGGAGCAGGGAGCAGAGTTAACTCTAATGAGGGACAAGATTTTCAGTGAATGTCCTTTTTTTGTGTGTAACCACAAAATGGCCGCCCCTGTTATGCCCTATTCGGATCAAGTTTACTTTTCCCCAAAGTAAGAACATAATTAGGAGAACAGGCTAAGATGAACCCTTGGTTAAGATGAACGACCCCCTTTATCTTTAAAACTCTACACATGAGTTGTCATTTGACCTCTGGAGTTGACAAACACATGGGCAAAGTGGCACACACATTTCTACACAAAAAGATGTTTTTGTTGTTTTTCGTTTTACTTTTATGGTATAATGACTTTTATGTTAAAGCAAATGTACCCAGGTCTAAACTTATACATCATGCATGTTGTTGGTGATATTCCAATGTATAGAAATATGTGAATCATTTAGCTAAATATCAGCCTGAAGCATTAAGCTAGCCAGGTTTTGTCAAAATGGTGGCCGTGGGGCAAGATGAACCAAATGCCTTGGGGTAAATTGAACTATGTGAATCACCATTCATATTTGCCAGACCCATGAAATGGGTAGGCCTACATAAGCAAATGTCGGTCTGTCCGGGTTTTCTATATAAAGGGTATATATGATGATGACATGATGATGACATGCCTACAAAAGGCATGATGTCATAAATGATGATGACAGACAGGGGGTCTGGCACAACCAGGTTGACCTGGTCTAGTTTTATTAGGTCTTTGCTACTCAAATTATGCTGAATGTTCTTTCATTTTGATTAATACACTCATTTAAGAGAAGTTTTCAATATTATATTAATACTTGCAAATGTTAAAAGGTTCTGAATAACACATTTTATTTAATTGTTTTTATAAGAAAATAAATAAGACTATTTGCAAAAGGGAAATGTGTTATTAAAATATGTCTGATAAATAAATACATTATTTGTTCAAGTTTAAACTGTTAAAGTTAAGAATATCATATGGGTTAACTTGCCCCTTGACTTGGATCAACTTACCCCTAACCTGGGGCAAGTTGAGCCACATGACCACTTTTTTTCTTTTTTTAATACTTAAAAATCATAGTCATATTTATGTCCCTTTGTCATAGATGCTTATGTTGCATCTGACAGAAAAATGATGAAGAGATGAATAGTCCAAAACAATTTCTTCGTTATAATATTCAGGCTTTATTACAGTGTTCACAATCCATTGTAAAGTCTCTCAGAAAACAGCTGCGTGTGGTCTCTCTCATGGCTTGAAGGAGAGAGCCAGCGTTTCACTGTTGGTATACTATTTTAAAGATAATTCAGAATAAAGCGTACACAGGCATTTCAGGAGGCAGATGCTCGTATGCTTGCATCACTTGATTAACTTGAGCGAATAGATGGCTTAAAGGGATATTCCACTTTCAAAAAAACTTTTTGTCATTGTATGGTCTAATCAGGCTTGTATGAACACCCTGAACAGTTTTTAATTTTCTTCATTCAATATTTAGATATTTGATGTAAATGTTATCTATGTAAAATAATGGGTGTTAAAATGGAGTTTGAATTTACAATGAGTGTGTGTGGGGAGAGGCCCTGAGCCTGGAGGGCCTGGTAACATTTACATCAAATATCTAAATACTGAATGAAGACAATTAAAAACTGTTCAGGGTGTTCATACAAGCCTGATTAGACCATACAATGACAAAAAGTTTTTTGAAAGTGGAATATCCCTTTAACCTCTTAACAGGTCTGGGCCCGCCGGCGGGCCCGCCTGCCAGGGGCGTACCCAGGAATGAGGGTCAGGATAGGCGAAATGCCAGCCGAAATGCCAACGAGGTGCCCCCCCCCATATCCCCCCCCCCCCCCCCCATCGAGAAGCCCACCCCCCAGGGGAGGGGAGGGGGGGGGGCGCCCATAAAAAAACACATTTTCCATTTTAAATACGTTAAAGTGAATAAATAAATAAAAACAATATTCAAGTATATTCAATGCATGGATTTTTATTCTCAAAAAGCACAGCATTACAAACAAGGCAAACAATATGCCCAAATAGTGACACGTTTCAATTTGCAGGGCACACATCCAAATTAAAACCTTAAGCAGTGTGTTACATTTGGCTCCCTTGCTTTCTTTGATATCAAGGTGAGTCATAAATAAAGCAAGCTCATGTTCTTTAACTGCAGCAACACCCAAAACACTGCCAGAGACATTGAGAGTTTCTACCATTTCAGTTACATCAGCATCAGTTACATTAGCAGCACGGGGAGTTGCTAAGAATACACTAGCAGACGTCATGACACCATAAGAGCCTACGATCTGGTTTAAAATGATGCGTAAATCCTTTTCACATTGGACTCTTGATTGTTTTCCCAGGGTAGTGGTAATGATACTATCTTTGAATTTAGAGGGAACAAAGCATTTTCGAGCTGTACTAACTGCATATCTATCCCACTTTACAATAGCATGTTCGGCACATAAAGCATTTGTTTCGGTCAGGATGCTTTTATATCCTTTCAAGCTATTTTCATCACACCTAATCGCTGACAGCTGTCTTTTGAGACAATCAATTAAATCTATAGCGTCTGGTACAGTAGTCTTTTTAGACTGCAGGCCATTGGTTGCTGCATCAGAACTAGAAAACAGGTTTTTAAAGAGAACGAGAAGGAAAACAAACTTCCTTGTTTGTATCCTAGTTGCATTTGCTTCTTCACATGATGGACCTAGATTCGTGACATAATTACTCAAAAGGTCTAGTATAACGTCATAAAGTTCGTGCACTTTAGTAACAGCATTAGCTCTTGAACTCCACCTTGTGTCACAACCACGTTCAAGTTCAAGGGGTCTCTTCTCTCTTGTGTGGATATTTCTCTTTCTGAAGGTCAATAAAAGTAGCATGTCGGCTGCAGCCTGTCATAAAAGCATGCAGTGTATTCCCCGCTGCTGTCGGTGAGTTGCTGCCGCTTGAGCCTGGTTCTGTGTCCGGGAAGCAGGCTGCCTCGGCCCCTGCTGTCGGTGCTGCGTGCGGCGGCAGGCAGGTCTTCGGAAGGCGGCGAAGGCGGCTCCAAAGCGGCGGCAGGGAGGTCTTCAGAAGGCGGCTTGCTTTTGCTGGCGGCGGTGAACTGGAGCGTCTTTTCTGGGTGAACTTCTTCTTAGCTGGTGGTCTCATGTTGGAGTTCAGTCAGTAATGAATCAAGGCTAGTCTGAGAGCAACATACAGTATCCCACCTTTCAGCCATGTAGAGGTGATAATGGCCCAAAATCCCCTCCCCTGCCCCGTAACACCATTATAACAAAAGACGCGCAGGAACAAAAGGCGAGGAAAAGGCGACCAGAATTCAATTTACATCCCAATGAACTGGCTGGCTGCCTTCCCCAGCGAGTGGGCAAGGGGGGTTGAGCAACATTCTTTAAGTTTTGTGGGTGCTTGGGGGTGCTTTGGGGGCTATATTTTACATTTTCAACAGAATAAATGTAAGGCGACGGCCTTTTCGCCTTAATGGATTGCCCGCGCCTGCCGCCTGCTGTATTTTGACAAACAATCACGTTTAGACAAGCCTCTGTTTCACTTGCATTGCCAAGCTGTATACCATTTTAAAGCTAAGATTCTTGTGATTCCGAATCTGCAAACCATTTGATTATAGCCCCAAAACTCACGCCGCAAACAACGCAGAAGTCCGACATAAACAAACAAACAAATATTCATAAATCTGCTGCTACTCACGTTTAGAGTTGGATTGTACTCCAACAACATCATATATTTCCACAACAATGATGTTCTTGTGTAGAGGAAGGGTAAACATGATAAAATCCATGGCTGAAGTGAACTACAATACCCAAAAACCCCTGCGTAACAGCTCTACTGGACGTGCGTAAATGCGCAGCAGCGCGCCGAACCCGGCCGTATTTTGACAAACAATCACGTTTAGACAAGCCTCTGTTTCACTTGCATTGCCAAGCTGTATACCATTTTAAAGCTAAGATTCTTGTGATTCCGAATCTGCAAACCATTTGATTATAGCCCCGAAACTCACGCCGCAAACAACGCAGAAGTCCGACATAAACAAACAAACAAATATTCATAAATCTGCTGCTACTCACGTTTAGAGTTGGATTGTACTCCAACAACATCATATATTTCCACAACAATGATGTTCTTGTGTAGAGGAAGGGTAAACATGATAAAATCCATGGCTGATGTGAACTACAATACCCAAAAACCCCTGCGTAACAGCTCTACTGGACGTGCGTAAATGCGCAGCAGCGCGCTTAACGTCAGACCAAGAGTGTTAGGGCTGTCATTAAAATAAATAAATTAAATAATAATAATAATAAATATATAAAAATAATAAAAAATTAAAATAAAAAAAATCCAGTCTATTAGCCCTTTTTTGACCTTTTTATATGATATATGCAAATGTCTCCAAATGAAAACGCATAAACATACACTTAGTAAAACATGTGTAAAATATTCATATTTTGTAGTTTTATCATGTCCTTTGAAATTGGGCTAGGTAAGGCTTCAAAATGTGTCCACATTGTGTTTTTCAGCTCCTATATGATAATAACAGTGTTATGCAGGCATCTATTTACTGAAAATATTTAGGCGAGGATTAAAAACCTGCTATTCCAGTAAGTTAAAACTTGCATTACTCAATGTCAGTTGCACACAGAGTGATTATTTATTTCTGGGTAAAACTTCAAAATGTTTTCTTCAAAATGAGACCATGCCCAATGCATTACTCCAAATGGTTTAAAAACAACAATCAATTTACTTTGGGTACGCTGTGTATAGGCGTTTTTTGCAAATTATACAGGATTGTTAACAGGTTAACCCCCCTTTTTGAGCGGTGGTCACACCGTCTCCATAGCGTGGCCGTGTGTGTAGGTATGTGGGTGGGTCTGTATGTAGCCTCAAGCCTGTGGTGTAGTACCTTTTATGACCACACATGTTAAAGGAGGGGCGCTGTTTTCAGGCCAGGCCAGGCACACACACACACACACACACACACACACACACACGCACACACACACACACAGGGGGGAAGGGGGGGGGGGGGGGGGGGGGGGGGGTTGGTGGGTAAACCACCGCTCAGTTCACACGGGTGTTATTTTTTGGTCTGCATCTGCCCGCACCTTCTTCAGTGCTGGCCCTATGACCTAGTCAAGACATATTACCCGCGCTGAGTGCCCAAACGACATATCCTCTGATGGATTAGCCACATTAGATGACCACATTCCATTTGAACCATTTTGAGCTATCCATGTAATCTGGTTAAAAGCAAGTTGTCTAATTTATTGGTTGGAATCTCAGCGTTGGTAAGGAAGCAATCAGTATCTTAATTTAATAATAGCCTTAAATGGCCTTACGTAAGGTTCCTCTACCAAGAGCACACAGAGAGTGAAGGACACAGGCCTGTATGTTAAACGTTAACAGTTAAGTTACACATATAAGCATATTCATTATTATTTTGGGTTCACTAGAAGTATCACTATATGCTATACTAACTCATCATTTCAAATGATAGAAGACATCCTGAAATATCTAGTCTAGATGTTTTGATTTTACTGCCATCTCACTTTTTCTTGCTTCCAGGGCAACTTAAGCAAAAAGTGGTTCATCTTACCCCGTTCTCCCCTATTTAGCCTAGAATTCAACTTTCAGTCCCTTTCCCCTAGGGTAGGTAGGCTACCCTCACAATAAATAAATAAAAAACAGGCCGTGAAAAGGTCGCTGCAGCTTTGTGAATATCTTTTGTTTGTTATTGGCCGTGTCTTTCAGCCTGACGGAGACAACAACTTTTAAGTTGGTTTGCAATTTATTTATTTACACCTAAAGAATGGCATAAAGGCATGACATGTGGTACAAATGTCCCTGGGGTGATCCTACAAGGGGGGCCCAAAGGTTTTAAACAGGAAGTGTCTCATTTCAAAATGACCACCTAAAGCATTTGACATAAAAGAAAACAATCATAAAAGCATGTACTTTGGCATGTACATTAAGTGTTAGTTATTATATCTGAGAAGAGGTTATTTATTTGTGGTTTATTTATTGAATGGCTGTTTAAACAGTTTACAACAGCACAGTTTGCATAGACCTGGTGTATTCTTCTACCTTCTGTGTACATCACCTCTCCCCTTCTCCGCTCCCTCCACTGGCTCTCGGTTGCTGCCCGCACAGAGTAAACACTGATGATGACCTTCAAAGCCCCCAAACTGTGGCATAAACTCCTGTTGCAATTAGAACTGCAGACTCACTCCCTAGCTTCCGCCATATTCTGAAGACCCTCAGACTCCACCTTTGCCCATAGCACTTACAGCACTTGCTTACCCTCAATGACCATACATAATTGAATTTATGTCATGTGAATGCTCTGATCAAGGCTCATAGCCTGAACGCGAAAGTGTTCTTTTTGGTGCGTGCCAATAAAAAAAAAAGTGGAAATGTGAGTACTTTGTCCTCCACTGATTTACAGTAGATTGTTGGATGTGCTACCTTTTTGGGAATTTAATTCCTACTTTTGGAATTTAATTCCTACCTTTTATGACCATACATAATAGATAGCAAATACAGCGCACAGTCTGGTGCATCACAGGAGCAGGGACAGATGTATGCAGAAGAGAGAGACACTGGAGCAGCTAGAAAAGGCTTCTTTATAATGTAGATAGCATTTTTATTGCTGAATAGGTGCTTGGTCTACCTATGTTGTTTTCTCTTTCTTTTTAGATTAGGCCTACTATTGCTATGCATTTGATGTATGTGATGTATTACCTTACTTATTGTAAAACACTCTGGATTGAGAGTGTCTGCTAAATGCCTACATTTTAAATCACATTCACATTTATTTTACTCTCTGCAATATTCTTTTAAATTTACATTACTCTTTGAATTGTCTTTATGTATCTAACCCTCGGCATATTCTTATTTATTTTACTCAACATCTTGTTTAAACATTTGCCTAGATATAGGGGGGGGGGGGGGTACAAGCGTTGTGGAGTATATAAATACCTTGCGAAAGCAGTCATTTTGTTCTCATTTGCATTCTAGTAAGTTTGAAGTAATTTAATAACAGAATAATCAAGGCAGATAGTCATAGAGCCATAAAACTAAGTTATGCTACAGTAGGTATGGCAGCTTCCATGCCTTGCCATACCCAATCGACGCCCGAGTGTAGCAGGAATAAAGCAGTAGGCTACATACCTATATTCTGTGTAGATTGATCACTGGTTTCAACATGGTTCTTCACACTGGTTGGATGGTTGTTGTTACACTGTAACAAATCTGAAGATTTAAAGAATATTAAAAAAGAAAGTGCTCGGGATCTGTTATTCCAAACATGGAGCCCTGTTGTTGTTGATCAAAAATGTCGTTTTGGAATTTGGATCCTCCTGTGTGTGAGTGAGAGACAGAGAGAGAGAGAGAGAGAGAGAGGTGGGGCTTGGGTGATTGCTTGCAGATATTATGCTTCTTGCTGGAGAGGTTACTATGGAGATTAATTATGCGTGTGCGCGCTGTGTGTGTGTGTGTGTGTGTGTGTGTGTGTGTGTGTGTGTGTGTGTGTGTGTGTGTGCGTGTGTGTGTGTGCACGTGCATGCGTGTTTTCCTCCTTTGACTGTGTGTGTGTGTGGGTGTGTGCGTGCGTGCGTGCGTGTGGGTGTCACGTTGTGATTGGCCAGCTGTAGGGTAAGTGTCCATGCAGCTGTTCCTGTTAACCCCTTGAACCCCTGCATCCGTATTCTGAAGAACATTCACCATCCATTCTTCTACGGAGTACAAAGGCCCTCGTAAAATACTCGCCACCAATCTGGTCACAAAGGGTGGCTCTAATAATGGATTGCTCAAAGTGCTTTACAGTGGTCTATTCATTCATATATTGGGTGGTGAAGCTGTGAACATTCAACGCCAGTGTCCTCACTTCACACACCGTTGTAGATCGTCTAGTTTCAGCCACAGAGATATTGGTTCATTCATGTTGATACGATACGATTCGATTCAATGATTTAAAATCGATATAGTAACTATTTAGCAAAGACATTACATCTGTGTGAAAGGTGTGGATAGTGCAGGTTTTTAAGGGAAACATGTATTATTATGGATATAAATAAGTAAACAAAGTGTCAAGTGACCAGTAAGACTCCCTAATCGGGAGATAAGCGACCGTCGGGTCGCCGCGTGATTTTAGGCCAAAATGTGTAGGAGCAGTGTCCAAAAATGTGTTTGAAAAAATCGGCCTGATGGTGGCGCTATATGGGACAGATCCATGTTGATGACATGAGTGTAGACATACTGTGTACCGATTTGCGTGATTTTAGGGCAAACATTTTAGGAGCAGTGTCCAAAAATTTGTTTTGCAAGAATCGGCCTCATGGTGGCGCTAGAAGAGGGCCATGTGAGAATTGATGGGTGCAGGTTGTGGTTTGGCAGGCAAGGAGTTTGTGTGGAAAATTTCACATGGATGGGGCAACGATAGCGGAGATATGAGCAGGGCAAAAGTGTGATGTGACAGACAGACTGACTGACTGATGGACTGACTGACTGACAGACAGACAGCCGGTGGAGGTTTTGATATGATTTGCGTGATTTTAGGGCAAGAATTGTAGGAGCAGTGTCCAAAAATGTGTTTTGCAAGAATCGGCCTCATGGTGGCGCTAGAAGAGGGCCATGTGAGAATTGATGAGTGGAGGTTGTGGTTTGGCAGGTAAAGGAGTGTGTGTGGAAAATTTCACATGGATAGGGGCAACGATGGCGGAGATATGAGCAGGGCAAAAGTGTGACGTGACAGACTGACTTACTGAAGGACAGACAGCTGGTGGAGGTTTTGATAGTAAATGCGACCTGACGGTCCCAATTATCTGCCAAATACATGGACATTGTGTATCGACAAACCTGCACCTTGACATGAACCCAGAGATTACACACATTTATCGATAGACCAGTGTAACTACGGTATATGCAAAGCAAAAGTAATTCAACCCCTCCTTTTAATTTTTTCTTCTTAAAAAAATGCTAAATACAATGCACAAATAGGTAGTATCGATACAATCGATTCTTTGCACTGCCGATTCGAATTTAGCTGTTTTCATTTCGATTTTTTACGCTAAAAATGATATGTCGATGCAGTTACTCTATCGTTACACCCCTAATTATAAGACCCCTGTTGAAGACCCCTTCAACAGGGGGTGTGGGACCCCTAGGGGGTCCACAAAGTTACTACTGGGGGTCCTTAAAATCTTTGTGTGATAGAAACCTTTTTTCTCCTTTTTTATATTAACCACTTGAACCCTAATGTCCGTATTCTGAGAACTTTAGCCAAAAATAGCCGATCTACAAGCTTGTAGATCGGCTATCCTATTTTCGGCAAAGAGGTTTGTTTGGTGTAGAGGGGAAAAAAGAGCAGACTAAGTACAGAGTGAAACGTCAAGTTTATTAAGTATTGACGTGGTGGTTACACATCTGATGACACAAAGTGACATGAATCCAAAATACATTGATGATTGTGCTGTCAAACGATGAAACTATATGGAATCTGGGGGTCCCTGCTTCATCTCTCTCTCAGCTAAGGGGTCCTTTGGGACTGAAAGTGTGGAAGATTCCTGATATAAGATAATGAGATAATGCTATTCAGTCCTTGTGGAGGACTTGAAGTGTTAATGGACATAAAAAATGGACATAAAATGGACATAAAAATCACACCAGTGCAAAGTGAGCGGTGCTCACTTCGCGTGGTATCGGAAATGACACAGGTACATATCTCCTTGTATGGGCCGTTCTGTCCAGATGCAGGGCCGGATCTAGGCAAAGGCAAGGGGGAGCAATGCCCCCCTAAATGCCCCACCAAACATGATGGCATGCAAAAACTATTTGAAATGTTATGCTACGACTGGGTAGATGGATAGATAAACTGATAAGATATAGATAGATAGATAGATAGATAGATAGATAGATAGATAGATAGATAGATAGATAGATAGATAGATAGATAGATAGATAGATAGATTGATTGATTGATTGATTGATTCACACACTCAACTCCAACTTTTCCACTAGGGCAAGACCAAAGACCTGATAAGGACCCAGGGAAAACAATTGTAGACCTGCACAAGGCTGGAATGGGCTACAGGACAATAGCCAAGATGTCTATCTATCAAGGACAAGGTCCCTCTGTCTGGGGCTGCATGCATGCAAGATCTAACCTTGTGGGGTTTCAATGATCATGAGAAAGGTGAGGGATCAGTCCAAAACTACTGTGTGCCAGGTTTTCCACTACAAGGACCTGGGTAGAGTGGTGTGAAAGTGGTACTAAACATGGTAGTAAAAAGTATCCAATCCAGAGTAGGTCTGAGCTAGACACTGAGCTAAACACTTTCATAATGATCATTGAATGACTTTTCATTTAGACCACCAAGATTGTAGTCTAAAATATCAACGTGTCCCTCGGGTCAGGGTAGGGTATAGGGTCTAATTGCCACGGGTCCGTTCGGGCCATTCCAAAATGCATTTAATTATCCGAGAGGACCTGAGGTTTTTACCCTTCAATATAAAATATATTTTGTTTTTAATGACAAATGCATTGTAATTACGCTTCCAAATCCATATTATCGTCTGTTTTCACATATTGCAGCGCAGCAGATCTCAAGCGCTGCACTGCTCCTGAAGTTGAAAATCATGGAGGTTTTTTAGCTAGGTGAAACGCCAACAAAAGCCACCGGGAAGATGCAAGATGCATTTATATGTTTCTGGAGATTACTTCAGCTAGTTTAGCCTCATTTTGAGGAATTTACACACACGCACGCACGCACGCACGCACGCACACGCACACGCACTCTCACACACACACACACACACACACACACACACACACACACACACACACACACACACACACACATCCAGCCAGGTGAATGGTGCACCCACTGCACCTGTCACATGACCAGGAAGTTATAAAAGTCTGGCTCCTCCCAGACTGCCATTTTGACTCTGCTGCACATGGTGGTGTTTGCCCTCCTGTATGCAAGGTGAAGGAGAACCCATGATAGTTCAGCCTTATCCACCTATATGCAAGGTAAACTCATGATAGTTCAGCCATATGTGGCACAGAATAACCAAGACTCTACCCCTTTGTTTGTTAGGCTAATGCTACTGCTACGCTTTGGTTTGTTTCATTGATTGATTGAAAGTTTGAATACTTTATTTAGCATAGGACACGCACAAAACAAAACAGTACAGTTCAGATACCAGGTCTACTATTAAGATTTAAACCTAAGAAAGCTCTATATGGCTTGTTTGTTAGGGTTAGGGTGTTTGTTTGAGCACATGGGGATGCTTTACCATGTGTAGCTCCACACAGCCTCCAGCCAAGACACTTTTGGCAGGTGCGTCACAGGGGAGGGGGGTTGGAGAGAGTGGGACTGAGTTACAAAGGCCCAAGGTGGAGGGGCCTTAATTATTTTATACTTAAGCTATTGAAAAATAGCAGATATACAAGCTCACAGCACGGCACTCGGTGCCACGCTGCAAGCTTGTAGATCTGCTATTTTTGAAAATGGGTGCAAATCTTATATATGCATTTACCATTTGTAACTCAAATTTAGCTTCTGGGGGGTCCCCCAAATACATATCATTTTGGGGGTCCTACACATGAAAAAGTTTGGCCCCGCTGACATAGAATCATAGGTTCTTCAAAAAAAAAAAAAAAAAAAAAAACCTTAGAAGGATTTGAAATATTCAAAGATACAAGCTCGCAGCGCGGCACTCGGTGCCACGCTGTGATACTATTTCTACTATTCTACTATTTTTCAATAGTTAAAGCACAAAATAATGCGTAATAATGCGTTCCCAGTCTAAATCGGTTAAACTCCTCCCCCTTTGAAGAATACATCCATGGGGGGCCCACAGTGAATCCTTGTACCCAGGGCCCACAATTTGGTGTGACACCCCTGCCTATCGGGCTCAGCCCTATTGGCACGGTTGTGTGTTGGTCTGGTGAGTGGGAGCCCTGGGTTCCATCCCTGCTTCCACACATCAACACATGCTTATAGGACCTTGTCATCTGAAATGCTGTAATAATCTTATTCACATTGCTGTGTATTTATGTATTCCAGTTCCCAAACAAAGTGACCTCCAAACAGACTGCTGTCCCATGTCCATAGACCTGGAGATACCGGTAAAACATTACACATTTTATTCTATGTGTTGTAATATGGGTCACCTACCGGTGTATTTTAATGCTTTTTAGATGTGTAATAGTGTCAAAGAAATGTAGGTTTAAGCTGTACTTATGTTTGTATGTGAACAGTGTTAACACTATGTGCAGGGGTGAAAGTGGCTTGAAATTCTTGCCGGAACTTTCCCGGGCACGTGGCGAGCTAGCACTTTGTGGGTGTAACCCCTCAAAACCCCAGAGAAAAACGTTTGGTCATAAATCGCCTACTCAGGCTTTTGTGAACACCCCAGACAGTTATTAAGTTGCTTGATTCAATATTTTGATATTTGATATTCATTGTATCAGACACTCCCCATACAGGGCCCATTCCTATACAAACCCGTTGTAACTGAAAACTCCATTTTAACTAGATTCATCAAAAACACCTGTCTTTATTTCTGGTGACTCATACTACCCTCCTAATACGTGAGCTGATAACGGTTTTCATTTATTTGTAATATTGTTTTTATTGTATTAAATATTTTCCTTTTTCCCCAAAAAATATGAAAAATAAAAATAAAAAAGGTTTTTGAAAAAACACGGCCAGCTCACACTCACATATTTTGACACAGTTATACCTAACACACAATACAAACACAACAGGTCTTACACCTGCATACTACATTAGGTTACTGCATTAAACATACTGTGTTGTGATTGTGATTACAAGTCCTATTCATACCATAATCACAAGGAAATGCTTTAACCATACACCAGATATCATAATAAGCCTCTTCATGATTGAATTGTTCTCTGCTTGAATTGTTTGTGTTTTTATCTGTACGGCACTTTGGTTCAGCTTGACTGTTTGTAAACTAAACGTGCTATATAAATAAAGTTTGATTTGATTAGATTGTTCCATAAAGAAGGGTAAACAGTAGGGCTAGCAGCATCATCTAAGATAAGATAAGGTGTTTATTGTCACTATGGAACATACAACAACATTTAGTATATCCACATAGCAGCATCGACAAAGGAAGAAATACTGATAGTCAGAGCAACATTATACCATCCTAATCGAGTCACCATCACCTGTTCTTTTTTGTTCTCTCCCCTGGCCCCCACCCTCATGTAAAGTACCGTATCTCTGAGTACTTAGAAAAGCTCTATATAGATTCCAGATATATTATTATTATAATAATTATTGCGACCGTCAGGTCGCAGTTACTATCAAAATATCGACCAGCTGTCAGTCTGTCTGTCTGTCCCACGTCACACTTTTGACCTGCTCATATCTCCGCAACCGTTGCCCCGATCCATGCCAAATTTTGCACACACACTCCTTGCCTCAATTCTCACATGAACCTCTTCTAGTGCCACCATAAGGCCGATTCTTGCTAAACACATTTCTGGACACTGCTCCTACGAATTTTGACCTACAATCACGCAAATCGGTACACAATTGGTCTACACTCATGTCTTCAACATGGATCTGTCCCATATAGCACCACCATCAGGACGATTTTTTTTAAACACATTTTTGGACACTCCTCCTACGGCTTTTGCCCTAAAATCATGCAAATCGGTACACAATTGGTCTACACTCATGTCTTCAACATGGATCTGTCCCATATAGCGCCACCATCAGGCCGATTTTTTTCAAACACTTTTTTGGACACTGCCCTACACATTTTGCTCTCAAATCACGCTGCAACCTGACGGTCGTTTATCTCCCGATTAGGGAGTCTTACTGGTTGGTATTGCTGTTGTTGTTGTGTTATTATTACCTGTGCTTGCTTCTGGTGGTTCTGTCACTTCTTGCAGGGTGTCACTCTTTGCCTCCTCCTCCTCCTGTATTTCAACCTGACTGATTTTGTGTTTCATTACGCTTCAACAAAATTCACCGGTATCCATTTGATTTCCCCTCTTTGTTTGTTTACTTTTTTCTTTCCATGAATGTAGAATAATGTGTGTTTTGATTTGAACCAATCAGAACTAACAATGCTGATAACGTGTCTCTGTCAGCCAACCAGAAACCTGTTTTGAATGTTGGTGCCAGCCTACTCTATCCATTAGCACGCACGCACACGCACGCACACGAACGCACGCACTCACGCACGTGCACGCACGCACGTACGTACGCACACGCACACACAGGCACGGACAAATGCAATTTCTGTATCCGCTCTTATAGCCTACCGGATCTCCAACCTGCAGTGAAATGCATTTAAACATGTTAAAGACATTGAGGAGACTCGTCGCTCCATGTCAAACACAAACAGCATAGATTACGCTGACACAAACGCAGTGGAACAATTCAGAAGCGCTTTATTAAAAGATTTAACTGTAACACTTTGTATGTTAAGTATTTCAGTATTATTATGTTTTCTTCTTAAAGGAGTAGTTCACCCTCAAAATGACTTTTCTTCTATTGATTTTGTCCACTTCTAAACTTCTAAAGACTTGAGTTCAATTATTATTATTATAATTTTTTTTGTATTTGTTGCATTCCTAAGACAAAAATGTGATTATAGTAAATTTACCCCCATTGATTCCGGATGGGGACCCGAATGGATTTGGGTCCCCATCCAGAATCAATGGGGGGTACATTTCTTGGAATCAAAGTTTTGTCTTAGGACTGCAACACATACAAAAAATATTGTTGAACTGAAGTCTCCATGGCGTGAGTAATCAATAGAAGAAAAGTCATTTTGAGGGTGAACTACTCTTTAAAAGTGTGCTTCTGGCAGGTTATTTAACATGGGCTTTTGACAACTGCCTTCTACCTCCTCTTACCGGAACGCCATTCCAGTTGCCTGGCTCCAGCCCATAGACCCGCCCACTCTCTGAGCGGACTGGTTCTCTTGGTCTGGTGTTGTCATATGACGCTTAACTTGATATGGTATCTTGACGTACCAGCCAATGAAATCAATGCAAGACGGAGGAGGGGGTGGGTCTAACTTTTGACAATCAGTGTGTGTGGGGGGGGGGGGGGGGGGGGGGGAGCTCAGCCAAAGCTCTTAATTGCTCCCTTTGAACTTCAAAGGGGGGTTGTGCACACCTCGTTAGCATCAAAGACAACAACCTGTTTGATGCCTGTCATAGAGGGGAGGGGGGAATGTTTTTGTGTACACACAAGTCAAACACAACCCTTCCCACCAGATCTCTTGTGATTGGGAATTTCAAATCCCCTCCCCTTTGAAATCTCTTGTCAATGGGATAATGTCAGACTCAAGCTCAGCGCAGAGTTGCATTCTGGTCCATTCCGGTCCACTTTCACCTTTCCCTGCATATACCAACCACACTAGTTTTACTGAATGAAAAAAATAAACTGGGTCTAATAACGGCGTGGCATCTACCTGGATCTCTTCCATCGTGGTGGTGATGTCATATTGATGACGTCACTCTTGCCCAAATATGGAGGGTCGGCAGCATGCGCTCATCGGTGTTGTCAGGCATGCATGGCAACCGGTTGTGTTGTTGGTGAGGTCAGACCAGTTAGAGCTCTGCTCAGCATGTATAAGAGTTGAAAATACTTTTGAATTCCACTTCATTCCACAGAGATCGGTGTCCTTACACAGTGTCGTGAGACAAGGAGATATATAACATAGGGAGTCAGAAAGAGGATAAATAAATTCTCCATTACCCAACAGAACGATAACAGTCCATGTATAGATGAAGATTTGATCATGAACCACCACTCCAGGAAGGACTCCCAGACTAAGGTCCGCTCTTCTGATTGTACACACTTCAGATCTCAATCGAGCCATGAGGACCTCTCTTGCCAAATGCCCATAAATGGACAGATCCCCTCCCAGGAACAAGGAGACACAGACGAACCAAAATCTCACAGTCATCAAAGGTATATCAAGACTTTAACACAACCAGGAGAAGTGAAGACATATCAGCTGGTCCACACTGGAGAAAATAGTTTTCACTGTAAAGAGTGTGACAAGAGTTTCAGTCAGTTGTTTCACCTGGAGATTCACCAGCGTATCCACACCGGAGAAAAACCTTTCTATTGTAGACAGTGTGACAAGGCTTTTAGACGATTAGATGGACTGAAGATTCACCAGCTTACCCACACAGGTGAAAAACCTTTTCACTGTAAAGAGTGTGACAAGAGTTTCAGTCAGTTGGGTCACCTGAAGAGTCACCTGCGTATCCACACTGGAGAAAAACCTTTTCACTGTAAAGAGTGTGACAAGAGTTTTAGTCACTTATGTGACCTGAAGAGTCACCTGCCTATCCACACTGGAGAAAAACCTTTTCACTGTAAAGAGTGTGACAAGAGTTTCAGTCGATTAGGACAACTGAAGAGTCATCAGCGTATCCACACTGGAGAAAAACCTTTTCACTGTAAAGAGTGTGACAAGAGTTTTAGTCACTTATGTGACCTGAAGAGTCACCTGCGTATCCACACTGGAGAAAAACCTTTTCACTGTAAAGAGTGTGACAAGAGTTTCAATCAGGTAGGACTAATGAAGAGTCATCAGCGTATCCGCGTATCCACACTGGAGAAATACCTTTCTTTTGTAAACCCTGTGACAAGGCTTTTAGTCGGTTAGATGTACTGAAAGTACACCAGCGTATCCACACAGGAGAAAAACCTTTCTACTGTAAACAGTGAAATGGAGGAAAATCCCTGAAGTGGGAACACCAAAATATGGCATAGCAACATTGTTCATGTGAAGTAGTTAGTATACCTTTATTTGTTCAAACAATGAAAATCTCTATGGTGAATTACCATACATACGCACATACAGATAAAGCCAGATGTAGGAGCGGTTAGCACCGTTCAGAAAATAAGGGGTGTGTGTGGACCCCTATGTTCTTGAATACATCAGAATCTTCTGATGCACGTGAACATCCGTGGTTGATCAAACCGCGACTTAGTGTTCAGGTGGCATTCACTTGTCCCCATGGTTCTCCTCTCTGAATCCAGAGCCATCTCGAGGCTTTCTCAGCTGCTTCTGTGATGTTCTTGATGGCTCTGTTCCTAGCTGTTCCAGTGATGCCCAGGCACTTAGGGCTTTGTGGAGTGAGTGCCCCACAAGTCCTCTGCTGCCAACTTCGATGGCCAACCTTGCCTTCCAGCCCTATGCAAACTCCTAATAAAGTCAATCAATCAAAGTGAACGACAGTTGATTACCCGGTGTTCGTATTTGGTTCTCTTCCTTTCATGGGCCTCCCCCAAGCGGTCCTCGCACGGCACTGTCGGCTCCATGACTATGATGTTCTTTGTGCCCTGTAGATAGTGCCAACCTGGTGGTTCCTGCAGCTTGGGCGGTGTCGGTCGGGGAGGTGGTGGGTGACCTGAACAGAGAGCATGAGTGAGACAAAGGGACTCTGTCAATCAGCTCAGCTGTTCTGATTGGAGCAGGACCAATGAGGTGATGATTTTTCTTTTTTTACTTTTTTTCTTTCGTAAAATTAAATCCCCCCGGACTATACCATGGAGACTCCAACCAGACCAACACAAGAAAGCATTACTAGAAAGATGCAATTCTGGGAAATTGCAAGTATCGTTGCCATTTTTTCATTTTCCAATTCAAGACAATGGGGCTACTGCCGGAGAGGAAGAACATGGGCATGCGTCATACTCCAGAGAAGGTGAAGAGCATTTCACCGCGTTGTAGTTTTCTAAAGTCAGAAAACTACAACATTACGTCATTAGCCGCAGTGAAACCCAGACACATCTCCCTGCTTTTACGTTCCGACATCACCCCATCAGCTAAAAAAAAGTGAGGAGCTACCCACATCACCCTAGTATGAATGCTCCAATCATGATCAAGTGGAGGCGGGCCTTATAATACCTTTTTTTTAGCGGTGGTAAACCGCTCCTATACATGGCTGTGCGTGTGTCTGTTTGTAGCCTTTTTCCTCAGTGTTTTGCCATAGTAAAATGTGTGTATGTAGCATCGTGTTTGTCTAGAGATGTCATACTGTATGTCGTATAATGTCGTATGTCTGTAGCCTTTTTCCTCAGCGTTTTGCCATAGCAAAACGTGTGTGTGTAGCATAGCCTGTACATCCTAGACTCAAATCCTAGTCTGAAGACGTTATGCAAGCACGACCACCGCTCACTTCACATTGTTTTTTTTTTTATTGTGGAGGGCCTGGCCAAAAGGCAATGCTCCCCGCAAGATGTGCAAGTCCGACTTCAGTATATACATTCTTAGCAGTAAGGTCTCAGAGGCACTTGCCGGTCGGGCAAGTACAGGTCATGTTCTACTTGTCCAAAGGTCAAGTAGGGCTACTCATGCCGAGTAGTGTGGGTGTTTTTTGCAGCTATAGCCACTGAGTCTCTTGCCTTCTCTCTCTCTCTCTCTCCTTGTCCTCCTTGGATTTTCAACGAATAAATGCAGCAATGTTCTACCACCTTAGCTGTTAAGTTTTGGCAGTTGTGTTAGACTACTGCTCCCGTTAGAAAAACTAGTCATGGGGTCCCGAGTCATGGTCCGTCTTGGCATCAATTAGTAGTAAAACACTTGTTTCAACCGTCACTTGAAATCTATTTACTGATGAAAATTTAAAATATCTGAGAACAGGGGGCAATACCTTTACATTTTTGGATGTGCAGAAAAAGGAAAGAATCAACAACATTGTCCAATATTCACTGGTGTCTGCCGGAACCTCATCCCTCAAGGGGAAATCTCGCTATTTCTATGTCCCAATATTTTGACTACGGGCGTTGGCAGGTTAGCTACTCACCAGTGTCAGGGTTACTGAGAATAGGGTTAGGGTTTGGGGTAGATTTAGGCATGGAGGTTAACATTCACCAGCGTCGGCAGGTTAGCATCAGGTTAACATTCACCCGCGTCGAAATAATGGGATGTAGAACAAATGTCGACACATCTCTCAGAGCTATATAGAGGAGGAAACCAAAACGTGCTTGTCTTTTTTTCCCTTTCTTTTTTAGATCTGAAGCTTTTCATAAAACATCTGATGTTCAGGTCTGCCAACATCCATCCAAAGGTTTTCCATCAGAGTGTGAAGAACAGAGGTGTGGCAGAGATTCAAACCACCATGTTGAAACCACTGATCAAGTTGCGAAGAATTGGTAGGCTATGTACTCTTTTATTATGTTACATATACTGTTTTAATATGTAATTGCAATGAAAACCAGTAGAGTCGCAGGAAAGAAACTCGCCTGGGCTGATGGTTTGTTTATGACTTTTGATTGATTGATTGATTGATTGATTGAGGTATTTAGAATTTATGGATAGGAAAAGGTACAGTTTCATGACAGAACAGTTCACTGATACGATGTCAACTAAAAGGAAACTCTTATTTTCCATTGAGATCCTTCCTTATATACCGTCGTGACTGGTTCACCTTGTCACATTTCACTCAGGTTTTTTCATATCACTTACTTCACACTGTCTACTGCCTTCACCCACTTATGTATTGCAATGTAGTTTCAAATACAGCCACGGGGTGGCACTTAGGAGTCAGCAAACATCAGCAGGATATATAATGTCTCATACAAGAAATGTATTTATCCATGGCATGTTATGGAAAGTAAATACAAATGTTAATCAGAAACAGATTGGTTTCTTCTTTCCCCACCACAGTCATGCAATTTAGCTAAATTATGTTTTAATTAAGATTAAAGAAAATATTGTGTCTAAAAATGTCAAAAATCTTTCTCATTCTTATGTTCAATCACAATCAGAATTGGTTTCTTACCTATGTCAACTACATTTGAATAATAATAGTTACCTACTCCTTGCACGAGGGAAATTCAGTATTTTCAGCCCAACCGATTTGCTGCCCACAAGGAGCACGTGAGAAATTAGGAGTTAAGAGTCTTGCTCAGGGACACACATCAACATTGCTACCATGGTCTGGAATTGAACCAGGGACAACCAGGGGCTCTGGATCCCCAATCGGGCTCCCTAACCATTCAGCTATGGCTAACATTAACCACTTTAATCCTATTTTATACCTTGGCTTTTTGAAAATGGACGATCTACGCTTTACATAGATTGTGCATTACATTCACACCAATCTCGCGAGACAAGAGTCAATGATGGCTATGAAAGGATGAGTGGGCCGTCCCTTTTCTTGACGATGGCTTGCCAGATTGCATTCACACACACAGATGGCAGGAAACCATGCAAGGCACCAACCTGCTCACCTGTAGCAACTAGGAGTTGAGACTTCAGAGTCTTGCACAAGGATTCTTAAACGCTATCTCTGGGGGAGCCCAGAATCGATCTGAAAACCTTTCGAGAAACCTCTGTGTTTTATGCCAGTTTCTCTACCCCTGAGCCACCATAACACCTAATAAGATCCTTTACTCTAGCCTACCTATCTATCTAACATTATATTGATCAATTAATCAATAGCTTAATGGCTGTCTTTGCCACAAACACATAATAGGCAAAACTCAAATTGAAAAACGAATTTACATGATGATCTTCTTCCCGGATTCAAACTGCCTTACCCAAGGATCAAGACATTACAACACATTGATTCTACCACCAAGCCATGGTAACTCTATAATTGTTTGTAAAACACACACATACATCCTTCTGAGTACATTTGCAGAGCATCAGTCTGTCTTATCAAAACTCCTTTTAATAAAATGTAGTCAGCCCATATAACACTATAAACATGTTAGTTAGTTTTGCTATTTGATTTATTAAATAAATAAAAAACTAAGCTGAAATAAATAGCGTAGCATAGCTGAATGGTTAGGGAGCTCGCCTGGGAAACCAGAGCCTCTGGTTGGCCCTGGTTCGATTCCAGGCCAAGGTAGCGATGTCAATGTTTGTCCGTGAGCAAAACTCTTAGCCCCTAATTTCTCACGCGCTCCTTGTGGGCAGCGAATTAGCTAGGTTAGGAAAATACTTAATTTCCTGACGAAATAGGTGTAGGCCTATATAATATAATATATACTGCTCAAAAGAATGAAGGGAACAAAATGTTCCCTTAATTCTTTGAGCAGTACTACAGTATACTATACTCAAATAAATTCAAATAAATTAAGGGAACATTTTGTTCCCTTCATTTCTTTGAGCAGTATATATATATATATATATATATATATATATATATATATATTAAGGAAACAAACACATTATTATTATTTTATTTTTTCTCCCTTTTCTCAATTCAAATGAGCTGTCTTGAGGGGTTCAGAGTCTTGCCCAAGGACTCTTCGACATTAACTCAGGGGGAGCCCAGATTCGAACTGGGAACCCTTCGGGAACCCTTCGTGCTCTAATAACAGTTTCTCTACCCCTGAGCTATGCCGCCCCATAAACATTAACAGAAAGTATGTAGTCTAGTACTTAACCACTGACCATTTGAAATACAAACAGCAACAAGGCAGTGGAGCGCCACTGCCCCTTAGTGGCGGACAGTTGAAAATCACATGACGTGCATGACATCCCTGACATGCTTGATCTGGGCAAATTGCCCCAGGAAATGTGACAAGGTGAACCAGTCACGACGGTACCTCTGTAAACTATGCCTAAACGGTTAAACCTAACCTACACACTTAAAAGTGCTGGGTTATTTATGTAAACACCTTGCTGGGTTGAGTTTGCTGGGTCATACTTCTGGGTTATTTGGTATACTGTAAACACACTGGTGGGTTGTTCAAGCTGGGTCAAAGGGGTTATTGGGGCTTCAAATGCAGTTGAACGCCTGGCTGGGTTATTTTTAACCCAGCGGTTGGTTTATTAATTTTCCCGCTTCTGGTCCTGTTATGCAAAGCATGCTGGGAAGCAGTTTTCTAGGTTTCCAGGGATATTTTCTAAGCTTTCGGGGGCTAAAAATGCTAAATGTTTCATTTCCATGTGTCTGCCTCGGCAAGCTGACTGTCATATGTCAGAATTTGATTTTTCAGTATTTGAGCCTAAACCCTAACCCTAACTGCTAGGCTGCTAGCTTAAGGTTGAGCTCCCTCCTCCTACAGGTTTGAAAGAGAATAATCCATAGTAATTCTGAGATTACTATGTTAATTTTCTCTAATCTATTCTGATTGTAGCATTTCACCATTAGTGCATACATAATAAATATATGCACCACAATGTTGAATTGCTAAAAATTGGAACAAACCATAAAGGTTAGCATGGTGTGAAAAGCAAAACCTGAGAATTTGAACCAATAGCATGAGGCAAATGAACAACCCAGTGTATGGTTCACATTTAACCCAGCGATATAGTTAATTTCAATCACTACGTTGGGTGAAATGATCAACCCAGCACATGGGCTAAAATGATCCAACCCAGCACATGGGCTAAGACAACCCAGCGCTGGGTGCGTCCCATAGTGACCCAGCGCTGGGTTACGGTTGGGTTATTTTTCAACCCAGCAGTTTTAAGTGTGTATACCTCAGTAAAACAGTGACAAAACCTAACCCTATTCCTAATCTTAACCTCAGAAATATATGCGTAATCCTAAAGTTATATCTAACCTTATTCTCAGAAAATAAAAATAAAAGGTAAAATAACACATTATAAAATAATAAAAATCTCTGCGACATTCGTTCCGGCGACTCTACCGGTTACCATTGTAATCGTTTAACCACTTAAACCCCATCATCCGTAAATTGGGGAAAGCTTTTCACACATAGATTAATAGCTGATGGACAAAGCTCACAACTTGTTGCAACGCAATGTGTAAGGGGTAAGATGGAACGCAAGATACGGCCCTATCTAGAGTCTACTCCTTTGAGTTGATTCATCCTGAACTAGAAATACTGTTCCCACGAAACAGTGTGGGCCCGCATGGAACACCATGTATGGGCATAAAGATCTGCCCAACGGGCACTCCAACATTACTTCTGAGACTCCTACATTCAATCCCTCAGATACTGAGGGATTGAATGGGTCTCTCTTCCTCTCTCTCCAGACTCATTTCCCATTGGAAATGCATTGGGTAAAGTAAAATATTTCAAAAACTAAAAATATTTCATGTGGGTGTTGTTATTTGTCAGGTCGCACTTGTTGGTGGTGATGTCACCAAGAACACTGCTCCCTCATTGGCTAAAGGCCCTGCCTTTGTACTGTCGACCAGTTTTGAGGAGAATAAACTTGAGGAGGAGAATAAACTTACTTGATAAACAATGAGGAGAACATGCGTGGGCTGAGCCCACAATGAATGGACTTTCAACTCCTTCATTCCAGATCAGTCTATGGAGTCCAGACTGCAGGTGGAGATGAACTCTGCAGACCCAGCCAGGGCTGTTTCTACTGAACAGAAGGAACCTGGAGACCACCAGGACCTCAGTGAGTTTCATGTTCTGTCTGTTTCCTTGTTTTATTCTGTTCTGTCTTCTCTTATTGCGACCGTCAGGTCGCAGTTAACAAAACCTCGACCAGCTGTGAGTCCGTCCGTCCGTCTGTCAGTCTGTCTGACACGTCACACGTCACACATCACACTTTTGCCCTGCTCATATCTCCGCAACCGTTGCCCCGATCTGTGCCAAATTTTGCACACATACTCCTTGCCTGCCAAATCACAACCTCCACCCAATTCACACATGACCCTCTTCTAGCGCCACCCTGAGGCCGATTCTTGCAAAACACATTTTTGGACACAGCTCCTACAATGTTTGCCCTAAAATCACGCAAATTGGTACACAGTATGTCTACACTCATGTCATCAACATGGATCTGTCCCATATAGCGCCACCATCAGGCAGATTTTTTCAAACACATTTTTGGACCCTGCTCCTACCATAGACCCTGCTCCCCCCCAAAAAAAATGAATATGATGGTGATTGAAAGGCAATTTTTAACTAGCGATAGGAACCATACAGTATTCATGAAAATGTTAATTAAGGTTAGAAAACAAAAGGGGAAAATGAATGGGATCCAATGGGGAACAATTCTTTTTGCGATCGGCCGGGGGGAAAACAGCACAACTAGCGGCCAATCATAGGAGGTTTTACTTCCGTATTGGAGTCATTTTAAATCGGCAGAACTATGGCTCCTACACATTTTGCCCTAAAATCACGCAAATCGGTACACAGTATGTCTACACTCATGTCATCAACATGGATCTGTCCCATATAGCGCCACCTTCAGGCCGATTCTATCAAACACATTTGGACACTGCTCCTACAGATTTTGCCCTAAAACCACGCAAATCGGTACACAGTATGTCTACACTCATGTCATCAACATGGATCTGTCCCATATAGCGCCACCAACAGGCCAATTTCTTGAAACACATTTTTGGACACTACTCCTACACATTTTGCCCTAAAATCACGCTGCGACCTGACGGTCGCTTATCTCCCTATCAGTATCATACCAGTAAGACTTAGTTTAATATATATTTTTTTCCTTCTCTCTCCTATAACTATTCATTATAAGTAGTTTATAAATAATTCATAAACTGTTAGCTAAATTTGTGTGTGGACCCCAGGAAGACTAGCAACCACTTTGTGGAATAACATTAATTGTTAACTGTCAGTTAATTAGTTATAGGCTATGTATTTTAGACTACTTAATGGAATACTGATAAACTATTTGTTAATCATTTATTAATGACTGTCACATTACACTTTTGCGTCACAGTTTTGCGTCACACTTTTGCCCCCTCTTCTCTGCCACCGTTGGCCCTATTGATGCCAAACTTTGCACACACACACCCCTTGGATGGCAAATCACAACCTCCAGCCCTGATTTCTCACATGGCCCTCTTCTAGCTCCACCATCAGGCCGATTTTTAGCAAAACACAGTTTGGGACACTGCTCCTAGAGATTTTGGCCTAAAATCACACAAAGCGGTACACAATATCTCTAAAGTCATGTCATCAACATGGATCTGTACCATTTCCTATATTCCCTCCTGATTGGCCACGATTGCCTTCTAAGTTTGTGTATGCGACGTGGCGGTCGCTTATCTCCCGATTAGGGAGTCCTACTGGTTTATGTATTTGTTAATAGTTCATATTATGCTTTTGGGACAGACGGGGCTAGGCCCTGTTAGCTTAACCCCCACATTTTAGCATAGCAAATAAAAAATAAAAATAACAATAACTTGTTAATGAACATACTTGTTAGAGGAGCCCTAAGTTTACCTGTTAACCCTTTCGCTCCTCACCAGACCAGTGACTTTGAATGCTATCAACTCACTGAATGGGAATTCGTCACGTCTTTTCAAACCTTTTAATGGTGCAGTAGCTGCTACCAGTAGCTACCAGTAGGTCGCTGTCTCTATTAAATGTGTTGATGGCAGTACGGTTGTTTCCTGTTGAGTTTGGCACATTTCACCCATTTTTTTCTTCATCTCACTCACGTCACTTTGTCTGCTGACCTTACTCAGCAACGTAATAAAGAAAAAATAAACAAAAAAAACAAAAAAACAATTCACAGGTGGCAAGCAGTGGTCACCCCATGATGTGCCCTGCAATGTATTTTCAAATGCACTACATTGCAGGCGCTTTTTGAGAGTGTGACGTGTGATCTGGGCAGCTTGCCCCAGGAAATGTGCCAAGCGCAATCGGAAACATTGGTAAGTTTTGTCATCATTCAGTGGGTTGACAAAAGTCGGGGGAAATTAAGATTTACGATTCTGTCCCCCTGGTTTACAACTTCTAACGGCGCTGAGTCGGCTCATGCATGCAACCTGCGCAGCGGTCGACATGGCGACTCACTACCGCTCGCTTGGCATTGTCTCCCGTGGCTCAAGGTCGCCTGAGATGGCTCGCCTCTGTCATGGTCAGTAGCGGAGCTACTGAGCCAGCTTGGTAGGTCATTTGTCTCCCAATCAATGGTGTGATTAACCTACCCTGTAGTTCCGTATCTCAGCTACTGCACCATTCAAAGTTCTGAAAAGACGTGACAAATTCACATTCAGTGCGTTGATATCATTCGAATGGGGTCCAGCCACGCTATCCGGTTACTTTACACTCTGAGTAATCCCTTTAGCTATAATAGCAGAACTGTCGCTGTTTGTGCTTATACAGTATTTGCTGTGCTAAAATGTGGTTAGCTAACAGGGCCTTCATTCATTCATTCATTATATAAAAACCCATAAACTGCCATCACTGTGTCATCACTGAATACACGCTCTCTGACCAGAGCTCTGTGGTGGGCAAAGCATTTTTATTATTAATATATATATATATATATATATATATATATATATATATATATATATATATATAATCTGTGGTGGTATTTCTTTTGTAAAATGCAGCATCCAGAAAGGTTACAGGATGGAACCATCCTGTAACCTTATATATATATATATATATATATATATAATCTGTGGTGGTATTTCTTTTGTAAAATGCAGCATCCAGAAAGGTTACAGGATGGAACAAGGTTGATATCACATCAAATGGAAACTGACTCTAATCAGTTTACATTTTCTATTTCAGATACTTGTCCTGCTCTGTCCTCGGTTAAACCAAAGTTTTACAGCTGTGACCAGTGTGGGAACAAGTTCACAAGAAAGGATGCTCTGAAAAGACACCAGATAATTCACAGTGGAGAGAAACCTTACTGTTGTGACCTATGCGGAAAACGTTTCAATTTAATGTCTAATCTAAAAACACACCGGATAATTCACTCTGGAGCGAAGCCTTACTCCTGTGACCAGTGTGGGAAACGTTTCAATGCATTATCTAATCTCCAAACACACCAGAGAATTCACACTGGAGAAAAACCTTACTGTTGTAACCAGTGTGGGAAAAGCTTCACTGACGTTTCATGTCTTAAAGTACACCAGAGAATTCACACTGGAGATAAGCCTTATTGTTGTGAGCACTGTGGGAAAACCTTCACTCAACTGTCTCACCTCAAACAACACGAGAAACTTCACACTGGAGAGAAGCTTTATTGTTGTGACCAGTGTGGGAAAGAGTTCACCCACATGTCTAATCTTAAAGTACACAAGAGAATTCATACCGGAGAGAAGCCTTACAGCTGTGACCAGTGTGGTAAAAGATTCTCTTCCATGGCTGGCCTCGAAAAACACAATAGAATCCACACAGGATTTAAACCATTCAGCTGTGAAATTTGTGCGAAGTGTTTTAGTCGTCATCATGAATTGAAAACCCATCAGCGCATCCATACTGGAGAAAAGCCTTATTCCTGTGACCAGTGTGGGAAAAAGTGCACTCAGATGTCTAACCTTTTGACACACAAGAAAATCCATACTAGAGAGAAGCCTTACAGCTGTGACCAGTGTGGGAAAAGGTTTGCATACATGAATGTTCTCAAACAACACCAGCTAATTCACACTGGTGAAAAGCCTTACCGTTGTGACCAGTGTGGGAAAAGCTTCAATAGAATGGATACCCTTGTGAAACACAATAGAATTCACACTGGAGTGAAGCCTTTCAGCTGTGAAACATGTGGGAAGTGTTTTACACAGAATGTACACTTACAATCTCACCAACTCATCCATACTGGAGAGAAAGCTTTCAGCTGTGATCAGTGTGGGGAAAAGTTCACCCTCAGTCAGCATCTCAAATCTCACCAGCGCATCCATACAGGAGAGAAGCCTTTCAGCTGTGACCAGTGTGGGGAAAAGTTCGCACACCTTCATAATCTCAAATGTCACCAGCGCATCCATACAGGAGAGAAGCCTTTTGGTTGTGAAATATGTGGGAAGTCTTTTGCTGGGGCTGCGTCATTAAAACATCATCGTCTCATCCATACGGGAGAGAAGCCATTCAGTTGTGAAATATGTGGCAAGAGTTTTATTGAGAAAGTAAAATTAAAAATACATCAGCGCGTCCATACCGGAGAGAAGCCTTTCAACTGTGAAACATGTGGGAAGTGTTTTACTCAGTATGGAAACTTGAAAGTACATCAACGCATCCATAGTGGAGGCCTTTCAACTGTAAGCCTTCCAGGACCATCTAAACAGGAGGAAACTGAAGACCACCAGGACCCAGTAAGTGTAATTCTGTTTCTGTCTCTCTCTCTGGTCCAAGCTCCTAATAGTTCCTCTATAGACTTTGTAGAATTAGAGAGGTTCAGTGTTAACTTGTTTTCTTCCTCGCCTGGGTGGCTATAGTGGGACGCTGGATATTTAGTTGCCCAAACCTTTTTTCACTCATGCTAGTTTTCCGGGCACGTCCTGATAAGGCAAACGCCGATAAGGCAAACGCTGATAAGGCGAACTAATTTACTAAACCTCCTTTTGTTATGGTGAAATGTGAGCTCACCTGCATCGCGTTTCATGATCCCATTCATGCGTTTATCGTGCGCTTGCCCAGGCCGATAAATATAACGATTGCATTCACCACGGCTTCATAACTTGCGCGGCGCTCCGCCGGCCGCGCGGCCCTGGCCCGCTCTTCGCGGGCACTCGCGCCGAACAAGGTCCGCTGGCCTTCGCGCCGCTTGCAATGTCGTGGACTATAACTGTGACATAACCATTGTATTGCTCAAAATTCTTTATTCATCATCGCTACGGTATGAGACCCGGGCGCCGCTTGCAATGTGTTTGCTTTATCGGCGTTTGCCTTATCAGCGTTTGCCTTAGCAGGATTTCCCCAGTTATCCCAGAATTCTCAACAATTATATTAGTATCCATCCTTCTTGCTCTGGGGTTTAAATGCAAACAAACAAACAGACAAACAAACAACAACAACAATGTCTCCTACTATATTGTTCTGTTGGTTTATTAGAGGGGATATTCAATGTCCTACTCAATGTACTGTTAGTTCCATACTGTACATGTTAACTTGTACTGTCTTACTTTGACTTTACTTTGTCCTATCATCTTTGTTCAACTCTCTCTCAGGCTCCGTCAAGCAGCTCTGAGTCATCTGATGATTGATGTCCAACTAGCAGGATGTCCTCTGGACTCCCTGGAGGATCAACCTGGGTCATCATTGTACTTAGATTTAACACACAGCCCATTCGTTTAAGATTTTATTAAGAGCTGCTCGTCATGTGTCATGTTCTGTCTCCCCTGTTGTTTTGAGGTTGTTTACTTTTATAGTCAGGGTTTTAACTAATAGTTACTTTCCTTAGATTTTTGGAATGCTATCTTTCTTTCTGTTTCCCTTATAGTTAGGATTTTACATTAAAGTGATAGTTCCCCCGCAAAATTACCTTTTTTCTATCAAGCCATGGAAACTTGAATTCATGGAATCTTTCTTTGTTGTTGCATTCCTAAGCCAATCATTTGAGGAGACTTGACTTGATTGTCGATGTACTGCATGCATGTATACGTGTGTGTGTGTGTGTGTGTGTGTGTGTGTGTGTGTGTGTGTGTGTGTGTGTGTGTGTGTGTGTGTGTGTGTGTGTGTGTGTGTGTGTGTGTGTGTGTGTGTGTGTGTGTGTGTGTGTGTGTGTGTGTGTGTGTGTGTGTGTGTGTGTGCGCTGTACAGTATATGTTGCAATGCGTTAGGTGTATTGTTTCTAATTGCAATGCGGTAGGTGTATTGTTTCTTCTTGCTATGCATTAGCCAGACTATTAAAGGCTTTTTTTATTTTTCCACATGAGTGCCTTGGTGTCATCTGTTTTCTGTTTTGCTTTTTTTTCTCATTTGTACAAAGATTTTGGTAGAGTTGGTACAGATTGTTTGGTACAAAAACATTTTTTTTCTTTGCCTTCTATTCTAACCTGATCTGAGGAAAACGATAGTCAAAACACCAACCTGTAAATGAATAGAATGTGCAGACCCAGTTGAGTGCTCCAGTATTGGTACTATTTGAGTAATCTGGGAACCCATTCGGGGGTGATAAAAAGTGGGAAACATAGGATCAGGACGCGTTTTTATGGGAATTGTAGATGAAATATATTCACTCAAATATAGGGGCTGAAGTTATTTGGGTTGCAGGGAGAAAACACTTGGGTCTCAGATGAAAAGGTTCAGTAACTATACTGTCCTGGGGTGTTGGTTCTTATTTCCCCAGTGTTCCCAGTATGTTCCCCTGTCTGTGTCCTCCTCATGTTGCCTGTGTTCCTGTACCTCAGGCGTCTTCAATGTTTTCAGGCCAAGGACCCCTTAGCTGAGAGAGAGAGAGATGAAGCAGGGACCCCCAATATATAATATTGTATAAAATTGTGTTGCAGATTTTCATAGACTTGTTGACAGCACTGTCATCAGTCTATGTTGAATTTCTGTTAATGTGTTATTTATTCCAGACATTTAACCACCTAAATCGTCAATTTGACCTTTTACTCTGTACTTGGTCTGATCTTTTTTCTTTTTACCTCTACACCGAACTTATTTGCCAAAAATAGCCGATCTACAAGCTCTCAATGCCTCTCAGCGTGAGGCGTTGAGAGCTTGTAGATCTGCTATTTTTGGCATAAGTTCTCCTCAGAATCGGGATGCGAGGCTTCTTTTGTCCATTTAAAATAATGATCCTATCACACAAAGATGTGACGGCCCCCCTGTATAGTCGGGGAGCCACAGGTAGTAGGGGGCGTTAGGGATATTTCGCGCTAATCAGTCTAAAAGTGCCAAATGTTGCACAGATGTAGCCCAGGGCATGCTCTAATGATTTATATATATATTTTTTCTGGGTATTTAAGTAGGGTGTGAGGGGTCTAACTAGGGTTTTGTCATGATGTTGAATCCATTGCAAGCATTTGTTTTACACAAAGAACATTCCTTGTGCTACAAATGGCCCAAGAAAACGCCCACTAAACTGTGAAAAGCCCTAGTTAGACCCCTCACATCCTACTTAAATACCCAGAAAAAAGAGAAATCAGGGTATTTTCCTCCTGTATAGAAAGTCGATGGGAGACCAACTTGATTTGGCCGCTGTGGCGACCCATAAGGTCGCCGACTCGGGCGTCCTAGCTGAATCATTAGAGCATGCCCTGGGCTACATCTGTGCAAAAGTTGGCGCTTTTAGACTGATTAGCACGAAATTACCATTCTATCTCCCTAAGGCCTCCGACTATTCCCCATCCAGGGCCATGCATTTGAGTCCCCATCCAGAATAAATGGGGGTACATTTACTGTAATCACATTTTTGTCTTAGGAAAGCGACAAATAAAACAAAATATTATTGAATTCAAGTCTCTATGGCATGTCAATAGAAAACAAGTCATTTTGGGGGTGAACTACTCCTTTAAACACTGTTGAATGCTGCCATCATCAAGTGGGAGGGTATTCTTTCCCTTCTATTCTCTCCTTTGTTCTGCATGACTGAGGAAGACAGAGACGCCAGTCAAAACGTCAGTCTTGCCAATCTATTTCCCCCTCTTTGTTAAAACTCGGGGGGCACCACCTCACTTTTTGTGTAGAAACAGGAACTCTGTTGTGCTTCTCCCCTTTCTTAGCAAACTTCCTCCTGGCTGCTTCTGTGTTTATTCCCCACTAACAACAACTTTACATGTTTAAGGCAGTGGTGCTGACAGAGTCTGCTGCTGTTGGCAGACTCTGTCTTGAGAGATGAGTTATGTGGGTGGTCTGTTTTAAATTAGTATTACATTCTGTTTGTCTCACTGCTGATCACAGAGCCCTTCTGCCACAACTGGTTGAAGCGCATTGGACTTCTTCTTTGAGACTGTTTGTTTTCTTTTTGTTTTGAAGTATAATCCTTGTAGGTGAAGCCTGTCGTGTCTCGCCCTGGCCCCTGTTAAAGATGGGGTGCCATGACCCCCCCCCACACACACACACACACACACACACCCACACCCACCAGTTCATTGGTATGTGTGGTTGTCATGGTGGGTGGTGACCCAGCTGAAGTTAGCCACACCCACGTATGTTGGGTGAATGGTAATTAGGGGAGGAGTTGATTCTGTGATGTAATAAGTATCTGTGTTTTTGGACCGGCACGTTTGACCCCACAAGGTGGCAGCCTACAGCTAAAACCCAAATAGAAAGGCAATACATAATTGCTCATAACAACCACACCAGGGGGTCTAATGAAGTACTGTCCACCTCCTAGACACATGAAAACCAGAAAAAGTACAAAACTATGGCACCGCCTCTTTAATAATTGCTTATCGCCTGTGTCCTGTTAGTTCACTGGCCCTTCCTGTTTATTATCCATTGAGTTATTTTGTGTCCAGATATTGTGTACCCTCTGCTCTTTATATTCCCCAACATGGATGCAGCCAGGAGGTTCTTAAATGTGGTGGAGATAACTGGGGAAGAACTTGATGACATGCTGAGAGAGGGGTTTGCGCCCACTCAGGCATAGAACAGACAGTAGGCTACTTGGCATATGAATAGTACGGACAATGACAGATAACGTGGGGAAAGTGAATGTATGGGAACTATACGGTGGACTTTATTAAGTACAAGTAACAAAGGCGATATATGTGCGACCGGTGGAGGGCAGCATTACGCATACTAGCGTACAGCCTGCCGAAAATAAAAAGAAGAAGAAGAATGTAGTATGGTGTATGGGCGGGCATAGTGTTAGGATCATAGAGCTATAATAATAAGGTTAGGATGCGTTTGCCCAGGTCGCCTCACTTCCTCATCACACTGGTGCACAACAGGTGGTGTTTGTACTCGCAGCGTCAAGGTGAGCCTTTGTTTCATTGCAGTAGTGGTATCTACTTTTAGTTTGTATGTAGACCTTCAGGTTACTTACAATACGTTTGTCTTTTTCATTGTCAGACTCCGGTGTGTGCGTGCGTGTTTACACAGGAAAACAACGGTATGCTTAACTTTGTAAACCATTCCACGTCTGCAATTTGAAGGCTCATAGTTTCCAGAGTACTTACGTTTATATTATTTTGTTGTTAGACTTGTGAGGAGCAGACTAGAGCCAGCCCGAGGTGTGTGTTTGTGTGGCTACACACGTCCGAAGGTACGCATGTCTTTTAGCATTGCGACATAGCACAACTGTTTTATGAATGAAATTAATTAGTTCTCACGATGCCTCTGTACCCCGCAGACGGTGCGGCGACGGCGCAAGCATTGAACAATCAGTCTGGGATTCCCTGACCCGTCTCTTAACTGGGTATGTTTTAATGTTTGGACTAAACCTTGTAAAGTATATTGACTTCAGTTTGCTGGTAATTGTATTGTGTGATGTCAAGTGGTATGCAGAATCTGATTCTGGGTATAGCTAGACATCAACAAAACCACAGCTCACTCATGAGACTAATGCAGTGTTTGTTTGTTTTATTACAGAAAGCCTTCTGTCAGACCGCTGTTCTTTTAACTTTTGTTTTTTTATGTTTTTTAGTATCTATGCTGCTACTTGAGACTTTTGTATATTGCATTTGGTCGCCATTATTGTCACACATCCAAGAAAAATCCAAGAGAACTGAAACTAGTACAGCTGATAAGACAGAAATAATGGTTGGGGCTTACAGATCTACTCTAGGGGTTTGCTGTGCTGTGTAGTGGGGTGCATTTTTGCCCTTTTTTTCTTTTTTTTTTAACAAATTTGCTGTGTTTTACTATTTTTTGCTGTGTTTTAAGTGTGGGGCAACCCCCCCCCCTCCCCCTCCCCCTTCAGAGTCTTTCACAGCAGCTCACAGTCATATGATTCTGGCCATTTAGTGGCACTGTTTAACTGGTTCACTTGCTATTGGATGTGACTACTGATGTTGAACCTCAACTATATTATCTGATCCAACCTTTTGGTTCACCTATTGCTGTATGTCGTAACATTGGTGTTTTTGAACCTGAGATACGTTGCACAATTCTCCTAAACTGTTAATAAAATGTTACTTTTTTTGCCAACCTCTTGTTATTATTCACTCAAACTGAATACTTACCTTTAAACCCGGGTCTCTCACCCTGTAATTGAGAGTGGAGTTGTCATATACATGTAAAGGAGTGCTTAGCGCCTCCATATGGTTACACTTGTATGTTCCCTTGTCTGTATTTTATTTCTGATGTTTTACTGGTATATGATGTTTTCTTTCCATAGTACTCTGTCTGTCATTTAATGTTGCTATGAACTGAGTACAAAAGGACATGGATGTAAACAAGCCATTGTGCTTTATTGGTTTTAAATCCTATTAGACCTTATCTGAACTGGACTGTACTGCCCTACAAAGGCAGAGTGCAGTAACTATGTACAAGAATTTCACTAAATACATTGATTTAAAAGTGTTACAGCTGATCAGCCAAATGAGATAAAGGCATAAAACTGATATTACACTGATTGTATATCTGTTCTTGAGCTAATTGTTCATCCCCCAATATCCTGAAGGCTAATTTGACCTTTGGGCGACACAAATAAGTTGGTGTGTCCAAAAACGTAGTTACTGCACTCTGTCTATATAGGGCAGTGTAGTGTGCTGTGCTTTTCCTGTGCAAACTTCTAATAAAGTATTCAATCAATCAATCAATCAATCAATCAATCAACGTTTATTCCTCCTGCTTGTGTTTCTGACCTGTACCTGATTAAATTACCTAAAAACTGTTCTGCCTTGCATACTGCGTTTGAGTTCAAAACATTTTGTTTGCAGTTTGCCAGTATTTGATTATTACAGTTTATTTAAGAGCTGGTGAGACTGGGAGACCCGTTACTGAACAAACGCCAAACACTTGCAATGGTAGTATTCAAAGTGCACGTCAATCACATTTATAATGCATTACAATGCACAATAAACTCCTTATACATATTTATAATTATGCATAACGGCATATGCAGAACAACTTCTAACAAAGAGACTTTATAACTGATTAACTTATGGTAGTTATAGTTACTGCAGCTATGTGCTGTTCTGCAGCGCTTATAACGCATTGTGACCAGCACTCATTATACTTTGTAAAATGTTTTATAAGTTGTTATGCACAACATCAGATGGGAACACTCTGTGAGAGGTCAATGACTTCAAATACTTGAGTTCCTGGATGAACTCCACAGAACAGGACCTTAAGGTCAGGAAGGCACTGGCGTGGAGGGCCCTGAACGGTATGTCAAGAGTGTGGTTCTTGAATCTCCCCAGACACATAAAGCTGAGCCTATTCCACGCCACTGTGGAGTCTGTCCTCCTGTATGGCTGTGAAAGCTGGACCCTGACACCCACCCTGCAGAAGTCCCTGGATGGGTGCTACACCAAATGCTACGAGCTGTTCTGAATGTGGACCAGAACATCCACATTACCAACAAGGACCTGTACAGGCAACTGCCAAGGCTCAGCAAGAAGGTAGCAGCTAGGAGGATGAAGCTGGCCGGCCACTGCCACAGACATCGGGAGCTCCCGGCCAGCAGGCTGGTCCTGTGGGAGCCAACGCGCGGGCATCGATCGCGAGGACATTCCGTGTTAACGTATGTGGACGTCCTGAAGAAGGATGCGGGAGCTGAAAGCTCTTCGGAGCTGGCCGGGTGTATGGAGAACCGAAACAATTGGAGACTCCGATGGAAGCTCGTCTGAGGACGACCGAGAGAGAGAGAGTAAACATTTATAATAATGAGTGTTATGAAGCCTTATAAGTGCATTATAATGTATTATAATAGCCCTCAAAGCACATACAATTTATAATATTATTATGTTACCAGAAAACACAAAAAGGGACCTCTGTGGCCTGTAATCATGCAAAGGTTTCAGGTTACATGTATGCTACAAAATGCTGAACACCTTGGTTAATATGTTACAAAGGTCTCGGAGAGATCATCGAGGGAGACCCTCATTTACAATGATGCCGAGATTACACACATATAAAACATAACATATTGAATGGTACATCAAGCTGCCTCACGCTAAGGAAACACTGCCCTATGAGCATCATGGCTCAGCATGGCTTACTTATGTTAATCCCGGGCAGGGACATGCTGGGCCCCTGATTCAGCCCGGGAAAAAGAGTTGGAGAGGCCCTCATTGCGCGCTATAGAGAGATCTCTCTCTCTATAGCGCTGCTGCTACTCAAAGATTTGCCATTTCAGATCATGACAAGTGACAAGCCAGTGGGCCAATTACATGACTTATATTTCGTCGTTGTCGGGTGGAAACCTTGTATGTCCAAAACCGTTTGTTTTGTATTTATCATTTTAAAAATTATTTAAACTAGTGAAAACAGCCGATCTACAAGCAAAGGTGCGAGGCGTTGTGTGCTTGTAGATCGGCTGTTTTCACTACTTTTGTGCAACGGCCTTGTATGATGAAGCAGGGCTTTGCTTTGCGAAAAAAAATCATTAATTTGAAACTTGGAGATACAAGGTTTCTGCCCGACAGTGGCGATTTACTTTGTTGGCCGCCCAGCCCCCAAAATGGAACGAAGGCCGACATTTTATTTTAATTTTTTTCCTAACGGCCGGCCTGGACCGGCCGGGAATGAACCGGACGTTCGGGAGTTGACCCGCTTTTCCCAATGGCCAGCACGTCCCCTTTAGAGCTGCCACGATGATCAGCAGTGTCCCTGCTCACAACTACCTGTGGTTGCCAATATGGGTTAACTCATGAGTCACCAGGAATCCACAGGGAAATTAATTCCGTCTTACCATTTCTCCATTTATATTAGATATTGTGAACAGTGACGTGTGAAGTTCACTTTGCTGGCAAAAACTTCTCGGACCGAATACAATAGTGTGTTATCTAATAGCAACCACTGTAATGCAAACCAAATGTAAAACGAAAAGATAAAAAAAAAAAGAAAAAAGAAGCTTTTCGCCCCCCAGAAGCAAATATTTAAAGTTAGTGTTAAACATTTGCACTCTAAATGTGGGTCTATTCTGCATCTAGTTTAAGGCCCAATACCAGTTGGGGAAACCCGCACAGCACACTGTGACTAAGAGCCACATGTGGCTCCAATCGCTGAGTTAACTTCACTATTGTCTCTCTACCCTCCCCCGCTCTCTGCCATTCACTTCATTTTTCCCTCTCTTTCTCTCCCATTCTCTCCCTCCCACTCTTTGTCTGTCTCTCTCATAGGCTTATTCTATCTTGCAGTAGCCCCCCTTCTCTCTCTCTCTCTCTCTCTCTCTCTCTCTCTCTCTCTCTCTCTCTCTCTCTCTCTCTGAGTCTCAGTATGAAAGTGGATCAGCTACTTGAATGACACAGGCAGGCAGCAGTGGAAGACGACTCAAAACGTACTTGTGTTTTTGTTCAACAACATACAGAGATTTAATGATTGGAATGATAG
This sequence comes from Nannobrachium achirus, assembly GCF_963921795.1. NCBI lineage: Eukaryota > Metazoa > Chordata > Actinopteri > Myctophiformes > Myctophidae > Nannobrachium > Nannobrachium achirus. The sequence continues at coordinate 64,874,277 of NC_137814.1, forward strand.
ATTTGTAGATGCATGGCTGTTTGTCTTCCGTCATGCAGTTTTTATTTTGGATCTCGTTACCAACATCCATCCTAAAGTTTTCCTTTGTTTGAAGAACCAGTGATCAAGTTACACACAATAGGTAAGTTACTGTTTTATTATCTTACTGTAAACATTTAGTGTAATACTATTTCATTATGTTACTGTAAACATTTAGTGTAATACTATTTCATTACGTTACTGTAAACATTTAAGGGCCCTCCCTATCTTACCCGCAGCCTAAACATTTAAGCACATGTTTAAGCACATGGGGAGAATAGGCAAAAGGGGTCAGCCATAGGGTCCTATCCAATATGTTTGTACTGTTTTATTGTGCTACTGTAAAGCGTAAACATTTAGTCTAATAGGTATGCATGTTTTATTATGTTCACTAAATGTAAACATTTTGTCTAGCAGGCAAGAGAGAAGTAGGAAACCTTTTGTCAGTGTCAGGCTATTCAATATTAATTATATTACGTATTATTTTAGTATCATGTTTACTTTTTTGAAGTTATATTTTCTTCAGGTTCAGTCTCTCATGAACAGTGTTTGGAGTGGTTTGGGTTCAGAAAAGCATGTGATCAGTCAGACATGGAGTTGATGATGGAGCTCCAATGAAATGCTCCTCATGTAGACATTTGGGAAGTTAATAAAATAGGTTACACTTTTCTTCATATTATAACATGTGAAAGTTTCTCATTAAAACAGATAACCGTTTTAGAATCATTCATTTGATGTATTTATTAGATCAAACTGTGGGTCGGGAACAGGATCCCCAAATTATTTTGGGGGGTCCCCAGATGATTAGCTTAATGTGCAACATTGTTTTTGCACTTGGCAGTAAACAAACCAACACAGTTTAAGTGTATAGAGGGTATCTGCACATTTCTAAAGTGACAATTTAAGACTTTTTAATACCTCTAAAATGACAGATTAAACATGGCCAAATTGTCAAAAGAAAATAGCCGATATATATGCTCACAACGCCTCGCAACGCCTCACAACGCCTCACAACGCCTCACAACGCCTCGCAACGCGAGGCGTTGAGAGCATTTAGATCTGCTATTTTCAAAATAAAACCATGTTATACAAAATGCAATGCCTCAACTCTTAGTGCTCGTCAGGGTGGGAGGGATGAAGGGTCCCCAGTTAAAATATGATTATTTTGGGGGTCGCGGCCTGAAAAGGTTGAGAACCACTGCATTAGATCCCCGTTAGCTTACTGTACAGTCTGTCACAGCGAATACATGAAAGGACGTCCTAAAACAAAGTCGACCCAAACTCGTTTCCCAACGCGTCTGTGGCCTTAAGCTAGATGAAGAATAGACCGAAATCTAATCTTTGCTTCTGGGGGTCCCTGGAACAAAATATTTTGCGATAGGGGTCCATCCGTGGAACAAAATATTTTGAGATGGGGGTCCGCGGCCAAAAACACATTTTGGGGGTCCTTAACCACTGATAGGCACATTCTAAAAATGTCTTCTAAATCCTAACAATTTTCCTGAAAAAATGTATGTTTATCATTGTTTCTCAAACTTGTCATGTCAAGGACCCCCATAAGGATATGTATTTGGCCAAGGACCCCCATCGCAAAATATTTTGTTACAGGACCCCCAGAAGCGAAGATTCAATTTTTGTCTATTCTGCATCTGGGCCACACACCCGTTGGGAAACGAGTTTGGGTCGACTTTGTTTTAGGTCGGCTTTTCCTGTTACTGTCACAGCAGCTACTCTTCCTCGGGTCTTAAAACATATCATCAACAACATCAGCTTATTTCACATAAATACATACTGTACATACCATTCATACAATACACAGCAGTACAACACAGAGACACAACTCATAACCTGTACAATACATTTGTTCAATTGTTCAATAGAGGGTATGCACGCATGCATAAAGTGAATGGCAAATCGAGTGGCAAAGTGAGTTTAATGTCGTTTAAAATTGTTTAATCATTAAACAATAAACTCAATTTGCATTATACATGCAATCAGATAGGACTTTTCTGTTTGGATGTATGGGCTGTAAAGGCCAGGAAGTAGTTTTTTGCCACTCTATAGGCATGCCTGTATAACTTCCTGGTATGATGATGATGTACATACCCTAAATTCAATTGACTTAAATTAAATACATTAGGTCAGTCCATACACCTTGGAATGGAGACCCACGTTAGCATTTCAAAGACAACATTTACATCTGCAACTGAGCCTTATGTGTCCCAACAGCAGGTTCTCTACATGTGGGTCGGGATCCCCACATGGTTTTTGGAGGGGAGGGGAGTGACAATTTAAGGACCTTTTAGACCTTTTTAATACCTAAAGAAAGAAAGAAAAGAAATAAGGCAATTACCGCATCAAAAGTAACTACAAATAATATATGACCTGGTCAGATTATATAAGAAATAAAGAGCTAATCTAGCTACAGCATACATGGGCAACATGTGGCCATCACCTTCACTTAATGCGGCCCGCAGGTTAATATCTGAATAATGACATATTGATTTCAGCTGTTACAATTCCAAACATACAAACATGACCCGCTTTAATTACTTCAGTCTATATTATACACAATGTACTTGTATTTAAATTCATAAATGCATAAATGCATTTGAAATTAAATAAAAATGTAACTTTTCCGGATTCAAAAACAGCAAAGCACACTACAAGCACACAACGCCTCGCACCTGCTTGTAGATCTGCTGTTTTCACTACTTTTGTGCGACGGCCTTGTGTGATGAAGCGGGGCTTTACTTTGCGAAAGAACGGACACATTTGAAACTTGGAGATACAAGGTTTCCACCCGACAACGACGATATATATATATATATATATATATATATATATATATATATATAAAACTGAGTCAAACTAAATGCAATGACTCAACTCCAGTCCATGAGCTTGTCAGGATGGGTCCCCAGAGTATTTTGGAGGGTCCCCAGTTCAAATATGATTTTTTGGATGAGTTGTGAAAAGTTGTGGTTGGTCATTGATCAGATTGTTCCAGCCTATTGTGAGTTTCAAATAATTCAAACTAAACACCATGAGGTGGATTGTAGTGATGTCAATCTTTCATTGTGTGTGTGTGTGTGTGTGTGTGTGCGTGCAGTGTGTGTGACAGTTTGGAGTGTTATTTAACCCAGATGTGAGAGGTCCATATTTGTGAGGGTGGGATGAAGGTTTATTCTCAGTAGCTGGTGCATCATTCAATTCCATTAATAAATCATTACATGTTATTGCAATCCTAAATCACAAGAGTTAATTGTCTCAAGACACTTTACACATATCAAATCAAATATAACAAAAATAATGTAGAGTTAAAGGAGTAGTTCACCCCCAAAATGACTTTTTTTTCCTATTGATTAGTCATGCCATGGAGAGTAGAGTTCAATAATATTTTTTTGTTTTTTGTCACATTCCTAAGACAAAAATTTGATTTGAGTAAACTTACCCCCATTCGTTCCGGATGGTGACCCGTTTCGAAACGGGTCACCATCCGGAATGAATGGGGGTACATTTATTGTTATCACATTTTTGTCTTAGGAATGCGACAAAAAACAAAAGAAATTAAAGCTGCAAGCAGCAATGACCGGGCCCTCGGAGATCTACCCACGTCACAAGGGGTAGCAGCCAATTAGCATTAGAATTTAAGAATCAGCATTAGCATTTGTTAGCATTAGCATGTGTTAGCATTAGCATGTGTTAGCATTAGCATTAGCATTTGTTAGCATTAGCATGTGTTAGCATTAGCATTTGTTAGCATTAGCATTAGCATATGTTAGCATTAGCATGTGTTAGCATTAGCACATGCTAAAAAAAAAATTGAAAAAAAAAATTTGAGAAAAAAAGATTTTGAGAAAAAAAAATTGAGAAAAAAAATTTTGAGAAAAAAAAATTGAGAAAAAAAAATTTGAGAAAAAAAAATTTGAGAAAAAAAATGAGAAAAAAAAATTTGAGAAAAAAAATTTGAGAAAAAAAATTTTGAGAAAAAAATTTTTTTGAGAAAAATAAATTTGAGAAAAAAAAAATTTGAGAAAAAAAAAATTTTTGAGAAAAAAAAAATTGAGAAAAAAAGATTTTGAGAAAAAAAAATTAGGAAAAAAAATTTTGAGAAAAAAAAAATTTGAGAAAAAAAAAGATTTAGAGAAAAAAAAATTGAGAAAAAAAGATTTTGAGAAAAAAAAATTGAGAAAAAACATTTTGAGAAAAAAAAATTGAGAAAAAAAAAATTGAGAAAAAAAAATTTGAGAAAAAAAAATTTGAGAAAAAAAATTTGAGAAAAAAAACTTTTGTAGAAAAAAAAATTTGAGAAAAAAAACTTTTGTAGAAAAAAAAATTTGAGAAAAAAATAATTTGAGAAAAAAAAAATTTTTGAGAAAAAAAAGTCATGATACCAGCCACAACTCTGTACGATAAACGGTTGATGAGTAACAGCCAAAAAAAGGAACAATTAAGTATGGACCAATCAGAAGAGGGGGCACTTCCTGTTTGGCGAAGGAAGTTTGACGCTTCGCCACGGGCACGCCGTTTTACGAAAACTCACGATTCGCACAACTTTTCATCGTTAAGGTGTCTTGAGTATGCCGAGCGAACTTGAAGTTGATCCGATTAACCCCCTAGGAGGAGTTAGTTAAAGTGCGACGCGTGAAAACGGCCAAAAATACACCAAAACGCCACTAATTAGTCAAAATGGCTGACTTCCTGTTTGGTTTCGGACGTGGCGCCGAGAGACTTTTTTGTGAGTCCGGACACGATACAGATGTGTACCGATTTTCGTACGTGTAGGTGAAACCGTATGGTGGGGCTTGAGGCACGAAGTTTTGTAGGGGGCGCTGTTGCGCCATTAGGCCACGCCCCCTTTTTTTTTTTTTTAAATACGTAAATTTTTGCCACTTGTGATGTGTGTGCAAAGTTGCGCAACTTTTTGAGTACGTCTTGCGGCTCAAAAACGCGATTCATTCGGCGGAATAATAATCTTTGCAAATACAATAGGGTCCTCACACTGTGTGTGCTCGGGCCCTAATTATTGAACTCTAGTCTCCATGGCATGACTAATCAATAGAAAAAAAGTCATTTTGGGGTTGAACTACTCCTTTAAGGCAGAACAGGAGAGCTACGTACAACTAAGCAATAGACAACAGGAGGGTTTTAATAATCGACTGGACAGATCTAATGGGGAGGGGCAGCATGTGATTGACTCTAGTCTACTCCTCTATTATAGTCCGTTATTGCTGAGGCTGAGTTAATTCATCCTTCATTCCAGATCAGTCCATGGAGTCCAGACTGCAGGTGGAGATGAACTCTGCAGACCCAGCCAGGGATGTTTCTACTGAACAGAAGGAACCTGGAGACCACCAGGACCTTAGTGAGTTGTGTCGCTGTTTCCTTGTTTTATTTCATTCTGTTCTGTCTTCCATAGCTGTGCAGAGAGCACTGAGTGGGCCAGGTGCTCAAACCTCACAAAAGGGCACTTCTGCATGCCGATTTTTGGGGTGGTCTTTTTGTGGGGGCCCCTTGTGCCATTTCACACCAGAAATATAGCTAGTAGCTGAGGCCAAACTGGTCAAGAATCATCAATTTGGTGCACTTGGTGAAGAGTTTTTGATTTTTGGTATGGTGTTAGGTATGGGTATAAGGTTTTCAAAAACCATCGCAAACAAGTTGGGCTCGCCCCCTAGTGGTCTGTTTGCAATGAATCAAATATTAGATACGTCAGTACATGGTGCAAACCCCAAATAATTGATGAAAGAGATTTTTCAAAGGATTTTGTTACTATTGGGTATGATAAACAACATACTAAAAATTCAAGAAAGAATAACTACCGGAAAGGCACCATTTTCAAGCTGGCGTCCACGATGGCTGCCGGGAGCTGAAAATGCCTATAAACTGGGTTTTAATGTGGGTTTTTGATTCATTGAAAACAGACCACTAGGGGGCGAGCCCAACTTGTTTGCGATGGTTTTTGAAAACCTTATACCCATACCTAACACCATACCAAAAATCTAAAACTCTTCACCAAGTGCAGATTTTTTATGAATTTTTACACATTAAAACCCAGTTTATAGGCATTTTCAGCTCCCGGCAGCCATCGTGGACGCCATCTTGAAAATGGTGCCTTTCCGGTAGTTATTTTTTCTTGAATTTTTAGTATGTTGTTTATCATACCCAATAGTAACAAAATCCATTGAAAAATCTCTTTTATCAATTATTTGGGGTTTCAGCCATATACTGACAAATCTACTGTTGAATTCATTGCAAACAGACCACTAGGGGGCGAGCCCAAATTGTTTGCTATGGTTTTTGAAAACCTTATACCCATACCTAACACCATACCAAAAATCAAAAACTCTTCACCAAGTGCAGATTTTTTATGGATTTTTACACATTAAAACCCAGTTTATAGGCATTTTCAGCTCCCGGCAGCCATCGTGGACGCCAGCTCAAAATGATGCCTTTCCGGTAGTTATTTTTTCTTGAATTTTTAGTATGTTGTGTATCATACCCAATAGTAACAGAATCCATTGAAAAATCTCTTTCATCAATTATTTGGGGTTTGCACCATGTACTGACGTATCTAATATTTGATTCATTGCAAACAGACCACTAGGGGGTGAGCCCAACTTGTTTGCGATGGTTTTTGAAAACCTTATACCCATACCTAACACCATACCAAAAATCAAAAACTCTTCACCAAGTGCACCAAATTGATGATTCTTGACCAGTTTGGCCTCAGCTATAGTGCATATAACATAGTGCATATAAAGTTGTTTGCAGCTGCAAGGTTAACGAAGTGGGATGGCACGTGACATCTCTGTATCAGGTGAAAGTAAAACTGACTGATGGTAGACATCTCATTTAAGATATAATTATAAATAATACATATATTGATATTATAATTATTTACAGGCCACAGATGTTGGGCAGGACATAAAACAAGTTTTTATTTTCTTTATTTTGACAAAATTATTGAAAGATGCAGTCAGAGATGCAGATAATTTGAACATATTTAACAGTAAAGCTGACTTTAGAAAGCTACTGTAAGTCTGATGGATGGCTTTCATCTGTTATGCATTTTCTATTTCAGATACCTGTCCTGCCCTGTCTCCAGTTAAACCAAGACGTTACAGCTGTGACCAATGTGAGAAAGGTTTTACTACAAAGCAGAAGCTCAAAAGACACCAAATAATTCACACTAGGGAGAAACCTTACTGCTGTGACCAGTGTGAGAAAATGTTTACTACAAAGCAAAATCTCAAAAGACACCAAATAATTCACACTGGAGAGAAGCCTTACTGCTGTGACCAGTGTGGGAAAAACTTCAATGACAAGCATCACCTTGTGAACCACAGTAGAATTCACACAGGAGAAAAACCTTACCATTGTGAACAGTGTGGGGAAAGGTTCGCCCACAGTCAGTATCTCAAATCTCACCACCGCATCCATAGTGGAGAGAAGCCTTTCGGTTGTGAAATATGTGGGAGTTTTTTTACCACGAATGCCGTGTTAAAACGTCATCAACGCATCCATACTGGAGAGAAGCCTTTCGGTTGTGAAATATGTGGGAAGTGTTTTACCGAAATGTGTAAATTAAAAAGACATCAGCTCATCCATACTGGAGAGAAGCCTTTCGGTTGTGAAATATGTGGGAAGTGTTTTACCGAAATTTGTAAATTAAAAAGACATCAGCTCATCCATACTGGAGAAAAGCCTTTTGGTTGTGAAATATGTGGGAAGTGTTTTACCGAAATTGGTAGCTTAAAAAGACATCAGCTCATCCATACTGGAGAGAAGCCTCTCAGCTGTAAAATATGTGGGAAGTGTTTTACTCATTATAGCGACCTGAAACGACATCAGCTCATCCATACTGGAGAGAAGCCTTTTCGTTGTGAAATATGTGGGAAGTGTTTTACCCAAATTTGTAAATTAAAAAGACATCAGCTCATCCATACTGGAGAGAAGCCTTTCAGCTGTGAAATATGTGGGAAGTGTTTTTCTCTGTCCTCAAACCTAAAAACGCATCAGCACATTCATACTGGAGAGAAACCTTTCAGTTGTGAAACATGTGGGAGGACTTTTACTCAGAAAGGAACATTAAAAGATCATCAGCGCGTCCATACTGGGGAGAAGCCATTTAGCTGTGAAGTATGTGGGAAGTGTTTTACCGTGCCTGGAGCAGTAAGACAACATCGCCACATCCATACTGGAGAGAAGAAATTCAGCTGTGAAATATGTGGAAAGTGTTTTACTGAGAAAAGTACTTTAAAACGGCATCAGCACTTCCATACTGGAGAGAAGCCATTCAGTTGTGAAATATGTGGGAAGTGTTTTACCGAGCCTCGAACAGTAATAAAACATCGGCGCATCCATACTGGAGAGAAGCCTTTCAGATGTGAAACATGTGGGAGGACTTTTACTCAGAAAGGAACATTAAAACAACATCAACGCGTTCATACTGGGGAGAAGCCATTCAGTTGTGAAATATGTGGGAAGTGTTTTACCGAGCCTCGAACAGTAATAAAACATCGGCGCATCCATACTGGAGAGAAGCCTTTCAGTTGTGAAACGTGGGAAAAGTTTTACTCAGTATGGAAACCTGAAAAGACATAAGTGCATCCATAGCAGCGAGAGCAGCCTTTCTACTGTGAGCCATCCAGGACCTTCTCCACTAAACAGGAGGAACCTGAAGACCACCAGGACCTCAGTGACAGGGACAGATTAACCCCCGCTCGCGCACTACCCAGCTCGGATTTTAAGCCATGATGATCATCTGTGGGCCAAAAAAAAACACCTGTAGACAACAGAGGAGGGGCCCAAACATTTGATTTTTAATTAATGTATACATTTAATTTGAGTAAATTGTCAATGACCATGCGGTCCAGTTCCCCCAGGGGCCCCTGAGAGCCAAGGACCCCTGGCAACGGCCCCACCGGCCCAATGGTTAATACAGCCCTGCTCAGTGAGTTTCATTTCTCATTTAAAAAAAGATTGATATTGGGTTAAATATGTGTTACTGTTTTCGCTCTCTCTCTCTCTCTCTCTCTCTCTCTCTCTCTCTCTCTCTCTCTCTCTCTCCTAAAAATAAATCTCTGAAAACAACTGGTTAGGGAGCAATCGTTTTTTATGAACAGCACCCCCTGGAGGAAAATAGGGGAGGGTCATGCTATTTTAATTTCAGTCCTAGGGAGGGTCTGCTGATTTCACTTTGAATTCAAGGGAGGGTCATGCAATTTTTCAAAAGCAAACAATGGCTCCAGAGGTACAGGCACTTATGCAACCATTGTCAACAGCCGGCCTTCTGCTTCATTTAATGACAAACCCTGGGTGCCATCCCTAGAAATGCCCCACAGTCACTGCAGTTAGTGAATGAACTGAATGTTTTTACTACAATGTATTTTCTTCTAGTACCTCATTAAACTATATAAAAGCTGCTCTGCCTAGCATCCTGCGTTTTTGATGCACTGGGGAGCGTGTCGCTGTTACTACGTGTCATCTTTTCCACACCCAAACCAAACCCTTACCCTAACCTCTGTGGAGTGAGTCGCTAACCCTCCCGACGACGCCCAGTTGTCGAAATGATGACACGTAGTAGTAGCGAAATTTCACCGCACTGTGGACACTGCTGAGTTTGGAGTTTGCCAATATTTGATTATTGTGTTACTTAAACACACGCATGACAGGTAGCCATTAAACCCCCCCATATCCCATAACCCACACACTGCACATCATTTTGGAGCTCATATCTTTGAACGGGTAAGGGCTAGTTTAGTATAATTTTAAACTTGAAGTACAAAGTTAATTTTTTTCCTCGTAACATAATCGCTAAAATATGGCATAAATTTAAGGTGTTGGGAGTGAAAATTATGAATATAATGCCTCGGATGAAGAAAATATTTATAGGGGTGCCCTGAGCCAAAAAGGTTTGTGAACCCCAGGATTAGGCTACACCTCTAAATCTCAAAATTAGGCTCAATCATGCGAGTGTTAAACTTTACAGATAGGTAGGATAAATAAGTATGGTTGCAATTAAAATAAAACATGAACTTGAATCAAGGTTTGCTAAATGAAGCCACATCTGATAGTGGTGATGAATAGGGTGAGATATAAATCACACAACAAGCTTTAAGTAAAAGTATCAATACTGCTATGTAATACACGTTTTCACATGTATAAAAATGTGAAAAAGCCCCCATGCTCCCCCCCCCCCCCCCCATTTTCTTTGTATTCTGCCTTTTGTATTTGATGTTATGCTTTTGAAACTGATATTATCCTAGATAAAGTACTATGTTCTATCCGTCTGTCTTTCAATGTTATATGAGATACTTAAAGTGTGGTTCCTGTGGAAATAAGCCTCGGCTTTCTAGGATCTCCTTTTAGTTGACCTTGTACCAGTGATTTGTACTGTCATGAAACTGTACTTTTTTCTATTGCAAACTTCTAATAAATTCTTCAATCAATCAATCAATCATTTGAAAATAGCAGATACAAGCTCACAATGTAAGCTGTCAATAGGCTATAAGATTTAACCCCCAAAATATTGATAGAAATGTTTTTTCAATGGATTCTGGTAGTATTGGGTTTGCTAAATAACATGCTCAAAATCTACCTCCCAGAAAGCCGCCTTTTTCAAGATGGTGTCCGAGTTGACTGCGAGGAGCTTAAAATGGATGGCTATATCTTGAATGGAAAAGATTTTGCAAATATTTTGTTAACTGATTCTGGTACCTCTAGACATGCTTTAGAGCATAGGCTACTAAAAAAGGCTTCATTTTCAAGATGGCGCGTGACTTGCATCCACGATGGCTGCCGGGAGCAGGACAACTTTGTTTTTTACAACAAGGGGTCATATTTTAGATTGTAATTGGAGAAAAGAAAAAAGTGAGTGTTAAAATGTTTTCATTTGCTTCGTTCTATTGTTTTATCGCGTTTACCGTGCTAAAATGTGGGGCATGCGTACGCATGGGGGCATGCGTACAAGTGGCTAAATATGTCTTTTTAGACACAATAAGCCAGCAGTTTCTTTATTGCTATATACAGTAACACTTCTAGCCCCCATAAGTCACATCCAACCATGAAAGGTTGTGTTGTATCTTGGGAATGGGCTTATTCTGTGTAAAATTACATATTCAGCCACTTGTACGCATGTCCACAACCACAGAAATAAGAATCTCTAAAACAATAGAAAGAAGTAAATGAAATGATTTTAACACTCATCTTTTATATTCTTTAATTACAATTTAAATATAATAATAATAATAATAATAAAGCTTTATTTGTATAGCACCTTTCATGACATGAAATGCAGCTCAAAGTGCTTTACAGAGCAGAAAATGAAGCACAATTACTTAACAGAAAGAAAAAAAAATACACATGAATACAATAAAGCAGAAAAATAAAAACATAAAACATTGAAGAACAATTTCAGAACAGTGTGGACGTCAATAGCATCAAAGAGATAAAAAAGAAAAAAAAATCAGCTAAAAGCAAGAGTAAAGAAATAGGTCTTGAGCTGTGCTTTAAAGCTATCCACAGAGGCTGCCTGTCTTAGGTGTAGTGGGAGTTTATTCCAAACTGTCGGTCCGTAGAAGCAGAAAGCTGCTTCACCATATTTTTTATATTTCATTTTAGGCACATCGAGTAGGTCAGCACTAGAAGACCTGAGTGGGCGGTTTGGAACGTATCTATGCAGGCAGTCATAGAGGTACGAAGGTGCCAGACCATTTAGAGCTTTATAAACAAGTAAAATAATTTTAAAATCAATCCTAAAAACAACCGGGAGCCAGTGTAGCGACGCTAAGACTGGAGTAATATGTTCTCTCATCTTAGCTTTAACAAGTTGTAAACTGTCAATTGTTTTCTTTGGCAGACCAGAGAGAAGTGCGTTGCAGTAATCAAGCCGAGAGAAAACAAAAGCGTGGATCAGCGTTTTTGCATCGTCCAATGTTAGATATGCTCTAATTCGTGCAATATTTCTAAGGTGAAAGAAGGCAATCTTGGTGACATGATTAATGTGTGTATTAAAATTCAATTCAGCGTCAATGATCACTCCCAGGTTCTTTACAGAAGTGTTACTTTCTTTAGACAGGTTACCAAGTCTACTTATTATTGATTCTCTCTGCGCAGTAGAACCAATTATGAGAACTTCTGTCTTGTCCTCATTTAGCTTGAGAAAGTTCTCACTCATCCAGCATTTTATGCTAGACACACACGTCAGCAATGGGTCTAGAGCACAGGGGTCGTCCGGAGCTACCGAAAGGTACAGCTGGGTGTCATCAGCATAGAAATGGAAATTCACACCGTGAGCGGAAATAAGTTCTCCCAGCGGCAGTATATAGAGGGAGAATAATAAAGGACCAAGAATTGAGCCCTGTGGAATACCAGAGCAGATGTTGTGTTTGTTTGACTCAAAGTCAGCTAGATTAACAAAGTAGCTTCTGCCTGTTAGGTAGGAGTAAAACCAGGACAAAGCTGTCCCTGACAGCCCTACCCAGTGTTCAAGACGTTGTATTAGAATTGTATGGTCAATTGTGTCAAAAGCCGCCGTTAGGTCCAGCAGTAGGAGAACGGATACATTTTTGTTATCAGCAGACACCCTAAGATCATTAATTACTTTTAAAAGTGCAGTTTCTGTGCTGTGTCCTTTCCTGAAGCCGGATTGGAATTTGTTGTGCACCTTATTGTTCTGCAGAAATACATCCAATTGATGAAAGATAATTTTTTCTAGGACCTTGCCCAGAAAAGGCAAATTGGAAATGGGTCTATAATTACACAGCATGGACGGGTCGAGGTTGTGTTTCTTGAGTAAGGGCTTAACTACGGCCGTTTTCAGTGTTTCTGGAAAGACACCTGATTGTATAGAGTTATTTACTATTTTTAGGATATGGGTGGGTGACGTGACGTAACGTTTTCGCTGTCCTCGGTGTCAAACATGTATAAATAAAAAATATATTTGTCAAAAACCTTCTGAATATTGTGCAGGACATTAAGCTTTATGTGAACTTACTCAAGATTAAAACATTTCATTCCTCATTTCTTCAGAATTTTCAACCAAACATGGCAAAACTCATATGGTGTGACTGTCCTGACCAATGTTCCCTCTAATTTTTTTTCGGTCTGAGCAAACACTCCAACCTTCTGAGCACAACTTGAGCACTGATGAGCAACATATGTCGAGTGCACGATATATAGTAGGTATAGCCTACTGCGTCAAGTCATGTCAAGTTATGTCAAGTTATAGCTTATTCAAATTTAATTACAGAATAAGTAATAGCGGTTCGACTACTGTTAAGAAACTGTAGGCTACTATAGGACTGTTACATTTAAAAAGACGGGGGGAAAAGGGTTTTATATCCATTATTATTCATTAAGCCTACAGACTGATTTTCCCCCTTGGGATAATAAAGGTATCTATCTGTCTGTATCTTATATAGTATACACATGTTGACAACATGTTGTGTAAATACAATACAAACAATGGGCCTAAATATGAGTCTACAAAATAACAATACATTGACATATTGACATTGACACGTCTAAAGAAGGTTAGCCATCGCTAAGAAGTGTCATTATTATGAATAAAATACAGTCCAAAGCATTATAGCATTATAGCAAAAGCTATGCCAGGGACCCCCATAAGATAATATTTGTATGGCTTTAGCAGTGATTCCCTTTTTAATGATAAAGACCCCCTATTTCACATGCATTAGGCTATGGACCTCCATTTAATGGCATTTCTATCACTGAGACCCCAATTTATATTTGTTATAAAATCAAGTTAATTTAACTCTGAGTGTGTGGTTCCATGTGTACACTCTGAGTTACATAAGGGTCCATTTGGTTCCTAACTTTTGCTGGGGACCCCTGGAACTACCTCAAGATCCTTGGGGGTCCCCGGACCCACTTTGAGACCAATGCATTACAGGACTGGAGTTATTTTTGTTAACTGGTCGTGAAGGTGAGAAGCCAAGCTCGTCAGCTCCAGAGAAACATTGCAGTTTAAATAGTTCATACCTGGAAGCTGGATGGAGGTGTAGTGTGTAGCCTACTGTAGGTCTAATCTCCGCTGTGCACAGGCGGGGGACGTCTTTATGAAACTGCACATTAGCAACCATGGTCCTTTGAGCTTCTGACTGATACGCAATGCAAAGCACATGCGTTTGTTTTGTTTTGGTAGCCTGCCCTACAGCCACGCTGTTGCTAACGTTAATGCACACATAGAAGATGTGAGAAGGTTTTATGACAGCAATAAAACAATAAAAGTAGTCCGAAGAAGTCTCTGTTTACCACACGTGCTTGCGTGCGTGTGTGTGTGAGAGAGATAGAGAGAGAGAGAGGGGGGCGGAGGAGGCCAGCGAGAATCGAGTCGAGACGAGAGACGCGGAGACCGCGAGAGCGAGAGGAGGGGGGAGGCACAGAGAGAGAGAGAGGGAGAGAGAGAGAGAGAGAGAGAGACCTAGCGCTGTCTATGTTAAGCATATGCAGGCAGACAGAGACTGAGTACCACAAAATAATCAACTACCTTTCACAAATCTATCAGCGTTAAATCTGCCATGCGCTACAAAGATTTGTCGTGCGCGACAGCGTCCTGAGTAGTGCGCGGGCGCGCATGCGCGCAGCTTAGAGGGAACATTGGTCCTGACCTTGTTTCTCAAAGTGGGAACTTGAATAAAACTAAGAAAAAGAATTGCTAAAAATCATTTGAAAATGAATTTAGGCTAAAAAAAATGTCTATTTGTGAGCCTATATCTTTTCAAAGTCAAAGCATAATGTTTTCAGTCATTTCTGATCAAAAACATTTTGTCCCCCAAACCAAAATCATTTGGTGTGACACTAGTTTGGACAAATTAAACAGGCAATTATTTGGACACCTATTGGCTAGAGAGGTCCTTCTTCTGTAAGGCTATTCAGCACTCCCAGCACAACTGCAAGACAGGTGTCTGAGGTGAGTTATGATTTTAACATTTTCATGAAATGCCATCTTGTTGAAACTTTGACAAACTCACCACTTTGGATGTCTGTTGGTGTGACACCTTTTCATTAAAAAAAGCTTAGGTTATTTGAAGTTTTGGTCATATTTCCATGTAGATCTAGGTTGCTTTGTTATAGCTAGCATGCTGTTAGCATGCTAATGTGTACATAGTAGCCTCAAGGTAAACCTAAATGCAGAAAACGTAATATGGTGTGATACTTAATCATAATGGTGTGACATGTCTGCTTGTCACGCCATATGACTTGATTGTCACACCATATGATTTATACTGTATTTAACTACAGATATAACAATAAATAACAAAGTTCCATGTTTCTTTTGTACATTTAAACATTTGTTTTAAACATTTTTACATAAAATGTAATTTAGCTTCATTCAGTGATACTTCAAATTCATCAGACAGAGCAGAAACCCCTTCACAGAAACCTTAACATATTGTTTCAATCTAAACAATATTTTCTCTTTGTCTTAAACTATACATTCCATTTTCTTTTGTCAGCTGGAAAATGACAAGTGCTGAGAGAACGAGAAAGTACAGGGAGAAACTAAACAATGACCCAGCAAGGAGAGAGGAGCCAAAGGGACGAGACTGCATTTTCTACGAAGAGCAGGAGGTTGTCTGTGGCATAGCAGAACCGCAACAAGGCAGCCGGTTTGCTACCCTCACCAAATACGACTGGCTGATGTACAATACAGTCTAAATGTATAATCTAATCTGATCTAATACTTTTGTACTTTCACTCACTGGACTGGACAGTGGACAGTGTTAAGGTAGGACCCGAGACAAAACTAGCGAAAATAGCTGATCTACAAGCTCTCAACACGTTGTGCTGCGAGAGCTTGTAGATCAGCTATTTTCGGAGTTGCGCAACCCAGCACTCTTTAGCTAGTGGAGATGTGGTGTAATGTCATGATTCCTAATTACATTTGTTCAACACAAAATGCTGTGTTCAAGTTCAGGAGACTTCGGAAAAAAGCAATTTACCTGAATGCTGAGTTCTGTTTCCACTAATTGGTGTTAATAAAATGTTGCCTTGGCTCCAAGTGTGGCTATGCGCCTTATTGTCTCTTTAGGATCCTTCTGCCGTGGGCCGGCAGAAGACTTAGGTGTGCGTAGCATTCCTGTGCACATCCTCATCATCCATCTACTACTACAATTCTTTCTTATCCCATGTTAAAGCCCTACAATAATATCCTGTTCAGAAATATTAAGGCCATGTTATCCTGGGTAATTGTTTAATCAATCAGTAAAGTTCAGTACTCACTAATAGGTAGGTTAAAACACAGTTTGCTTTGACACATGAAGATATGATCATACGGTGTGACACTAAATCATTTGGTGTGACATTCCAAATAGTGAAAAATCATACCTTTATTAATGATTAAACCAAAAAAATGTTTATGGATTACAAAGAGAATATTATCAGGAAGAGTCACAAATATTTGTGTAATTTTAGAGAAAGTTTTGACAGAATACATTTAAAAATGTTGTAAGATCATGAACATGGGCCTCACACAGTGTCGATTATGAAAAAAATATACAGATATAATTAATTTTCAAAAAACTATAGTGGATCACTGGTTAGTTATGATAAAGGACTTTGATAAAGTGAGTAACTTAAGAAAGATGTACTCCATTTTCATTTTATGAACAATTATTTTCATGTCACACCATATGACGATTTTAGGCACAAGTACAACAAACTGCTGAATCAAGTCTGATTCCAATAAAATATCTAAAAACAAAATGTTTTTCCATAAGGTTGAGAGTGAGTAGAACAAAAGTAAATAACTTTTATGCCTGCAATTTAAAGTTTTTTTAAAAACACATTTTTTGGGGCGTCACGTCACTGACCCATATCTCCAATCACACAGTCTACAACCTCTTTGAGAAATGGCGTGGGTATTGCATCCAGCGAGCAAGAAGACGATGTCATTTGCGATATGGTTTTATGAAGTTCCTCTTCATCAATTTCACAAAATGATACTAGGCTGCCCCTAGATTTATCTACACTTTTACACATGGCACCATTAACCGCATTTGCATTTGTGACAGTATTATTCATAATACCAGCTCGAATGTTCACAATTTTGTTGTCAAAGAAGGATG
Organism: Nannobrachium achirus; assembly: GCF_963921795.1. Classification (NCBI taxonomy): domain Eukaryota; kingdom Metazoa; phylum Chordata; class Actinopteri; order Myctophiformes; family Myctophidae; genus Nannobrachium; species Nannobrachium achirus. The sequence continues at coordinate 64,891,394 of NC_137814.1, forward strand.
CAAACTCATTACACTTTGCTTTAGAGGCAAGTTGTGACTGCTTGTAGGACTGGGGGGGGGGGGGGGGGGGGGGTTTAAGAGGCGTTCAATAGTGGAGAATAAGACCCTAGCATTGTTCTTGTTCTCATTAATAATTCCGGAAAAATAGGCCTGCCTAGCCAGACGCATGGTTTTATTGTACGTGGCTGTTAATGACTTAAAAATCTGTAGGTGGATAGTTAGTTTATTTTTTCTCCAAGCTCGCTCTGCTTTGCGGCATTGTTTCTTGAGTGAGCGTATATGATCGTTTATCCAGGGTGTTTCTTTTACTTTATGTTTCTTTTTAGTTTTCATAGGAGCCACTATATCCAGAGCTGACTCTAATTTAAGATTAAAATGTTGAACCATATCATTTACTGAGGGAATATCAGGAAGGGGGGGTGCACATGCAAGATGGCGAGCAAACCCTTGTTGTAAAAAACTAAAGTTGTCCTTTAAAATGCCTATAAACTGGAATTTAATATGTAAAAAATCATAACAATTACGCACTTGGTGAAACATCTTTGACTTTTGGCATGGTGTTGGGTATGGGCATAAGGCTTTCAAAAACATCGGCAACAAGGTGGGCTTGCCCCCTAGTGGTCTGTTTGAAATGAATCCATTATTAAATAGGTCTGTACATGGTTGAAACCCCAAATAATTGATGGAAAAGATTATTCAATGGATTCTGTTACTATTAGGCATGCTAAATAACATCCTAAAATCTTAAGAGAAACAAACCACTGAAAAGGCATAAGTTTCACGATGGTGTCCATGGGAGCTTAAAATGCATATAGGCCTTAATTGGAAGGGAATAGGCCTTTGTGCCATCTTGAAAAGTATGCCATTCCAGTAGTTTGTTTTTCCTAAGCTTTTAGTATAGCATACCCAATAGAAAGAGAATCCATCCATCAATTATCTGGGGTTTCAACCATATAGCCTACTGACCTATTTAATATTGGATTCATTGCAAACAGACCACTAGGGGGTGAGCTCAACTTGTTTGCTATGTTTTTGAAGACCTTATGCCCATACCTAACACCATGCCAAAAATCTAAAACTAGTCACCAAGTGCATACTTGCTATGATTTTTGACATATAAATCCCAGAATATAGGCATTTTTGCTCTCAGTGGCCATGGACCCCAGTCACGCCATCTTGAAAATGTACCCTTTCTGGAAGGTATATTTTCCTACCATCTGGGACGCCTGATTTGGAATCGCAAATGAGTTCTGGGGGAGCCGTTTGTTTTCACGCCCGTCGGCAGGTTAGTTACTCACCAGCATTAGTTTCAGTGAGGTTAGGTTTAGGGTTAGGGTTAGAGTTAGGCATAGTTTTACTGAGGTTAGGGTTAGGGTAGTCTGGTAGGATTCACCTTGAAACATGGGCTGCATATTGTTGTAGTGTTTTTGGTTGGTTTCTATTCTGAATGTTTTGAAGGTTTGCACAGGGCTCTACTTCCTGGCCCAGAGGTTCTTCTCGCCCCCTAGTGGCGAAACAAAAAAGAACCTCTGGGAACTCAGATTGGGGTTAGGGTTAGGTTTAGGCATAGTTTTACTGAGGTTAAGGTTAGGGTTAGAGTTAAGTTTAGGTGGTCGCACCCCCGCGCGGACCAAGCGAACAAAAAGGTGCGCTCCCTAGCTCCAGTTCAGCCAATCAAAAGCTTCCATGGGCGGAGTTTGCCCAGAACTTGTGCGTTTCCAAATAGGGAGAGTGTTTTCTGCTGGTGTTTCAGTCCGAGTGTATCAAAGGGTGCGTTCGGAAATGCGCACCGGTTTTGGTTAGGGTTAGGGTTAGTTTTAGGCATAGTTTTACTGAGGTTAGGGTTAGGGTTGGGTTTAGGCATAATTTTACTGAGGTTAGGGTTAGGGTTAGGTTTAGGCACTCACTACACTGAGCACACACCCGGTGCGAATTTCCGAACGCACCCTTTGATACACTTGGACTGAAACACCAGCAGAAAACACTATCCCTTTCCAAATAACGCAGCTTGGGAGGACCTCGGGAGATGGCGGAACGCGGCGGGTCGTTTGAAATGGAGGAGGAGGAATATGAAAAGGGAAGAAAGTTTGGAAGTAGAAAGAAAAGAAAGAAAGAAGGAAATACGGATTCGGAAAGTGATGATGAAAAAGAGAGTCTCATGTGTATCGGCTTGACAGCGGACACAAAAATCGACGGCATTTTTAAAGATCCTCGAAGGGTAGGAAAATATGTGGAGAAGAAAATCGGTAGTGTTAATTCAGTGAGGATTGCCAGGAATGGATTGGTGATTATAGACTGTAGGAGTGAGGAACAGGCAGGAAAAGCATTTGAAGAGTTTCAGTCATTTGGCAAGTATACAATGAATGTGTTCTACCTAGGAGGAAAGAAAAGAGCAAGGGGAGTGATTAGTGGCGTGCCACTAACAGTGAAGCTGGAGAATCTTGATGTGGAAGGGGTCTGTGAAGCAAGGAGGCTGACACGGTTTCGGGAGGGCAAAAGAGAGAACAGCATGTCAGTGTGTCTTACATTCGAAGGGGATGTTCTACCAGAGAGAGTTTTTATGGATCATGTAAGTTATCGTGTCAGACGATTTGAGAGAGCACCACTGAGATGCTATTGCTGCCAGCAATACGGCCACGTAGCGGCTGTTTGTCGGGAAAATAAAACATGTGGGAGGTGTGGAAAAGAGGACTGCGAGGAGGAATGTGAGGGAAAAACAGAAGCTAAGTGTTTACATTGTGGAGGACAACATTATGCAGGGGCAGCACAGTGTCCGAGGAAAGTTAAGGAGGTGGTTGTACACAAGTTGAGAGCAGAAAAGAGGGGAATGTCATATGCAGAGGCTCTAAAGAGAGTGGAGGGGAACAACGAAAAGAGGAAGACAGAAAGGAAAGAACAAGAGGGAAAAGGAAATGGGCATGAAATCATCTGCATGGACAAGACAAGATTTCTAGCGTTGATTGCGATGGTAATCAACTGTGCCGCTGGAATATCAAGCAAAACAGAAAGAATCAAGATGGTGCTGGAAGCAGCAAGGAGATTTCTTAATGTGATGGATGTTAGCGGTGAGGACCTGGACAGCGTGCTGCGAGAAGCTGACGTCGCAGCGGCTCAGACGTAACAGTCTGGGTTGAATGGAGTGGACAATATTCATAGGGATGGGATCACATGGGTGGACAATGTAAGAGTATTGTGCAGGAGTAGCACTAAGTACTCCAGTTCAGTAGGTGGCGGTATACACCTAGGTGTAATGGTGTGACCCGCCATAAAACCCATAGAAGAAGAAGAAGATCTTGAAAATGATCTGTCTGTCACTGGAATGCCGGGTAAAGGCAGCGCGTATACCGCCACCTGCTGTACCGGAGTGTGTCTAGCAGCATCTCAGGAGAAATGTACAGTATGTTTTCTCATGCCAATAAAGCCCCTTTGAATGTTTGAATTGTGATTGAGTGCGTGACTGCGTTTGTTTGTGCGTGTGCGTGTGCGAGAGAGAATTGTGAGGACAATATTCCTGCTGATCACAATAGACAAATAGTTGTTCTATTTGGGAACCAAACATGTTCACAGGAACCGCTCTGGTATGGAAGACAGCAGCGCCATCCTGTGATGAAAACATGCCATTGCACTTCAAATAAGTTGTACTTGATCACCCTATGGTTGAGACTTGTGCTGTTGCTTTTGTAGCTTAAAAAAAAGCTTAGTTGTTACAGTGGACATTGTAGCCTACATAATGAAGTTAAACTTGCCATATTCTGGTGGACATTTTGGTCAAAATGTTGTTTTTGCCATGGACATAAATGAAACAGAGCTATAGCCCTTGAAATGTAACCCTTCCATCAGCCTGTGGGGTTTCATTTCAATAATGACCAGCCATAAATTAGACCTTGCATTTAAAGGAGTAGTAGTCCACCCCCTAAATGACCTTTTTTTTCTATTGATTACTCATGCCATGGCGATTTGAGTTCAATAATATCTTTAGTTTTTTTTGTTGCATTCCTAAAACAATAACCTGATTACAATAAATGTACCCCCATTGATTCCGGATGGGGACCCAAATGCATTTGGGTTTGGGTTTGGAATCAATGGGGGGCAAATTAATTATATTATTTTTTTTGTCTTAGGAATGCGAGAAATACAAAAAGATATTATTGAACTCAAGTCTCCATGGCATGAGTAATCAATAGAAAAAATGACATTTTGGGGGTGAATTACTCCTTTAAGCACCCTCCACCTGGGTGAAACGCCAAAGAAAGAGGAAATTAAACACACCCCTGAACGCACCCAATCACCCACACAATTAATGGGATTATTTTCAGCCGTGTTCTTTAGTCAAACAGTTCAGGAGAAAGCTTCTCTTCATTCACATCATCACATGTCACACTAGCAGCACAGCACCCACACTAAAAGCCCAGGCTTACACTTCCGTTTGTAGACAAACATTATCTCTCAAAGGGGCACCGCTATTAGAGGTAAAACAAAGGTTTATTATTATTGGGTTATTCAAATGTCCAATTATTTCACTTGCTTTATACATTAAATTATTATTTTCAAAACAATATGCCCTGTAGGCCTATGGGAAAGAACATCAAGTTTTGGTCTGTAGGCCTATACTTGAATCCTATGGTGTTTATATTCTGGGTTAGACATCCAAGCTCACTGTGTAGATCGGCTGTTTTTAGATGGAAATGCTGTCCTTGCTTGTCCATGCTTGTTGGCCATAGAGCCTATTAAAGTATAATTGACCAGATTTCAGGGCCCTTGGTCTGTGGCCTTGTGGTTAGAGTGGTCCACCCTGAGCCTGGGAGGTCAGGGATCGATTCCCGGCCCGGGTCATACTCATAACAACTCTGAAAAATGGGACCCAGTGCCATCTCTTCAAATGGGGGTCTGTGGGCTAATAAGTGTCAATTTGGGGGTTCTTGACATGAAAAGGTTCTGCTCTGGGGCATAGCATTGTGGGCCTTTTTTTCTTTGAAAACTGCTAAATGTTATATGGTCATGATTCACCAGGATAGTTTTGTAAATTGTGTGGCCAATAGCCAATCTACAACCTCACAACTATCAAACACCAAGTGTTTGAGCTTGTGGATTGGCTGTTTCTGTTAGCCCCAGAACAGGGACACTATAAGGTTCACTGTGTGTGTGTGTGTGTGTGTGTGTGTGTGTGTGTGTGTGTGTGTGTGTGTGTGTGTGTGTGTGTGTGTGTGTGTGTGTGTGTGTGTGTGTGTGTGTGTGTGTGTGTGTGTGTGTGTGTGGTTTTTGTCACCTTTCAGACAATTTGATTACAATAAATGTACCCCCATTGTTTCCGGCTTGGGCACCAAATGCATTTGGGTCCCCACCCGGAATCAATGGGGGTACATTTCCTATAATCAATTGTCTTATGAATGCAACCAACCAAAACGTAGTATTGTACTCTAATCTCCATGGCATGAGTATGGTAATGAATAGAAATTCATTTTGGGGGTGAACTACTTAAGACATCATAAATGATGCTTGTGTTTTTCCTCTCTCAATCCCAGATAGATCATGGCGAGTTCCTGCCTCCTCCTGATAGACGAGCGTCTGTTCCTGTGTGGCGTCTGTGGAGAGGTGTTCGCGCTGCCCGTGACCACACCCTGCGGACACACCTTCTGCTGGGCGTGTCTGCAGAAGAGCTGGGACGAAGGCAGGCGCTTCTGTCCCACTTGCAAGAAGGTGTTCCCGACACGACCTGAAATGCAGGTCCGTTACAGCCATTTGATTTATTTACCACAATATGGCACGGCATATATGACTCATAACCTAAGTGTGCAAAGAAAAATAGCCGGTCTACAAGCTCACAACGTGTCGCAACCCGTTGTGAGCTTGTAGATTTCTTAAAAAAAAAAAAAATGCGATTCTTTTGTCGAAATAATCGTGATATGATTTGTTCATATTGTCCCATCCCTACATCCCCGACTGCAGGTGAACACGATGCTGGCAGAATTGTCCGCCGACTTCAAGCGGCAGCAGGTCGTCCCTCCGAACCCGAACCCGAACCCGACCCCGGACCCGTCGTCTTCCGCCAAACGGTGTCCCCGGAGGAGACGACGACGTGCTCTGTGACATCTGCGCAGAGAGCAAGGACAAGGCTGTGAAGTCCTGCCTGAGATGCCTGTGCTCTTTCTGCGAGAGGCACCTGGAGCCCCACGGGAGGGTGGCGGGTCTCAGGCGCCACCCTCTGGTGGACCCCCCCGTGGCGGGCCTGGAGGGCAAGCCACCGCAGGTAAGGATGTGTAACCATACATTCATGGGCGTCACACCAAATTCTGGGCCCTGGGTACAAGGATTCACTGTGGGCCCCCCATGAATTTTAACTATTGAAAAATAGCAGATATACAAGCTCACTGCGAGCTTGTAGATCTGCTATTTTTGAAAAATTGTGAAAATGTGTGCAAGAAACCTATGTTTCCATGTCAGTGGTGCTCAAACCTTTTCATGTGAAGGACCCCATAATTATATGTATTTAGCCACGGACCCCCATCTCAAAATATTTAGTTCCAGGGACACCCCAGAAGCAACATTTGAGTTACAAATGTTCGCTTAAAAAATACATAGATTCAAAGATCTGCACACATTTTCACGACTTTTCAAAAATAGCAGATCTACAAGCTCGCAGCGCGGCACTCGGTGCCGCGCTGTAAGCTTGTATATCTGCTATTTTTCAATAGCTAAAGTTACTAGGGCCCCTCCACCTTGGGCTCTAGTAACTCAGTCCCACTTTCCTACCCCTTGTGACGCCCCTGCATACATTTAAAGGACAACAAGGGGTGTAACGATGGAGTAACTGAATCGAATTTTATTTTATTTTATTTGCAATGATCTACTATATCGACATGCAAAAGCTTGGCTTTGTATCGTTGTAGATAATCACTATCGAATTGTTTTGCCACGCAAATAATCGATTGTGTGGAGTATTTGTGCCTTGTATTTAGCAATTCATTTTAAGAGGGTAAAATGAAAGGGTGGGGTGGTCTTTTCCATTCCATATAGCTTCTCTTTGTCTACCGATGTGTGTAATCTCGGTGTTCATGTCAAGGTGCAGGTTTGTCCATGTGTTGAAATGTAAAATAAATACAAAAAAAAGAGAGTGACTCTGAATCCATTGCAAGCATTTGTTTTGCAAAAAACACCATCACAAACCATTGTTTTGTGTTTGGGACGTTTTTATGAAAAGAAGTGTTTTGTGTGCAAAACAAATGTGTCCAATGGATTCAGAATCATGAGGCAAAAAAAGTAAAAAAAAAAAAAAAAGGTTTGACCCCTAACATGCTACTTAAGCAGTTTTCTTTTCTTTTTTTTTTCTTTCTGAACAATAAAGTTAATGGTACCCCAACTTTCAGCAGCGGTCACAGTCAGATTCCCCTAGAGAAATTGAATTTCAAACTTTTAGATGCGTTACCCCCCGGCTCCACCGGGCGCGTTGAGCGTCGCGTCAACGTCAACGCTGGGAACGTTCCCATTTTAATCAATGAAGGGTGCTCCACTGCCGACGTCAACGTCGGCGTCGGACGCTCAAATTCGCCCCGTTTCATTTTTTGACGCCGGCACGACGCCGTCATTTTTGGTGGAGCCCTAGCCTTACTAGACACCTAGCAACACATTGGCGAAGAAATGTTCTTGGTAAGGAATTGATTCCACGATTTCTTTTGAATGTCCCCTGATTAAGGGCCCGGACGCCTACTGCCGGACGGAACAGGCCTGGCTCTGCCGTGAGGCCCGTGACTGCGTGCAGACCGGCGAGCACAGACTACACCACGTCGTGACGCTGGAGGAAGAGTGCGGCTTGGCTCTCACGGAGCCACCCGAGACGGTGGCGGAACTCCAGTGGGCGCCGGCGGCGGATGTGATGGACGCAACGCCGCGGAGGGGCCGCGGTGCCAGCCACGCTGCCAGTGCGGGCAGGAGAAGAAGGGAAGCTCGGGAGGGGAACGGCGCCGGCCGCACTGCCAGTGCGGACAGGAGAAGAAGGGAAGCTCCGGAGGCGAACGGCGGGCGGCCTTTCTTCCAGACGGCTCCATGGAAGAACTGACCCCAGTGATCGAGCCATGGTCGGGTATCATAGGCCCTGTTTTCACCGGCAGCCACATCCAGCCTGAATCAGATCTGTGTCACATCCAGATTGGAGTCTCATTTGTTCCACGTGACCATTTAAACCAATCAGATTCCAATCTGGATGTGGCACAGATCTGATTCAGGCTGGATTTGGCTGCCAGTGTAGATGGGGCCTTAAAGACCTGTCTAAAACTGGATTATAACTGCTCTAAAAGTGAGTTTTCTCAACGTCTAGGCTTAACTTGGACGTTGAAATGTCGTTTCAACGGCTATAGACGGCCTGTATATAGACCCTTTACAAAACAGCTAATCAACAGTTATAACCTGGACTTAGCCTAGCCGTTTGTTAGACGTCTAAAGGCCCCAACAAAAAGCCTGGTGAGGAACACGGAAATGGGCTGAACCTCGACAAAACACGGAAATGGGCTGAACCTCGACAAGAAGAAACGCGCCGAGTTGGAGCCCCACTTTTCCTGTGCATGTCCCTGTCAAGCCTGCTGAACGTGGGGACCAAGGAAAATAAGACCCTTTGTATCTGCCTAGCTATGACTGTCAGTCTGTTACTGTTAATTGTCATTATGTCCGAATATGTGTGTGAGGGTTGGTCAACCTGTGTTTTTAGACTTTCATTTCTGAATAAAATGTCTATGTAACCTGGCTTCCTGTACTGTATCGTCATGCTGGCTAACAGAAATGCCTAAGTGAAAATCACCCACACATTTAACATTTAGCAACACACTGTTGTCTTCGGTCCGAGAATTCTTTGCCAGCAAAGTGAAACTGTGTTTTGACTGCTGTTATCTGAGTTGTATAACGAGCCAGGGACGTGCTGGCCATTGGGAAAATCGGGACAACACCCGAACGGCCGGTTCATTCCTGGTCGGCCATTAGGAAAAAAATAAGAATAAAATGTCGTTCCATGTTGGGGGCTGGGCGGCCAACAAAGTAAATCGTCACTGTCGGGCAGAAACCTTGTATCTCCAAATTTGTAATTTTTTCGCAGAGCAAAGCCCTGCTTCATCCCAAGGCCGTCGCACAAAAGTAGTGAAAACGCGAGGCGCTGTGTGCTTGTAGACCGGCTGTTTTCACTAGCTTAAATCAATTTTAAAATGATAAATACAAAACAAACGGTTTTGGACAACAACGAAATATAACTCATGTACAGTAATTGGCCCACTGGCTTGTCACTTATCACGAGTGCTACTCTATAGCACCGATCTCTCTCTATAGCGCAGAATGAGGGCCTCTCCAACTCTTTTTCCCAGGCTGAATGCAGGGACCCAGCACGTCCCTGTAACAAGCACGACAGAAATGTTAAGCTTTTCGTCATGCTTCACTTGACATCACAATATCTAATTTAAATAAGATGTGGAGCCATTAAAACACTGGGCCGGGTTACTGAACACACAGGCCAACTGAAATGTTGTTTAAACATCAACTTACTTTGGCCAAAGTTCAGGATATTATTCCTGTCAAGTTATTTATCCACGAAAAGCAAGCAAGTCATCATGACTTGGTCAACTATACAAGTAGGCCTACTGTACTTTCTACCAGTGGTGGACAAAGTTAAACATTATTTGACTTTAAAAGTACCAATACTGCAATGTAGAAATACTCTTTTACAAGTAAAAGTCTGGAATGAAAGTGCAAAAGTATTCACAATGCAGAATGTCCTGTTTCACAAGTGTGAAATGTTTAAAAATCTTCTGAGAATAGGCAATCTACAAGCTCACAATGGGTCGCAACGCATTGTGAGCTTGTAGCAAATCAAAATTTACAAAGTAAAGTTTTCAAATAAATGTAGTGGAGTAAAAGTACAATATTTGGATCTGAGATGTAGTGAAAAGTACTGAAAATTCTCTCTAGGTCGTCCTCAGACGAGCCTTCCATCGTCGCTTTCCACAGCAAATTGGAAAGTACAAATTACCTAAAAACTGTACTTAGGCACATTACTTAAGTAAATGTACTTAGTTTACAACACTGCTTTCTACTTGCATGAAATGTTTCCTTACCCAGCTTCATTCCAGTTGAAAAGTCACATTTGATTGAGTGAATACTTTAGCAGTTCACAGGGGGGAAAAAAGCACAGGGAAGTACAGTTCAATAACGCTCTGCTATTTAAACCCACAAAAGCACATTGGCTGGTTTCCATTGGGGTCCTTTGTACTCAATTCATTGAACAGGAATAAACAAACACCCAAGTCATCACACACAGATGTAAACGCTAGTAGTTTATTTGAAAGTCTCAAACAACATGAGATAGATCAGAGGATAATAGATATTATTCATTGAAGGCATTATTTATGCTGGATACCACGGTAGTGAGGTCAGACATATTATAGGCCTACAACAACACAATCACATTAAGCAAAATGTCTACTTCATCATACAGTACAATCATACACATTGCTGATCAACACATTGTGAGCTTGTCACTTGGCTATTCTGTCGATTGGCTATATTCATTATTTTAAAATGGAACGGTTTTGGACATACACGGTCTGCCCCTGTAGTCTAGAGCAGGGGTCTTCAACGTTTTCAGGCCAAGGACCCCTTAGCTGAGAGAGAGAGAGAGAGAGATGAAGCAGGGACCCCCAAAGTAATACATATTGTATCCACAAGTTTCCCCGGGAGTTTACTGGAGACTATCAGGACCAAACTTCCGGGTTTAACAGCAGACATACAAGCTCACGTCGCGTCGCAGATGCAACCCGTTGTGAGCTTGTAAATCGGCGGCGGAAGATCGATGCAGACGTCTGCGCAATGCACTATGGGGCGTAGGAAACTCGTGGATAAAATTGATTAAAAATGTTCATAGATTTCTTAGACAGCTTAGACTTGTTTGACAGCACTGTCATCATGTTGGATGACAACACGTGTATTTTCAGACATTGAACCACTTGAACTGTCAAATACTCTGCACTTCTTGTCCCTCGCCAAACCTCTTTGCCAAACATAGCCGATCTACAAGCTTACAACGCCTTGCAGTGCGAGGCGTTGTAAGCTTGTAGATCTGCTACTGTTGGCTAATGATCCACTCAGAATAAGGATGCTAGGGTTCGAGTGGTTAGTGTAAAAAGAAAAAAGGGGTCCCGGACCCCCTGTTGAAGACCCCTGGTCTAGAGTCTGTGTGAGTGGTCTGTCCCATGTAGTCTAGAGCAGGGGTCTTCAACGTTTTCAGGCCAATGAAAAAAATGTAATAGATTTCTGACGGCCGGACTACACCAAGCCGTTTCGTGCGCGTCAGTGCGTATGCGTGCGTATGCGGGGCGCGCGCGCGTATGCGCGTTTTGGATAGATCCAATGTATATCAATTCAGCCGGCTACACCAGGCATACGGATAGCGCGAACCACGGATAGGCATTCCCTAAAAATAGGATCGGTTCTATTTTTTAAGCACGCCTATGCGTTTTGTACATAGACTATCTGGTCTTCCCATGGGTCTTCCTCACATATACTGCCTCCTTGGTGTAGCCTGGAGCGTTTACGCATACGCGAGCCTCTTCACGGACAGTACGCGCGTATGTGCACATTTCTTGGTGTAGTCCGACCGTTAGACAGCTTAGACTTGTTTGACAGCACTGTCATCATGTTGGATGACAACACGTGTATTTTCAGACATTGAACCACTTGAACTATCAAATACTCTGCACTTGTTGTCCCTCTACAAACCTCTTTGCCAAAAATAGCCGATCTACAACGCCTCGCACTGCGAGGCGTTGTAAGCTTGTAGATCTGCTATTGTTGGCTAATGTTCCACTCAGAATAGGGATGCTAGGGTTCAAGTGGTTAGTGTAAAAAGAAAAAAGGGGTCCCGGACCCCCTGTTGAAGACCCCTGGTCTAGAGTCTGTGTGAGTGGTCTGTCCCATGTAGTCTGGAGGCTGTGTGAGTGGACAGTCTGTCCCTTTGGTCCAGAGGGGGTCCTCAGTCCATCAGGGTCCTGGCGGTCCCAAGGAGGGCTTTGTCCCAGAACCCATCATCCACCGTCTCCCCACGCTGAGCACAACACACAGCTCCATCCGTCCTGGACCTCCGTCAGCTCACCTTACTGTCCATCCACCTTGTCTGAGAACACCACACAACAACCTTACTGTCCATCCACCTTGTCTGAGAACACCACACAACAACCTTACTGTCTATCTGTTTATTTATTTTACAACAGGGGTGCGGGTGCTATACAGTTAATCGAAATTAAAAGATTTAAATCGATAATGATAAATAACCAATTAACCAATTTCAATTAAATAATCCATTGCAGGGCAACAGATTTTTCAACATAAAAAAGGTGAAATAGACGATCTAAAAACGTACAATGTATTGTGATGTGACATATTGGCAGCTTGTAAATCTTATTGTGGGCTCGCCTATAAGGCGAGCACACTTTAGATATTGTCATTGTGGGCTCGCCTATAAGGCGAGCACACTCTAGATATTGTCATTATTTATTGTGGGCTCGCCTAAAGGCGAGCACACTTTAGATATTGTCATTATTTATTTATTCCTAGATCAAGTTCTCCTCAATACTTTGGCACCTTTCAACTCCTACATACTTAGTGAGAAAATGAAAATAAAAACATCAATGTGTTCAGCTTACTGTGGCGACGTGTGCTATTACTTTTTACAGCAATCGGCCAAATGGTGGCGCTGCAGGAAGCCTTCGAAAGTGCGAACTTTGAACAGGTATAGCTCATGCTGTGTTATACATACAGCCAGAAACCTGTATACACGTATGCGTCTCCTCATGCCGAACAACTTTTACCCTCTAACTTTTGACCTCTGACCTTTAGGTCTCCCACAATTCGGAATTATATGAAAAATAGTAAAAATCTATCTCCTCCTGGGTTTTTTTCGTTACGCGCACAAAACTTTTTTCACATGAACTTTGGACCAATACGGTCAGATTGATCAACCAGATTTTTTTTAAAGTGAAATATAATTTTTTAATAATTTAATCAATATTGCGGTTTTATGCAAATTATTCTTCGGCCTCTAAATCATACATGCAAAGTTACACGTTCATGGCATTTGGCAAAGATGTGGAGGGTTAGTCAAAGTATCACTGAAACCAATTTTATTCCAATCGGCCAAAGGGGGGCGCTATACGAAGCGTCTGAAAATTCAAACTTCAAACGGGCATAAGTCATGACTCGTTTCGTTTGAAGACATGCAACTTGTTACACGCGTGCTTTGACTCAAGCGGAAGACATATGTGTCGTTGTTAAGTAAGCTCCGCCCTTCAATTTTCCGCCATTTTGAGCAGTTTGTAAAACGCGTAAACCCGCTTTTATTCTGGAATTTTCGCGTCACGTGCACAAAACTTTTTTTACGTGAACTTTGGACCGATATCTAAAGATCTGTCAGATCGGATTTCTTTAACATTGAAACATGCTTTTTTAAATAATTCAAACAATATTGCATTTTTATGCAAATTATTCTTCTGCCTCTAAAACATACATGCAAAGTCACATTTTCATGACAAAATAGTGTAGAGGGTTAGTTCAAATATCACTGAAACCAATCTTACCCCAAATGGCCAAAGGGGGGCGCTATATAATTTTGAGCAGTTTGTAAAACGCTTAAACCCGTTTTTATTCTAGGATTTTTTTTGCAATTTGCATGAAACATTCTACACGCAATCTAAGGACCTTTATCTAACATGCCTATGAAGTGCACACAAAGAAATTATAAAATAATAATAATAAATATAGCTGCAAGCAGCGATAAAGTGGCCAAAGCCAAAAACACCTCAAATCATGAACACAGCCTGGGATGTGCGTGAAATCTTGCAAGCACATTCCCAATAGGTCAAGGAACAGATACCAACCTTCTCACATTGGCCTGTTATAGCGCCACCAGCGGGTCAACTTTTGCACAACACATTTTTGGAACAAAATGGACCAATCTTTGACGTCAGTAACGTCAAAGAGAGCACTGCCTGCGATCTTGACATTTTGTGCTTTTATAGCCATTGTTTTCTGGCTTGAAGCGAGCCCACAATTGTTTCGAAGGAACAATATTTTTCTAGTTGTGGGCTCGCCTAAAGGCGAGCACACTCTAGATATTGTCATTGTGGGCTCGCCTATAAGGCGAGCACACTTTAGATATTGTCATTATTTATTTATCTATCAGTCATATAGTAGACGGGAACTTCGGTTCCTTTCTACTCCTACATACTTAGTGAGAAAATGAAAATAAAAACATCAATGTGTTCAGCTTACTGTGGCGCAGTGTGCTATTACTTTTTACAGCAATCGGCCAAATGGTGGCGCTGTAGGAAGCCTTCGAAAGTGCAAACTTTGAACAGGTATAGCTCATGCTGTGTTATACATACAGCCATGAAACCTATATACACTTATGCGTCTCCTCATGCCGAACAACTTTTACCCTCTAACTTTTGACCTCTGACCTTTAGGTCTCCCACAATTTGGAATAATATGAAAAACAGTAAAAATCTATCTCCTCCTGGGTTTCTTTCGTTACGCGCACGAAACTTTTTTCACATGAACTTTGGACCAATACGGTGAGATTGATCAACCAGATTTTTTTTAAAGTGAAATATAATTTTTTAATAATTCAATCAATATTGCGGTTTTATGCAAATTATTCTTCGGCCTCTAAATCATACATGCAAAGTTACACGTTCACGGCATTTGGCAAAGATGTAGAAGGTTAGTCAAAGTATCACTGAAACCAATTTTATTCCAATCGGCCAAAGGGGGGCGCTATACGAAGCGTTTGAAAATTCAAACTTCAAACGGGCATAAGTCATGACTCGTTTAGTTTGAAGACATGCAACTTGTTACACGCGTGCTTTGACTCAAGCGGAAGACATCTGTGTCGTTGTTAAGTAAGCTCCGCCCTTCAATTTTCCGCCATTTTAAGCAGTTTGTAAAACGCGCAAACCCGCTTTTATTCTGGAATCTTCGCGTCACGTGCACAAAACTTTTTTTACTTGAACTTTGGACCAATATCTAAAGATCTGTCAGATCGGATTTCTTCAAAATTGAAACATGCTTTTTTTTATAATTCAATGAATATTGCAGTTTTATGCAAATTATTCTTCTGCCTCTAAATCATACATGCAAAGTAACATGTTCATGGCATTTGGCAAAGATGTAGAGTGTTAGTCCAAATATAACTAAAACCAATCTTACTCCAATTGGCCAAAGGGGGGCGCTATATCATTTTGAGCAGTTTGTGAAACGCTTAAACCCGTTAGGATTTTTTTTCCGCAATTTGCATGAAACATTCTACACACAATCTAAGGACCTTTATCTAATATGCCTATGAAGTGCACACACAAAAAATATACAATAATAATTATAAAAATAGCTGCAAGCAGCGATAAAGTGGCCAAGGCCAAAAACACCTCAAATCATGAACACAGCCTGCAATGTGCGTGAAATCTTGCAAGCACATTCCCAATAGGCCAAGGAACAGATACCACCCTTCTCACATTGGCCTGTTATAGCGCCACCAGTGGGTCAACTTTTGCACAACACATTTTTGGAACAAAATGGACCAATCTTTGACGTCAGTAACGTCAAAGAGAGCACTGCCTGCGATCTTGACATTTTGTACTTTTATAGCCATTGTTTTCTGGCTTGAAGCGAGCCCACAATTGTTTCGAAGGAACAATATTTTCTAGTTATTTCTATACTATACTATATCAAGTTCTCCTCAAAACTTCGGTTCCTTTCTACTCCTACATACTTAGTGAGAAAATGAAAACAAAAACATCAATGTGTTCAGCTTACAGTGGCGACGTGTGCTATTACTTTTTACAGCAATCGGCCAAATGGTGGCGCTGTAGGAAGCCTTCGAAAGTGCGAACTTTGAACAGGTATAGCTCATGCTGTGTTATACATACAGCCATGAAACCTGTATACACTTATGCGTCTCCTCATGCCGAACAACTTTTACCCTCTAACTTTTGACCTCTGACCTTTAGGTCTCCCACAATTCGGAATAATATGAAAAACAGTAAAAATCTATCTCCTCCTGGGATTTTTGAGTTAAGCGCACAAAACTTTTTTCACATGAACTTTGGACCAATACGGTCAGATTGATCAACCAGATTTTTTTTAAAGTGAAACATTATTTTTTAATAATTCACTCAATATTGCAGTTTTATGCCAATAATTCTTTTGCCTCTAAATCATACATACAAAGTTACACGTTCATGGCATTTGGCAAAGATGTAGAAGGTTAGTCAAAATATCACTGAAACCAATCTTATTCCAATTGGCCAAAGGGGGGCGCTATACGAAGCGTTTGAAAATTCAAACTTCAAACGGGCATAAGTCTTGACTCGTTTTGTTTGAAGACATGCAACTTGTTACACGCGTGCTTTGACTCAAGCGGAAGACATCTGTGTCGTTGTTAAGTAAGCTCCGCCCTTAGATTTTCCGCCAATTTGAGCAGTTTGTAAAACGCGTAAACCCGCTTTTATTCTGAAATTTTCGCGTCACGTGCACAAAACTTTTTTTACGTGAACTTTGGACCGATATCTAAAGATCTGTCAGATCGGATTTCTTTAACATTGAAACATGCTTTTTTAAATAATTCAATGAATATTGCATTTTTATGCAAATTATTCTTCTGCCTCTAAATCATACATACAAAGTAGCATGTTCATGGCATTTGGCAAAGATGTAGAGTGTTATTCCAAATATCACTAAAACCAATCATACCCCAATTGGCCAAAGGGGGGCGCTATATCATTTTGAGCAGTTTGTGAAACGCTTAAAACCGTTTTTATTCTAGGATTTCTTTTTAGCAATTTGCATGAAATATTCTACACACAATCTAAGGACCTTTATCTAATATGCCTATGAAGTGCACACACACAAAAAATATAATAATAATTATAAATATAGCTGCAAGCAGCGATAAAGTGGCCAAGGCTAAAAACACCTCAAATCATGAACACAGCCTGCAATGTGCGTGAAATCTTGCAAGCACATTCCCAATAGGTCAAGGAACAGATACCACCCTTCTCACATTGGCCTGTTATAGCGCCACCAGCGGGTCAACTTTTGCACAACACATTTTTGGAACAAAATGGACCAATCTTTGACGTCAGTAACGTCAAAGAGAGCACTGCCTGCGATCTTGACATTTTGTACTTTTATAGCCATTGTTTTCTGGCTTGAAGCGAGCCCACAATTGTTTCGAAGGAACAATATTTTCTAGTTTATCTATCAGGCAGGCAGGCAATCAGTAGACGGGATCTTCGGTTCCTTTCTACTCCTACATACTTAGTGAGAAAATGAAAATAAAAACATCAATGTTTTCAGCTTACAGTGGCGAAGTGTGCTATTATTTATTATAGCAATCGGCCAAATGGTGGCGCTGTAGGAAGCCTTCGAAAGTGCGAACTTTGAACAGGTATAGCTCATGCTGTGTTTGAGGTACAGGCATGAAACCTGTATACACGTATGCGTCTCCTCATGCCGAACAACTTTTAGCCTCTGACTTTTGACCTCTGACCTTTAGGTCTCCCACAATTCGGAATAATATGAAAAACAGTAAAAATCTATCTCCTCCTGGGTTTTTTTCGTTACGCGCACGAAACTTTTTTCACATGAACTTTGGACCAATACGGTCAGATTGATCAACCAGATTTTTTTTAAAGTGAAATATAATTTTTTAATAATTTAATCAATATTGCGGTTTTATGCAAATTGTTCTTCGGCCTCTAAATCATACATGCAAAGTTACACGTTCATGGCATTTGGCAAAGATGTGGAGGGTTAGTCAAAGTATCACTGAAACCAATTTTATTCCAATCGGCCAAAGGGGGGCGCTATACGAAGCGTCTGAAAATTCAAACTTCAAACGGGCATAAGTCATGACTCGTTTCGTTTGAAGACATGCAACTTGTTACACGCGTGCTTTGACTCAAGCGGAAGACATATGTGTCGTTGTTAAGTAAGCTCCGCCCTTCAATTTTCCGCCATTTTGAGCAGTTTGTAAAACGCGTAAACCCGCTTTTATTCTGGAATTTTCGCGTCACGTGCACAAAACTTTTTTTACGAGAACTTTGGACCGATATCTAAAGATCTGTCAGATCGGATTTCTTTAACATTGAAACATGCTTTTTTAAATAATTCAAACAATATTGCATTTTTATGCAAATTATTCTTCTGCCTCTAAAACATACATGCAAAGTCACATTTTCATGACAAAATAGTGTAGAGGGTTAGTTCAAATATCACTGAAACCAATCTTACCCCAAATGGCCAAAGGGGGGCGCTATATAATTTCGAGCAGTTTGTAAAACGCTTAAACCCGTTTTTATTCTAGGATTTTTTTTGCAATTTGCATGAAACATTCTACACGCAATCTAAGGACCTTTATCTAACATGCCTATGAAGTGCACACAAAAAAAATATAAAATAATAATAATAAATATAGCTGCAAGCAGCGATAAAGTGGCCAAAGCCAAAAACACCTCAAATCATGAACACAGCCTGGGATGTGCGTGAAATCTTGCAAGCACATTCCCAATAGGTCAAGGAACAGATACCAACCTTCTCACATTGGCCTGTTATAGCGCCACCAGCGGGTCAACTTTTGCACAACACATTTTTGGAACAAAATGGACCAATCTTTGACGTCAGTAACGTCAAAGAGAGCACTGCCTGCGATCTTGACATTTTGTGCTTTTATAGCCATTGTTTTCTGGCTTGAAGCGAGCCCACAATTGTTTCGAAGGAACAATATTTTTCTAGTTGTGGGCTCGCCTATAAGGCGAGCACACTTTAGATATTGTCATTATTTCTTTATTTATATACTAGTGCAAGTATCAAAAACTTCGGTTCCTTTCTACTCCTACATACTTAGTGAGAAAATGAAAATAAAAACATCAATGTGTTCAGTTTACAGTGGCGAAGTGTGCTATTAATTTTTATAGCAATCGGCCAAATGGTGGCGCTGTAGGAAGCCTTCGAAAGTGCGATCTTTGAACAGGTATAGCTCATGCTGTGTTATACATACAGCCATGAAACCTGTATACACTTATGCGTCTCCTCATGCCGAACAACTTTTACCCTCTAACTTTTGACCTCTGACCTTTAGGTCTCCCACAATTCGGAATTATATGAAAAACAGTAAAAATCTATCTCCTCCTGGGATTTTCGCGTCAAGTGCACAAAACTTTTTTCACATGAACTTTGAACCTATATCTACACAGGCTATGTGGTGAGAAGTTTGTACGTTAAATAATGATTTTTTAATAATTCCATCAATATTGCGGTTTTATGCAAATTATTCTTCGGCCTCTAAATCATACATGCAAAGTTACACGTTCATGGCATTTGGCAAAGATGTGGAGGTTTAGTCAAAGTATCACTGAAACCAATTTTATTCCAATCGGCCAAAGGGGGGCGCTATACGAAGCGTTTGAAAATTCAAACTTCAAACGGGCATAAGTCATGACTCGTTTCGTTTGAAGACATGCAACTTGTTACACGCGTGCTTTGACTCAAGCGGAAGACATCTGTGTCATTGTTAAGTAAGCTCCGCCCTTCGATTTTCCGCCATTATGAGCAGTTTGTAAAACGCGTAAACCCGCTTTTATTCTGGAATGTTCGCGTCACGTGCACAAAACTTTTTTTATGTGAACTTTGGACCGATATCTAAAGATCTGTCAGATCGGATTTTTTTTAAATTGAAACATGCTTTTTTAAATAAATTCAATGAATATTGCAGTTTTATGCAAATTATTCTTCTGCCTCTAAATCATACATGCAAAGTAACATGTTCATGGCATTTGGCAAAGATGTAGAGTGTTAGTCCAAATATCACTAAAACCAATCTTACCCCAATTGGCCAAAGGGGGGCGCTATATCATTTTGAGCAGTTTTTGAAACGCTTAAACCCGTTAGGATTTCTTTTTGCAATTTGCATGAAACATTCTACACACAATCTAAGGACCTTTATCTAATATGCCTATGAAGTGCACACACACACAAAAAAAAAAAAATAATGAATATAGCTGCAAGCAGCGATAAAGTGTCCAAAGCCAAAAACACCTCAAATCATGAACACAGCCTGGGATGTGCGTGAAATCTTGCAAGCACATTCCCAATAGGTCAAGGAACAGATACCAACCTTCTCACATTGGCCTGTTATAGCGCCACCAGCGGGTCAACTTTTGCACAACACATTTTTGGAACAAAATGGACCAATCTTTGACGTCAGTAACGTCAAAGAGAGCACTGCCTGCGATCTTGACATTTTGTGCTTTTATAGCCATTGTTTTCAGGCTTGAAGCGAGCCCACAATTGTTTCGAAGGAACAATATTTTTCTAGTTGTGGGCTCGCCTATAAGGCGAGCACACTCTAGATATTGTCATTATTTATCTATCAGACATATCAAGTTCTCCTCAATACTTTGTCCGCTTTCAACTCCTACATACTTAGTGAGAAAATGAAAATAAAAACATCAATGTGTTCAGCTTACTGTGGCGACGTGTGCTATTACTTTTTGAAGCAATCGGCCAAATGGTGGCGCTGTAGGAAGCCTTCGAAAGTGCGAACTTTGAACAGGTATAGCTCATGCTCTGTTATACGTACAGCCATGAAACCTGTATACACTTATGCGTCTCCTCATGCCGAACAACTTTTACCCTCTAACTTTTGACCTCTGACCTTTAGGTCTCCCACAATTCGGAATTATATGAAAAACAGTAAAAATCTATCTCCTCCTGGGATTTTCGCGTCAAGTGCACAAAACGTTTTTCACATGAACGTTGGACCAATACGGTCAGATTGATCAACCAGATTTTTTTTAAAGTGAAATATAATTTTTTAATAATTCAATCAATATTGCGGTTTTATGCAAATTATTCTTTTGCCTCTAAATCATACATGCAAAGTCACACGTTCATGGCATTTGGCAAAGATGTAGAGGGTTAGTCAAAATATCACTGAAACCAATCTTATTCCAATTGGCCAAAGGGTGGCGCTATACGAAGCGTTTGAAAATTCAAACTTCAAACAGGCATAAGTCATGACTCGTTTCGTTTGAAGACATGCAACTTGTTACACGCGTGCTTTGACTCGAGCGGAAGACATCTGTGTCGTTGTTAAGTAAGCTCCGCCCTTCGATTTTCCGCCATTTTGAGCAGTTTGTAAAACGCGTAAACCCGCTTTTATTCTGGAATTTTCGCTCCACGTGCACAAAACTTATTTTACGTGAACTTTGGACCGATATCTAAAGATCTGTCATATCGGATTTCTTTAAAATTGAAACATGCTTTTTCAAATAAATTCAATGAATATTGCAGTTTTATGCAAATTATTCTTCTGCCTCTAAATCATACATGCAAAGTAACATGTTCATGGCATTTGGCAAAGATGTAGAGTGTTAGTCCAAATATCACTAAAACCAATCTTACCCCAATTGGCCAAAGGGGGGCGCTATATCATTTTGAGCAGTTTGTGAAACGCTTAAACCCGTTAGGATTTTTTTTTTGCAATTTGCATGAAACATTCTACACACAATCTAAGGACCTTTATCTAATATGCCTATGAAGTGCACACACACAAAAAAAATGAATATAGCTGCAAGCAGCGATAAAGTGGCCAAAGCCAAAAACACCTCAAATCATGAACACAGCCTGCAATGTGCGTGAAATCTTGCAAGCACATTCCCAATAGGTCAAGGAACAGATACCACCCTTCTTACATTGGCCTGTTATAGCGCCACCAGCGGGTCAACTTTTGCACAACACATTTTTGGAACAAAATGGACCAATCTTTGACGTCAGTAACGTCAAAGAGAGCACTGCCTGCGATCTTGACATTTTGTACATTTATAGCCATTGTTTTCTGGCTTGAAGCGAGCCCACAATTGTTTCGAAGGAACAATATTTTCTAGTATGCAATTATGCTCGCCTGCACACAATATTTTTCGTCAATTAATGTCCGCCCCCATCATGTCTCATATGCATAGTACTGTATGTATGTATGTTGACGTGTTTCTTTTGCCTTTTTTTCTTTTTTTTAAAAATCTTTAGCTAAGTCTAAATGGTCGAATCAGCTGGTGCGCCTGCGGTCGCTACTCGACCTTAGGGTGAGTAGTGTGTTACTTGTTTATATTTGGTTGCAGATTCCCATCTGAAGACTTTGTGGCTTACAGAACATTTTCATGAAATAAATCTACATGCTTACAATACATGATTGAAGAGCTTTTAGATGACACAATTTTCATTTTCATTGTAATCTTAAATTCTCTTATCTTGTGTGCAGCACCTACGGTCAAGCACCAGCTTGAGTTGATGCAGCTCAAGCTGGAGGCTGAGCGAGACCTTGGGCGTCTGAGGGAGGAAACCATTGCCATCCTGAAGTCTGACAAGCTACGCGTAGCAAGTTTAGCAACAGGTTTTTGATGCCTATAATATCTACTGAGCGAATGAAGAAATCCTTTGTTCCTGCTGCTGTTAGATTCCTTAACGTTAACGTACATCGCTAGCTTGTTTTTGGGAGGGTGTCATGTAATTTGTAAAGTCTGTTATTGTTACTTGGTAAATGGTAAATGGTGCATTTATATAGCGCTTTTATCCAAAGCGCTTTACAGAGATTGTGCATTACATTCACCCATTCACGCACACATTCATACACCGGTGGCGGAGGAAACCATGCAAGGCACCAACCTGCTCACCGGGAGCAATGTGGGGTTCAGAGTCTTGCCCAAGGACCCTTCGACATTAACTCAGGGGGAGCCCGGATTTGAACTGGGAACCCTTCGTGCTCTAATAACGGTTTCTCTACCCCTGAGCTATGCCGCCCTACTTGTTGTGTATTTGTATGTTGGTTATATGTTGTCATTGATTTTGTGTATTTGTATTCGCTCTGGTGGCAAAACATGTTTCCCTTTGGGGACTAAGCAATAAACCCATACCATACCATACCATACCATACCATACCATACCATACACCTCCAGGAGGAGCTTGCCCCAAAAGACGACTTGGTGCGGGACCTAATGAAGAACCAGTCTCTGGACCCGCCATCCAGTTCAGGTGACCCACCATCCAGTTCAGGTGATTAAGGCAGATCCTGCAAATGTCTTCTAAATCCTAACATTCTTTCTGAAAAACGTATGTTGCTATAATAGTGTTCATGTCAAGGACCCCCCAAAAGGTGCCCAAGACCGTGGCCCCACACCACCAAGCCAGTCGGGTTCGTGGTGAGTTTGCTGTGATGAGTAAAGAAAAGTAGCTGATGTACAAGCTCACAGTGCCCCATACTGTGAGCTTGTAGATTGGCTATTTTTGGTGAATTTGCAGTAATCTCAGGCCAGTTGTCCATACTGTGAGCTTGTAGATTGGCTATTTTTGGTGGATTTGCAGTCATCTTAGGCCAGTGGTTCTCAAAGGGTATTCCAGGGACTCACAAGCCCCCAGAACGGCTTGTAAATATTGAAGCAGCCGCCCTACTGGCCAAAGCTGGAATTTCAGGCGGGGTGAAACATACATGCACGAGCATAAGAGCGTGGCGCTGGGGTCTACAATAGGGTTCAATGGACGTCGACGTCGTTCGTGACGTCATTCGTGACGTTTGGCTCCACTGCGTAGTGGAGCCATTCCCCAGAATGCACCTGGATTAGCTACATGCTAGCACGTAGCCGTTGCTTCAAAACGCCACTGAGCACTTGCATTGAAATGATAGTGGGGGCGGGGCTCGTCCGCTCTCTATTTTATATATACTCTATGGGGACTCACTGTGTTCCTTTAGGGAGGTCTAAATTTACCCATACACGTATACATACTCTGCCAGTATACAAATGTAACCATTTGGTTCAATTTGTACTGTCAGAGTATCTTCAAATAAAGTTTGAGAAACACTTTGTTAGGCTTTCAGTGGTCTGTGATGATTATCCATTCTTTAACCCTTAAGTGCTGTTCGGGTCATTTTGACCCGTTTTACATTTTCATTTGGAAAAAAAAGGTAGAAGTTAAAAATGTTTCCACCTGAAACTCACTGGCCTTAAAGATTCTTCTGAGATGAACATGTAAAAAAAATATTTTTGCACTACACCCATGCTACACCCCCCTCATATTTTTTGAACCTTAAGTGCTGTTCGGGTCATTTTGACCCGGAAGCACAGAAATACACAGTATTATGCCAAAACACAGACACACAGTCACCCCCACTTCTAACACCCCCCTTCCGAAGCCCCACTCCGAACCCTCCCCCCCTTCCTATAAGCATGAGCGTTTTTTTTACATGGATTTCAGCTAAATCAGTAAAAACGCCTAGCTCTTTCAGTGTTTAATGTGATATAGCAAAGCAGAAATGCAAACATTTACCAAATATATCATATGAATTGTTTGGTATTGAGTCAAAGTCAATGTATCATGATGATTTGTTAAGTTAAAATTTATATTAGTGTTGTTTTTTTAAACCAAATATCCACCGGGTCAAAATGACCCGAACAGAACGAAGGTGTAGTGAATCTGAACAGAACTTAAGGGTTAAAGTTATACCATGTAACTTTCTTTATAAAACAAATCTTAAAATTGTCCTAACTCTTAAATCGCTAAAGTTTTAGAACACCCACTCCGTTATTTTCAGCTTCTGAAGCCTTCTCTTTATATGTTTTCTATGAGCCGTGAGGGGGGTAGAATTTCGCGGCAAAATTACGTAATCTGCATCATCTGTATACGTTGTGTATACGTTGGCCAATCACATCGCAGATCATACACACATGATACACTACCGGCCAATTACAGTGCATCTTGCGTCTTTTCAGGATATAGCTTGCTTCAACAGCTTTGTTTACGCTGGTCTAAAAGTCTAGCATGTAACTCCCCAACCGCTGCTTGTAGAGGGACACGGGAGACCTCATCTGAAGGCCCGGTCCACGGCGAAAAACGGACACTAGTTGAGCAACTTACACAGTATAGCTTTAAGTAGGTAGAGCAGGGGTGGGCAATTTTGATAATGGAGAGGGCCACTATATTTCCACCTTCACTCCAGAGGGCCACATTGCATATTGCTACCTACTACTTTGTCATTCTAGTTTCTCATACAAAAGAAGCCAAAATAGCTGATCAAAACGCATCGCGCTGCGATGCGTTTTGAGCTTGTAGATGTGTTTGAGCTTGTAGATATGTTGGTTTTAACACATTTAGTGATATACTTATGTTAACTTTATGTCATATGTTAGTCATTAAGCTACCAATATAGACTGACAGAATTAAAGCAGGTCATGTTTGGAATTATAACAGCCGAAATCAATAATATAGCAGTATTCCGGTATTAACCTGCAGGCCACATTAAGTGAAGGTGGCCTCCGGGCCGCCAGTTGCCCATGTATGAGGTAGACTGACATTCTGACTTGGCATGGAAAAACATTTGGTTCATTATTTGTCTTTCAGTGAAAAACTGCAAAGGCATAATAATCCGCCGATACCTTGCTGTCCTGGAAGTCTTCAATGAGGTGCAGTCTATGAAGGCAGCCTTTGAGGATGTCGGCGTGGACCGCAACACCATTGCCAGGACGGCAGCAGTTGCGGAGCTCCACATAGCTGCCCCTGAAGCTTACAAAGCCGTCGGCGAATGGAACGAGAAGACCGAGAAGCTGACCGTCCACGTCCAGAGGTGTCGCGATGCGATCACGCCAGAGATTAGGGCCAGGATCAACGACATGAAGGAGAACGGAGAACTATTGCCCATGTCTTAAATCCACAGCCTTGGGGCACGGTCGCACCACACCCTCTACAGTATTCTACCTGTGAGGGTGGATTCTGCCTATCAGTTTCAATGGGAATTTGCAGATTTCTGCAAAACAACTCAATTCCCATTGAACTGCATTGGCAGAATCTGCCCTCATAGCTAGAATAGAAGTGTTTTGTTGATGGTACAGGTGTCTTGAGGACATCACCAGGTACCATTAAGATGGTATTTGTTTATGTTTTTTTGTTTAATAAATAAAATTTCTAGGTGATAGCTATAAAACTACAGGGGCATTTTGAGGTACAGGGTTTTCTTTATTTTATTGCTGTCCCTTAATTACACTACATATCTTGTTGTATGTAGCTCCCTGTGTGCCAAATATTGGTATGAGACGGTTTGGGATAGTTGTCTCCCATTGTACCATTAGGATGGTAGCAGCAGAGAATGGTTTGAGGTCAGCTCTGGTTCTAGAAGTGAAGTCTTGACATTGGTAGTGTTTAAGTTACCTCTCGCTTTAAGTTACCCCTCGCTTTCAACTCGGTATGAGGTTGGTCAGGTGGTTGATACTATGGTCATGTGGTTGATACTGTTATTAAGAAAAGAAAAACCAAGTGTAATTACTCTTATAAATGACTACTAGCATGTGTCAAAGACACATTACTCTTGTCTCTGTTCCTTTTTTAATATTGAATGTCACTTAACTCTGATGCTATTATAATCATACACTGGCCAATAACCAGTCATTGATGTTGCCACTTTACTTAAAGGTCACTATGTTGAGCTATAAGGTATTATAGTATGTTACAATTATTAATAACCGTTAATAAATGTCGTCACTTTACTTAAAGGTCTAAAGTCATGCTATAGCATATTATAGGTGATTATTATATTTAATAAACACATAAGTTATAATGCATTCTTGACACATTATAGCACTTCACTATGTTCCTTTATAAGTAAGTTATGGTAGTTATGTGCTGTTCCACTTTGCATTATAACGCATTATAACCAGCACTTAATAATGCGTTATACAGGTGCTTAAAAACTGTTAACATTTATAACGAGTGTTATAATGCCTTATAAGCGTGTTAGTGCATTATAAATGAGCTTATAATGCATTATAATGCATCATAAAGGCATCCTTAATATAAAGTGTTACCATAATTTCAGCATAGCCTAAAATAATAGCTCTTTCTCTGCCACCAACAACGCCAACACCAACACACACACACAAATTCATGGTGAGTTGTTTGGGGGTGAACTATTATCCTTTTGAACACGTGTTAACATGTCGTTATGAAAAATGTGTAAATATATCAATATGTCTATTATACATGCATACTGACATACTGTATGATATATTCAGACTGTGACAAAGAAGCTATTTCTTAGAAATATTTAATAAAGTCATGGAGAAGACAGTAATGTAATAAATACACTTTTGAGTTTGGTTATTGTGACAGAATGTTCTAGTAAACAGGAAAGAAAACAGTTGGGTCAGGTTGACCTAAAATGGAGTAACTCA
The DNA here is from genome assembly GCF_963921795.1 of Nannobrachium achirus. Lineage (NCBI taxonomy): Eukaryota > Metazoa > Chordata > Actinopteri > Myctophiformes > Myctophidae > Nannobrachium > Nannobrachium achirus. The sequence goes on from NC_137814.1 coordinate 64,918,685, forward strand.
TCATGAGGTTTTGTGTGCCAAGTTGTAGGACCACAAGAAGTATAAAAATATGCCCACAATCCTATTTCATCAGTCCTGGCTGCATATGGCTACGTTGATATGAATATCCTGCTAATATCTCTGCTTTTCTATCCACCTCCCTACCAACATACAGGTGTTTCATTTGATCCTCTCAAAAAATCTAAAAAAAAGGAGATAAGATATAATCTTCACGGATCCACATTGTCTCATTATTGGAGATCTAAGCGCATTCCACGGGGACTTCGAGTTGATAAAGAGCCTACCCTGGGTAGAAATAACAAAGACTTTTGTAAAAAATGGTGCGAAGTGCTCAACAAATGCTCACTCGACTTAATGCTGCTTATTATTTCATTTCATTTCATTTCAACCTTTATTTTCTCGGTAACAGACTGAGGGCTGGTACCCTCTTTTTCAGCAGTGCCGAGATTACAATACATTTACAGATTACAATGCATTTACAGATTACAATACATTTCACAAAATTATCAAAATAATTCCATCCCATACATTTCTGTAATTTTGTTTCAGTCAGTCACAGTATTATTGTTTTGTGAACTCCCAAAATGTTCACAGGATCTTGCTGTAGATTAAACGCACTGACTGACTTTGCTGTTAAAACAATGTATGTGCATACACACAGTACACACAAGAATGTCATGTTATGCCATTCTCATATAGCCTTATATGATCTAGCCTGTTATACAGTAGATGTATTCTCAGATCATTATAGCCAACCCTTGTTTTCCATAGCTTAGCTAACTAGCCAAAGTTCTGATTGCATGCAGACTCATTTTTGCATGTAGGCTAATCATTTTCATACTTCACCCAATCTGAATAGTCCTATACTGCTTATTTTTCCTCCTATTCTATTTCCTATGTATAGCCTATATGCTTCACTCCTCATGTGCATTTGCTTGAGCACTGCTGCTATTGATTAGTGATTGTATATTCTGCACAACACCTGCACATATTTAAGCTGCTACTAAAAATACAATGTAGTGTTTTATTGTTATACTGTTTTATATTGGCTTGCATGGGAGGCTGGGCTCAAGTCAGAGTTCTGGTGTCTCATTCACTTGCTGGTGATGATGGTGGTCTGCACTTTTTATTATACTGCATTAATAATACAGTAGCTGTATCTGAGTGTGCATGTAATGGATGATTATGTGTAGTGATCATGGTTAGATCAAGCTAGAATTCCTGGACTTTGTTTCAAGAGCTAGCATTGTCAAATTGTTACACCAGACACCACATTTTTGTTTATAGCCTGCTTAGGCTACAATAGTAAAACTAAAAGAGTGAGAAAAAATGGTAAATGGTGTTACAATTTGACAAATAAGGTGAACATGATTGCTGAGGCGATCACGGCTACCGTATCATTGTGAGACATGTCATTCAAACAGTAACAAAGTGTTCCCGGTTGGCCGGTTCTCCGCTTGCATGGGGGGGCCCATACAGATTTCTGGCCTAGAGGCCCAGAATTGCTAGTGAGACGCCCCTGCCCCCAGTGTTCAGGTCCAAGAAAAAGCCGCAAATATGATCAATTATACTGTACACACTGACTAGTTCTCATTTCAAGGCGTATTACTGCCCTCTAGAGGCACAGTCCCACCAGTGCAGTGCAGTCGGCAGCTCAGCTCAGCTGTTCTGAATGAGTTTAATTAATGCGACGCGATAGTGACAAGCAGGCAGGCAGTGGCCTGCCTGCCTTGAAATCTGCGTAAAACAACTGTGTAATTCAGCTCAAGTGGAGGGGATATGTCCCCCCCTCCTCGGGGCAAAAGTGGGGGGGATATCACCAAAAGTGGGGGGGATACCCCAACATTTTTCGCGCGCGCTATGCGCGCGCACATACCTCCCAGATATGTCCCCTTCACTTTTAAAATGCCTCCTGCGCCCCTGCCTCCAGGTAATTACGCATGTAAAGGTTGTCTGAACTGTAACGCTATGATTAAAGGCCAATACTTTTTACACCCTCATACGGGCAAGAAAACTAAAGTTAAAGGAAGAATCACCTGTAGATCAAAATATGTAGTTTATCTTATTAAATGCCCATGTGGCTTTTGCTACATTGGAAAGACAAAAAGAGAGCTGAGAACTAGAATAACGGAACATAAAAGTAATATTAGAACTAAAGATGAAAAATCCCCTATTGCTAGACACTTCAACAGCATAGGACATGACATTTGCACTTTAAAATTCCAAGGTATAGAACTAGTCAATCCCCTAAAAAGAGGAGGGGATAGGGACCGTCTGCTGCTACAAAGAGGCATTTTGGATCCACACTCTGAATACTGTTTACCCTAAAGGACTTAATGAAGAATTGGTGTTGAACTGTTTCCTTTAAATGCTGTTGTAGTATATTGTGTCAGGTAATTTGTATATAATTATTTGTATTTTTGTTTATTGTTTTTTCATTTTATTATTGAAGTCTTTTGTAAATGCACTCAGCTGTTGGCATTTTGTAATCTGTCACTACCTATATACGTCACTTCCTGCCTGTAACCACTCAGTTACACTGATGATGGCGTAGCCGAAACGCGTCTGTGATATCTGCTGCTGCTGAAATAAAAAAAGACTCTTAAAAAGTGAGTGCGGGTTATACCCTTCCTTCATTTGATCCTCCCAGTGAACTATTTTATAGTAGAATGTTTGTTTCCCTTGGTTCACACCAAGGGAAACAAGGGAAAACTGGTGTCTTTTTAAATGACTACGACAACTGAAACTCGTGTCACAATGTGTAACACCGTAAAGGTTATTCTCTCCAGTGTGGAATGTGGATACGCTGTCGTGCCTTCAGACTACTTGACACAATGAAACACTTGTTACACTGGTGACATCAATCAGGTTTTTTCTCCAGTGTGAACAAGCTGGTGTCTCTTCAGGTTAGATGAGTTACTGAAACTCTTGTCACAATGTTCACAGTGAAAAGGTTTTTCTCCAGTGTGAACAACCTGGTGGTTCTTCAGGTAAGATGAACGACTGAAACTCTTGTCACAATGTTCACAGTGAAAAGGTTTTTCTCCAGTGTGAACAACCTGGTGTTTCTTCAGGCTAGATGACTGACTGAAACTCTTGTCACAATGTTCACAGTGAAAAGGTTTTTCTCCAGTGTGGATACGCTGGTGGTACTTCAGGCTAGATGAGACACTGAAACTCTTGTCACAATGTTCACAGTGAAAAGGTTTTTCTCCAGTGTGGACACGCTGGTGTTCCTTCAGGTAAGATGAGGTACTGAAACTCTTGTCACAATGTTCACAGTGAAAAGGGTTTTCTCCAGTGTGGACACGCTGGTGGATCTTCAGGACAGATGAATGACTGAAACTCTTGTCACAATGTTCACAGTGAAAAGGTTTTTCTCCAGTGTGAACACGCTGGTGGTCCTTCAGGTTAGATGACTGACTGAAACTCTTGTCACAATGTTCACAGTGAAAAGGTTTTTCTCCAGTGTGGACATGCTGGTGTCTCTTCAGGTGAGATGAATGACTGAAACTCTTGTCACAATGTTTACAGTGAAAAGGTTTTTCTCCAGTGTGAACACGCTGGTGGCTCTTAAGATTAGATAACTGACTGAAACTCTTGTCACATCCTTTACAGTGAAAAGGTTTTTCTCCAGTGTGAACACGCTGGTGTCCCTTCAGTTCAGATGGGTTTTTGAAACTCTTGTCACAATGTTTACAGTGAAAAGATTTTTCTCCAGTGTCTCCTTAGAGAGAGAGAGAGAGAGAGAGAGAGAGAGAGAGAGAGAGAGAGAGAGAGAGAGAGAGAGAGAGAGGAGTAGGGACAGAGGGGAAAGAGAGGAGAGAAGGGGAGAGGCAGGTTAAACTGGTGAGTATACAATGATGGGAAATTACGGCTTAGCTGTTCATATATATTTGTAATCAACCTCTTTTATATTATAACAACTCTCAGTTTATTTCCCCCACACATACAAGTCCTGTCCCAGTGTCTAACACTGACTGACCTCCACTGGTCTCCTCCCAATCGTCACTGTCTTCAGTGACTTCAGAGTCAGATTCAAGCTCCACTTCAACTTCAGAACGGTGCAAAGAGATGTCTTCATCATGGACTTCACTTTTCACTGCTGGTAACACCGACGTTGACCCCTCAGGCTCCTCTGGTCTTTGAAGTTTCTCCTCCTGTTCCTCTTTAATGTGTGGAGGCTCTGGTTCCTCCTGTTCCTCTTTAATATGTGGAGGCTCTGGTTCTTCCTGTTCCTCCTTAATGTGTGGAGGCTCTGGTTCCTCCTGTTCCTCTTTAATGTGTGGAGGCTCTGGTTCCTCCTGTTCCTCCTTAATGTGTGGAGGCTCTGGTCCCTCCTGTTCCTCCTTAATGTGTGAAGGCTCTGGTTCCTCCTGGAGCAGACTGGAGCTCCTCTCCTGATCAGGAGAATCCTCCTCTTTACACACAACCATGTGCAGGATGTCTAGGAGCAGAAAAACAACATGATAAGATTCATTCTCTAACACAGAGAACTAGGGCATTCACCAAATATTCGAATATCAAAGTCACTATTTGACGTTGTTCACTGAAGTCGAATATTTGCTTATTTAATTTTTTTTCTAGTTTTCACTTTAAAAAATATATAGTTTATAAAGCTTGGCGAGATAGGAAGGAAGTCATAAGAATGCATTGGCAATGCCCCTGGTGGATGCATTTGTTAAAGGACAACTTTGTTTTTTTACAACAAGGGTTCATATTTTAGATTGTAATTAGAGAAAAGAAAAAGTGAGTGTTAAAATGTTTTCATTCGCTTCGTTCTATTGTTTTATCGCGTTTAGTGTGCTAAAATGTGGGGCATATGTACGCAATGGGGCATGTGTACAAGTGGCTAAATATGTATTTTTGACACAATAAGCCAGCAGTTTCTTTATTGCTATTTACAGTAACACTTCTAGACCCCATAAGTCACATCCAACCATGAAAGGTTGCATTGTATCTTGGGAATTAGGGGTGTGCGATATTATCGATATGGCAATACATCGCGATCATGTATTTGGCGATACTGTATCGATCATTCAGGCCGTCCTATCGCGATACTTTTGGAGAAAAAAAAAGAACATAACATGCGGTAATCAATGGGCTCTAATCCTCGCTCTGTGTGTGTGTGTGTGTGTGTGAGAGAGAGAGAGAGAGAGAGAGAGAGAGAGAGAGAGAGAGAGAAAGAGAGTGGAATCAGTGGAGGTAGGAGTGTGTGTGTGTGTGTGTGTGTGTGTGTGTGTGTGTGTGTGTGTGTGTGTGTGTGTGTGCGCGCGCGCGCGCGCGCGTGCGCGCGTGTGAGTGACTCACGTCTCACGTTGAACAAGAACAACAAACGATAATTCCAAATAAAGTCCATGGCCATGGGAGTAGTAGATATGGACAACACTTGTTGAACCTGGCACTTGTTGTCCAGGATAGCAGTTTTAGTTCCCTTAAAACGACAAGTTCTACCGGAGCTAGCTTAGCATTAGCCTGACTGACGGTAGAAGGGAAGGGACAGGGAGTAGTCCAGTAATTTTAGGCCAAAATTAGGCTAAACCTAAAACAAATTGCAAACAAAAGTAGCAAACTCAACTGATTTTGTATCCTCATTATGTCCTTAGTGAGAGAAAAAAGTCCTTGGGACTTTTCTTCCCTCACTAAGGACATAATGAGGATACAGAATTTTTTAATTTTTTTTGCTACTATTGCAATTTGTTTTAGTTTTTTCATATAATGACTGGACTAGAGGGAGTGTTGCCTTTCTTGCGAGAGAAACAAGCAAACAGAGCAAAAGTGTTGCCTTTCTTGCGAGAGAAACAAGCAAACAGGTATATAAAACAAAAACATCTTTGGCAGCCACTAATACATTTCTTGACTCTCTTCTCCTCCAAATTAATTTGCCTAAATTAAATAGGCCTATTATTGCGACCATAGGTCGCATTTACTACAGAAACCTCCACAGGCTTTCTGTCTGTCAGTCAGTCACACGTCAGACGTCACACTTTTTCCCTGCTCATATCTCCGCAACCGTTGACCCGATCCATGCCAGATTTTGCACACACACTCCTTGACTGCCAAACAACCTCCAAGGAACCCCGGAGCCCCAGGGACCCTCAGGTCCCTGGGGGACCCCCAGGTGTAAAAAATGACCAAATGTGCAAAAATGACCAAATGACCACTGCTCCAGAACGGATGCAAAAGTGCTGGCGCCCCCAGTGGAGGACCCCCTGCCACTGCAGCGCACATAAAATGCCATAACTCGGGCTAGGAGCGTCCGGGAGAGCCGGGGCCGGTACCTATTCGTCCGCCAAGGCAACGCGGACACCCCACCCCTCATTTCTCACATGGCCCTATTCTAGCGCCACCTTCAGGCCGATTTTTAAAACACATTTTTGGACACTGCTCCTACAGTTTTTGCCCTAAAATCACGAATATCACTACACAGCATGTCTACACTCATGTCATCAACATGGATCAGGAAGATTTTGGAAAAACAAATGTTTGCCCTATTTGTGGAGATAAGCCACCTACGGTCGCTTATCTCCCGATTAGGGAGTCTTACTGGTTGAATATAATTGAAAGAGAGTGACATGGTGTGTGTTTTGCCTTGAAAATATTCAATGGCAATATTGCCTGTCTGAATGGCAAACTTTTTTTTCATTAGGAGGAATTTCCAATGTTCAGTTAAATCAATGTATGTATTTTAAGCTCTACAAAATTTGTTTTAATTCTTTTGAATTTTGCAATATATCGCAATAGTATCGTATCGCAATAGTATCGCAATGTATCGTGATGTATTGTATCGTGAACCAAGTATCGTGATGAGTATTGCATCGCGAGATTCTTGCCAATATCCACCCCTATTGGGAATGGGCTTATTCTGTGTAAAATGACATATTTAGCCACTTGTACGCATGCCCCCAACCACTGAAATAAGAATCTCTAAAACAATAGAAAGAAGTAAATGAAATAATTTTAACACTCATCTTTTATTTTCTTTAATTACAATCTAAAATATGAACCCTTGTAGTAAAAAACTAAAGTTGTCCTTTAATGCTCTATACCAAAGTTCTCCAAACCTTTTTAGGCCGTGACCCCCAAAATAAACATATTTGAACTGGGGACCCCCACCCTGACAAGCACTTGGAATTGTAGGTATTACATTTATTGTGACTCGGTTCCGCAGATAAATATTGTGAAAATAGCAGATCTACAGGCATGTAGATCGGCTATTTTCACAATGTTCGCCTTGCTTACTTAATATTTGACAGTTTGGCCAGACCTGTGGAATAATCGACAATTCGAATACTTTGAGGTCGAATCATTCGAATAATTCTGCCCATTTAAAATATATGTACCTAATCGTGACTCTTAGTTACATTGATAAGGTCCATGTGAACTAGTTTGTTGAAGCTTATTCATTATGATGAGCGTGATCGCTATCACCTACCGCGGCCGTACCGGGCGAATGCCGTGTCGCGCAGAGCGGACAGTTGTTGAAAGCCACATTCAACATTCTCCACTGCACAAACTCCACCCCCGATAGCAAAAAGTGAATGTTTTTTTCTGGTTGGCCAGTCAGGGAGTCTCAGGGACCAATCAGAAGGCTGACAAACGGTGTATTCCAATATCCGAACACACATTACCAAAATACCCACAGATATAAAGAGCTAGATGCCTCGTTCGCCTCTGCAGTTAATTGGAGTGATGTGCAAAAGTTCTAGTCTGGACTTCCTGGAAAAAACTAAGGGAACGCTTTCAGTCAAAGTGACTACTGACCAATCTCAGCGTGTCTTTTCCGTGACTTATCCAAGGACCACAATTCAATTCAACAGAGCTAGTTCCGATGTTGCGCTGCTCAGCTGTTCTTACAGGCTACATACGTAAAGACCAGCCCCCACCTGTCTCTGATTGGCTTACCGACTTCCGTATGTGTGACGCACACGGAAGCAATGAACACGGAAGTGACGAAGATTCCCTTAGATGCTCAATGCATACGCCCCCTAGCCGAAGGAGGCGTCTACCTTTCTATGTCAATGAAAATACCGGCCCCCTGCTGCCTCTGATTGGCCTAGCTAAACCATGCTGACCTGCCGAACTTCCGTTTCTGTGACGCAAGCGGAAGCTGCCCTCCCGCCTCGTGGTGCAGATGCCCCAGACCCAAGGAGGCGTCTACCTTTCTGTGTCTATGGATACACCCCAGACCCAAGGAGGCGTCTACCTTTCTATGTCTATGGATACACCCCAGACCCAAGGAGGCGTCTACCTTTCTATGTCTATGGATACACCCCAGACCCAAGGAGGCGTCTACCTTTCTGTGTCTATGGATACACCCCAGACCCAAGGAGGCGTCTACCTTTCTATGTCTATGGATACACCCCAGACCCAAGGAGGCGTCTACCTTTCTGTGTCTATGGATACACCCCAGACCCAAGGAGGCGTCTACCTTTCTATGTCTATGGATACACCCCAGAGCCTAAGGAGAAGTCTACCTTTCTGTGTCTATGGATACACCCCAGACCCAAGGAGAAGTCTACCTTTCTGTGTCTATGGATACACCCCAGACCCAAGGAGGCGTCTACCTTTCTGTGTCTATGGATACACCCCAGACCCAAGGAGGCGTCTACCTTTCTGTGTCTATGGATACACCCCAGAGCCTAAGGAGAAGTCTACCTTTCTGTGTCTATGGATACACCCCAGACCCAAGGAGGCGTCTACCTTTCTGTGTCTATGGATACACCCCAGACCCAAGGAGGCGTCTACCTTTCTATGTCTATGCAGGAGAACACGTGATCACAAGACTTTCTCCACGTTTACTTCCTGTTTATTAAATTTGGGGAAAAGCCTGTGGGCCCCTTCCATGCCCTATCCCTTATCCCTAAAACTTATTTGCCTTTTTTTTATTTTAAAAGGAAGGGTAAGTGATTTCATTCCATTCAAATAATAACAAAATATGTCTATGTTCTGATAGTACTAGTTACTCTAGAGTGTTTGGTCCATATTTGGACTATTTAGAACTGTTTCCTCCAATCAGGATAGAGTGGGGGCGGGCCTTACATGCACCAAGGCCTGCCACTACTTGATCATGATTGGAGGAAGGCCCCCGCCTGTCACCTACATGAAAACTGAAACTTAAAGTTGTACTATGTAACTTTTTTTATAAAACAAATCTTAAAATTCTCCTAACTATTAAATCACAAAAGTTTTAGAAGATCCGCGCCGTGAATTTCAGCCTGTAAAGCCTTCTCTATATATGTAAACTGTGATCCTTGCCGGGGACCGGATCTCGCGCCAAAATTGCGTCATCACACTACCGGCCAATCACAGCGAGGGTTATACAACTGCCGGCCAATCACAGCGCATCTTGAAGTGGGGTCGCTATGGCTGCCATATTTGTTGTCACCCGTTTGTACCATCCCGTCTCTAGGTAATTTCGCCTACCAGGCAGGGTGAAGGAGTCCGTATCTCTGGAATTACTGAACGCACAGGAACAAGGGACCCCTCTAAAGATAGATCTCAGCGAGGTGGAGGCAGACGCTATAGGGCTAATGACCACTAGTTGGGCATCTTACACAGTATAGCTTTAAGTGAAAGGTCACTTACCTTACCTTTCAAACATCAGATCTACAAGCTCACACCGTGTCAATGTAGATTGGCTATTTGAAGTATTTAAAAATGTTTTGCTAAATAGTAAAAAAAAGAATATAATAAAGCAAAGATGTTTTTGGAAAAGGCATGGACAAAACAAATGCTCTCTATCTCCTCTCCTGTTCTCTTCCATTTTGGACAGACATGCTATATTCAACAGCCCATAATTAGTTTGTTTTAATTCTTTTTTTTTATCCCAAAATGTTTCACCCAGAGCCAATTAGCCCTTTGCTAAGCCCCTCCCCAACCTGTCCTTGTCCAATACCACGTTAGCAACGAGTTACGAGAGGAGCGCTGGCAAGCCTTGCTTCTCACGCATTGACTTGCAGGTTGCTTTTTCACATGTAAATAATCGATCGTTTCAGCAGGGCTCGAGACTAAGGGAATCCCGACGTCCCAGGGACTTAAAATTATATATTTGGGACGCAAATTATTCTCCCCTGGGACGCAGACGGGACGTAGAGGATTTTTTGAGCAAACGGCGCATATCAATGTCACTGCTCAAACCACGGTGTGCAAACTCGCAGCATGCATAGACTCACAGAAAATGAATATGATGTAAACAGAACGTTTAAGAAGTTACCACAGGCAGTGCCGATCATCATTTTCAGGTAGAACTTATTTTAGTTGCTAAAATGCTACTCTATTTGAACTTTTGAACAGATTAACCAGCAGAATGAGGCAGAGAACAGACTGTCAATCTGGGTTACAACTAGTGGAAAATAGCCGATCTACAAGCTGTGGCTGAGAGATAAATCTTAGCATCCCCGCCCCCTGCTTCGCCAAAGAGTAACGTTATATGATTTGGATTGTGATTATTAATGAAAATGTAAAACGGAACGCGATGTCAACGCACCAAGCACATACACATAGCCTACGTTTAGTGAGCAGTACGAGCAGTTGTCTGAATATAGAAGTAGGACACATTGTAATTAAATCAACGGTTTGTTTAACCTTTGTCATCTCTATAAACCTACAGCCTATTCCCAAATACAAGACGTTATGTTCGTCTACTCTAATCAACTTCATCACAACCAGCCGTGCAAGCTGGCATTCATTTCACAGAGTTCCCGTGCTGTGTGGTGGCTTATTTTCTCCAGTAATCACCTCTTATTTAACTCTCAAAAACAACCGGTCCGCTCATAATAAATAACTCCATTTCGGCTACAGTTCATCTGAACCGCTTGCTGTGAAGCACAACGGACGGTCGGACCCAAAAAGCAGACTGCACTGCACGCGTCTCTCCACTCGATGAAGCATGGATGGCACTGGTTATACTTCTTTCAGTACGACGGTGTTGAGCGGTGCGGTGAGCATATAGACGATCTAAAAGCTCTCAAAGCCCCGAGGATGCGACCAATTGTAGGCTTGTAGATTAACGCGCAACACGTTCGTACGGACAAAGTACAAACCCAGTTTTACCGTAATTCCTCCAACAGTCGTGCATGATTGGTTCTTTAGTTTACCGTATATGACAATCACACCTGCAAACTGGCTGAGGTAAGATTTTTAGAAGTCACAAATGACAGTATAAAAATAGAAAGGATTGTCAAGCCAATTTCACCAGCAACAACAACAACAATATAATAACAACAATAACAATAATAATAAATATTATTATAATAGTAATAATCAAAGTCGTGTACACTGTAGGGAGCTACAATGGAAAAAACTATGGCTCGTGGACCAACCGGTGACTTTGTACACGACTTCGTACATTTCCCATAGATTCTATGGGACTTGACCACTTGCTCCTGCCCTTCGTGTACACGGTCTGTGCCGTCTATAGTTTCTTAATGGGGGGCAGCAGAGAGCCATATGTACACAGGCCCTAGGTGGTGTCCACGACCAGTAGTTTTACATGAACCCTCAGAGGGACACTGTGGGCTTATCAAGTGGTCCGTGGTGGTTCTCAAAGTGAGGTCGGGGGACCCTCAGAGGGACACTGTGGGCTTATCCATACCTTGGCTACAGGGGGGAAATAATTAAATGTACTTTTCATCGTGCCTGTTGCTAAGGTATGGCAACATGATTGGTGTCTTGCAAGACACCAGTCATGTTGCCATACCTTAGCCTTTCCTGAACTGACGCCGCTGTGAACATGTGTACACAGCCAGCATATTACTCAATGCCAAACTTTGCACACACACTCCTTGCCTGCCAATCCACAACCTCCACCCCTCCAGGGACCCCCAGGGCTTATCTCCCGATTAGGACACTTTCCAGCATAGTGACATGCAGAACAAACTGTCCATATAGTATGGTTTACATAAAAGTCAGTTGTCTTTCACACACACAAACACACACACACACACACACACACACACACACACACACATATATATATATATATACATATATATATATATATATATATATATATATTTCATTTATTTATTTCATAAATATTTTTCATCACAATTGGGTTTGTGGGGAGCCATCCCTGCTTCAAGCTGTCACAGCACGGCACCAACACTTCAAACTAGTTAAAAAACCCAATACAGCAGATCTACAAGCACCTCACAGATCTACAAGCACCTCGCACATGCCAGGGACAGAGTAGGTTGGCCTGCATAAGCCTTGCTGTCAACACACTATACTACACCACTCAGGCCACCAAGCCAGGTGTGGTCAATTAGTGCCTTCTTTTGATCAGTGGCTTCTGCTTGATGAGTGGCACCAGTCTGTCTTTGTTCCCTGGTCAGTCAAGTTCACTGGGAGAGAATGTTTCAGATCAGTGCAAGTGTATTTGTTTTCCATTTGGACTTACTGTGTTTTGTTGGTACAGTATGCGTGCGACTAACTAATATTTCTGATAATTCCAATTTGTTTGTTGTTTAATTAGCCGGATTGTGAATGCCCTGCATTTTTCTTTCATCTTTAGAACCACACGTGTGTAACAAAACAGAGTGGTGATCATTTGGTGTGGGTGAAGAGAAGAAAAACATTTCATTAAAGGAGTAGTTCACCCCCAAAGTGACTTTTTTTCTATTGAACTCAAGTCTCCATGGCGTGAGTAATACATTGAAAAAATAAGTCATTTTGGGGGTGAACTACTCCTTGAATGTCAGTTTTGTGGTGTTTTGACTGGACACCCTGAGGATATTGCCAGATAGATAGACAGACAGACAGACAGACAGACAGACAGACAGACAGACAGACAGACAGACAGACAGACAGACAGACAGAGAATTGTAGGCCTTGCATTTATTTGACTTGGTTCCAACAGATGGCGAAAATAGCTAATCTTCAAGCTCACAATGCCTCACTGTTTGGACAAAGAGTTGAGGCGTTACATTTTGTAAAACACGGCCTTGTGAAAATAGCAGATCTACATGCTCACAACACCTCACAACGCAGTCCGGCGTGAGCATGTAGATCTGATATTTTCACAATTTCTGCCCCTAATATTTAATTTATCATTTTAAAAGTATTAAAAAGTCCTTAAATTGTCTCTTTAGAAATGTGCAGATAGCCTCTGTATACTGTTGAGTGGAAAAACAATGTTTCACATTAAGCTAAACATTTGGGACCACCCAAGATCATTTGGAGACCCCTCTAGGGGTCCCATAGTTGAACCACTGACTTATAAGGGGAGTATGGAGACCCCTCTAGGGGTCCTATAGTTGAACCACTGACTTATAAGGGGAGTATATGAGGCTGGATCCGTCTGGAACACTGCACTAGGCTCTCGCCAGCTCTGTAGCTCTCCACACTTGAACAGTTGTGTCCTTAAATTCAATTATAATAATTAACCCCTGTATATACGGGCAATAGTTTTACATGACTTTGTGTACACAGCCAATAGTTTTACATGAACATGTTCAGGCTTTAGTACTGTACTGTCTCGTGTAGCCCAACAGAGCCCATCACAGCACAACACGGCCCACCAGAGCCCAATACAGCCTACCAGAGCCCAATAGACTCCAGCAAACCTAAGTCCAGCCCAGTCCTGCCCAATAGGAGTATAGACCAGGGAAGGGGGGTAGTTAGATGACTGCACCAGACTCCACCAGGCTGCTCCATGCTCCAGCCAGCTCTGTAGATCCTGTGTACACGGCACTCCTAACTCGAAAGGTCAAGGAAAAGGGTCGTTTTAGGCGTCAAAACAGGCCCTTTGTCCTTAAAATGAATAAAAAAATCAAAAAAATATGTTTTGTTTCAGGCAGGACACACGTTTCATATTTGAAGCATGCCCGATCTGATGGAATGGGTTTCGTGTCTCTCCGACACTTTGAACCCTTTACGATTGCGAAAAAGACACCGAAACCCGGATTTTTGTCCTTAAAATCAATAAAAAAATCTAAAAAAATCTGTTTGTTTTACGCAGGAAACACTTTTCATATTTGAAGGATGCCTGATCCGATGGAATGGGTTTCGTGTCTCTCCGACACTTTGAACCCTTTATGATTGCGAAAAAGACACGAAATTTGCACGCCACCAACACGATTACACATTCTTTCGGATAAAAGACACTTATTCTGACTTACTTTTTGACGCTGAATCCAACAAACCCGGTCTCGTGTCTCTACGACACTCCTAACTCGAAAGGTCAAGGAAAAAGCCACTGTGTACACAGGCAATAGTTTTACATGACTTTGTGTACACGGCCAATAGTTTTACATGAACATGTCTAGGCTTTAGTACTGTACTGCCTCGTATAGCCCAACAGAGCCCAGCACAGAACAGCACAGCCCATCAGAGCCCAATACAGCCCCCCAGAGCCCAACAGAGTCCAGCAAACCTAAGTCCAGCCCAGTCCTGCCGAGTAGGAGTATAGACCGGGGAAAGGGGGTAGTTAGATGACTCCACCAGGCCATTACTGTCCAGATCTGGCTTGAATAGGCCAGACCAGGGTAGACAGGACTGCACCAGACTCCACCAGGCTGCTCCAGCCAGCTCTGTAGATCCTTGCACATGCGATTAACCACTGTGTACACGGGCAATAGTTTTAAGTTTTACATGAACCCTCAGAGGGACACTGTGGGCTTATCAAGTGGTCCATGGCCGGTTCTCAAAGTGAGGTCGGGGGGCCCACAGTGTCCCTCTGAGGGGACACGGCACAGACCGTGTACACGAAGGGCAGGAGCAAGTGTTCAAGTCCCATAGAATCTATGGGAAATGTACACAGGCGTGTACAAAGTCACCAGTAGTTTTACATGAACCCTCAGAGGGACACTGTGGGCTTATCAAGTGGTCCATGGTCGGTTCTCAAAGTGAGGTCGGGGACCCTCAGAGGGACACTGTGGGCTTATCAAGTGGTCCATGGTCGGTTCTCAAAGTGAGGTCGGGGGACCCTCAGAGGGACACTGTGGGCTTATCAAGTGGTCCATGGTCAGTTCTCAAAGTGAGGTCGGGGGACCCTCAGAGGGACACTGTGGGCTTATCAAGTGGTCCATGGTCGGTTCTCAAAGTGAGGTCGAGGGACCCTCAGAGGGACACTGGGCTTATCAAGTGGGAGCACAAAGTTGGTGAGGGGGGTACTAGCTATAGTAGGATGATCAGGCTTGTCGAGGCCAAAGGGTGTACTAGAGTCTTAATAGGCACCATTAGGTTGTTCTAGGCCGTTGTCTGCCCTTTAGCTGCTCACACAATTGAGACCAAACACTGTGTACAGGAGGAGCCTTAGTTTGTGTGTACATGACCAATAGTTTTAAATGGATATTTCTAGTCCATCGCACACCGCTGCCTTGTTCACCCTTGGTTGGTTCGTCTTTGTTTGGGAAGGAGGGACTTTGAGGATGTACCTCACTTTGAGAACCGACCATGGACCACTTGATAAGCCCACAGTGTCCCTCTGAGGGTCCCCCGATCTCACTTTGAGAACCGACCATGGACCACTTGATAAGCCCACGGTGTCCCTCTGAGGGTCCCTCGACCTCACTTTGAGAACCGACCATGGACCACTTGATAAGCCCACAGTGTCCCTCTGAGGGTCCCCCGACCTCACTTTGAGAACCGACCATGGACCACTTGATAAGCCCACAGTGTCCCTCTGAGGGTTCATGTAAAACTACTGGTGACTTTGTACACGCCTGTGTACATTTCCCATAGATTCTATGGGACTTGAACACTTGCTCCTGCCCTTCGTGTACACAATCTGTGCCGTGTCCCCTCAGAGGGACATTGTGGGCCCCCCGACCTCACTTTGAGAACCGGCCATGGACCACTTGATAAGCCCACAGTGTCCCTCTGAGGGTCCCCCGACCTCACTTTGAGAACCGACCATGGACCACTTGATAAGCCCACAGTGTCCCTCTGAGGGTTCATGTAAAACTACTGGTGACTTTGTACACGCCTGTGTACATTTCCCATAGATTCTATGGGACTTGAACACTTGCTCCTGCCCTTCGTGTACACGGTCTGTGCCGTGTCCCCTCAGAGGGACACTGTGGGCCACCGACCTCACTTTGAGAACCGACCATGGACCACTTGATAAGCCCAGTGTCCCTCTGAGGGTCCCCCGACCTCACTTTGAGGACCGACCATGGACCACTTGATAAGCCCACAGTGTCCCTCTGAGGGTCCCCGACCTCACTTTGAGAACCGACCATGGACCACTTGATAAGCCCACAGTGTCCCTCTGAGGGTTCATGTAAAACTACTGGTGACTTTGTACACGCCTGTGTACATTTCCCATAGATTCTATGGGACTTGAACACTTGCTCCTGCCCTTCGTGTACACGGTCTGTGCCGTGTCCCCTCAGAGGGACACTGTGGGCCCCCCGACCTCACTTTGAGAACCGGCCATGGACCACTTGATAAGCCCACAGTGTCCCTCTGAGGGTCCCCCGACCTCACTTTGAGGACCGACCATGGACCACTTGATAAGCCCACAGTGTCCCTCTGAGGGTCCCCGACCTCACTTTGAGAACCGACCATGGACCACTTGATAAGCCCACAGTGTCCCTCTGAGGGTTCATGTAAAACTACTGGTGACTTTGTACACGCCTGTGTACATTTCCCATAGATTCTTTGGGACTTGAACACTTGCTCCTGCCCTTCGTGTACACGGTCTGTGCCGTGTCCCCTCAGAGGGACACTGTGGGCCCCCCGACCTCACTTTGAGAACCGGCCATGGACCACTTGATAAGCCCACAGTGTCCCTCTGAGGGTACATGTAAAACTTAAAACTATTGCCCGTGTACACAGTGGTTAATCGCATGTGCAAGGATCTACAGAGCTGGCTGGAGCAGCCTGGTGGAGTCTGGTGCAGTCCTGTCTACCCTGGTCTGGCCTATTCAAGCCAGATCTGGACAGTAATGGCCTGGTGGAGTCATCTAACTACCCCCTTTCCCCGGTCTATACTCCTACTCGGCAGGACTGGGCTGGACTTAGGTTTGCTGGACTCTGTTGGGCTCTGGGGGGCTGTATTGGGCTCTGGTGGGCTGTGCTGTTCTGTGCTGGGCTCTGTTGGGCTATACGAGGCAGTACAGTACTAAAGCCTAGACATGTTCATGTAAAACTATTGGCTGTGTACACAAAGTCATGTAAAACTATTGCCCGTATATACAGGGGTTAATTATTATAATTGAATTTAAGGACACAACTGTTCAAGTGTGGAGAGCTACAGAGCTGGCGAGAGCCTAGTGCAGTGTTCCAGACGGATCCAGCCTCATATACTCCCCTTATAAGTCAGTGGTTCAACTATGGGACCCCTAGAGGGGTCTCCATACTCCCCTTATAAGTCAGTGGTTCAACTATGGGACCCCTAGAGGGGTCTCCAAATGATCTTGGGTGGTCCCAAATGTTTAGCTTAATGTGAAACATTGTTTTTCCACTCAACAGTATACAGAGGCTATCTGCACATTTCTAAAGAGACAATTTAAGGACTTTTTAATACTTTTAAAATTATAAATTAAATATTAGGGGCAGAAATTGTGAAAATATCAGATCTACATGCTCACGCCGCCCTGCGTTGTGAGGTGTTGTGAGCATGTAGATCTGCTATTTTCACAAGGCCGTGTTTTACAAAATGTAACGCCTCAACTCTTTGTCCAAACAGTGAGGCATTGTGAGCTTGAAGATTAGCTATTTTCGCCATCTGTTGGAACCAAGTCAAATAAATGCAAGGCCTACAATTCTCTGTCTGTCTGTCTGTCTGTCTGTCTGTCTGTCTGTCTGTCTGTCTGTCTGTCTGTCTATCTGGCAATATCCTCAGGGTGTCCAGTCAAAACACCACAAAACTGACATTCAAGGAGTAGTTCACCCCCAAAATGACTTATTTTTTCAATGTATTACATCGCCATGGAGACTTGAGTTCAATAGAAAAAAAGTCACTTTGGGGGTGAACTACTCCTTTAATGAAATGTTTTTCTTCTCTTCACCCACACCAAATGATCACCACTCTGTTTTGTTACACACGTGTGGTTCTAAAGATGAAAGAAAAATGCAGGGCATTCACAATCCGGCTAATTAAACAACAAACAAATTGGAATTATCAGAAATATTAGTTAGTCGCACGCATACTGTACCAACAAAACACAGTAAGTCCAAATGGAAAACAAATACACTTGCACTGATCTGAAACATTCTCTCCCAGTGAACTTGACTGACCAGGGAACAAAGACAGACTGGTGCCACTCATCAAGCAGAAGCCACTGATCAAAAGAAGGCACTAATTGACCACACCTGCCTTGGTGTGTTGACAGCAAGGCTTATGCAGGCCAACCTACTCTGTCCCTGGCATGTGCGAGGTGCTTGTAGATCTGTGAGGTGCTTGTAGATCTGCTGTATTGGGTTTTTTAACTAGTTTGAAGTGTTGGTGCCGTGCTGTGACAGCTTGAAGCAGGGATGGCTCCCCACAAACCCAATTGTGATGAAAAATATTTATGAAATAAATAAATGAAATATATATATATATATATATATATATATATATATATATATATGTATATATATATATATATGTGTGTGTGTGTGTGTGTGTGTGTGTGTGTGTGTGTGTGTGTTTGTGTGTGTGTGTGTGAAAGACAACTGACTTTTATGTAAACCATACTATATGGACAGTTTGTTCTGCATGTCACTATGCTGGAAAGTGTCCTAATCGGGAGATAAGCCCTGGGGGTCCCTGGAGGGGTGGAGGTTGTGGATTGGCAGGCAAGGAGTGTGTGTGCAAAGTTTGGCATTGAGTAATATGCTGGCTGTGTACACATGTTCACAGCGGCGTCAGTTCAGGAAAGGCTAAGGTATGGCAACATGACTGGTGTCTTGCAAGACACCAATCATGTTGCCATACCTTAGCAACAGGCACGATGAAAAGTACATTTAATTATTTCCCCCCTGTAGCCAAGGTATGGCAGCTGCCATAGCTTGCCATACCCAATTGACGCCCCTGCATGTTCACCTCCAGTAGGTTGGGAAAGTAGCCTGCCACCCTGTGGAAATAGGCTTGAACTGCAAGATAGGACCCTAAAACAAAGAAAATGGAATAAAAAAGCATCCGTAAGACGGATGGGCGAACAAGTGGTGTCCATACGTAGATGGGGTCCCAGAGGACATGTAGAGCCCACCCCCTTATTTTTCACGCCCCCAGGGAACACACAGCGGGGTTTGGAAATTTGTCGTGTACACCAGCCCTAGGACCTCGGCTTCGTGGACCGATTTAACGATAGGGGTAATACTAATAGACCTGCAATAATTTTTAATTTTTTTATTATTCTTTGGGATGGATTACATTCATTTGGGGACGGTTCAATTTGTATTTTGGGACGGTCCCGGGACGTAGGTGAAAAAAGTTAGTCTGGAGCCCTGCGTTTCAGGAGGAAAAGCTTCAGAAGTTTTTTGATTCATTGATTGATTGAAGAATTTATCATAAGTTTTGCAATAGAAAAAAGTACAGTTTCATGACAGCACAAATCACTTGTACAATGTCAACTAAAAGGTGATCCTAGAAAGCTTTCGGCTCATTTCCACAGGAACCCCACTTTATGTATCTCATATAACATTGAAAGACAGACGGATAGAACATAGTACTTTAGCTAGGATAACATCAATTTCAAAAGCAGAACAAGCATAATATCAAATACAAAAGCAGACAAAAGGGGGGTGGGAGCATGGGGGCTTAGTCTATTTACAAGTCACGAGTAGCAGCCGCCAGAAGGTGACTTTTCATACCAATTTTGAAGGAGGCTTTGCTCTCCTTTAAGGCTTGCGGAAGGGCGTTCCACATGTTGGTGGTATAGCAGGAGAACGAATTAGAGCCTTGTTTAGTGTTAAATCTATGTTGAACATGATTGGTGGAGCTGCCTCTGGTGTTGTGATCGTGGACATCCTTGACCTTTAAGAAGTAGTTTGTCAGGTGCATGGGTATCTCGGAGGTGTAGTACATCTTGTACACCAGGCCCATTGCAAGATGCTGTACTCTGTCAGCTACTTTGAGCCATCCCACGCTTTCGTGGTGATGATCGTTAAGGAGGGCCCGAGGTGGAAGACCAAGCACGACACTAATTAGTTTGTTCTGGGCTGTTTGGAGCTTTAACTTTAAGGCAACTGGGGCATTGTGATACCAAACTGGGGCATTGCGATACCAAACGAGTATTCCATAATCATAATTTTGTTCTCCTAAATCTAGTCAACAAGGCCTGTAGAAGGCTATGCACTGGAAAATGTGCATGACATTATTTCAATAAACTAAAAACACTGGGAAATGTTAAATAGCCCTGAAACACTTCAGTCGTATCTCACGACCATCATGGATCGACCTCAACCTGGTGTGGAGCAGTTTATTCAAATTGCCACGTAGTCACGTACGACTCACGGATGTCACAATATGGTACACAATTACCCGTATCATCCGTATGGTTTAATAAGAAGCATTTTAATCCGATCGGCGGCCATGTTCTCACATTTTTCTCACTACAAGACCCCATCGGTTGGGAGGTGTACTGCACTCTGATACATTCAAACTTTTTTTAGAAAACGGCGACCAATCGGATTAAAATGCCTTCGTATTCCTATTCTTTCTATTGTTGCAAACTGTGTGTGAGTTGGTGAAATAACATTGACAGCTATGACGGCTGATGGAAGCTTGCCATCGCAAGCTGCCAGTTAAGCTAGTTTTGGACAATCGCTTTTGGGGAGGGGCTTAGCAAAGGGCTAATTGCCTAAGCTGTAATCCTGGGCTCTGCTCTCCCTCTGCCAACCTGAGGAGAGCCCTGAACTGAGCTCATTCTTCCTTCAGTGCATGAGGAGTGAGCAGGCCGCTTCTTATAACCTGACAGGGGGCGCCACGTTATTCCAACCAGTTCCTTTCCCCTCCATCAGGTACCCCGGCTGGTCATGGGGAGGCATTAAACACTGCATGTTTTTGTGAGGGTATCTACCCTAGGAGACACGGGGAAAACATGCAAGCTCCACACAACCCCACCTTGGGGCACTGATGGTGGTGTGGGCACTGATGACATGGAAGAGAGAACACGCCCCCCACGTGAACCCAGGACCTTCTAGCTGTGAGGCGACAGAGCTACTGACTGCAGCCCATAACTTTTTAATATTTTTAAACACATTTTAAAAAACTTCAAATAGCCAAACTACATGGACAGTTTGTGAGCTTTTAGATCAGATATTTAAAGAATTATTAATGTTATTTTTCTTTCAAAATAGAAATGCTATAGTCAACGGCCCATGGTGAATAAGCTACACCGAAGCTACATCGCGCTTAGTTGGCACCGCTTGAATCAACACCATCTTTAGGATGATTTTGAAACTAAATGCATGTGTTGTTACAGCCAATATTTAATTTTCAATTATGAAATAATATTGAAACATAATACTCGACAATAGGGGTGGATATTGGCAAGAATCTTGCAATGCAATACATATCACGATACTTCGGTCACGATGCAATAGTATCAAGATATTTTGCGATACTATTGTGATACTATTGTGATGTATCAGCTTTATAATCTGAAGGCGCTGCTCTAATGTTGTTGTTTTCGTCATTCGCAGCAATTTTCTCGAGAGACCTCACTCACTGAACCATGAGAAGGGGAAGTAGCTACTATATTACAGCGACATCTAGAGGCAGCGGAGTGTCAGGACGGGATTTCTACCATTGTTTCCTATGCATGGGAACATATCATATTTTCCTCAAAGTATTGCGATACTACAGCCTGAAGTATCAATACAGTATTGGCAAATAAACTATCGCAATGTATTGCCATATCGATTATATTGCCCACCCCTACTCGACAAGTTGTGAGCTTGTCGATCCACCATTTTCAGCACATGTTCCCCCTGCATACAGCGATGCTAGGGTTCAAGTGGTTAAACTTACTGAAGTGTGGCTGATCTTCAGGTTCCTCCTGTTTAATAGAAACGGCCCTGGCTGAGTCTGGAGAGTTCATCTTCACCTGCAGTCTGGACTCCACACACTGGTCTGAAATGAAGCAATTCAACAAGGACTTTAATAACCTCTCACTTGTTGAATGTGTCATAATGTGAATGAGGTGAAAGTAGCCAATCTGCTATTAATGTTTCTGCAAACATGCTTCCTTCTATGACCAACCCCACCAACAATTATACCCTCCACCCTTTACCTTTACGCACAGACTTTGATGTGTCATGCATTTTAGAAATGGGTTCATGTAAAACAGAGGAAGCGTAAGATACGATTGATTGTGGGTTCAAAAACTGGGCTGTGATACAAAATACATCCCCAAACTAACAAGTGGGGATGAGAGATGGTAATTGATCGCATACTGTAAGCAGCCTTTGTTGACCTGGGTGAGGGGAGTGATCAAAGTAGGGCTGAAAAATATATAATTATTTTACATCTGTGCATTTTCACTCACTAAAAAAGCCTAAAAAGCCAAACTCAATCTCAGTTAACCTGTGAGATGTTTAGTTCTGATCTGAGCCAAGATGATGGAAAGAGAGTCTTTTGGTCAACAACAAAGATATAAAACCACTCCATTGTGTTTGTCAACAATTTGGTTTCAAGGAGTAAATAATCAGATTGACCAAAAATAATTGTGTTCCATTCATGCCATAATGGAGCAGCCCTTCATTATTTTGACCTGATGGTGGCGCTAGAAGATCAAGGTCATTGGAACACTTGGTTTAGGGTTCATCTCCCAGGAAACATGAATGCATTGATCAAGTTTCCATTACGTTTTGGTCTTGTGTCCAAGTCTCCTTTTGCACAAAGTAGTGCATTATATGGGCATTATATGGTGCATTATAAAACCTTATATGGACCCTTTCCTTTCTGTAGAAATGTGTTTCTGGAGGAAGATGTCAGACATCAAAGCAATCACTACCTGATTATAGAGATATTAAAACATTTATATACTTTAAGAGATTATCCTAGATTAAATGGCATTTCCTCTGGCGCCATCTTTTGGCCAAACTCTCCACTTCTCCTTTTGCACAAACCAAGTGCAATGCAAGATAGAGGGCGCCAGATCCCTTTTAGTCACACCCTACCACTACTTCCTGTTCATCAACACAGCATTGATTCTAGTTGTTTTCTCCATTAGATTAAAGTGCTTTCTTTTCACCTTTTTCAACTTGTATTACTTGTCAAAATACATTTTATGTGTCTGCCTCATATTTTTACCATCCCAAGTAATAAAAGTGAAAAAAAAGTGAAAAGAAATCTAATGGAGAAAATTATTAGAATTAATGCTCTGTGGATGAACATGAAGTAGTGGTAGGGTGTGACTAAAAGGGATCTGGCACCCTCTATCTTGCAATGCACTACTTTTGTTTGTGCTAAAGGAGAATTGGAGAGTTTGGCCAACAGATGGCGCCAGAGGAAAGGCCATTTAATCTAGGATACTCTCTTAAAGTATATACATGTTTTAATATCTCTATAATCAGGTCGTGATTGATTTGATGTCTGACGTCTTCTTCCAGAAACACATTGCTACAGAAAGGAAAGGGACCATATAAGGTTTTGTTTGCTGTTAGTCACTGTGAGTGGGGTTGTATTTAAGGACAGGATGGTCCCCAGACTCTGCCTGGGTTTTGGGCTAGTACAACTATATCCTGGTGGTCTGAATGAAAAGTCATTGAATGATCAGTCATTATTAAGTGTTTGGCCCCTTTTTGACCTACTCTGGATTGGATACGTTTTAGTACCATGTTTAGTACCACTTTCACACTACCAGGGGTGAGATGCCGTGGGCTCGGTTGGGCTCGGCGAGCCCACTTTTATCAAGCTGTACGCACGCGCGCCCGACATGCACGCACACGCGCGTGCACACACGTGACGTCATCAAGTTGTGTGACGGCTCGGTCAACACTTCACTTCAATCCCCTACCTGTCTGCTTTGCATAACAATACTCTGGTAGGCAGGCTCATATACACTTGTATATGCGGCCAGCATATAGCCTACGCTCGCCTAGCATTCTTTGCAGACTTTTAGCTCCTTTCGGAACCTCTCCCTCCGCTATGCAGCTCCTCACTCTTCATATCATGAGTTTAAATCACTCATTTTGTCAGAGCTGCATAGCGGAGGGACTCGGGAGAGGTTCCGAAAGGAGCTAGCAGACTTTACTGTGTGTGGGTGAGTCTATAAAGTCTGTAAAGTTATTTTATATAAAACCTAAAGGAAAATACATTAATTGAAACTGCATAGCTGAAGCTGCATAGCGGAGGGACCGAAAGGAGCTAGCAGACTTTACTGTGTGTGGGTGAGTCTATAAAGTCTATGTAAAGGAAAATACATTAATTGAAACTAAAATAAAAACAACAAATTAACAATGTAACTAAATAAGAAATATAATTAGATTAAACATGTTGTGTTATAGAGTATTAGCACCGAGCGGCAGGCATGCGTGCACACATGCGTGTGCACGTGCGTGCGCACATGACGTGCATGTGACGTCATGAATTTAGAGGGGAACCACTTCTAAAATCCATATCACACCACTGCACACCACTCTACCCAGGTCCTTATAGTGGAAAACTTGGCACAAGTGGGCGGTGTGGAGTGGTGTGGTGTTGGACCATGTCAGTGGAAAAGGGGCTTTTGCATGGTAACTGTCCTGGGTCCTGGGTGGGGTTCGGCTGGCGCCGGTTTAACATTCAGGCAAAGTCCAGGATGACATGGAGATCTGTGCTAATCTTTTGACTAATACATTTGAAAACTTTAGGCCTAAACATCTTTAGGCCAAACTCTCCACTTGGACACAAGATGAGTCAAAATGTAATGGACTTTGGTCTTAACCAAAACATGCAACTTACAGCGGTGGTTTCCAAACCTTTCAGCCAAAGAACCCAAAAGAAGAATTACACGTTTGCCACTTTGCCCAGGACCCATACTAGTGAAAATAGCCGATCTACAAGCTCACAAAGTGGCAAGAAGCGATGCCTCGTGAGCTTGTAGATCTGCTAATTTTACTATGTCTTAATTATATATTTTTAAGATGGGTTTACTTTGTTTACCATGTAATGAATTACATTCATAACCTTGTTCGATTGATCCAAGACTTCATAGAGCATCGCAGTGAGGTGTCGGAAGCAAGCTGGCCATTCATATTTACCATAGGGTTTTTCATTATCAGCCACAAACTCGTAGCAATTCAATGTACACTTACCACTAGGCTGGTGGTTGTAAAATGGTTCCATATGCTCCTGTAGAACTCCCGAGTATGTGTGCAATCACTCTAGTTTTAGTAAAAACACGTTTTAATCAAGATCGCACGGAGAAGAACTGCATTTCCCATACTGCTAAACGTAAAAACGACGTCTGTGATTGGTCTAGCTTCTTCTTCTTTCAAATAATTTGCGGTTACCGCGGAAGTAGCTTACTGCACCCTGTCTGCCCGGCAGATTATTGCACATCAACAGAACTCCGTGAGCGAATACTTTCTTTTACAAATATGATGCACTGTGTTAAAGATGACGATAAGAGAGTCCACAGGGATGATAATCATATGCTGGCCTGGATAACTAAACTGAGCGTGATTTAACGGCTATATTTCAGGAAACAACAACAACATTCGCTATGCATTCTGGGAGTGTAGTTTCCACAATTTTAAAAATAATGATGTACACAGTCTTGTACCCTGCCCTTTTTTTCAGCTTTCGAATTAATCTTTGCATTCAAAAGAATGTGAATATTATCATGATTCCTCTCCAGCCGAGGTGGCTTTGTTCAAGGTTTAAAAACGTTTAAATAAATACTTTATGAAATGTCTATGCAAGAAATGAATGGAGAAAACGCTTCCGACACCAGAGTGAGGACGGGGTGGGGCTTCAACTGCGATGCTCTATTGGAGGTTTGCATAAGAAAAGGTACAGTTTCATGAATGTACAGTTCACTGGTACAAGGTCAACTAAAATGATCGACAACTGCAACCAGAGTTAAAACCAACAAAGGGTCAAACTCTTTTTTTCTGCTATACCACCAAAATGTGGAAAGCCTTACCGAAGGCCATAAAGGAGTGTGGATCACTAGCATCCTTTAAAATTACCCTGAAAAACCACTTACAGGCAGCAGCCGTTCGCAACTGGTAAAAAAAAAACTAACCTAGCCCAACCCTACCCTCCCCTGCCCCTTCTTTGTATATACTTACTGTTTGTTTAGACTTACTGTTTTCTTCTTTTTTTTTTGTTCTCTCATTTTCCTTTCTTTACATATCTACTGCATAGTACTGTGTTCTATTCGTCTGTCATTCAATGTTATATGAGATACTTTAATGGTTTCCTGTGGAAATAAGCTTAGTCTTTTCATGGATCTGCTTTTAGTAGACCTTGTACCAGTGAACTGTACCGTCATGAAACTGTACCTTTTCCTATGCAAACTTCTAATAAAGTCTTCGATCAATCAATCAAACTCAAAATGCCCCCCCTTTACTCATATTAGCCTACAATATAAAGGTCTGCACGTGAAGGTAAGGACAGGCTTTGTTCTCATTTACCAGTTTAGAGTAGCAGCCTCGAGGTGACTTTTCAGAACCGATATATATTTTCAGTGCCAATTTAAACAACAACAACAACAACAACGACGACATACCTTCTCTAAGAATGTCTCCTGGTAGAAAACACACTCTTTCCACAGCCTGTTGTGCAACGACGCTCTCTCCGACACAAAGGTTTGTGAGTGAAAAGCTCTATTATTGTATTTATAACTCAGTGGTCGTTCAGTCTCTCTGCTCTGTTTACGCTACGAGAGAGAGGGACGGACACGGTTCCCGTCCTCCCCTCTATCTGGTCCGGGTGGAAACACGGTGCACTACCCCGGACTGGAGTTCCGCTGATGAGTATGCAGTTGTCAGTGGTGTATAGTAACTAGTACATTTACATAAACTACTGTACTTAAGTACAGTTTTGGTATTTGTACTTTACTTGCGTATCTCCAGTTTTCAATACTTTTTACTTTTACTCCACTACATCTCAGAGGCAAATATTGTACTTTTACTCCACTGCAATTATTTGAAAACTACTAGTTACTAGTTACTTTTCAGATATAAATTATAATATTATAAAACATACATTAATCTACTTTAGCCGTATTTTATACCAAGACTATTTGAAAATAGACGATCTACAAGCTCGAGCTTGTAGATCTGCTATTTTCAAACATTGTGTACACTTACTTTTGGTACTTTAATTGAATATTTTGATGGCAATACTTTCGTACTTTTACTCAAGTACATTTTTAATTCCAGACTTTTACTTATAAGTATTTCTATTGCAGTATTGATACTTTTACTTAAGTAAAACATCAAACATGTGAGTACTTTTTTCCACCATCAGGCTTTTATGAACACCTTCCCAGCTGGCACACGACGTCAGTACAACGTTGGGACAACGTTGTACTCCAACGTTGGATGACCATTGGATTTTGGTTGTAAATGAAAGTTTGTCTGACGTCCTAACCTAACGTTGGTTAGACGTCAGAACCTGATGTTGCTTTGACGTCGTAACCTGATGTTGGTTTGACATCTTAAACTAACGTCGATTCAACGTTAATCTCTGATGTTACATAGACGTTGATTAAAGGTTAGACTCCCAACGTTGGATACCAGTTGTATTTTGGTTGTAAATGAAAGTTTGTCTGACGTCCTAACCTAACGTTGGTTAGACGTCAGAACCTGATGTTGCTTTGACGTCGTAACCTGATGTTGGTTTGACATCTTAAACTAACGTCGATTTAACGTTAATCTCTGATGTTACATAGACGTTGATTAAAGGTTAGACTCCCAATGTTGGATACCAGTTGTATTTTGGTTGTAAATGAAAGTTTGTCTGACGTCCTAACCTAACGTTGGTTAGACGTCAGAACCTGATGTTGCTTTGACGTCGTAACCTGATGTTGGTTTGACATCTTAAACTAACGCCGATTTAACGTTAATCTCTGATGTTACATAGACGTTGATTAAAGGTTAGACTCCCAATGTTGGATACCAGTTGTATTTTGGTTGTAAATGAAAGTTTGTCTGACGTCCTAACCTAACGTTGGTTAGACGTCAGAACCTGATGTTGCTTTGACGTCGTAACCTGATGTTGGTTTGACATCTTAAACTAACGCCGATTTAACGTTAATCTCTGATGTTACATAGACGTTGATTAAAGGTTAGACTCCCATCGTTGGATACCAGTTGTATTTTCGTTGTAAATGAAAGTTTGTCTGACGTCATAACCTAACGTTGGTTAGACATCGTAACCTGATGTTGGTTTGACATCTTAAACTAACGTCGATTTAACGTTAATCTCTGATGTTATATAGACATTGATTAAAGGTTAGACTCCCAACGTTGGATACCAGTTGTATTTTCGTTGTGAATGAAAGTTTGTCTGACATCATGACCTAACGTTGGTTAGACGTCATAACCTGATGTTGGTTTGACATCTTAAACTAATGTTGATTTAATGTTAATCTCTGATGTTACGTAAACGTTGATTAAAGGTTAGACTCCCAACGTTGGATGTTGAAAAAGAAAGTTTGTCTGACGTCATAACCTAACGTTGGTTAGACGACATAACCCGATGTTGGTTTGATGTCATAACCTGATGTTGGTTTGACATCTTAAACTAACGTTGATTTAAAGCCATACTGTGTAAGTTGCCCAACTAGTGGTCATTAGCCCTATAGCAAACCGCGGTCGCGTCCGCGTCTTTCGTCCGTTTTTCGTACCTTCAGACCCCCGCGTCTGCCTCCACCTCGCTGAGATCTATCTTTTAAGGGGTCCCTTGTTCCTGTGCGTTCAGTAATTCCAGAGATACGGACTCCTTCACCCTGCCTGGTAGACGAAATTACCTAGAGAAGGGATGGTACAAACGGGCGACAACAAATATGGCTGCCATAGCGACCCCACTTCAAGATGCGCTGTGATTGGCCGGCAGTTGTATAACCCTCGCTGTGATTGGCCGGTAGTGTGATGACGCAATTTTGGCGCGAGATCCGGTCCACGGCAAGGATCTCAGTTTACATATAGAGAAGGCTTTACAGGCTGAAATTCACGGCGCGGATCTTCTAAAACTTTTGTGATTTAATAGTTAGGAGAATTTTAAGATTTGTTTTATAAAAAAAGTTACATAGTACAACTTTAATGTCAATCACTGATGTTACTTAGACGTTGATTAAAGGTTAGACTTCCAACGTTGGATACCGGTTGTATTTTGGTTGAAAATCAAAGTTTGATTGACGTCATAACATAACATTTGTTTGATGTCAATCTCTAATGTTATGTAGACGTTGATTAAAGGTTAGACTCCCAACGTTGGGTTTTTAAGTTTGATTGACGTCATGACCCAACATTGGTTTGATGTCAATCTCTGATGTCATGTAGACATTGATTAAAGGTTAGACTCCCAATGTATTTTTGTTGAAAAGTAAATCGGATTGACGTCATAAGGCAAACATTGATTTGATGTAAGCATCTGATGTTATCTTGACATTGAATTTTGGTTGGTCTCCTAACGTTGGATAAAAGTTATTTTAGTTGAATAAAATTGGACTGACATAATCCAACGTCAGCTTGATGTTAATCTCAGATGTTATGTAGACGATTACTGGTTCAACTCCAAATTTGGATACAAGTTCTAATTTGGTTAAATGAACATAACCCAACGTTGGCAAGACGTCATCCTCCAATGTTGGTTAGACATGTAAGCAAGAGGTGCATTGCTGTCAAAACCCAACATTAGGTTGACATCAATGACCAAAGTTGGAAATGCAAAAGGGGGCGTGAAAACCAACGCTAACATCACATCAACTTCCAGACATATGACAGTATGACACCAAATTGTGTCAAGTACTGAATAGTGAATAGAGGGTAGCTCACACAGCAGTCACTAGGTCTGATTAAGCTTGATCCAGAAAAGAACATAACAGTTCACCTTTTTTTTACCTTAACACTGGACAAATAAAGAAATACATGAAATAATAGCACAGCCTACCTCAGAGAGAACTTCCAGACAGTTTCCTTTTTACTTGCATATGTCCCACAACAACAACAAAATTATTAATAAAATATATTCCGGTGTGTTCACAACAAAAATATAATAATTAAAAAATATAATCCAGTGAGTTCACAACAACAACAAAAATTATTTAAAAAAATATATTCCGGTGAGTTCACAACTACAAAAAATAATTTAAAAAATGTATTCCGGTGAGTTGCCAGATTAAACTGTAGGTCCAAACAGAACTACCAAGATCCCCCAGAATTCACAGTGTCAGTTCAATCAGTTCTGAGTGCATGCGTTTGTGTCCCCCGCTGCCTCCTCTTGCCTGCATGTCCAGTGAGCTACCAGGTTTTAGGTCCAACCAGAACTAATTCAAGTTATATCAGTCCATAGTGTCCCTCTTGAAATGGACAGTTCCCCTGTGTCTCCCGCCTCTGCTGCTTTAGGTTGTCCTCTGCTTCTGGGTTGAACGTCATGACGGCATCTGTAGAAAAAGAGAATACAAAATATGTAACATGCTGTCATAACCTTACACCACCACATTGTCATGTTTTGCAAATTAAATTATTTACAGGTGTGTCTACAAGGTCACAATGCATACAAAAACTTGAAAACTTCACATCATGTTCACCCTCATAACCTTAAAATAACAAGAGTTCAGTTGGTTAAGCAGGCCCTCACCCAGAAGAATTAAATTGTAAGACACTGAAAACCACAGAACACCCAAACCTTATACTGTGTTATGCTGTGCATTACTTCTTACTTACTTAAAAAGCTTGGTCACAGAGGTGCTTCTTCTCTCCATCCTCTCAACGACTGGACCCAAGCAGACACATCACGCCAGCTAAGAGAGAGAGAAGAAAGAAGGAAATAGGTTAGACCAGGGTTTCCTAAAGTGGGTGCTGTTGCACCCTAGGGTGCCTTGATGCCAGTCCAGGGGTGTCTCAGAATAATCTGATCATCAATATCACTACATCAATATCAGTTCACTAAGTAAAACTGACCTGATTTCTGAGGAGTTATTTTTCCATCTACGGCCAACTCTCTTCTGCAAAAATAGCAGATCTACAAGCTCACAACATGTCACGACGCGCTGTGAGCTTGTAGATCGGCTATTTTTGGTGAACCTTCCTCCCAGAATAGGGATGCTGGGGTTCAAGTGGTTAAACATAAAGTATAAAGTTATTTTCAGTCAGTTCTAATGGAAACTGATATTTCTCCAATGGTGTAAGATTCAAAATATTTACAGTGTACTTCAAGGGTGCTGTGGATTAAAATATTATTTACAGGGGCGAGGTGACCCGAGTCAAAAATGTTTGAAACCCCCTGGGTTAGACACCAAATCAAAGACACTTGCCATTGTATCAAAGGGAAGGACATGTTTTGCCCAATTACATTATTTACAGATTGGTGTGTGCCAATTGTCTGTCCTTGGTCAACATGAAGTTACCTTGTATTGCTCTAAAATACATCAGTCTTCTCCAAAGCCACCTTCCTTTTCCCCCTTCATGTGGTTACCGAAGAGCCTGAAGAAAAACATATTACATTTTTGTGAACAATATAGTAGGGTAAGGTTCTTTTGTAAACATGGCATATAATCTCTTGATCCCTTGTTGATCAGGTGGCCCAGGGTGGTCCGCTTTTTTAAACCCTCTACACCAAATCTGCTCAGCAACAGCAGGTCTATAAGCTACATTCATGCAAAATTGTATTTATTTATTTTTCACATAATTTTCACATATCATGACATTGTCATAAGAGGGGGTTCCAGTGGTTAAGCTGCGAAAGAATGAAAACATGCAGACAGGCCATCGCCTAGAATAATTAAACAAATAATTATGCAGACACTGAAAACCACATCACACAAGGGTTAATTCATATTGTATGTTGAAACATGCAGAGAGGGAAGCAAGCACATCTCCAAAGATTTACAGGTGCCGAACCAAGGAATATATAATATACACACCATGGAAGGAGGAGGTTCACACACTGTTCCAGAGCTCCAGTAAATAGTTTATTAGGATAGAATAATAACTATTTACCGGAGCTCTGGAACAGTGTGCGAACCTCCTCTTCTTCCATGTTGAAACATGCACTTTATACTGTGACTCATATAAAGCCTACCAAGGTCTTAAAAGCTTGGTCATCACAGAGATGTTGCTCCTCTCTCCATCCTCTATCCTGTCAACCACTGGCACCAGGTCCAAAAGGACTATCAGACACGTCACGCCACCTGAGAGAGAAAGAGAGGTTAGACACCCAATCAAAGCGTTATAATTTTCCATCGCACAACAGTTTGTAGATTGGCTATTTAGTACAAAACAATGATCAGACTACCTGGTTGTTATCTCCCAAGAGTAGAAACCACCATGTCTATCCCAAAGAAAAGAAGGGACAAGCACAGCAGACACCTGAGAGAGAGAGAGAGAGGGAGAAGTGAAAACAGACTAGTGACTAGTTCATACATGTTTGCTTCCACATAAGACAGGACTGGACACTGCGTCACAAGAACAAGCAGCCACCCAACGTACGGCACCTGAGACACAGAGAGAAAGGAAATAAAATCAGCACAAAAAGAAAGGAAACTTGACTTCGGTCCATTATCTCCCCTTTAATAATACCAATTTGTATTGTTTTATATCATTTTTATCATTGATTCGTCACCTTTACAACAAAGTACAGCTTGTAAGCATCGGGCATTCGAGGCATGAGCTACACAACCTAACGTGTGGGTAGCGCCGATCAAGGTTTTGCCAAAATGGCTTGCAATATTGTTCTGCTGGCATTTACTCTCATTGTGGGCTTCCCTGACACTGAGCTTAAAATTAACAAAGTGTAAAAATGGTCAACATGTGTTGTTTTTTCTTTTCCTTATTACTGTGGGAGAGTGCAATCATTCAATCATTAAAGGGGAGATATAATGGACCGAAGTCACAAAAATAGCTGATCTACAAGCACACACAATGTGAGGCTGTAGAATGGCTTCTCAGTTCAAATAAATCATTATTAATTAAGTAAATTACCTGGTTGGCTTAGCTCCCAGGATCACCTCATACCACCACAGAGACACCTCATGTAACAGAGAGAGAGTGAAAAAGGAAATGAATAGGTTAGATTTTATCATACTCCATCAAACAACAATGTTGCATTAGAGACAAAATTATCTACAAGAACACATTGCATAATATGAGCATGTACAGTATATTATTTAGTACTTGACTAGTTCCTGCAGTGATTGGCTGCAGTAGATTGGCATTCAGACGTGTTTGTAACACCTGTGAAGTGCAGCTTTGGCAGTACAGGGTAAGAAGAGAAGGAGAAGTCTCATGCAAAAGTCATGCTGTATTCTATATTGGATATATATATTATACCACAGGATGAAGATACCTTTTATTTTCCTATTGTGGATTACTACTGGATTTCCTGGATTAAAAAGGACTTTGCTAAAGGGTGGTAAGAGGAGACTTAACCTACCATATTGCATAGACTGGTTTTCTTTTCGACGTTGGAATTTTCTGTTGACAGAAGAAAAACAAAAGTTGAAAGACTACAAAATACATTACAAATGAGCCATGTACCACACACACACACACACACACACACACACACACACACACACACACACACACACACACACACACACACACACACACACACACTCCTGTTAATCACTTCTAGCTCTCACTCCCACTTTGAGAACCATGGCACAAAATCAGTGTTTGTCAATTATGCATTTGAGCCATGGACCACCATTTAGTGAGATTTAGCCTCTCAGTCTCATACCTAATAATTTAGGAATACAGATCATGTGTAAAAAATAATTTAGCTTGTACATTTGGTTTGATTTTACAGTAATTAAAAGATCTATAGGGGTCCATTTGGTTATCAACTCCCCATCATTTAGCTGGGGACCACCTGGAAGGCTGGAACCAACCTAACATTACTAAACAAACACTATATAAATAGCAATGATTACTGTCACAATAACACTATTTAACTGCTGAATAAATAATGGACCTTGGAAACATTATATAATGGAAACTTTTTTACAGGAATGAGGGTTCCTGTCACATATTAAAAGGGGTCTGCAGCCAAATAGTCATTTTGGATTTTGGGGTCCTTGACATGAAAAGGGCTGAAAACACTGGAGTATGAATTGTAAATAGTGAAGTTGTAAAAAGTACTGGAAGCAAAAGCAATCAATTAAAATAGCTTTACATACCTGTGTCATCTCCCTGCTCCAAAACTCCTTCTCTGTGTGCAAAAAGTCTCCATAATGTAGATTTAATCCCACAAATAGACTGGCAGCAACCTATCTTCCTGTTCAACAATCAACAGTGATTTTATTTAGTTTAGTTTTATCTTAAATCACTTTTAGACAAGCAGCTCTCAATGCTTGCTGTTGGTGACAAATGTAACTGCTGTGGGCTGTTTGGATTCAAAGTGGGGGTGTGCTCTCAGCAGAGCCAGTGGTAGCTGGCCACATCACAGTCACATGACACACAGCCAATCAGGCATTTGCAATTGCATTGTGGGCAGTGTAGTTGATTTTCAAACTGCTTTCCATAAACACACATATATTGTGTTCCTCTCTGTAACTACAAAGATGGCTCCCTTCATCTTTCATATGTTTCCTCCAAACTATAATATCCCAAAAGATAGGCATTAAAATGTGTTTTAATCAGATTTAATTACAGATGATAATTTGCTTGTATAACCAATGTCTGCCCAACATTATTTTACTAACGTCCACATAACGTTGAAGTCTAACATCATCAGACGTTGATATTTGGTTGGTTTTAGGTTGTGTTGGTAACTAACCAATAACCAACGTCTGTTCAACGTATTATCCCAACGTCAGGTTGACGTCAGGATGATGTTTTTATTGTATTATACTCATTTCAAGCAGGATAGTTTTATATTAAGCTTCTGAAGCATTGAGGAATACAGTATGGTAGTGGATCTCAAACATTTCAAAGAAGAAACATTTCCATTAGAGAAGATTTTGATGAGTCAAGCAGTGATTCTCAACTATTTTAATTGCAAGAACCCCAGTTTGACATGCATTAGTCTAAGTACGGACCTCCATTTTATGACATTTCTATCTGAGACCCCAATTTATTGTAAAATCAATGTTAATGGGTCCATTTTGGTTCCATTTGTACACTCTATGAGTTACCCATAAGGGTCCATTTCATTCCTAACTATCATTTAGCAGGGGACCCCCTGGAACTCCCTCAAGGACCCCACTTCGAGAACAAATGCAGTTAATATCAGGTTGCCATTCCATATATCTTTACTGTTTTTAAACCATTAAGACATAAGGTCGATACCTTCTAAAGCCTGACCTAAGTTTTCAGAAAAAAACGCCTGAGGGATAAAACAGGGGTTCCCGTCCATAATGGGTTGTGTATGTTGGGCTGATTTGTACACTTTGTTCTATGTCACATCTATAATGTTTTACATTGATAAACTTCATAGTTAATAGTATGCGGTATTAAACTGTGGATACCCCAGGCTGGCTTGCGGTGGACATTTTAGTCTGAATGATATTTTTGCCATGGAGTGGACAATAATGTTACCAGTAGCACACAAAGAGCCAGTCTCAAATGTCTACTAGCACAGTGGTTCTCAAAGCAGGTTGAGAGGGACCTCAAAGTTCCTTGAATGCGGTCCAAATCGAACATTACAGGTCTGTAACTCTGAGAGTGTATGGAACCAAATGGACCCATAAACACTCTCAGAGTTATGGGTCCTTAAAAATAATAATAATACAAATAAATTGAGAACCACTGTACTAGTGGAATATAGTGTCATACATATCCTGAAGAAACCCTGGAGACTGGGACAGAAATTTAGTCTCATGATCAAAATTACAACATTGTTATTTAAAAACAAAATCTAAAATCTACCATGGTCAAAGGCAAGTCTCGCCACATGTGTCAATGTACAGACATTGATGATCCCTGTGCCAGGAGATATTATGGGATATGTTGTTTTTATCTTTAAATGGGTATACCCCATTTGATGGTGTCCCATAGATGTTCAACAATGACCTATTACAGCTGAGGTCAAGACCTTTCCATTAACAGTTAGCCATTTCTAGCCTATGTAAGCCCTTCTGTGGCTGAATGATATGCCTTTAATCATGGACTCTAGGCAAGATTCAGAGGTCATTGTCACAGCATTCTGCTGTGTACTGTTAGATAAGCATCATGGTGTGCCTATCTGTCTGTCTGTCTTTCTCTCTTTATCGCCCGAGTTTAGGCCACAATGCATTTTGTTATACCCCCACTGAAGAAATATAGGCCTACTTGTCCTCTAAGTTCCTGTCATTTCAGATTAGATACACTAGCTCTTATTTAGGATTCAAAACATTGAAATTGAAATGGTCTTGGACTTTAAGGACAACCCACATTCATTTATAATCGGCACTGTTGCGGCCTATCTTTAGTTTTTTGTTGAGCCAATGTAATGGTACGCTGGACCAATGAAGTGGCTAGTGTCCTCAGGGGTTGCTTATCAAGGAACTTTGACATTCTTGCTAGATACCTTGTTCACTATGTCCATGCCAATAAACTCCCCCGTTATACTGGTCTTGTTCACATCCAAGATTAACTGAATGCTCATGCTTACCTGTAACTACCATTACATTCAAGAGAGACACTGATAGTCCAATGAATGCTATGATCCAAATTAATTTAATTTCATAAACATTCAGATGTCCCTAACTGTAATGACACCTTACTGTCCCTTAAACTGCATACTTTATGTGGTCTTTAACCAGAGATGTTCTGTTTTTATCCCCAGCAAAGCATAATCCTTTGCAATGCATACAGCATTGTAAGTTAAGCAGTCAACCTGACGTTGGGATAATACGTTGAACAGACGTTGGTTATTGGTCAGTTACCAACAAAACCTAAAACCAACCAAATATCAACGTCTGATGATGTTAGACTTCAACGTTGTGTGGACGTTGTCATAATACCGTTGGGCAGACACTGAGGTTTGGTCGAATATCCGACAACAGCATGTCAGTGATTCAACATCAGCCTGATGTTGGGAAAACACGTTGAACACACGTTGGTTATTTGTTAGTTACCAACACAACCTAAAACCAACCAAATATCTACGTCTAATGATGTTAGACTGCAACGTTGTGTGGACGTTGTCATGATAACGTTGGGCAGACATTGAGGTTTGGTCAAAAATCCGACAAGAGCATGTCATTGTTCGACGTCAATATGACGTTGGGATTATACGTTGAACAGACGTTGGTTATTGGTTAGTTACCAACACAACCTAAAACCAACCAAATATCTATGTCTAATGATGTTAGACTGCAGCGTTGTGTGGACGTTGTCATGATAACGTTGGCCAGACATTGAGGTTTGGTCAAAAATCCGACAAGAGCATGTCAGTGTTCGACGTCAATATGACGTTGGGATTATACGTTGAACAGACGTTGGTTATTGGTTAGTTACCAACACAACCTAAAACCAACCAACTATCTATGTCTAATGATGTTAGACTGCAGCGTTGTGTGGACGTTGTCATGATAACGTTGGGCAGACATTGAGGTTTGGTCAAAAATCCGACAAGAGCATGTCAGAATTCGACATCAACCTGACGTTGGGATTATACGTTGAACAGACGTTGGTTATTGGTTAGTTACCAACACAACCTAAAACCAACCAAATATCAACGTCCGATGATGTTAGACTTCAACGTTATGTGGACGTTAGTAAAATAACGTTGGGCAGACATTGAGGTTTGGTCTAATACCGACAACAGCATCTGAGTATTCAACGTCAACCTGAAGTTGGGATAATACGTCGAACAGACGTTGGTTATTGGTCAGTTACCAACACAACCTAAAACCAACCAAATATCAACGTCTGATGATGTTAGACTGCAACGTTGTGTGGACGTTGTCATGATAATGTTGGGCAGACATTGACGTTTGGTCAAATATCAGACAAGAGCATGTCAGAATTCAACATCAATATGACGTTGGGATAATACGTTGAACAGACATTGGTTATTGGTTAGTTACCAACGCAACCTAAAACCAACCAAATATCAGCGTCTGATGATGTTAGACTGCAACGTTGTGTGGACGTTGTCATAATAACATTGGGCAGACATTGATGTTTGGTCAAAAATCCGACAACAGCATGTCAGTATTCGACGTCAAGATGACGCTGGAATAATAAGTCGAACAGACGTTGGTTATTGGTCAGTTACCAACACAACCTAAAACCAACCAAATATCAACGTCTGATGATGTTAGACTTCAACGTTATGTGGACGTTAGTAAAATAACGTTGGGCAGACATTGAGGTTTGGTCTAATACCGACAACAGCATCTGAGTATTCAACGTCAACCTGACGTTGGGATAATACGTCGAACAGACGTTGGTTATTGGTCAGTTACCAACACAACCTAAAACCAACCAAATATCAACGTCTGATGATGTTAGACTGCAACGTTGTGTGGACGTTGTCATAATAACATTGGGCAGACATTGACGTTTGGTCAAATATCAGACAAGAGCATGTCAGTATTCGACGTCAAGATGACGCTGGGATAATAAGTCGAACAGACGTTGGTTATTGGTCAGTTACCAACACAACCTAAAACCAACCAAATGTCAACGTCTAATGACGTTAGACTGCAATGTTGTGTAGACGTTATTAAAATAACGTTGGACAGACACTGAGGTTCAGTCAAATATCCGACAACAGCATGTCAGTGATTCAACATCAGCCTGATGTTGGGAAAACACGTTGAACACACGTTGGTTATTCGTTAGTTACCAACACAACCTAAAACCAACCAAATATCTATGTCTAATGATGTTAGACTTCAACGTTATGTGGACGTTAGTAAAATAACGTTGGGCAGACATTGAGGTTTGGTCAAAAATCCGACAAGGGCATGTCAGTGTTCGACGTCAACATGATGTTGGGATAATAGGTTGAACAGACGTTGGTTATTGGTTAGTTACCAACGCAACCTAAAACCAACCAAATGTCAACGTCTGATGATGTTAGACTGCAACGTTGTGTGGACGTTAGTAAAATAACGTTGGGCAGACATTGAGGTTTGGTCAAAAATCCGACAACAGCATGTCAGTATTCGATGTCAACCTGACGTTGGGATAATACGTTGAACAGACGTTGGTTATTGGTTAGTTACCAACACAACCTAAAACCAACCAAATATCAACGTCTGATGATGTTAGACTGCAACGTTGTGTGGACGTTGTCATAATAACATTGGGCAGACATTGACGTTTGGTCAAATATCAGACAAGAGCATGTCAGTATTCGACGTCAAGATGACGCTGGGATAATAAGTCGAACAGACGTTGGTTGTTGGTCAGTTACCAACACAACCTAAAACCAACCAAATGTCAACGTCTAATGACGTTAGACTGCAATGTTGTGTAGACGTTATTATAATAACGTTGGACAGACACTGAGGTTCAGTCAAATATCCGACAACAGCATGTCAGTGATTCAACATCAGCCTGATGTTGGGAAAACACGTTGAACACACGTTGGTTATTCGTTAGTTACCAACACAACCTAAAACCAACCAAATATCTATGTCTAATGATGTTAGACTTCAACGTTATGTGGACGTTAGTAAAATAACGTTGGGCAGACATTGAGGTTTGGTCAAAAATCCGACAAGGGCATGTCAGTGTTCGACGTCAACATGATGTTGGGATAATAGGTTGAACAGACGTTGGTTATTGGTTAGTTACCAACGCAACCTAAAACCAACCAAATGTCAACGTCTGATGATGTTAGACTGCAACGTTGTGTGGACGTTAGTAAAATAACGTTGGGCAGACATTGAGGTTTGGTCAAAAATCCGACAACAGCATGTCAGTATTCGATGTCAACCTGACGTTGGGATAATACGTTGAACAGATGTTGGTTATTGGTTAGTTACCAACACAACCTAAAACCAACCAAATATCTACGTCTAATGATGTTAGACTGCAACGTTGTGTGGACGTTGTCATAATAACGTTGGATAGACATTGAGGTTTGTCCAAAAATCCGACAACAGAATGTCAGTATTCGACATCAAGATGACGTTGGGATAATACGTGAACAGACGTTGGTTATTGGTCAGTTACCAACACAACCTAAAACCAACCAAATATCAACGTCTGATGATGTTAGACTTCAACGTTATGTGGACGTTAGTAAAATAACGTTGGGCAGACATTGAGGTTTGGTCAAAAATCCGACAACAGCATGTCAGTATTCGACGTCAACCTGACGTTGGGATAATACGTTGAACAGACGTTGGTTATTGGTTAGTTACCAACACAACCTAAAACCAACCAAATATCAACGTCTGATGATGTTAGACTGCAACGTTGTGTGGACGTTGTCATAATAACGTTGGGCAGACATTGAGGTTTGGTCAAAAATCCGACAACAGAATGTCAGTATTCGACGTCAGGATGACGTTGGGATAATACGTTGAACAGACGTTGGTTATTGGTCAGTTACCAACACAACCTAAAACCAACCAAATATCAACGTCAATTGACGTCAAATTAATACGTTGATACAACGTTGGAAGTTGACGTTGGTCCAACGTTGGATTTTGGTTAGCTGACGTCGCGACCTAAATCCAACCAAAAATCAACGTCAACGGACGTCGTGTGCCAGCTGGGTTGAACAGTTTTTTTTTATTTTTTTTATTTGCTTGATTCAATATTTAGATATTTGATGTGAAGGTTATCAGTCTTCCTCCAGGAGGAGGGCCCCATACACACCCATTGTAACTTCAAACTCTATTTTAACCACAACATTTTCATTAAAACACCTATTAGCTTTTTTTTCATGTATTTATTTATTATGCTCAAATTTGTTTCCATTTTCCAAAATAGATGATGATAAAATGACAACAGTTATTTTGATAGTAATATCCCTTAAGTAAATATGTAGAAATTAAGTAAAAGTCCAGAATTCAATATGTACTTGAGGTGAAGTATGAAAGTGTTGGCCTCCAAATGTGTTTAAAGGGGAGAACCACCATTTTCAATATTGAACCGTCATTAATATACCTTGAGTTATGTGGAAATAAGATTTTGTTGTCATGTGTAGGCTATAGCCTATAATCTGTTGCTAAATAGCCAAATCGTCTTCATTGTCTTATTGATAGCCATGAATACAAGAAGAGGTGCTGTGGGTGGGAAACCGGATCTGGTGGTCCCAATTCATGATGAGACTTCGGATGAAGATGGAGGTATCATTTTAATTCCTGTTGCTATTTTTACTGGAAGTGTTTAAAAACAATGTTTTAATTTTAAACAAGTCTTTAGTTAAAATGGAAGTTCAATGGGTTTAGGGGCGGCCATGCTCGGTGAACAGCCAACTGTCAGGTGTGCACACAAGCAGACTTCTAAAATGTAGCCATCAAAAGCTATGCTGATAGTGCTTTCCCTATTATCCATCCATACAAGAGCTGCTGCACCACCCGCTCCACCCAGGGGGAAGGGGAAAGCTGCTCCACCTCCACCTGACCAACCTCATACCGCAGGAGTTGAAAGGGAGGGTATGTGTTCATTTGTGTTGCTATTTTTAGGTGGTTTCGACCACTGGCAGCAGTTAAGTGTGAAAACCTGCAGCAACTGTGTCACGCTGAAACTCTTTTGTGTAATGCTGTAACTCTGTAACCGTGTTAAGCCTGTTCAGTTGTGGTAGATCACCTCAATTGATGTCCAGCACACCTGAAACTCTGATTAGTTTGGTTGAGTGTCTCAAAGTGTACAGATCTCCTCTGCCCTTTTCCTCCTCACGTGTGCTTTGAAGAGCCTTTGCTTGTAAGTTTACAATGCAATTATTCTCGCCTGCAC
Source organism: Nannobrachium achirus (assembly GCF_963921795.1). Classification (NCBI taxonomy): domain Eukaryota; kingdom Metazoa; phylum Chordata; class Actinopteri; order Myctophiformes; family Myctophidae; genus Nannobrachium; species Nannobrachium achirus. The sequence continues at coordinate 64,960,574 of NC_137814.1, forward strand.
GCAATATTTATTGTCAATTAACCATGCCCCCACCGCGACCGAGTATTTCCCGGTGAATCTGTGCGCAAAGGTGGGGGCCGATGGGCAAGGAGGGTTGCAAGCTTATGAGAAACAACTAAAATAAGACCTTAAAACCTGGCGAAAACAGTTGCGTGCATTAGCGCAAGATGACGATAAAGGAAATCATTAAATGGAAAACATTAAATTAACTTCTGAAAAGCCTACACAGCCTTTAAACAGCCTGCATACGGTGCATTAATTAGCGCAAGATTAGATGAGGATAAAGGAAATAATTAAATGGAAAACATTAAATTAACTTCTGAAAAGGCTTCTTCTAAGACTACACTATAGCCTACTAAAAACGAGTGAATCTTGCCACACGTGAATAATTGTGGTTCAGTGGTTGTAAACAATAACACAGACAATATAAATCCTTAGTCTAGTTGTGGGAAGAAAAGGATATCATCATCATCATGGCCCCAAATAACTTTTAAATATCTTGCAATTGGCGACGAGTCTCTTACTAAATCGGCAAGAGTGCCTCTCATTTTCAATACATAAAGGCTAAGCTATAGAACCTCTCCATCATCAGCAATAGTCAGTGGTGCGTGTTCCCCACACTCCCAAGCCCCCACCGTTGCGCACAGATTCACCGGGAAATACTCGGTCGCGCCCCCACCATGTCTCATATGCATATGTATATATTTTTAAAAAATGCATTAATTCCAAATGCCATTAACTCAATGAATGATGTCATGTCTCGTTGATCTGCCTGCTCTCTTTACATATGCCACTGTTGTCCTTCTGTTTGACCTTAAAGATGCTTTGTGTGTTATTGTTTGTTAGTGTTATCTGTTGTTTTATTGTTGTAAATGTATGAGACAAAAGACAAATTTCCACATTGTGGACAATAAAATTAAACTAAACTAAACTATGTCTCATATGCATATGTATATATGTTGACGTGTTTCTTCTGCCTTTTTTTCTTTAAAAAAAAATCTTTAGCTAAGTCTAAATGGTCGAATCAGCTGGTGCGCCTGCGGTCGCTACTCGACCTTAGGGTGAGTAGTGTGTTACTTGTTTATATTTGGTTGCGGATTCCCATCTGAAGACTTTGTGGCTTACAGAACATTTTCATGAAATAAATCTACATGCTTACAATACATGATTGAAGAGCTGTTAGATGACACAATTTTCATTTTCATTTTAATCTTAAATTCTCTTATCTTGTGTGCAGCACCTACGGTCAAGCACCAGCTTGAGTTGATGCAGCTCAAGTTGGAGGCTGAGCGAGACCTTGGGCGTCTGAGGGAGGAAACCATTGCCATCCTGAAGTCTGACAAGTTACGCGTAACAAGTTTAGCAACAGGTTTTTGATGCCTATAATATCTACTGAGCAAATGAAGAAATCCTTTGTTCCCGCTGCTGTTAGATTCCTTAACGTTAACGTACATCGCTAGCTTGTTTTTGGGAGGGTGTCATGTAATTTGTAAAGTCTGTTATTGTTACTTGGTAAATGGTAAATGGTGCATTTATATAGCGCTTTTATCCAAAGCGCTTTACAGAGATTGTGCATTACATTCACGCACACATTCATACACCGGTGGCGGAGGAAACCATGCAAGGCACCAACCTGCTCACCGGGAGCAATGTGGGGTTCAGAGTCTTGCCCAAGGACCCTTCGACATTAACTCAAGGGGAGCCCGGATTCGAACTGGGAACCCTTCGTGCTCTAATAACGGTTTCTCTACCCCTGAGCTATGCCGCCCTACTTGTTGTGTATTTGTATGTTTGTTATATGTTGTCATTGATTTTGTGTATTTGTATTCGCTCTGGTGGCAAAAAAAATGTTTCCCTTTGGGGACTAAGCAATAAACCCATACCATACCATACCATACCATACCATACCAAACCATACCATACCATACCATACCATACACCTCCAGGAGGAGCTTGCCCCAAAAGACCACTTGGTGCGGGACCTAATGAAGAACCAGTCTCTGGACCCACCATCCAGTTCAGGTGACCCGCCATCCAGTTCAGGTGATTAAGGCAGATCCTGCAAATGTCTTCTAAATCCTAACATTCTTTCTGAAAAACGTATGTTGCTATAATAGTGTAAACTAAACTCTGTTTAGATTGGTTGAGTGTCTCAAAGTGTACAGATCTCCTCTGCCCTTTTCCTCTTCATGTGTGCTTTGAAGAGCCTTTGCTTGTAAGTTTACATGCAATTATGCTCGCCTGCACGCAATATTTATCGTCAAGTAATGTCCGCCCCCACCATGTCTCATATGCATATGTATATTATGTTGATGTGTTTCTTTTGCCTTTTTTTCTTTAAAAAAAAAAATCTTTCGCCAAGTCTAAATGGTCAAATCAGCTGGTGCGCCTGCGGTCGCTACTCGACCTTAGGGTGAGTAGTGTGTTACTTGTTTATATTTGGTTGCGGATTCCCATCTGAAGACTTTGTGGCTTACAGAACATTTTCATTAAATAAATCTACATGCTTACAATACATGATTGAAGAGCTTTTAGATTACACAATTTTCATTTTAATCTTAAATTCTCTTATCTTGTGTGCAGCACCTACGGTCAAGCACCAGCTTGAGTTGATGCAGCTCATGTTGGAGGCTGAGCGAGACCTTGGGCGTCTGAGGGAGGAAACCATTGCAGTATTGATTGACATTCTGACTTGGCATGGAAAAACATTTGGTTCATTATTTGTCTTTCAGTGAAAATCTGCAAAGGCATAATAATCCGCCGATACCTTGCTGTCCTGGAAGTCTTCAATGAGGTGCAGTCTATGAAGGCAGCCTTTGAGGATGTCGGCGTGGACCGCAACACCATTGCCAGGACGGCAGCAGTTGCGGAGCTCCACATAGCTGCCCCTGAAGCTTACAAAGCCGCCGGCGAATGGAACGAGAAGACCGAGAAGATGACCGTCCACGTCCAGAGGTGTCGCGATGCGATCACGCCAGAGATTAGGGCCAGGATCAACGACATGAAGGAGAACGGGGAACTGTTGCCCATGTCTTAAATCCACAGCCTTGGGGCACGGTCGCACCGCACTTCTATTCTACCTGTGAGGGTGGATTCTGCCTATCAGTTTCAATGGGAATTTGCAGATTTCTGCAAAACAACTCAATTCCCATTGAACTGCATTGGCAGAATCTGCCCTCATAGCTAGAATAGAAGTGTTTTGTTGATGGTACAGGTTTCTTGAGGACATCACCATGTGCCATTAAGATGGTATTTGTTTATGTTTTTTTGTTTAATAACAAAAAATTCTAGGTCATAGCTATAAAACTACCGGGGCATTTTGAGGTACAGGGTTTTCTTTATGTTATTTTATTGCTGTCCCTTAATTACACTACATATCTTGTTGTATGTAGCTCCCTGTGTACCTAATATTGGTATGAGACTGTTTGGGATAGTTGTCTCCCATTGTACCATTAGGATGGTAGCAGCAGAGAATGGTTTGAGGTCAGCTCTGGTTCTAGAAGTGAAGTCTTGACATTGGTAGTGTTTAAGTTACCTCTCGCTTTAAGTTACCCCTCGCTTTCAACTCGGTAAGAGGTTGGTCAGGTGGTTGATACTATGGTCATGTGGTTGATACTGTTATCAAGAAAAGAAAAACAAAGTGTAATTACTCTAATAAATGACTAGCATGTGTCAAAGACACATTACTCTTGTCTCTGTTCCTTTTTAAAATTGAATGTCACTTAACTCTAATGCTATTATAATGATAAACTTGCTAATAACCAGTCATTAATGGTTCATTATAAATGAGCTTATAATGCATTATAACTCAATATAAAGGCATCCTTAATATAAAGTGCTACCATAATTTCTGCATAGCCTATAATAATAGCTCTTTCTTCTCGCCAGTCACCACCAACAACGCCAACACCAAAGCCAGGAGAGTGTTTTCTGCTGGTGATTCAGTCAGAGTGTATCAAAGGGTGAGTTTGTAAATGCGCACCGGGTTAGGGTTAGGGGTTATGGTTATGTTTAGGCATAGTTTTACTGAGGTTAGGGTTAGGCATAGTTTTACTGAGGTTAGAGTTAGTATTAGGGTTAGGCACTCACTACACTGAGCACACACCCGGTGCACATTTCCGAATGCACCCTTTGATACACACCAGCAGAAAACACCATCCCCATCAAAGCCTTAATCATCCTTTTTGTGTCACCAAACAGCTCGCCGTTTTCCCCTTTTTTGACGACGGCCGCTCCACTGCTAAAAAGGACTACACTGGCAACACTGCTGAAAGCAGCGTCTACTTCCACGTCGGCTCACGTCCCGCAAAGCATTGTGGAAAATGTATTCTTTTTTGGAAGAGACTTTGATCCAACTTTGAAAGAGCACGCATCATGCAAAGAGCAAATGTTCTTAATATGTGATTGTGGCCTCAGTAAACCATAGTTTTATGGGGCTGTTTTATAATCCATAAAAACATTAAAAAATGTATGAAAGGGATAGTTCACCACCATAAAAATATATATATAATTTATTTATACATACGCACACACACACACACACACACACACACACACACACACACACACACACACACACACACACACACACACACACACACACACACGCACGCACACACAAGTTCATGTTGAGTTGTTTGGGGGTGAACTATTATCCTTTTGAACACGTGTTAACATGTCGTTATGAAAAATGTGTAAATATATCAATATGTCTATGATACATGCACACGGACATGCTGTATGATATATTCAGACTGTGACAAAGAAGCTGTTTCATAGAAATATTTAATAAAGTCATGGAGAAGACTGTAATGTATTACACTTTTGAGTTTGGTCATTGTGACAGAATGTTCTAGTAAACAGGAAAAAAAAAACAGTTGGGTCAGGTTGACCTAAAATGGAGTAACTCATCATGAGGTTTTGTGTGCCAAGATGTAGGACCACAAGAAGTATAGAAACACGCCCACAATCCTATTTCATCAGTCCCAGCTGCATATGGATACGTTGATCCTCCCTGTGGCTATTCTATAGTAGAGTTGGTGTGAATAAACTGGTGTCTTTTTAAATGACTACAACAACTGTAAGTCTGTCACAACGTGGAACACTTAAAAGGTTTTTTTTCTCCAGTGTGGAAGGTAGGTAGATGCGATAATATGCCTTCAGACTACTTGACACACTGAAACACTGAAACACTTGTTACACTGGTGACATCAATCAGCTTTTTCTCCACTGTGAACACGCTGGTGTCTCTTCAGGTGAGATGAACGACTGAAACTCTTGTCACAATGTTTACAATTAAAAGGTTTTTCTCCAGTGTGAAAAAGCTGGTGTCTCTTCAGGTAAGATGACTGACTGAAACTCTTGTCACAATGTTCACAATTAAAAGGTTTTTCTCCAGTGTGCACACGCTGGTGTCTCTTCAGGTCAGATGGATGACTGAAACTCTTGTCACAATCTTCACAGTGAAAAGGTTTTTCTCCAGTGTGGACACGCTGGTGTTTCTTCAGGCTAGATGACTGACTGAAACTCTTGTCACAATGTGTACAGTGAAAAGGTTTCTCTCCAGTGTGGACACGCTGGTGTTCCTTCAGGTAAGTTGAGGTACTGAAACTCTTGTCACAATGTTCACAGGGAAAAGGTTTTTCTCCAGTGTGGACACGCTGGTGTTCCTTCAGGTTAGATGAGGTACTGAAACTCTTGTCACAATGTTCACAGGGAAAAGGTTTTTCTCCAGTGTGGACACGCTGGTGTCTCTTCAGTTCAGATGGGTGATTGAAACTCTTGTCACAATTTTTACAGTGAAAAGTTTTTTCTCCTATGTCTCCTGAGAGAGAGAGAGAGAGAGAGAGAGAGAGAGAGAGAGAGAGAGAGAGAGAGAGTAGGGACAGAAGGGAGAGGAAGACTGGTGAGTATAAAATCATGAGTAATTACGGCTCCCCTGTTAATATTTCTGATTTAATTGTATCTTTTATCACCATCATTTATTCCAACTCTCAGTTTATTTTTCCCACACATGCAAGTCCTGTCCCAGTGTCTAACACTGACTGACCTCCACTGGTCTCCTCCCAATCGTCACTGTCTTCAGTGACTTCAGAGTCAGATTCAAGCTCGACTTCAACTTCACAACGGTGCAAAGAGATGTCTTCATCATGGACTTCACTTTTCACTGCTGGTAACGTCGACGTTGACCCCTCAGGCTCCTCTGGTCTTTGAAGTAGCTCATCCTGTTCCTCCTTAATGTGTGGAGGCTCTGGTTCCTCCTGTTCCTCCTTAATGTGTGAAGGCTCTGGTTCCTCCTGAAGCAGACTGGAGCTCCTCTCCTGTTCAGGAGAATCCTCCTCTTTACACACAACCATGTGCAGGATGTCTAGGAGCAGAAAAACAACATGACAGCTTAATTCTCGAACAATCAGAGGCAGGCAGGGGCGGGTCTTTTCGTAAACCAAGGTGCGTTAGAATAAACAAACAACCAGAGTACACACTAGGTATGGAACGATATGAAAATGTCATATCACGATTATTGTGACAAAAGAAATCGCTATTTACGATATTATCGCGATAATCGAAATCCATTATCCTTGGGCGCAACATTTGCCAGTTGGGACGCGTCGTGAGCTGTTGACATTCAATACTTAACCATGGCATTATTTGTTGACTCATGTGGCGTACGTGATGTCAGAGCCTTTTATGAAGTGATGTCACAATGAGTCAGTGGTTGCGCCGATTTCCTTCGGAACAGCCTGATGTCAACAATCAGCTCCACATAAGGAGATTCCGAACGTTTTGCACCGGTTCGGGAAAACCGCGCGTCGGGTCGAGGCCCGGCACTGCACTCCGCGCCGCGGCTGGGAACGCGCGTGCCGAATCTGAAGCCGGTGGGATGAACGGTTCTCGAGATACGCGGATTACAGACAGACACGCGCGCAGAGATTTGTCGATTTATAGAAAGATTTCAAAATGTTTTTCAAAATAGTAAAAAAATAAATAATAATAAAGCAAAGATGTTTTTGGATAAGGCATGGACAAAACAAATGCTCTCTATCTCCTCTCCTCTATTCTCTTCCATTTTGGACAGATATGCGTTATTCAACAGCCCATAATTTGTTTGTTTTAATTCTTTTTTTTATCCCACAATTTTTGTAAACAATTCTTTTTTTAACCACATTAGCAACGAGTTAAAAGAGGAGCGCTGGCAAGCTTTGCTTCTCACGCATTGACTTGCAGGTTATATGAGCTTTTTCACATTTCACAATTTTTCGTTTCAGGAGGAAAAGCTTCAGAATTTTATGATTGATTGATTGAAAAATGTATAAGTTTTGCAATAGAAAAAAGTACAGTTTCATGATAGCACAGATCACTGGTACAAGGTCAACTAAAAGGTGATCCTAGAAAGCTTTCGGCTCATTTCCACAGGAATCACACTTTATGTATCTCATATAACTTTGAAAGACAGACGGATAGAACATAGTACTTTATCTAGGATAACATCAATTTAAAAAGCAGAAAAAGCATAACATCAAATACTATAGCAGAAAAAAGGGGGGTATATCAAAAATGGGGGGTCTAATTACAAGTCACGAGAAGCAGCCGCCTGAAGGTCTTTTCATACCAATGTTGAAGGAGGCGGGGATTTGCTCTCCTTTAAGGTTTGTGGAAGGGCGTTCCATAAGTTGGTGATATAGCAGGAGAACGAATTAGAGCCTTGTTTAGCGTTAAATCTATGTTGAACATGATTGGTGGAGCTGCCTCTGGAGTTGTGATCATGGACATCCTTGACCTTTAGGAAGTAGTTTGTCAGGTACATGGGTATCTTGGAGGTGTAGTGTATCTTGTGCACCAGGCCCATTGCAAGATGCTGTACTCTGTCAGCTACTTTGAGCCACCCCATGCTTTCGTGGTGATGATCGTTAAGGAGGGCCCGAGGAGGAAGACCAAGCACAACCCTAATTCGTTTGTTCTGGGCTGTTTGGAGCTTTAACTTTAAGGCAACTGGGGCATCGCGATACCAAACTGGGGCATTGCGATACCAAACGAGTATTCCATAATCATAATGTTGTTCTCCTAAATCTAGTCAACAAGGCCTGTAGTAGGCTATGCACTGGAAAATGTGCATGACATTATTTCAATAAACTAAAAACACTGGGAAATGTTAAATAGCCCTGAAAAACTTCAGTCGTATCTCACGACCATCATGGATCGACCTCAACCTGGTGTGAGCAGTTTAGCCAACTTGCCACGTAAATCTACACAAACGTTCAGATTTCATAAATAAAGTGCTCACTAAAGGCACACGGATGTCACAATATGGTACACAATTACCCGTATCATCCGTATTGTTTAATAAGTACTGCACTCTGATACATAAAAAAAGAAAATAGAACATGGCGACCAATTGGATTAAATGCCTTTATATTCCTATTCTTTCTATTGTGTTGCAAACTGTGTGTGAGCTGGTGAAATAACATTGACAGCTAGCACTGCTGATGGAAGCTTGCCATCGCAAGCTGCCAGTTAAGCAAGTTTTGGACAATCGCTTTTGGGGAGGGGCTTAGCGAAGGGCTAATTGCCTAAGCTGTAATCCTGGGCTCTGCTCTCCCTCTGCCAACCTGGGGAGAGCCCCGAACTGAGCTCACACTTCCTTCAGTGCATGAAGAGTGAGCATGCCGCTTCTTATCACCTGACAGCTACCCCGGTTGGAACACGTAATACCAACCAGTTTCTTTCCCCTCCATCAGGCGACCCGGGCTGGCCAGGTGGAGGCATTATAGAGACCCGGATTACTGCATGTTTTTGTGAGGGTATCTACCCTAGGAGACACGGGGAAAACATGCAAACTCCACACAACCCCACCTTGGGGCACTGATGGTGGTGTGGACACTGATCACATGGAAGAGAGAACACGCCCCCCACGCGAACCCAGGACCTTCTAGCTGTGAGGCGACAGAGCTACTGACTGCAGCCCATAACGTTTTAATATTTTGAAACACATTTTAAAATACTTCAAATAACCAAACAACATGGACAGTTTGTGAGCTTGTAGATCAGATATTTAAAGAATTATTATTATAATTTTTCTTTAAAAATAGTAAAAAAAATAAAAAAAAGAGAGAAAAAAAAGGGAAATTCTCCTCTGCCATTTTTGGACAGAAATGCTATATTCAACGGCCCATGGTGAATACCGAAGCTACATCGCGCTTAGTTGACACCGCTTGAATCAACACCACGCTTTAGGATGATTTTGAAACTAAATGCTTGTTGTGTTGTGTTGTTACAGCAAATATTTATTTCAATTATGAAATTATGAAATACTATTGAAACAAAATACTCGACAATAGGGGTGGATATTGGCAAGAATCTCGCAATGCAATACATATCACGATACTTGGGTCACGATGCAATAGTATCAAGATATTTTGCAATACTACTGCGATACTATTGTGATATATCAGCTTTATAATCTGAAGGCGCTGCTCTAATGTTGTTGTTTTCGTCGTTTGCAGCCATTTTCTCGAGAGACCTCACTCACTGAACCGTGAGAAGGGGAAGTAGCTACTATATTACAGCGACATCTAGAGGCAGCGGAGTGTCAGGACGGGATTTCTATGCATGGGAACATATCATATTTTCCTCAAAGTATTGCGATTCTACAGCCTGAAGTATCAATACAGTATTGGCAAATAAACTATCGCAATGTATTGCCATATCGATTATATTGCCCACCCCTACTCGACAAGTTGTGAGCTTGTCGATCCACTATTTGCAGCACATGTTCCCCCTGCATACAGCGATGCTAGGGTTCAAGTGGTTAAACTTACTGAAGTGTGGCTGATCTTCAAGCTCCTCCTGTTTAATAGAAACGGCCCTGGCTGAGTCTGGAGCGTTCATCTTCACCTGCAGTCTGGACTCCACACTCTGGTCTGAAATGAAGCAATTCAACAAGGACTTTAATAACCTCTCACCTAGTGGTGTCATAATGTGAATAAGGTGAAAGTAGACAATCTGCTTTGAATGTTTCTGCAAACATGTTTCCTTCTATGACCAACCCCACCAACAATTATACCCTCCACCCTTTACTGTAGGGCTGCACAGACTTTGATGTGTCATGCATTTTAGAAATGGTTTCATGTAAAACAGAGGAAGCGTAGGATACGATTGATTGTGGGTTCAAAAACTGGGCTGTGATACAAAATACATCCCCAAACTAACAAGTGGGGATGAGAGATGGTAATTGATCACATACTGTAAGCAGCCTTTGTTGACCTGGGTGAGGGGAGTGATCAAAGTATGGCTGTTTTCACTCACTAAAAAACCTAAAAAGCCAAACTCAATCTCAGTTAACCTGTGAGATGTTTAGTTCTGATCTGAGCCAAGATGATGGAAAGAGAGCCTTTTGGTCAACAACAAAGATATAAAACCACTCCATTGTGTTTGTCAACAATTTGGTTTCAAGGAGTAAATAATCATATTGACCGAAAATAATTGTGTTCCATTCATGCCATAATCGAGCAGCCCTTCATTATTTTGACCTGATGGTGGCGCTAGAAGATCAAGGTCATTAGAACACTTGGTTTAGGGTTCATCTCCCAGGAGGCATGAATGCATTGATCAAGTTTCATGACAATCTGTCAGTTACATTTTGACACATCTTGTGTCAAGGTGGAGAGTTTGGCCAAAAGGTGGCGCCAGAGGAAAGGCCATTTAATCTAGGATAATCTCACAACATATATAAATGTTTTAATATCTCTATAATCAGGTAGAAAGTGCCTTGATGTCTGACGTCTTCCTCCAGAAACACATTGCTACAGAAAGAAAAAGGACCAAAATTGGACCATATAAGGTTTTGTTTGCTATTAGTTCAGGGGTCTTCAACATTTTCAGGCCAAGGACCCCTTAGTTGAGAGAGAGATGAAGCAGGGACCCCCACAACCCATAGATTCCATATCATTTCATTGTTTGACAGCACAATCATCAGTGTATTTTGGATTCATGTCAATTTGTTTTTACTTGAACCGTCAATACTAATAAACTTGACCTTTCACTCTGTACTTGAACTTGTACCTTTTCCCCCCTACACCAAACATCTTTGCCGAAAATAGCAGATCTACAAGCTCACAACGCCTCACAGTGCGAGGCGTTGTGAGCTTGTAGATCTGCTATTTTTGGCTAAAGGGTTCAAGTGGTTAAAGGAGAAAAAAAGCTTCTATCACACAAAGATTTGGAGGACCCCTGTAGTAACTCTGAGGACCCCCTAGGGGTCCCGGACCCCCTGTTGAAGACCCCTGTGTTAGTTCATTAGTTCCCAGTTAGTTACTGTGAGTGGGGTTTTATTTAAGGACAGGATGGTCCCCAGACTCTGCCTGGGTTTTGGGCTGGTGTCGACTGGGTGCCGCTTGGGACCTGGGAGAGTGACCACACTCTCTGTTAGTGTGGTTGCTGTCCTGGGACAGTGACCACACTCTGTTGAGCCCCTTTTCGACTGCAGCTTTAGCACCACACTACACCGCACCAAACTACACCGCACCACACTACACCGCATCACACCACACCGCACCACACCACACTACACCGCACCACAGTACAACGCACCACTTACAAATATCTACATTTTCCATTACACAAAAGTACCCCGATCGATAAAACAAATTGACCCTTTTAACTGTGATTATAATACAATATACATTTGTATTACAACTATCCTAGTTATAATGCACTATAATGGATTAATAACTGTGATTATAATACACTATAACGTATTAATGTAGTACTATGATAATTATTATAATACACTGACTGTAATAGATCATAACAGTGATTATAACACAATATAATCTATTATCATGTATTACAACTACGTATATCCTGGTGGTCTAAATGAAAAATCAGATCAGTCATTATGAACTGTTTGGCCCTGTTTGACCTGCTCTGTCTGGATTGGATACTTTTTAGTACCACGTTTAATACCACTTTCACACTACCAGGGGTGAGATGCCGTGGGCTCGGTTGGGCTCGGCGAGCCCACTTTTATCAAGCTGTACGTACGCACGCGCGCCCGACATACACGCGCATGCACACACGTGACGTCATCAAGTTGTGTGACGGCTCGGTCAACACTTCACTTCAATCCCCTATACCTATCTGCTTTGCATAACAATACTCTGGTAGGCAGGCTCATATACACTTGTATATGCGGCCAGCATATAGCCTATGCTCGCCTAGCATTCTTTGCAGATTTTTAGCTCCTTTCGGAACCTCTCCCTCCGCTATGCAGCTCCTCACTCTTCATATCATGAGTTTAAATCACTCATTTTGTCAGAGCTGCATAGCGGAGGGACTCGGGAGAGGTTCCGAAAGGAGCTAGCAGACTTTACTGTGTGTGGGTGAGTCTATAAAGTCTATGTAAAGTTATTTTATATAAAACCTAAAGGAAAATACATGAATTGAAACAAAAATAAAAACAACAAATTAACAATGTAACTAAATAAGAAATATAATTAGATTAAACATGTTGTGTTATACAGTATTAGCACCGAGCGGCAGGCATGCGTGCACACATGCGTGTGCGTGCGCGCACGCACATGATGTGCATGTGACGTCATGAATTTAGAGGGAAACCACTTATAAAATCCATATCACACCACTGCACAGCCACACCACTCTACCCAGGTCCTTGTAGTGGAAAACATGGCACAAGTGGGCGGTGTGGAGTGGTGTGGTGTTGGACCATGTCAGTGGAAAAGGGGGTTTTGCGTGGTTACTGACTGTCCTGGCCTGGGTCCTGGTTGGGGTTCGGCTGGCGCCGGTTTAACATTCAGGCAAAGTCCAGGATGACATGGAGATCTGTGCTAATCTTTTGGCTAAAACATTTGAAAACTTTAGGCCTAAACATCTTTAGGCCAAACTCTCCACTTGGACACAAGATGAGTCAGAATGTAATGGACTTTGGTGTTAACCAAAACATGCAACTTACAGCGGTGGTTTCCAAACCTTTCAGCCCAAGAACCCAAAAGAAGAATTAGACGTTTGCCACTTTGCCCAGGACCCATACTAGGGCAAATAGACGATCTACAAGCTCACAAAGTGGCACGAAGCGATGCCTTGTGAGCTTGTAGATCTGCTAATTTCACTATGTCTTAATTATATATTTTTGAGATGGGTTTACTTTGTTTACCATGTAATGAATGTTCCATTCATTACATTCATAACCTTGTTTGATTGATCCAAGACTTCATTGGAGGTTTGCATAAGAAAAGGTACAGTTTCATGAATGTACAGTTCACTGGTACAAGGTCAACTAAAGGGATCGACAACTGCAACCAGAGTTAAAACCAGCAAAGGGTCAAACTCTTTTTTTTCTGCTATACCACCAAAATGTGGAAAGCCTTACCGAAGGCCATAAAGGAGTGTGGATCACTAGCATCCTTTAAAATTGCCCCAAAAAACCACTTACAGGAAGCAGCCGTTCACAACTGGTAAAAAAAACTAACCTAGCCCAACCCTCCCCTCCCCCTTCTTTGTATATATTTACTGTTTGTTTAGACTTACTGTTTTCTTTTTTTTGTTCTCTCATTTTATTTTATTTACATATCTACTGCATAGTACTGTGTTCTATTCGTCTGACATTCAATGTTATATGAGATACTTTAATGGTTTCCTGTGGAAATAAGCTTAGTCTTTTCATGGATCTGCTTTTAGTAGACCTTGTACCAGTGAACTGTACAGTCATGAAACTGTACCTTTTCCTATGCAAACTGACAATAAAGTCTTCGATCAATCAATCTCCCCCCACCAGTAGTGGTGGCTTTTCAGAACCAATATATATTTTCAGTGCCAATTTAAACAACAACAACAACAACAACAACAACAACAACAACAACAACAACAACAACAACAACAACAACGTACCTTCTCTAAGAATGTCTCCTGGTAGAAAAGGTTTGCATAAGAAAAGTTACAGTTTCATGAATGTACAGTTCACTGGTACAAGGTCAACTAAAAGGATCGACAACTGCAACCAGAGTTAAAACCAACAAAGGGTCAAACTCTTTTTTTCTGCTATACCACCAAAATGTGGAAAGCCTTACCGAAGGCCATAAAGGAGTGTGGATCACTAGCATCCTTTAAAATTACCCTGAAAAACCACTTAAAGGCAGCAGCCGTTCGCAACTGGTAAAAAAACGAACCTAGCCCAACCCTAGCCTCCCCTTCTTTGTACTTACTGTTTGTTTAGACTTACTGTTTTCTTTTGTTTTCTCTCATTTTATTTTATTTACATATCTACTGCATAGTACTGTGTTCTATTCGTCTGTCATTCAAAGTTATATGAGATACTTTAATGGTTTCCTGTGGAAATAAGCTTAGTCTTTTCATGGATCTGCTTTTTACTCATATTAGCCTACAACAGAAAGGTCTGCATGTGAAGGTAAGGACAGGCTTTGTTCTCATTTACCAGTTTCGAGTAGCAGCCTCGAGGTGGCTTTTCAGAACCGATATATATTTTCAGTGCCAATTTAAACAACAACAACAACAACAACAACATACCTTCTCTAAGAATGTATCCTGGTAGAAAACACACTCTTTCCACAGCCTGTTGTGCAACGACGCTCTCTCCGACACAAAGGTTTGTGAGTGAAAAGCTCTATTATTGTATTTATAACACAGTGGTCGTTCAGTCTCTCTGCTCTGTTTTACGGGCTATGTTCCGTGAACAAATTTAGTGTCAGCAAATATAAGACTTCCGGTGTCGATCTCTTCAGAATAAGAGTATCCCTAACGCCATTGAAAAACGATTAATTTGTATATGATATACACATTAAAAATATAGATTAAGCATTTAATTGAAGCTATACAACGAAAATTATGTTTCTGTGTAAAAATAACGTTTTAATGACAACAAATATATGTACAACTAGATAATTGCTCTTCAATGGAGTGCATAGCCTTTACAAATTGGACACTGGAGAGCAGACGGCTCTTCGTGTCGGCACTTTTGACGCACACGTTCACAGAGACCTCCTCTATCACACCCCACACTCCGCTAAGCGGGAGAGGCGGCATTGCAAATTTTGATGGCCGTCCAGTGGGGCCAGGTGCCAAAAAAAGTCCTCAAATGGCACCATTTTCCGACTCTAGTGGGCGCTGAAGAGGAGACGGCTTTTCGTGTCGGCACTTTTGACACACGCACGCGTTCACAGAGTCTGTTTCTCGTAGCGTCTGTTTACGCTACGAGAGAGAGGGGCGGACACGGTTCCCGTCCTCCCCTCTATATGGTCCGGGTGGAAACACGGTAGAGGTGGTGGGACGTTCCCGAACCAATCGAGTCTTCTGAACGGCTCTTTGAAATTAACGATTGGATCCTGTTCACAGCAGGGCCAGGGAGGGAGCCTGAGCCGTTCCTTGCTAATGAACAGTGGTGGGAAAAGTACCCAGTTGCTTTACTTGAGTAAAATATATCAATAGCCTACTGCAATCAATGTGGAAATACTCTGCCACAAGTAGAAGTTTGGAATGTTAATGAGTAAAAGTACAAACGTATTGGTATCAAAATGTAATTAAAGTAGCCTACAAAGTACTATTAGTAGAAAGTATTAATTATTCAGGTTTTCCAATGAATACAATTTTGAAAAATCATTAGAAAAGTAAGCAATTTACCCCGAGTGAGAGGACATTATGCTCTCATAATGTCCGCAGTGCGGGTGTTATCGGACGAGGCGCAGCCGAGTCCGATAACACCCGCACTCAGGACATTATGAGAGCATAATGTCCGACCCCGAGTGGTAAATAGCTTTTCTACCACTTTTTCCCGTATACATGAAAGAAAACACATAGTTGTAACTTGCAAGGATCTTAAGTTACAATCATTATTGCCTATAAAACTTCCGCGAGACAGCAGATAGTTCCACAAACAACATCTTCTACTCACCAACAGATGGCGCCAACTCCATAGTAATCCATGCGTCTAGCTTACAGCTAAGCTAACGTCAGTTAAAAGCACCGTTCCGGCCGTAAATAGAGGCTGTTCGCTTCCAGAAAGGCATAGGTTCAGAGAAAAGGGGCTTTAAAGTTGGCGGATTGCATTGGATCCAAATAAATCGGCGACGATAGTACGCACGTTAGTAAACATAGGACCGCTGCGACCTTCATTTGTTGGTTGGGGGAAAGTCCCCGGATGTACACTGATGCGCATTGATCTCGGACACACAACTTTGCGGCAGTAGTCCTCTCATAACCTCCGGAATTTAGCCAATCAGAATCCAGTATTTGAACACGTGACTCGAAAAAGTGGTAGAATAGCAGATCTACAAGCTCACAATGTGTTGCAACGCGACGCATTGAGAGCTTGTTGATCGGCTATTTTCAAATGGCAGGTATGTACCTATCCTATGTAGGCCTATGTCAGAAATAAATGTAGGCCTATATAGGCCGGGGTGAAGTATTTTGAACGGCTCTTTGAAAGGAACGGATCCCACAGATCCGGCTCACTTCAAAGGACCATAAATCCCATCGCTAAAACACCGTAGGCTACACCCTATGGCTACACCCAACTTCAGTCTGACTGCCAGTAAGGTGGCTCTGGTTGGCCGTGCTTCGGTGGCCCAACCCCCTACCTTCACGGAAGGAAAGAGTTGAATGAAGTTGCGGGAGGAAGAGAGTGGAAAAAAAAAGACAGGAGCGTGTGGGAAGCCTAAAACGACGTGACCAGCTTTGTCTCGTACCCTCGGCGTGGTGGTGAACAGCGCGAGTTAAGTCCGCGGTCCTCCTCCGTTACGGTGGGACTACACCAAGCCGTTTCGCGCGCGTCAGTGCGTATGCGTGCGTATGCGGGGCGCGCGCGCGTATGTGCGTTTTGGATAGATCCAATGTATGTCAGTTCAGCAGGCTACACCAGGCGTACGGATAGCGCGAACCACGGATACGCATTCCCTAAAAATAGGATCGGTTCTATTTTTTAAGCACGCCTATGCGTTTTGTACACAGACTATCTGGTCTTCCTCACATATACTCCCTCCTTGGTGTAGCCTGGAGCGTTTACGCATACGCGAGCCTCTTCACGGACAGTACGCGCGTATGTGCACATTTTTTGGTGTAGTCCCACCGTTAATGACCGGGAACAACGAGCATATCGGCTGCCGTGAATGATCGCCTCAGCGGGGACAAGACGGCAGCTAACTTCCAACGTTGTCTTTTGAAGATCCTCTCTCTCCTCTACGGTCTTTTGAAGAGCCTCGCTCTACTCTACTGTCTTTCGAAGATCCTCTCTAACCCTCCGTGAAAAGCAAGTAAGCGGTGCGGTGGCTAGCAGTGCTAACGCTACACACCAACACACACACACGCACACAAACGCACACGCACACACGCGACTGGACACGTCCGTGCTTGAGCTGGGTATCACAAAATCCCGAAGTGGAGTGTGGGTTGGTACGGTGGTGTTCGGCCCCGTTGGTGTTACGGATTACTGTGTGGGAAAAACGTGAACTGAACTGTATGAACTGCCGTGAACAGAATCGAATTTAATACAATCTTTGCAAATGAGTTTTCTGTGTGTTGTGTTTCTTTGAAATGATTTATATGGTTTACTTGTGCACGTGTTGAACCAGGTAGGGTGTTGTATTGCTATACAGTGTCCTTTGTGGTGGGTTTCATTTACAGTACAACTAAAGGGTGAAACCGCTACAATGCACAATGAATACTTTCTAATTTTGGTACTTTACGTTGCACCCCAGTTTGGCCTTGTGCCCCTCCAAAAAATGGCATTACCCGAGGCCACAGTGGCCTTAAAAGAGATATGGGCCTTTTGCAATAAGAGCTCCCACCAAACCTCTCCTGAAACTCACAACCAGTGGTGGGAAAAGTAGGCTACTCTACCCTAACCCTAACCCTTTTTATTTCAAAGTATCAATACCACAATACAGAGACAGAAAAAGACATTGATACACAAATACATTAAAAGCCTCAAATTGCAACTCAAGATTCTTTAATATGTTGAATCTAGAGTTGCAACACCAACCATTGACAGCCCATGCATCTCAAACATGGCAACCTCTTAAAATGCACTGTCCCTTTAAGGGTGGCCATTTTGACTGCAAACAGTTTTGGCCAGAATTTGAGTGTTTGTTGTGTACCTGGAAGCATGAGGTGTTTTGAGTTGATCTCCACCGGGTAGTAATCCAGTGGGAGCCTTGAATATACTGACTGGGTATGTTTTGGTATTTTGTTGTATTTTAGTCATGTTGCTATATTTTGTGTAATGTAATGAATCTGTATTGAGGGCACCAGATGTAGGCTAGTATGCTATCTATTGTAGAAGGACAACTAACCAACCTAACCTAGCCTACAACTTTTCACTGTTTTTCCAACCTTGCCCATAGTAGACCTATATATTGGAAACTGTCTTTCATCAGATTGTGTTTGTTGTGCTGAGGGCATATTGCATGGTTTGGATTATGTTTGCTGTAGTTACTTAAATTACTTGAATTACTTTATTTGCTGTTGGTTTTGTGTTATATTTTAATTTGA
Source organism: Nannobrachium achirus (assembly GCF_963921795.1). NCBI lineage: Eukaryota > Metazoa > Chordata > Actinopteri > Myctophiformes > Myctophidae > Nannobrachium > Nannobrachium achirus. The sequence continues at coordinate 64,979,087 of NC_137814.1, forward strand.
TGAGTTTATTTGCCGTGTTGGTTTAGGTCAGAGCAGTGGTTCTCAACCTGTGGGCACAGGGGTAGTCTCAGATGTGCAGCATTGTTTTCTCTTTCAACAGTAAACAAACCAACATAAAGTTTAAGTGTATGGAGGGTATCTGCACATTTCTAAAGTGACAATTTAAGGGCCCCGGTTAAAATATGATTATTCTGGGGGTCATGGCCTTAAAAGGTTGAGAACCCCTAGTTTAGAGAGGACCCAGTAGTCCCTGAAGCCTTCACATCCACTTTTAGCATCATGATTTCCCACAGATGTAATAAACCCTTTTCCATTCAGTATTTTAACATTCTTTTTCTACATAAACTTGACACTTTTGTTACATCAGCCTCTGGTTCTGTTCATTCTGAGCCCATACCTAATAGTCCAGGGGCCGGAAACCTTTTTGACATGTGACAAGTGCCATGTTTTTGAGCGGTGGTCACACTGTCTCCTATACGTGGCCGTGTGTGTGTGTGTGTGTGTGTGTGTCTGTCTGTCTGTCTGTCTGTCTGTCTGTATGTAGCCTGAGGAATGTGGTGTAGTACCTTTTGTGACCACACATGTTAAGGGAGGGGCGCTGTTTTCAGGCCAGGCACACACACACACACACACACACACACACACACACACACACACACACACACACACACACACACACACACACACACACACACACAGGGGGGGGGGGGGGAAACCACCGCTCAGTTCACACGGGTGTGATTTTTATTTTCACGATAGTCAGTGAGCCAAGTCAACATTTAGTTTACTATGATAGTCTGTGTTGCCATCTCAACATTATGTTTAATTATGATAGTCGGTGTGCCATGTCAACATTATGTTTAATTATGATAGTCAGTTTTCCATGTCAACATTATGTTTAATTATGATAGTCAGTGTTCCATGTCAACATTATGTTTAATTATGATAGTCAGTGTGCCATGTCAACATGTTTAATTATGATAGTCAGTGTGCCATGTCAACATTATGTTTAATTATGATAGTCAGTGTGCCATGTCAACATGTTTAATTATGATAGTCAGTGTGCCATGTCAACATGCCACATCAAAGTGGCATATATCCAATTGACATGTACTCTCTCACACTTCTGCCAGTGTGCCAGTGATCACCCTACCCTGTGCCAATAGCCCCTTTTCCACGGCAATGTGGAACCAGAACTTTCAGGACCCTGAACCTTTTTTTTTGAGTGGTGGTAGCCCGCTCCTATACGTGGCTGTGCGTGTGTCCGTAGCCTTTTTCCTCAGCGTTTTGCCATAGTAAAATGTGTGTGCGTAGCATCATGTTTGTCTAGTGATGATGTCATATGTTGTATGTCTGTAGCCTTTTACCTTAGCGTTTTGCCATAGCAAAATGTGTGTGTGTCCGTGGCTGTGCGTGTGTCTGTAGCCTTTTTCCTCAGCGTTTTGCCATAGTTAAATGTGTGTGTGTAGCATCATGTTTGTTTAGTGATGTCATATGTCGTATGTCTGTAGCCCTTTTCCTCAGCGTTTTGCCATAGCATAACATGTGTGTGTGTAGCATAGCCTGTACATCCTAGACTCAAATCCTAGTCTGAAGATGTTATGCAAGCACGACCACCACTCACTTCACATTGGGTGTGATTTCTTTTTTTCTTTTTTCTTTTTTTTTTCTGGTTTTGTTTGCATTGCGTACGGCCCGGTTCCAGACGAGGTTCCTGGAACCTTTTTTAGGTCCTGCTCCTGAGGTAGAACTAAACTTTAGGTCTGGGAACCTATGGGAGGGGCCAGCAGCGCTGCTGCTCTTTTTTTGGACCTTCCCGGCTAATTCTGGTTATATGGAAACGTAAACGTTCTGGGTTGGCCCTACAGTGGAAATGGGGCTCATGTTGGCACCGTGCCTATATGCACAGCAGCCATTCTGGAGAGAAGTTGGTTGTCTTACTTCCTTCACATGTGTTACTAATGATACTAATGAAGGCTCCAAACAGAGTCTGTGTAATGAAGGCTTCAAAAAGAGTCAGGGTGCTGATATTGTTGCATGTTGGCTCACTGGAAACACTCTGCTACACCATTGGGTCTCAAAGTGTGGTCCACAGACCCTCATGGTTCCTTGGGGGTCCCAAATGACCCCTTTAAAGGTGTGTAACCCAATTGGACCTGTTTGGTTCCATTTGTACATTCAGTTATTATGGGGGTCCTTGAAATAAAAGGTTTGAGAACCACTGTTGTACATGAAATGGAACAGAGCCTTCATGGATACCATTGGTAACACCTTGGAAGTGAGAAGAGACCCAACATTTCTCCTATATAGGCCAGTCAATCTAAGCTAAAAAAGGGCCTGACCCAAAAGAAATTGCAATAGTAATGGTTCAAGGTTTTTTATGATCCTTAGTCATCCAAATAACATATTAAAAGTTTTGAATTATATATTTACTGGATCAAGGTGAATTCAGGGGGTTCACATTTGGGTCCATTCACTTACTATATAGGAGAAAAAAAGATACCCCAAAAATCTTCTTTAAGTAGCATGTGAGGGGTCTAACTAGGGGTTTTTCATGATTCTGAATCCATTGCAAGCATATTGTTTTGCACAAAAAACATTCCTCAGGCTAAAAACGGACACCACAACGAATGTTTTTTGTGCAAAACAAATGCTTGCAATGGATTCAGAAACATGAAAAAGCCCTAGTCTGACCCCTCACATGCTACTTTTTTCCTGTATAGTAAGTGAAGGGACCCAAACTTGAACCCCCTGAATTTACCTTGATCCACTAAATATATAATTCACAACTTCTAATATGTAATTTGGATGACCCCAAGGATCATAAAAAACCTTGAACCATTACTATTGCAATTTATTTTGGGTCAAACCTTAGATTGACTGGCCTAATATGTCTGCAGTGCACAGAGCCTATCGGGGAACTCTACCTTGTTCAGTTACATTGTCCAGCATAAACTGTGTATGGTTAAAGTTGCACTCCACACATCCAAAGTGTGGTTTAAGTCTCAGAGAAACGAATCTCTGATCAATAAAACTACATGGTGATCATTTTCCCCCACCCCTAAAAATGCCATATCTGTAACCTCGTTTACAAAGCCAGAATCTATTAATATACCACTATATGCCACGCCTCCAGGAACAACCCCTCGTGAATTATGGGATCAAATTTATTTTTTGAATAAGTTATGAATGAATTGCAATGTAAATATTGTTACCCTGATGTAGGCAGTGATGGAATAAATGTAATTGTGTTCTGTGCAAACTTTTTGAAAAATGACTGCATGTGTTGAAAATCTGCCACATTATGTTTTTAAATTGATCTACAAGCTCACAGTTCTGGCACAATTCCAATGTCCTCCCTAAGCCCTGTTGACTCACTGACTTAAAGCTGCATGAAACCCAAAATCACTTTTTCTATAAATATATATTATATAAATGAGTCACTTGTGATAGGGAGAAATGATAGGGTTCAATTTGCCCATTGGCTTGTAGATTCAGAGCTTTATGCTGTCTCTGTAGCTATTTCTGTGTACTTCCAGTTTCTGGGTAGAAAATAAATATTTGGCGACACTCATTACATATTTGCTCATTGCATTCCACTAGTTCGGCGTGACGTGGCTTATCCAATTGTGGGCTCGCTCAAAGCGAGCCCACAATATATCTTCATTATTTATCTATCAGTCAAGTTCTCCTCAAAATGACAATCTATCAGTCACCTTATCCTAAAATTGACGTAATCTATCAGGCAAGTTCTCCTTCAGGGACATGCTGGGCCCCTGATTCAGCCCGGGAAAAAAGAGTTGTAGAGGCCCTCATTGTGCGCTATAGAAAGAGAGATCTCTCTCTGTAGCGCTGCTGCTGCTCAAAGATTTGCCATTTCAGATCATGACAAGTGACAAGCCAGTGGGCCAATTACATGAGTTATATTTTGTTTGTTTTGTATTTATCATTTAAAAAACATATTTAAACTAGTGAAAACAGCCGATCTACAAGCACACAACGCCTCACGGTGCGAGGCGTTGTGTGCTTGTACATCTGCTGTTTTCACTACTTTTGTTCCCGGCCGGCCGGGAATGAACCGGCCGTTCGGGAGTTGTCCCGCTTTTCCCAATGGCCAGCATGTCCCTGTTCTCCTTACAGTACAAAGGCACGGCCCTTAGCCAATGAGGTGCTGCCAAAGGGTAGATCTTCCTGCCCATACATGGTGTTACATGCGAGCCCACACTGTTTCGTAGGAACAGTATTTCTAGTGACAATATCTAACCGTCATATCAAGTTCTCCTCAAAACTTCGGTTCCTTTCTACTCCTACATACTTAGTGAGAAAATGAAAATAAAAACATCAATGTGTTCAGCTTACAGTGGCGAAGTGTGCTATTATTTTTTACAGCAATCGGCCAAATGGTGGCGCTGTAGGAAGCCTTCGAAAGTGCGATCTTTGAACAGGTATAGCTCATGCTGTGTTATACGTACAGCCATGAAACCTGTATACACTTATGCGTCTCCTCATGCCGAACAACTTTTACCCTCTAACTTTTGACCTCTGACCTTTAGGTCTCCCACAATTTGGAATTATATGAAAAACAGTAAAAATCTATCTCCTCCTGGGATTTTTGCATAACGCGCACAAAACTTTTTTCACATGAACTTTGGACCAATACGGTCAAACTAGTCTCGGCGGATTTCTTTTAAAGTGAAATATAATTTTTTAATAATTCAATATATATTGCGGATTTATGCAAATTATTCTTCGGCCTCTAAATCATACATGCAAAGTTACACGTTCATGGCATTTGGCAAAGATGTGGAGGTTTAGTCAAAGTATCACTGAAACCAATTTTATTCCAATCGGCCAAAGGGGGGCGCTATACGAAGCGTCTGAAAATTCAAACTTCAAACGGGCATAAGTCATGACTCGTTTCGTTTGAAGACATGCAACTTGTTACACGCGTGCTTTGACTCAAGCGGAAGACATCTGTGTCGTTGTTAAGTAAGCTCCGCCCTTCGGTTTTCCGCCATTTTGAGCAGTTTGTAAAATGCGTAAACCCGCTTTTATTCTGGAATTTTCGCGTCACGTGCACAAAACTTTTTTTACGTGAACTTTGGACCGATATCTAAAGATCTGTCAGATCGGATTTCTTTAACATTGAAACATGCTTTTTTAAATAATTCAAACAATATTGCATTTTTATGCAAATTATTCTTCTGCCTCTAAAACATACATGCAAAGTCACATTTTCATGACAAAATAGTGTAGAGGGTTAGTTCAAATATCACTGAAGCCAATCTTACCCCAAATGGCCAAAGGGGGGCGCTATATAATTTTGAGCAGTTTGTAAAACGCTTAAACCCGTTTTTATTCTAGGATTTTTTTTGCAATTTGCATGAAACATTCTACACGCAATCTAAGGACCTTTATCTAACATGCCTATGAAGTGCACACAAAAAAATTATAAAATAATAATAATAAATATAGCTGCAAGCAGCGATAAAGTGTCCAAAGCCAAAAACACCTCAAATCATGAACACAGCCTGGGATGTGCGTGAAATCTTGCAAGCACATTCCCAATAGGTCAAGGAACAGATACCAACCTTCTCACATTGGCCTGTTATAGCGCCACCAGCGGGTCAACTTTTGCACAACACATTTTTGGAACAAAATGGACCAATCTTTGACGTCAGTAACGTCAAAGAGAGCACTGCCTGCGATCTTGACATTTTGTGCTTTTATAGCCATTGTTTTCTGGCTTGAAGCGAGCCCACAATTGTTTCGAAGGAACAATATTTTTCTAGTTTATTTATCTAGTAAGTAGACGGGATTTTCGGTTCCTTTCTACTCCTACATACTTAGTGAGAAAATGAAAATAAAAACATCAATGTGATCAGCTTACTGTGGCGACGCGTGCTATTACTTTTTACAGCAATCGGCCAAATGGTGGCGCTGTAGGAAGCCTTCGAAAGTGCGAACTTTGAACAGGTATAGCTCATGCTGTGTTATACATACAGCCATGAAACCTGTATACACTTATGCGTCTCCTCATGCCGAACAACTTTTACCCTCTAACTTTTGACCTCTGACCTTTAGGTCTCCCACAATTCGGAATTATATGAAAAACAGTAAAAATCTATCTCCTCCTGGGATTTTCGCGTCAAGTGCACAAAACTTTTTTCACATGAACTTTGGACCAATACGGTCAGATTGATCAACCAGATTTTTTTTAAAGTGAAATATATTTTTTTAATAATTCAATCAATATTGCGGTTTTATGCAAATTATTCTTCGGCCTCTAAATCATACATGCAAAGTTACACGTTCATGGCATTTGGCAAAGATGTGGAGGGTTAGTCAAAGTATCACTGAAACCAATTTTATTCCAATCGGCCAAAGGGGGGCGCTATACGAAGCGTTTGAAAATTCAAACTTCAAACGGGCATAAGTCATGACTCGTTTCGTTTGAAGACATGCAACTTGTTACACGCGTGCTTTGACTCAAGCGGAAGACATCTGTGTCGTTGTTAAGTAAGCTCCGCCCTTTGATTTTCCGCCATTTTGAGCAGTTTGTAAAACGCGTAAACCCGCTTTTATTCTGGAATTTTCGCTCCACGTGCACAAAACTTTTTTTACGTGAACTTTGGACCGATATCTAAAGATCTGTCAGATCGAATTTCTTTAAAATTGAAACATGCTTTTTTAAATAAATTCAATGAATATTGCAGTTTTATGCAAATTATTCTTCTGCCTCTAAATCATACATGCAAAGTAACATGTTCATGGCATTTGGCAAAGATGTAGAGTGTTAGTCCAAATATCACTAAAACCAATCTTACCCCAATTGGCCAAAGGGGGGCGCTATATCATTTTGAGCAGTTTGTGAAACATTAAACCCGTTATGATTTTTTTTTGCAATTTGCATGAAACATTCTACACACAATCTAAGGACCTTTATCTAATATGCCTATGAGGTGCACGCACACAAAAAAAATTATAATAATAAATATAGCTGCAAGCAGCGATAAAGTGGCCAAAGCCAAAAACACCTCAAATCATGAACACAGCCTGCAATGTGCGTGAAATCTTGCAAGCACATTCCCAATAGGTCAAGGAACAGATACCACCCTTCTTACATTGGCCTGTTATAGCGCCACCAGCGGGTCAACTTTTGCACAACACATTTTTGGAACAAAATGGACCAATCTTTGACGTCAGTAACGTCAAAGAGAGCACTGCCTGCGATCTTGACATTTTGTACTTTTATAGCCATTGTTTTCTGGCTTGAAGCGAGCCCACAATTGTTTCGAAGGAACAATATTTTTCTAGTTATTTATCCAGTTTCCCACAGTAGTAGAACCTTTTATTTTTTTTACATTTTTGCCTATTATAATAATATGCCAAAAACAGGGATGACTGAAAGTGTTTAATCAATAGTCTAACATGTTTTTTTGAGCGGAGCTAACCGCTCCTACATCTGGCTGTGTGTATGTATGTCCATCACACTGGGGGGATTTACAGTAATGCTCCAAACAAGCAGATTTTTGATGCCAGATCAAAGACCATCAGATTGGGCAGTGACCTTTTCTTTTCTCTCTCTCCACAGAACCAGGCTGCTTGTACCTTTGGGGATGAACTTCAGGGCGCAGCTGGATATTCAGAAGCGGGACTGTCCCTGGCTTGGCCCGTCGTTGATGAACTCGTGGCCCAGGCCATTAGCACACTTCCCACAACGCACCTGGAGAAACATGACGACACCGACATAAGGAACCATCACACACCAGACACGTCTCTGCAGGTGCTTCGGGAACATCTCGACAAAAAGACGAGTGGTGCCAGACTCTGCGCCTTGCGTTGAAAAGTTGAGAATATAGTATAGAACGTTTACGTGTGTCTAAAACCTGATACAATGTTGTCAGCCTCTACAGTACATCCCTTATTTTAGTTTGACCATCTCTTTTACTTTGAGTTCTATTTTCATGTTCACCTGGTGTTCTCATCAGGATGGGGGGACAGTTATTTTAGAAATGTCAACAGAACAGAATATAATAAATACACATCTGTATGTAAGCACTCAAAACAAGCATTAATTATTTTTTTACTGAAAATGTGTTTTTTACTGAAAACTGGGACAAGTTGTCCTATGGTGAACGTTGAAAACCTGGGAACATTTTAGTATTTTTACAGATATTTGTCTCGGGACACACCTAGCTTAGAACCGGGATGTTCCCGTGCCGAACGGGGGACCTCCCGGTCACTCACGTATTTAGTCTTGCGTAGCCAGACAACTATTCCAACAATCTCTGAATGCTATATAGAGTCTGTGACCACAGCTCCTGAAATCAGAGTAACGGAAGCTGGCATTTCCTTTCATGAAAACATATTTTAAAATATAATTTCTGCTAAAGCAGCAATGCTTAGATCATTTTTATTTAAATTAGGATAAATGTGTGCGACTGTAAAAACTAAACGGAAGTGGGGAGAAGGCATCACATCCGCTTTATCGCTTCTCACGCCGGATACTCATGATCAGAACTTCCGTCTCCCAGACTGTATGACGGGAGCATTTGCAAATTGTGCATGAGAGTCAACAGTCTGGCCACACGACGAGACTGCTCACATATACCTTTAAAAGCTGGGGTCTCTCCTCGTTTTTGGAGACGCTGTCCTCATGGATGGTCTCAGTGAAGGCCGGCCAGGGGGAGGAGTGCTCATACTTAGACCGGCTGGAGAACAGCTGGTGATCACATTTCACACACACATACATGCCTGCAGAGAGAGAGAGAGAGAGAGAGAGAGAGAGAGAGAGAGAGAGAGAGAGAGAGAGAGAGAGAGAGAGAGAGAGAGAGAGAGAGAGAGAGAGAGAGAGAGAGAGAGAGAGAGAGAGAGAGAGAGAGAGAGAGAGAGAGAGAGAGAGAGAGAGAGAGAGAGAGAGAGAGAGAGAGAGAGAGATGATGGCTCTGTCATCATGACATTAAGCAGAACTCAACTGATCCAGTATATTTTGTGCAGCGGGTTAAAGGCTTAAAGGTTAGAGGAGCACACTTGTTGTTGCCGGATGGTATAGATCAGTTGTACTCAACCTTTTTACACCAAGAAAACCTAAAGAATAAAAAAATAAAACGGTTTGCACAGTCGGTACCGCTGTCGGCTCACAGCTCTAAGGTCCTGAGTTCGATTCCCACCGGGGGACGCTGTGGGTGTGTTCTCTCTACTGCGTCATCAGTGCCCACACCCTGGGTGAGGTTGGCGAAAGGGCCTTTCTGTGTGGAGTTTGCTCCTATAGTCCTAGGGTAGGTAGGTACCCTTACAAAAAAGCAGTAATCCGGAAGAAAAATCTTCTATTAAAGGGCTGTGCTGCCTCCCCCTGGCTAGCCGGGGCGCCTGATGGAGGGGAATGGAACTGGTTCCTTCCTCAAGCTACTATAAGTCCAACCAAGGAAGCTCCCCCCTAACAGGTGATAAGAAGTGGCGTGCTCACTCCTCATGCACTGAAGGAAGCATGAGCTGAGGTTGGCAGAGGGAATGCAACACCCTGGATTACAGCTGGACTGGATACTGACATTCAGTAATTGGTTCTCGTGATAAAAATAAGAACATTAATGTATTACTATGATAATTATAACACACTAATAGATTATAACAGTGATTATAACACAATATAATCTAATCAATATAATATATTATCATGTATTACAACATGGCCTGTTTGGCCTAGCTCAGACCTACTCTAGGTCACACCACTCTACCCAGGTCCTTGTAGTGGAAAACCTGACACAAGTGGGCGGTGTGGAGTGGTGTGTTGTTGGGCCATGTCAGTGGAAAAAGCGATTTACGGAGGAGGCTGGTTGACGAGGCTAGGCTACCTGTACAGAAGATGTCACAATAAATACCAACCTTGATATTAATATCACCTACTTGCTACTTGTAGACATCGCTTGCAGGTAGAAATCATATCCCCTAGGCCTAGGATTATAATTAAATGCCTAACAACAACCAAAACAAGTCAAATAAATGTCATATTAATATAGCCCCCACACTCTCATTGTATCTGATTCTTACCCAGATCAGACAGTTAAAGTTATACCATGTAACTTTTTTTATAAAACAAATCTTAAAATTGTCCTAACTGTTAAATCGCTAAAGTTTTAGAACACCTTCTCTTTATATGTTTTCTATGATCCTTGCCGGGGTCCGGATTTCGCGGAAAAATTGCGTCATCACACTACCGGCCAATCACAGCGAGGGTTATACAACTGCCGGCCAATCACAGCGCATCTTGAAGTGGGGTCGCTATGGCGGCCATATTTGTTGTCGCCCGTTTGTACCATCCCGTCTCTAGGTAATTTCGTCTACCAGGCAGGGTGAAGGAGTCCGTATCTCTGGAATTACTGAACGCACAGGAACAAGGGACCCCTCTAAAGATAGATCTCAGCGAGGTGGAGGCAGACGCAGGGGTCTGAAGGTACGAAAAACGGCCGAAAGACGCGGACGCGACCACGGTTTGCTATAGGGCTAATGACCACTAGTTGGGCATCTTACACAGTATAGCTTTAACTCAGAGAGTAACTTTATTTTAAAATATCACTTGGTTAGGAAGTTTTCACCAGCTAATGTTTGGATTGATTGAGGTATTTATTGATTGAATACAGTTTGCAGTTAGCAAAAACAAAAACAAAAAAGCACAGGAAAGGTAGTACAGTTCAATACAACGTCTGCTAAGAGGATTTAAAACCCAAGAAAGCCCATGGCTTAATGTTTCTCTTGGGACATTACTGAGTAGCTACTCATAGAATAACCCTCTCAGGTTGGTAAATCAATACCCTGCTTATGTCATCAGAAGTAGGTTAACTATTTCTATATCATGAGTTCTGCTGCCCAGTGGTGTAAAGTAACTCAGTTACTTAAGTACAGTTTCTAGGTATTTGTACTTTTATACTATTATTTACTGTACTTTGCTGAGATACTTAGGGGCACTCCACCACTTTTCAACCTTTCTTCATATAATAGGTCCTCACTAATGTTCATGATAAAATATCACAATTTTTTTTCTAATCAGTTTGGGTCTCATAGGAGAGCTGTGGGTGGGTCAAATCCTTCCTACCGGTGACATCATCAATGGGAAATGCAAGCTAATAGAAACTGCAGGCTTTCTATTCCTGAAAAAGTTGAAATGTTAAAGTGGAAGCCATTGTTCTCGTGATAATAAAAATCTAATTTTTCTTTTCAAAAAAATATATATATATTTTTTTGTCAAACGATGATGTCACCGATAAGAAGGATTTGACAGCTCTCCTATGAGACCCATGCAGACTGAATAGAAAGAAATTATGCTATTTTATTATGAACATTAGTGAGGACCTATTATATGAAGACAGGTTGAAAAGTGGTGAACTACTCCTTTAAAGTGTGGTTCCTGTGGAAATAAGCCTCAGCTTTCTAGGGTCTCCTTTTCAGTTGACCTTGTACTGTCATGTCATTTGTACTGTCATGAAACTGTACTTTTTTCTATTGCAAACTTCTTGTGAATTCTTCAATCAATCAAAAGAACTTGAGTAGTTACAGTTTTCAGTACTTTTACTTCTCCTCCACTACATCTCAGAGGCAAATATTGTACTTTTACTCCACTACAAATATTTGAACACTTTAGTTACTAGTTATTTTGCAGAGATTGATTATATTATAAATCATACATTAATCCATTTTAGCCCTATTTTATACCTGTAGGCTATTTGAAAATAGCAGATCTACAAGCTCACAACGCTTCGCATAGTGACTCGTTGTGAGCTTGTAGATCTTGTAGAACTGCTATTTTCAAACATTTTGTAGGCCTAGCCTACTTTTAATGTTGGTACTTTATTTGATCCCAATTACTTTTGTACCTTTACTCAAGTACATTTTTATTTCTGAACTTTTACTTGTAACAGAGTATCTCTGCAGTATTGTAACTTTTACTCAAGTAAAATATGTCAGTACTTTTTTCCACCACTGGCCACCTCATGACATGAGCCATAGACTATAGGCTACTACATTATTAGGTAACATTATTTTCCATCTCCTTGTTTTAAAGTAACTAGGCTACTAACTGTTGTTAAAATGACATAACTAGATGTTAGATGTTAGAATGAACAGACCTGGTATGAAGTGGTCTTTAAACGGCTCATCGCAGGTAAAGGAGCAGAACGACATGATGATGATTGATTGATTGATTCCTCTCTTCTCTTCTGAAGACTTTCTTTGCTCTGCTGCTGTTTCTGAATCTCTGAACTACACTGAACTTTCACCAACAAACTACAACTAGTTCATCTTACCTCCTGACTGTCACTGTACACACAGTGCATACCGCCAACTACTGTACCGGAGTGGGTATAGCGTCCTATATTAAACCTTGCCAGTGGTGGGGAAAAAAGTATCAATACTGCAATATAAAATAGTAATAGGCCTACTGCCTGCTCTGTTACAAGTAAAAGGCCGGAGTTCAAAATGTACAAAAGTAGTGGCATCAAAATGTACTTAAAAGAGTAGTTCACCCCCAAAATTACATTTTTCTATTGATTAGGCTACTCATGCCATGGAGACTTGAGTTCAATAATATTTTTTTGTATGAAACATTAAAAACATTAAAATAAAATAGGCAGAAACAAGGAATGAAATATAGAGAGACATGAGTCCAGACCAGAGCCTATGTCTAGATGGTCCAGACTCCAGACCAGTGGTTCTCAAAGTGGATTCTAGGGACTTTGTGGCTTGTGGGTTCTATTAGAGGGGTCTAAATTGACCCATATAATCTGTAACTCTAACAGTAGGGCCTATACAAATGGAACCAAATGGACCCGTTATGGTACACTGTCAGACAGTTAAGGGAGACCTTGAAAGGGTTATGTACCACCACACGATGGCACCAATGAGCTACGAGTACGAGCGTGTGAATTAGTGTTGCCATGTCCACTTATTATAAGCGACTAATAGGCGACTATTTATTTACCTTATTAGGTTTTAAAGTGTATATTGCTTATTTGGGCCCTCGAATTAATCAGTCAGTATTTGTCCACTGACCCCCAACTGGGGGTCAATGTCATGCGTGTTGTGACTGTGAGCTTGTAGATCGCGGCTATTTTTCAAATGCTCATGTCATGTACCAAAGGGTAATGGTACAAAACAGAGCCCTAGCGCTCTGGTACAAAAGTATTGGTATCAAAATGTAGGCCTACTTGAAGTACACAAGTACCAAAAGTAAAAGTAGGCTACTCACTATAGGCCTACAGAATGTCTCATTTCACAAGTTTGCAAATATGACAAATGTTTTGAAAATGGCAGATCTAGAAGCTTGCACGTTGCATCACTCAAGCTTGTAGAACGGCTATTCTCAATCCAGCATTGATTTTCTTGATCTCACTATATCAAAAGACGATCTGGGCATGTTACATACAACTGTTTTTAGAAAGAAAACTTCCTGCAACACATTACTGAGAGCTGATTCTTTTCACCCCCCTCATCTGACTAATAATATTCCCTATGGTCAATTTCAACGTCTCAGAAGAATATGTGACGAGGAAGTTTTTGAGACCCAAGCCTCTGACATGACCAACCGCTTTTGTGAAAGAGGGTATAATAAAGGTGTTGTTTCACGCGCACTTAACAAGACTAAGAGCATTAAGCGCTCAGACTTGCTAATAAAAAAGAAACGTGCGAACACTTCTAGTCCGCGCCCCTTTTTTGTCACACAATATAGCACGGTCGCTAACCAGGTTGGTCACATCATTAAGAATAATTGGGCGATTATTGAAAGTGACCCCACTTTAAGATCAGTATTCCCTGAGCCGCCACAGGTTTCTTTTAGAAGAGCCCCTACTTTACGTGACAAGTTGGTACATAACCATCTGCTCCCCACTATAAAGGAAACCTGGCTCAAAAGACCCATCGGGTCTTTTAAATGCATGAACTGCCCTCACTGTTCTAATGTACAACAAACTAAAACTTTTACAGATTTCAAAACCCAGAAGGTGTACAAACTAAACGATTTTATAAATTGCAAACTACACATGTAATCTATAGACTCACTTGTACCTGCCCAGATATATGTTATGTTGGGAGAACGAAACGCCGGCTCAGGGACAGACTGGCGGAACATAAATATGCTATACGCATTAATAACATGGACTACCCTATAGCTAGACATTTCAGGACTGTCCACAATAGTAACGATTCCCTTTTACGCATTACAGGTATTGAACACGTCAAATCCCTCACCAGAGGTGGAGACCGTCTCAAAAAACGGAATCAACGTGAAACTTTCTGGATACATTCCTTAGACGCTCTAACTGGTTTAAATGAGGACATAGACTTCATGTGTTATCTATATTGTGTTTTGGTTTTCTTATATGATACACAATGTTTATTTCTGTGTTTGCTTTCTCTTTCTGATTTATTTGTTTATTATTGTTGGCATGTATTTGCTTTATGTGTTTTTGTTATTTGTTATAAAATTAAGACTTTTTGAGTATATCTCCTCCTGCATCTGCAGTGCAGGTTCATTCTGTCTTGCTCAGTAGGCTGCTGTGGGTGTGTAGGTCTGCAGGCAACACAATCAGTGTGCTTGCACACACACACACTTACATAATTTGGGTGTGCCTTGATTACAATGGTCATTAATTGCCTGTGTATTAGTAACATCACGTGAATAGCCACTATTTAATGGATATGTATGTCTGGTGCTCCAGTTCTTTGCCCTGACGAAGACCGCAAGGTCGAAACATGTAGGTTTTTAGACAATAAACTTTGTTTTATTTTAAACTCCTCGAGTGCTCGGATCTCCTCTCTTTTTTCTACAAAGGCTATTTTCAGATGTTGTGTTTTGTAATAATGATCAAAATCTACAAAGTACTAGAATTAAAGTTGTGAGGCGTTGTGAGCATGCAGATTGGCTATTTTCACCATTTCTTCCTCTAATATTTCGGCCAATGTTTAATTTGTCATTTTAGAGGTATTAAGTTTAGAAATGTGCAGATACCCCCTATACTTGAACTTTATGTTGGTTTGTTTACTGTTGAGCGAGAAAACTACGTTGCACATTAACTTTGGGGGACCCCCCAAAATAATTTGGAGACCCCCCTGGTCCCACAGGTTGAGATGAACTGGGGCTTAATTGTTTCATTGTTGCTTATTTCTCTCGCGAAATCTGGCAACTGCGTGGATTCAACGCACCAATCAGATGCTCTGAATTCTCACAGGAAGAAGTATTTATGCCAGCAGCGCCACATTTGTTTGTTAGTTAGTTAGACTCGCTGTTTGAATCTGAGCTGCTGCTGTGGAGAAGATACATTTGGCGTTTGTTTCGCTGCTCTCTCTCTCTCTTTCCAGTGTCCAGTACTGCAAACAAACAAACAAACAAACAAACAAACAAACACGTCTACTACTGCAGCAACATGGCTGAGAACACATTCCCCTTGTACAAACTGGACCAGATTGTGGCGTTTTATCGTGCAGAGGTCCTGGACGAAGAGGAAGGGAAACAATTCACCAAGAATGACCTGAATCCCACAGTGAAGGTAGCTATTATTGTTATTATTGATAAACCACATAGCATATAGTCTATCTCTGGTCCATACTCCATAGTGCTGCCTTGACTCTTGTCAACATGAAACCAATGAACTGTCCAAAACATCCAAATGAAAAGTAATGGTTCTCAAATAGCCATAAATTATAACTACCAGGAGAGGGTGCTAATATGCGGAGGTTATGACATAACCTCCGCATATTAGCACCCTCTCCTGGTAGTTATAATTTATGGCTAGTTCTCAAAGTGAGGTCCAGGCAGGGACCCTTTGGGGTTACTTGAGTCACTTCCAACTTAAGTGGACTCGTATTGATTGATTGAAGGCTTTATTAGAAGTTTGCATGGGGAAAGGTACAGTTTCATGACTACAGTTCACTGGTACAAGGTCAACTAAAAGGATACCAAAAAAAGCTTTGGGCTTGTTTCAATTGGGGTCCCTTTTTAAAAGAAGAATACAGAGCTACAGGTCCTTAACTCCTTGAGTGTATACAAATCTACTCGAGTTATAGATAGATTTGTATACACTCAAAGATCTTTGAGTGAACACATGGAACCATATGGACCCCCCAAATGGACCCTAGGGGTTCCATAAGGGTCCATTTGGTTCCATTTGTACGAGTTATGGGGTTCGAACGTTTGAGAACCAACATATTGCACTTGAGTATAATATTTCAGCCTTAAAATGCCAAATGTAGGAGTACAGATTTGATGACAGAAGCAAAGTAAGACATCCTTAATAATGACTTATAATCTGGGCGTCCTCCACCAGAAAATATTTAATATAGATGTAATTGCCAAGCATCCTGGCAAGCCTGCCTAATGAGTGGACAATTTGGTGAGTTGGATATTTGGCGACGTGACCGGTTACCCACTGTGACTGCATACCTACTAGTTGGTCTCACTTCTCAGGCTGAAATTACGGAATTTGACGGACGCTGTATAATATATATATTATAGTTATTACTACTAAGGAGTCAGTGAACTAGATGGTCAATGAAATGTGAAAATGACCGTTTGTCTCCTTTCAGCCAGAGACTGTGCAGATGCTGTTCATGAGGGTCTTGCAAATGGTGTACACCAGTTTCAGACCTGCATGTCTCCACATGGTAAGGACTGTCTGTTATTATTAGGGCTACCACCAGTAAACCCCCATGATTTTATGATGTCATTACATCTGTGGTTTTCGATCAGGCCTTTTGACTCTGAGGCTTTCAGGAAGTAACCAAAAATACACAGGGATGGCACATTTGCATATTATAACCACACCCGGTGGTCTATTAGAGTAATGTTAACTCCATCGACACATACAAAAGAAGTACAAAACTATGCCACCAGCCACAATGTAACTCATGGAATCATTCACTTTTTTCCTTTATTTCTTATCTTTTTGTTTCCTTTTTATTTCTTATCTTTTTGTTTCCTTTTTTCCTATTGCGACAAGTAATTTATTAATTGGATGGGCATAATAAGCTTTGGTCAGTATCTTGTTGCCTGTATTCTGTATGTCCAACTGTTTTGTTAGTCATGACGAGATAAATTAACTCAATGCAAGCAAGCACATTAAATGTTCTCCTTGAGAAACTTGGTTTGGTTTTATTTTTCCTTTCTTAAGATCCCGCTAAAAGTCCAAGACGAGATCGAGCATCCAGCACTACACGAGCAAGCCGCCGCCATCCTGAGCCTGTACCAATGCATGTGAGTAAACATGTTTGACGTTTCTCATAGTAAACTGCGACCTTCGGTCACAATAAAAAACGACAGGCACTTGGCGCCTCGCTGTAAACTTGTATATCTGCTATTTCATTCATGATTAAAGCATAAAATAACGGTTAAAGTGGTGAGGATCTGACATGACAAAGAGCTGGATTGTGATCATTTTGTGCATAATGGCTGAGTTGGATTTCATGTTCCTGCAGCTTATGTTTGTACATCCTAATATACTAGTATAATAATAATAATAATAATGTATGTATTTTATTATTCAGGCGCCGTTTTCTACGTGCCTTGTGTTTGACTTCGCCCTGAGTGACCTGCTGGCTCCAAGTAAGTCACTGTATTTCTTTTTTTTTAATATACCGGTATATATTCTTTTTATTAGGGGCACAAGTTTATATACAAAAACAAAACGAGACAAACAAAAAATACAGTAACAGTATCGCAACAACAACAGTCACTGTATTTCTGAACCATTCAAATGATTCACACCTCATCAGCATTCATTGGTCAGTCAACATCTCGTAGCAACAAGTGTGTTGATTTTACTTTTAACCCATTAAGACCTGGAACACATTACTTCGAAGAGATGCTATTTTTCAATAGCCAAAGCATAAAATAACGGTTAGAGTGCCTCGCTGCAAGCTTGTAGATCTGCTTTTTTTGAAAAATCTTTGAATATTTTTGACCCCCATTCTAAGGTGTGACCCCCATTCTATAAATGTCTTCCAAATCCTTCTTCTAAATCAGTGCTGCTCAAACTTTTTCATGTCAAGGCCCCCCAAAATTACACTTATTTGGCCACACCCCCCCCCCCCCCCCCCGCTTTAAAAATGCATATATTCAGAGATTTGCACAAACGTTTCACAAACTTTTCAAAAACAGCAGATCTATAAGCTCGCAGCTTGGCGCTCGGTGCCGCGTTGTGAGCTTGTGAGTATATCTGCCATTTTTCAATGGCTAAAGTATAAAATAATTCCAGGTCTTAACTTCATGGCGTTTATCGCTCTCCCTCTGTGTCTCTCTGTCTCTTCTTTACTATCGCTCTCCCTCTGTGTCTCTCTGTCACTTCTTATCGTCTCCCTCTGTGTCTCTGTCACTTCTTTACTATCGTCTCCCTCTGTGTCTCTGTCACTTCTTTACTATCGTCTCCCTCTGTGTCTCTGTCATTTCTTTACTATCGTCTCCCTCTGTGTCTCTCTGTCACTTCTTTACTATCGTCTCCCTCTGTGTCTCTCTGTCACTTCTTTACTATCGTCTCCCTCTGTGTCTCTGTCACTTCTTTACTATCGTCTCCCTCTGTGTCTCTGTCACTTCTTTACTATCGTCTCCCTCTGTGTCTCTGTCACTTCTTTACTATCGTCTCCCTCTGTGTCTCTGTCACTTCTTTACTATCGTCTCCCTCTGTGTCTCTGTCACTTCTTTACTATCGTCTCCCTCTGTGTCTCTGTCACTTCTTTACTATCGTCTCCCTCTGTGTCTCTCTGTCACTTCTTTACTATCGTCTCCCTCTGTGTCTCTGTCACTTCTTTACTATCGCTCTCTCTGTGTCTCTGTCACTTCTTTACTATCGTCTCCCTCTGTGTGTCTCTGTCACTTCTTTACTATCGTCTCCCTCTGTGTCTCTCTGTCACTTCTTTTACAGAACCAAAGAAAACGGCCGTCATCCTCAGTGGCATCATGAACTTCCTGCACTTCAGGAAGAACAGGATGGACTTCATCCAGGAGCACGAGGGCAGATTTGTATGTCTGTCATAATGGTCTCAAGACACTACAGATGACTTGTATGTCCGTCCTAATGGTCTCAAGACACTACAGATGACTTGTATGTCCGTCCTAATGGTCTCAAGACAGTACAGATGACTTGTATGTCATAATGGCCTTAAAGGAGTAGTTCACCCCTTTTTCCAATTCCCTGCTTCAGTGGTTCTCAAAGTGGATTTCAGGGACTCTAGGTTCCTGACTCTAGAAGAAAATCACTTGTTCAGAGTTAATGTGACTATATTTGGCCTAAAAACAACAACTAAAAGATTTAGGCTAGACTAGAACGCTTTCAGAAGACTAAAACAGGACTAAGACTAAATGGTGTTATTCAAAAGACGAAGACTGAATCAAAATTTGCTGAACAATGTACACTGATTCGAGTAAGAAGCAAATGTTTGTTTTACTACTTTGTTTTCCCAGAGGGCGGAAATGGACAGCTTTCGAAACCTCACCAAAGCCACTAAAGAAGTGGAGAAGAAGCTCAAGATTCTGACGCAAGTAATTTGCCGTACTTGCATTTGGGTAGTAGCCTTAAACAGGGAGTTATTCATTTTTCTTTTTTTCCTATTCCTGGCAAGAGTTTTGGATTATTTTCTCCCCCAATTTAGGGTTGATGGACAGACTTGTTCACTCATTAAAATATGGGCCTTAAGACTGTAACAGTGATTAATGGACGTACAATTAAACTTGACCTTGAACTATGGGCTGTCAAATAAATTCTGTTGCTCCATTAAAACCCTGTAAATGTAATCAAACTCGTCGTGCAGAGTTTACCTGGTTATTTTTGCTCCAATGTGTTGCCACTCTTGGATAACTTGGATTGCAGGGCATAGTCTGGCACACGTCCTGGTAAAATATTTGGCAAATGAGCCATATTTGAACCCATTTAGGCCTAGAATTATTGAACGCTTTAACCAGTGAAAAATAGCAGATATACAAGCTCACAGCGCGGCACCGAGTGCTGCGCTGCGAGCTGGTAGATCTGCTATTTTTGAAAAAAAGTCGTGGAAATGTGTGCAAATCTTTGAATACATGTATTTTCAAAGCGAACGTTTGTAACTCAAAGTTTGCTTCTGGGTGGTCCCTGGAACTAAATATTTTTAAATGGGGGTCCGTGGCCAAATAAATATCATTTTGGGGGTCCTTCACATGAAAAGGTTTGAGCACCACTGACATAGTAGTCTCTCAAGAACAGACTAACTGAGCTCCAGTTAAGCGGAAAGGACCTTTTTCTTTGACGATGGCTGGCCAGATTGCTGACATAGAAACATAGGTTTTTTCCAAAAATCTTAGAAGGATTCAAAAGACACTATTCTAAGCTCGCAGCGCGGCACTCTGTGCCACACTGTGAGCTTCTATGTCTGCTATTTTTTTTATATTTAAAGCGTAACATATAGGGCTGTCACAATTATTACATAATCGTCTAATCGTGATTATTTGACATTATCGCAATTATTTTGTCATAATCGTCATAATCGTGAATGTTGAAAAATGTCAGAAATAGTGGAAATAGCAGATCTACAAGCTCACAACGCGTCGCGAGCTTGTAGATCGGCTATTTCCACTATCAATGTTCTTTTTTAAGTATAAAGTTGTCAAATATGTCCTTCATTTCTTTGTATATTTAGGTTATGTGTCATATCTAACATGTGCAACTTCAAAGCCTAAAAGCCAAACAGAAATGTAATTATCAACAACAAATACACAATTAAATCGTTAATCGACAATTATTTGAGTGACAATTAATCGTCATGTAAAATGTCATATCGTGACAGCCCTTGTGTCATAATGTGTTCAGGCCTAAATGGGTTAAAGGTGTATTCAGTGATAATGAAAGTGGCCGGGGGTCATCTTGTCACAGCGTGGAAATGTTTAGTTTTTTATAGATGTTTTACACCATTATAATGTTCTCGTTTTGATCATTAGACCCAATCACTGAATATCGGTAGGCCTACGTCTCCAGTTTCAGGATATGTATGATACTGATTTACTACCAGACTGTGGCATTTTAGACCCAATCACTGAATATCGGTAGGCCTACGTCTCCAGCTTCAGGATATGTATGATACTGATTTACTACCAGACTGTGGCATTTTATGAGTTCAGTAGTTTACAATCTAGGCATTTAGCAGACGTTCTTAATTCAGAGCGTCTGTGGTTCACAAAACTTTTATTTTGACCATCATAACTAAACATCATAACATAACTACGGCCATACTCTACCCTGATTGGTCGAGGACTGGCTGGCCACCTCTGAAAACGGAATCTAGCTATGCTCGTAACACGGGCCATGGTGGAAGTCCTTATGGTCAGCACACATTCTAGTGAGGAGAATGAATGGAAAATGTACCAATTATATTTTTATTTGAATGAAATACAATCACTGAATATACCTTTAAGGAAATGAGAGCTTATACTGTAACAGGGGGTCTTGTGTGTTTTATTTAGGGTGAGGGCTCACCTTGGCTGGGAGGGATGATGAAGCACACACTATATATTGTGTTGCAGATTAAAACTTTTCATAGATGGCTTCATAGACTTGTTTTGGATGGGGAAGAACGCCCGCACACTGTTTATATGCTCCAAAAAACATACCTTTATTATAGGCAACTGCAACGTTTCGACTTGACGTCTTCATCAGGCAAAGTTCATAGACTTGTTTGAGAGCACTGTGATCTGTGTATGTTGGATTCATGTTAATCTTTTCAGACCTTTAACTTGACCATCTATACTGAAGCCACGGGCCGTATAAAATATGTCCTCGGGCCACATTTGGCACCCGGACCGCATTTTGGACACCCCTGATCTATACTTGTTAAATTTCCACTCTGGTTTAATCTCCCCCCCACCTCTACACCAAACCCTGTTCCTGAGAATAGCAGAGATCTTCTATTTTTGTTGTTGTTAAAGTTCTTCTCAGGATGGGGATGCAAGGGTTCAAGTGGTTTATGTAAAAACAAAAAGAAAACATCCCATCTCACAAAGATTTGGTAGGCCCCCTCTAGTAACTCTTGAGGACCCCCCCCCCCCCCCTCTCCCATGGGTGGGGTCCTGGCTGTTATAATGACAAAGGTACACATCTTAGTTTCAGGGACATGCTGGGCCCCTGATTCAGCCCGGGAAAAAGAGTTGGAGGGGCCCTCATTGCGCGCTGCTGCTACTAAAAGATTTGCCATTTTGGATCATGACAAGTGACAAGCCAGTGGGCCAATTACATGAGTTATATTTCGTTGTTGTCGGGTGGAAACCTTTGTATGTCCAAAACGGTTTGTTTTGTATTTATCATTTTAAAAATGATTTAAACTAGTGAAAACAGCCGATCTACAAGCACACAACGAGGCGTTGTGTGCTTGTAGATCGGCTGTTTTCACTACTTTTGTGCGACGGCCTTGTATGATGAAGCAGGGCTTTGCTTAGCGAAAGAAATTACAAATTTGTAACTTGGAGATACGAGGTTTCTGCCCGACAGTGACGATTTACTTTGTTGGCCACCCAGCCCCCAAAATGGTACGAAGGCCGACATTTTATTTAAATATTTTTTCCTAATGGCTGGCCTGGACCGGCCGGGAATGAACCGGCTGTTTGGGAGTTGTCCCGCTTTTCCCAATGGCCAGCACGTCCCTGCTTGGTTTTTACCAGAGAAATGAGTGTTCTCTCTCTCTCTCGTTATGCGTGTTTAGAACCATCCCTCCAGAGCAGCAGGAGGAGGCTAGGGAGCTGAACTCTGCCATCACTGAACTGTCTGCTGCCAACATACAACAATTCCAACAAGTGGTGAGTAGCAATGGAACAAGAGTTCCTTCCCACACCTTCAAGCTGTGCAAAATGGAACCCTTATATTGAGATCTCCAACGTTATCGATGTGACGTCATAGTACTGACATGCTTGTCCTTCCAGACAGCGGTGAATGAGGACATTGCTGAGTGGAGACGCAAGATGGCGGAGCGGACTCAGGCCCTGGTATGTGTCCCTAGATGTTTGTTAATAAATGCCATTTAGGCCTAGAATCATTTCATTCGTTAAAATATTGAAAAATAGTGCGGCACAGAGTCCCGTGCTGCGACTTTACTGATTAGGTGTCCCGTCTACCCATGTTATATTTGTCTAGATTGATATTTCTATGCATTTGATGTATTCCCTTGCTTATTGTAAGTCGCTCTGGATTAAGAGCGTCGGCTAAATGCCTAAATTGTGTTTGAATGGTCCTGTGTGCCCCCAGGCCCAGCTGAAGGTGAGCGTGGCCACCACAGTGGAAGAGAACGCAGCGGTCCAGTCTCAGATCGTGGAGTCTCCAGAGGAGCTGAAGACCCAGATGGAGAAGATGAGGGAGTCCCTGAAGACCATCCAGGCTGCCACGGTGAGCTAAGGCTGCATATGGAAAAATACAAGATCAAACTGTATCACGATACACGATCTTATCACCATTATATGGTTATTATGTTTCCAAGTGACTTAACAGTACAACCACCTATAGGGGTCTTCAACAGGGGGTCCGCGGAGGTACTGCAGGGGGTCCGTGAAATTATTGCTTAAAACAAAACAAAAAAAGTTGCAATTGACAGATTGTTGACATTGGTTCTCAGTTAATAAGTAGTATGTTTAGAAATGGTAGTCGTACGGCCCACCCTGCTCGCTGTAACTTGTACATGTTTAAAATAAAAAATATGTCGTAGCCCCGACCCCCCCCCACCCTACGAGGTGGTAGGGGGTCCCTGCTCAATCTCCCCATCAGTTTGGGGGTCCCCGGCCTGAAAACGTTGAAGACCCCTGGGGGTAACAAAAACCAAAGGAAACAGGAGTAAAAGACCATTTAGACCAGTGGTCAGAGTTAAGGGGAGACCTTGACATTTTAAAGTTTGTAAACTACTGATTTAGATCTTGTTTAAATTGTCTTCCTACCAGGTGAAGGCAGATGAGTGGCTGGTGGAGATGCAGATCAAGGCCCAGGTTCTGAGGCACACAGAGTCTGAGGTGCTGCTCATCCACAGCCTCCTGCAGGACCTCCAGACTGGCCTGGTGAACAACACGCAGCTGCAGCTGGAGGTGAGCTGACAGCCGGCTAGCCAGCGCTGCTGCTGCTTCTGGCCTTGTTGAGCGGTGGTAAACCGCTCCATAGATTGGCTGTGTGTGTGTCTGTAGCCTTTTTCCTCAGCGTTTTGCCATAGTAAAATGTGTGTGTATGTGTGTGTAGCATAGCCTGTACATCCTAGACTCAAATTCTAGTCTGAAGACGTTATGCAAGCAGGACCACCGCTCACTTCACATTGGGTGTGATTTTTTTATAGCCTGGCTGGATTTGTTTTTATAAATTCGATTCTCAGTCTGGCAAGCCCTCCATTTGACTGGTATTTTCGGAATGTCACCTGTTACGTAGGCAACGTCGTTGCTGGATGTTGGGGTTTGGAGAAATATGATTGATTAACTGGCTGACTGGTTGTTCGGTTGACTGAGTGATGGGTGGGTTGACTGTTTGGGGTTTAGCTTCCTGTTTTTCCACATTATCATTTCACTCTTCTCCACAGTGGTCTGTGTCACATCTGTAATGAAAGTGTTCTTTAATGATGAGAGCTTTACATGGCCAACAGGACAAGGAAAGCCACCATCAAACAGAATACACGTTCCTGTCTTAGTTCCTGTGTACCAAACCACAGGCACCCACGCTTTCTGAGAAAAATAATCATGCATATTATACAGTATGCACACAGTTTTTCCTCTTTGTACCAATGTAACCGGTTCCATTTTGTACACTTTAAGAGCTGTAGGGTCCATTTTGCATAGTGCAGTGTTCTATTTGTCTGTCATTCTGTTATATAGATTATTATGACTATTATGCTGAGCGGAACGTGGTGCTGAAAGTGCACATAATTGCAAAAAAAGCAAATGGGGTAAAAAAGGACTCTCCCTTTGTTTGTTTTTTTGCATTGACCCAATTATATTTCACAAGGAAGGATCACTATTTTGGCACTGAGGTATTACTGTAGCTAAAACCCAGGAAATGTTGTCATACTGTACTAATTCATAGATTTAACAACTTGTGTGAAATAGGACATTCTGCATAATGAGTACTTTTCGTACTTTGGCAGCATTTGTACGTTTTTAATACTGGACTTTTAATTGTGACATTTCTACAAGACTGTATTGATACTTTTACCTTTTCATGTAAAGGAAATGTGAGTACTTTCCACCACAGACACTTCTGGCTCTATGGTACTCGTTTCGCATTGCTAGGCATTTTTGATTGACAGGCTTGGAATTCTTCCGTGTGCGTAACAGACACTGAAGGTCGGTAGACAAGTCAGAGGCAGGTGGGGGCGGGTCTTTTCGTAAGCGGCTCTTAAAAAAAACAGCTGCGTTGTGATTGGCCAGTAGTTTTTATTTGAGTGGCAGCCTGCCCTCGACACTTCCGCTTTTCTGCCTATCAAGTTGGACGGGTCGCTACAATCAACTGCAGCGGCTTTTCATATCTGTGGTTTCCACCACTGTGTGTCTAGCTGGATGAATGTGCGGTGGAGTTGGAGAAGGAGCAGAAGGAGATGAAGGGCCTGCACACGGAGCTGGACAGGGAGAAGAGGTCTCTGGCCATGAAGAGGGACAAGCTGTCCAAGCAGCAGCTCCGCAGGAGGAAGAACAAGGAGACAGCAGAGCACCATGTTCAGGACGTCATGAGGTACAACTTGTTAAAGAGAAATATGGAGTTCAATCCAAGGTGACGAGTTGTAGATGTTCGGTTTATTTAGAGACAATAGCAACAAGTCCATTAATACAGCATAACTCAAATCTAAAGTCTTCTCTGCCCTCAGCCTTGTGCCGGGGCACAGACCCCTCTCCCAGCAGTGGTCTGGGTATAGTCCTCCCAGTTCTCCCCCTCAATACAAGTCATACAGCTATATAGATGGATAGGCCAGGCCTAGTTTTAACACCCTTTGACAGACAGCCTGTTGCAGCTGCTAGTCATAATAGCCGACCTAAACAAGGCACAGGTGACAATAAATAATAAGAACCAGGATATAGGAACTCACATCACTATGCTATATCAAGAATATGTTAACAGCTGCCAGAGATCCACGCATGCATCGTGCCACGGGAAAGAGTGACACCTAATAGTCACACAGTATGACAGTATGACAGTCATAGATCAAATAACATTTTTGTTCATTACAATGTTTTACTAAATACTTCATAATTTCCATGACAAACTACACGGTTTTCTTTAGGTGTACTGTAGAACCTCCAATGTTTAACTTAAAGGGATATCTTACTTTCAACACAACAAAACAAAAAGGTTGGGTCATTGTATCATCTACTCGGGCTTTGTGAGCATCCCAGACAGTTTTTGTTGCTTGACTCAATATTTTGATATTCATTTCATCAGACACGCCCCCTTCGTATATAAATCCATGGTAACTTCAAACTCTATTTTAACGACCTATTTTATAGATCCATCAAACACCCGTCCTTGGTTCTGGTGACTCATACTGTGCTCTTAATATATGAGGGGGCTGTGTTTTTTCAATTACTTTCATTTATTTTGAAAGTTTTTCGTAAAAAAAATTAAATGACTACGAACAACAAAACGTTTTCTTCATGAAACGTCTTGTCCCCGACAGGAAGTGCGACCAGGTCCATGACAAGAGACAGGAAATGGCCGAGGAGATCCAGGAGATCAACAACGAGACCCTGCAGCTCAAGGCCAAGATGCAGAGCCTGTTGGACAGCTGCAACAAGGAGACTCGCACGGCCCAGGTACGAGACCGTCTTTCCAAGACTAACCCTAACCCATGGCCCAGGTACGACACTGTCTTTCCAAGACTAACCCTAACCCACGGCCCAGGTACGATACAGTCTTTCCAAGACTAACCCTAACCCATGGCCCTGGTACGACACTGTCTTTCCAAGACTAACCCTAACCCATGGCCCTGGTACGACACTCTGACAAGCCCTTAGAACTAGCTCACTGCGTGGCACAGATTCCCGCGCTCTGAGCTTGTAGATCTTTTTTTAAGATTTTTCACTGGCAGGCATAACTGTCGTGCATAACTGTCGTGCAGTTCAGACATCCTTTAACCCAGTGGTGGCTAACGTTTTTAGCCAAGACCAAAAAGAGAGATTACTGTAGATGTTTGCCCGGGAACCAAACTAGTGAAAACAGCAGATCAGTTTAAAGCTTGTAGATCGGCTATTTTCACTACTTCTTGGACGCTTTCCTTTGTAATTAATGGCATTTGTTCAAATGTTATTTCTTTATGAAATTACTGAAATTATATTATGAATTTTTAGTTTTTGGAAATTAATGGCTGTGAAAAAAAATTTCGAAAGAAAAAAAGAGAAATTAAGGGACCCATAAAAACGTGTCCGTGAACCACAAATGGTTCCCGACCCAGTGTTTTGTAAACTCATTTAGACTTGAGGCTGATTCTAAACAATCCTGATATTTTCTGGAAAAAAAAAAAGTATTCTATTATCACATATAATAAAGATATTTTGCTACAGTATAGACTGTACCATGGCAACAACTCCCCCAAAATGGGTTTCTGTATTGGACTACAGATGGAAAATTCCATTCTTCCTTAAGCCAGTGTATTTACACTACATATAAGTGACGTTCAGTAATATGTAAGCAAAGTATAAATGAGTCAGTGACTGAAGTAACGTCCGTGTTTTATTGTGTGCAGGATCTGTACGAGCGTCTGTCTGCGGCTCTGGATCAGCTGCACAAGCGCATTGAGGCGGGACAAGATGACCTGCAGATGACCCTGAAAGAAGACCATTAAATGTTTCTTTTCATATATTGTTTTTTCTTAGATTTAATAAACTTTTGCATTTGAAAGAAAAAAAAAAAAGTGGTCACGCGATTTAATGGCATGATTTCCATAATCTGAGTGTTTAACCCCATTAAAAATGGGAGAGTATCTGTGTCAATTTAAGATTTTACTTCTCAAAAATGGCAGATGTACAAGCTCACAGCAGGTCCCTTCATGCTGCGCTGCGAGCTTGTACATCTGTTTATTTTTTTTCTGGGGGTCGGTCGCCTGGAAAAACATTTTCAGATGGGATCCGCAGCCATTTTCAGATGAGACTTACAACTGCAAATGCATATCTATTTGTGGGTTCTTTATTGGCACGAACAACTTTGAGAACTATCTGCCTCATGTCTTAACCCTTAAGTTCTGTTCAGATTCACTACACCTTCGTTCTGTTCGGGTCATTTTGACCCGGTGGATATTTGGTTTTAAAAAAACAACACTAATATAAATTTTAACTTAACAAATCATCATGATACATTGACTTTGACTCAATACCAAACAATTCATATGATATATTTGGTAAATGTTTGCATTTCTGCTTTGCTATATCACATTAAACACTGAAAGAGCTAGGCGTTTTTACTGATTTAGCTGAAATCCATGTAAAAAAAACTACTTCATTTAATACTGGCAATATTGCTCATGCTTATAGGAAGGGGGGGAGGGTTCGGAATGGGGCTTCGGAAGGGGGGTGTTAGAAGTGGGGGTGACACTGTGTCTGTGTTTTGGCATAATACTGTGTATTTCTGTGCTTCCGGGTCAAAATGACCCGAACAGCACTTAAGGTTCAAAAAATATGAGGGGGGTGTAGCATGGGTGTAGTGCAAAAATATTTTTTTTACATGTTCATCTCAGAAGAATCAACCCTTAAGTGCTGTTCGGGTCATTTTGACCCGTTTTACATTTTCATTTGGAAAAAAAAGGTAGAAGTTAAAAATGTTTCCACCTGAAACTCACTGGCCTTAAAGATTCTTCTGAGATGAACATGTAAAAAAAATATTTTTGCACTACACCCATGCTACACCCCCCTCAGATTTTTTGAACCTTAAGTGCTGTTCGGGTCATTTTGACCCGGAAGCACAGAAATACACAGTATTATGCCAAAACACAGACACACAGTCACCCCCACTTCTAACACCCCCCTTCCGAAGCCCCATTCCGAACCCTCCCCCCCTTCCTATAAGCATGAGCAATATTGCCCAGTAATAAATGAAGTATTTTTTTTTTACATGGATTTCAGCTAAATCAGTAAAAACGCCTAGCTCTTTCAGTGTTTAATGTGATATAGCAAAGCAGAAATGCAAACATTTACCAAATATATCATATGAATTGTTTGGTATTGAGTCAAAGTCAATGTATCATGATGATTTGTTAAGTTAAAATTTATATTAGTGTTGTTTTTTTTAAACCAAATATCCACCGGGTCAAAATGACCCGAACAGAACGAAGGTGTAGTGAATCTGAACAGAACTTAAGGGTTAAGGCCAGTGAGTTTCAGGTGGAAACATTTTCAACTTCTACCTTTTTTTTCCAAATGAAAATGAAAAACGGGTCAAAATGACCCGAACAGCACTTAAGGGTTAAAGGTGATACACCATGCATTTAAAAAGTATTTATGTCATATTGTTTATGTCCCAAAAACGTTTTTCAAAAGGTTTGAGGCTAAATTACCACTCCTGAATAGAGAGCCTCTCTCATTTTTGAATGGCTCTCAGAGCATTTCAGCTGCAGTACCACCTTTGGCCTGAACTGCGCCACCCCCCCAAAATCTTTTTGAAAAAAAAAACAAAAAACGGCCGATGATGACATCACAATCGGCAGCAAATCTGGACAGCCTGTTTTAAGAACCCGTGGGATACTTTTAACCTTTGCCTTCTCAAAACCAGAGAAAGACACAACGGTCAGAAATGGGACTTTGTGAGGATAGAAGGTGCTAGTGGGACCCCAAAAAAAGGTTTTAAAATAGGAAAAGTGAAATTTCATGGTGTATCACCTTTAAAGGGTTAAGTGAAGCAAATGACAAGGGTTATGACCGAATGAGACACTGGCATGATAAGAATGAAGAGGCCTATATGAACACGTCTGTGAACTCAACTGTTAACCATTGTTTCTAGTGTGGCGTAATTTACCAGTGGTCTAAAGAGTACTACTTTTCACTTTTTACATTATTACCTCATGGGTAGAATATAAGTGCGGTGTAACCGTGACCTACAAGCAAGTCTTGAATTCAAAATGTTCTTGAGTAAAGGTACAAAAGTCTTGGCATCAAGTACTAATGTACTCATTTATTTAGAATTGTCTTGATCCTATGAAAATGGATATGCAAGCTCACAATGTGGCGGAGCTTGTAGATTGTCTTGTATTTTCAACTGGCTGAATATTGTATGTTTTGTATCAATCCGAAAAAGAAAGTAAAACCTCATCAAGTATTATGATTATACTTGGAAGATTTTCTTTTTCTTAAAAAAAAAGAAAGAAAAAGAGTACAGAAAGTGTTATGTGGCCACATGCTCATTAAGTATGCCTGGTTGTCCGGTGGTTGGTGACCCTCTGTATTTCAAGTGGGCCAAAAATACACAGGGAAGATTTTTGCAAGGGGGTCTATTGGAGTTATGAACTCCACAGATAAAGTAAAAGTACAAAACTCGGCCATGCTTTTCCCTTGTGTGTGTGTGATAGTTAATAATGATAGTTACCTACTCCTCCCGCGAGGGAAATTCACATATCGCAGCCCAACCCAGCTGCTTTTTTTTCTCCAGCTTAACCCAGCTGAACCCAGAGCGCGAGGGGGGTAGCAGTGATAGCTGGAGCGGGGAATAGTACCTGCGACCTCTGGGGTCTCCGGAGTCCTAGGTATGGACACTAACCACTCAGCCATCACTGTGTGTGTGTGTGTGTGTGTGTGCGCGCGCGTGTGCGTGTGTGACAGAACAGTGCCACTTGGTCACCAGACACATACACACACGCATACCATAAATTTCAACAAACAAACCTACACACATACTCACACTTAGGAGACATTGTGACCACCACTCATAAAGCACACAAACACAATTTAACACCCCACATTGGGTAAGGATCTCTAGTCCAAGGGTCTTTAACAGGCGGTCCAGACCCCCACCGTCCTCAGTTACTATTAGGGGGTCCTTCAAATCTTTGTGTGATAACTTTTTTTCCAGTATTTTTGTGTATTAACACCGTCTTAAGCCCCTTTTCCACAGGCCCCACTCCACACCACACCGCCCACTTGTACCAGGTTTTCCACTACAAGGACCTGGGTAGAGTGGTGTGAAAGTGGTACTAAACAGGGTACTAAAAAGTATCCACTCTAGAGTAGGTCTGAGCTAGGCCAAACAGGGCCAAACACTTCATAATGACTGATCACTCACTGACTTTTCATTTGGACCACCAGGATATAGTTGTAATACATGATAATAGATTCTATTTTGTTATAACCACTATTATAATCTATTATAGTGTATTATAATTATAATAGTAATACATTAATACTTTATAATGTATTATAATCACAGTTAAAATCAATTATAGTGCATTATAATTAGGATAGTTATTATACAAATGTATATTGTATTATAATCACAGTTAAAAGGGTCAATTTGTTTCTTACCAATAGGGGTACTTCTGTGTAATGGAAAATGTAGATATTTTTACGTGGTGCAGTGTGGTGTGGTGTAGTGTGGTGTGGTGTGGTGCTAAAACTGCAGTCGAAAAGGGGCTTTATAGAGGGTTTAAATGGTACTGGATATGCAGATTGGCAAATACGAAATACTACAAAATAAAATGAATAATTTATCCCAGTGAATGACAGAGGATCATTTCACAATAAATGTAACTCTCTTCGATACGATTACTGCCTGTCACCTACCAGAACATGCAAACTGAAACTTAGGTGAAATCACTTACCCTACCTTTAAGAATCATAGCTTATCTTTCACCATCCTGATAATAATCTGTTACATTTAGCATAATAATGAAATGCAGTTTGTGCGTGTGCGTGTGTGTGTGTGTGTGTGTGTGTGTGTGTGTGTGTGCTAGAGTGCTTTCAATAGGCCTTATTTTGCCATCACATCACAATAATTATGTAACATAACTTAACAAGGATCATAGCGATTCCATCGAGTAACTATTACTGTCATAATTCACAATAACTACATGCACAGTATTTTCCCCTCAGTTAACTGGTATTTAATAAGTAATTACAAAAAGTGCCAGATTCATTGGCAATGTACAACAACACAGACAAATACATGAATTCATAATATAAAAACATTCTATTTAAAAAAAAAAAGTCTACCCTATACAATTGATATGGTTTAAACTTTAGACCATTTAGGCCTAGAATTATTGAACACTTTAACTATTGAACGATAGCAGATCCACAAGCTCACAGCGAGAGCTTGTAGATTTGCCAGTTTTGAAGAAGAAAAAGCAAAGAAAACATGACATTTAATTCTTTTGAAAATATCTTTTTAACTCAGTCGGTGCCATATTTAAAGTGGGATGACCTCTTATATTGCCGGTTCGCCAACAAAGGGTTAAAAAAATAGTGTGCACGCTGGTGCACACATTCGTGCACAGATCATGCACTATGCATGTGCATGCTTTTCACAGCTTTCAAACAAAGAAATCCGCTTGGAAATCCGTTCAGGCATTCAGGAGAAAGGAGCCCTTATGTTTTCTTCAAATGTAAACAAACATGGCTGCCATGTTTGAAAGATGGGGTTGGTATGGGGGTTAAACATGCAATTTCGCGATCGCGATCATGCCTAGTACACTGTTGGAGGTCCAATTTTTTTTTTCAAAAAAAAAAAAAAAGATTGAGACGAGGTTGGTGGCAAAATGCATGTAATTTTGAGGGTACTGGATGTGAAAAGGTTTGAGAACAACTGAATTATAAGGTGGATTAAGAAGACATTTATGGAATCGGGTCTAAAATAATCAAATCACAATGTTTACACTAGATAGGCTGATGTTTCACCAGGTGAGCTGAACTGACACCTTTGAGACAAACTTTACATTGGAAAGGTTTTTCTCAAGTGTGGATAAGCTGGTGACTCTTCAGTTGAGATGAAAAGCTGAAACTCTTGTCACAATGTTTACTGTGGAAAGGTTTTCCTCTCAATTGAGTTGAAAAGCGGAAACTCTTGTCACAATGTTTACATTGGAAAGGTTTTCCTCCATTGTGAACAGGCTGGTGTGTCTTCAGGTCCTCTGACCGTCTGAAACTCTTGTCACAATGTTTACATTGGAAAGGTTTTTCTCCAGTGTGGATACGCTGGTGGCTCTTCAGGTTGTTTGACTGACTGAAACTCTTGTCACAATGTTCACATTGGAAAGGTTTTTCTCCAGTGTGGATACGCTGGTGTATCTTCAGATTGTTTGACTGATTGAAACTTTTGCCACAATGTTCACATTGAAAAGGTTTTCCTCCAGTGTGGATAAGCTGGTGTCTCTTCAGTTGAGATGAAAAGCTGAAACTCCTGTCACAATGTTTACAGTGGAAAGGTTTTCCTCCGGTGTGAACACGCTGGTGTGTCTTCAGTTCATCTGACCGTCTGAAACACACACACACACACACACACACACACACACACACACACACACACACACACACACACACACACACACACACACTCTAGTGGTGCTCCGATTGATCGGCTCCGATATCAGATCGGCCGATCAAAGCCCTATCGGTTTTGATCGGTGTTTCCATAATTGGATCAAAGCGAGCCGATCAAGGCATTGAAGCAAAAAAAGACGTTGGCGTTCGATTCACATGCGCGTTGTGCATGCGTGCTTCTGACGAAGGAGAGCTCTGTCTGTTCTCCTCTCTCTCTTGTGTGTGTGTGTGTGTGTGTGTGTGTGCGGCTCCATGTTCACTTGTCTCTGTGAGCCACGTAATCCCCCCCCCCCCCTCCTCCTCCTCCCTCCCTCCCACACCACACACACACGCACCAGAGAAGAGAGGGGACAGAGAGAGCTGAAAGTTGTTTGTTTTAAACATATTGGATACACCATTGGAATAATTCATGATAGATCAGAATATAAGTAGCCTACTTCTTTGTAGCTGTTGTAATCTCAAAGTAAAATCCACGATTTCATTCTCTTGGATTAGAATCCAGAGAGAAGTGATCAGATGAATGCGTTTTCAACAATCAGCCAGCCAGCCAGCCAGCCAGCTGTGTGCGCTTAACGAGGCTTGTTAGAATGCACGTGTGTGTGTGTGCGTCTCTCTCTCTCTCTCTCTCTCTCTCTCTCTCTCTCTGAGAGAGCGGCAAGGAGGAGGATGAAGCGTTGCCATTTAGTTTCTGCGACAGAAACAAGCAAACAGGTCTATAAAAAAGTGTTGCCATATCCTGTTTTTGCCAGCAAACAGGTCTATAAAAATAAAAAAAACTGGGGAAGGTCAGTCAAACAGAAACGTTGTCTGATATTGTTTAAGAACAGTGGTTCTCAAACATTTTCATGCCAAGAGCAAGGACCCCAAATATGTAATATAGTGTACAGAAAATCTTAAGGGCCTATTTGGCCTATTATTGTTGTTATTAACCATTATAGCCAAATAAGTTGAATTGATTATACAATGTCAATGTTGTGTAAGAGGAATCATTAAATATATAAATGCTCCTACAGTGATACTATAGAAGAATTTATGGATTTCACGCTGTGATCGATCGGTAATATCGGGATTGGCAGATATTGTTTCCACGCTGTGATCGATCGGTAATATCGGTATCGGCAGATATTGATTCCAGCTGATCGGTGATCGGTATCGGCCCCAAAAAACCTGATCGGAGCATCTCTAACACACACATACAAAAATAGCTAATAGTTAGCTCACAACTTTCCACTTTTCTCTTTCACCTCAATCGCAGTAACATCCGTATACACCACGTCATCGCATCACCAATACTTTTTATTTTTTTCAAAACTTTTTTTTCTCTCAAATCTCAAAAAACTTTTTTTTCTCAAAAAACTAGAGCGACGACCTTCTAGTAATGAAACACAGTTCATGTGTGTGTGTGTGTGTGTGCTAGCGTGCTTTCAATAGGCCTTATTGTGCCATCACATCACAATAATTATGTAATATAACTTAACAAGGATCATAGCGATTCCATCAAGTGTAACTATTACTGTCATAATTCACAATAACTACATGCACAGTATTTTCCCTCAGTTAATTAACTGGTATTTAATAAGTAATTACCAAAAGTGCCAGATTCATTGGCAGTGTACAACAACACAGACAAATACATGAATTCATAATATAAAAACATTCTATTTAAAAAAAAAAAAGGTTCTACCCTATACAATTGATATGGTTTAAACTTTAGACCATTTAGGCCTAGAATTATTGAACACTTTAACTATTGAAAGATAGCAGATCCACAAGCTCACAGCGCGGCAACGAGAGCTTGTAGATTTGCCAGTTTTGAAGAAGAAAAAGCAAAGAAAACATGACATTTAATTCTTTTGAAAATATCTTTTTAAAAGCAAACATTTGTAACACAAATATTTGATTCTGGGTGGTACATGGAACAACATATTTTGAGACGAGGTTGTGGCAAAATGCATGTAATTTTGGGGGTACTGGACATGAAAAGGTTTGAGAACAACTGAATTAGAAGGTGGATTAAGAAGACATTTATGGAATCGGGTCTAAAATAATCAAATCACAATGTTTACACTAGATAGGCTGATGTTTCACCAGGTGAGCTGAACTGACACCTTTGAGACAAACTTTACATTGGAAAGGTTTTTCTCAAGTGTGGATAAGCTGGTGACTCTTCAGTTGAGATGAAAAGCTGAAACTCTTGTCACAATGTTTACAGAGGAAAGGTTTTCCTCCGGTGTGGATAAGCTGGTGACTCTTCAATTGAGTTGAAAAGCGGAAACTCTTGTCACAATGTTTACATTGGAAAGGTTTTCCTCCATTGTGAACAGGCTGGTGTGTCTTCAGGTCCTCTGACCGTCTGAAACTCTTGTCACAATGTTCACATTGGAAAGGTTTTTCTCCAGTGTGGATACGCTGGTGGCTCTTCAGGTTGCTTGACTGACTGAAACTCTTGTCACAATGTTTACATTGGAAAGGTTTTTCTCCAGTGTGGATACGCTGGTGTATCTTCAGATCGTTTGACTGATTGAAACTTTTGCCACAATGTTCACATTGAAAAGGTTTTCCTCCAGTGTGGAGACGCAGGTCATGTGACCGTCTGAAACTCTTGTCACAATGTTTACATTGGAAAGGTTTTTCTCCAGTGTGGATGCGTTGGTGTGTCTTCAGGTCATCTGACCGTCTGAAACTCTTGTCACAATGTTTACATTGGAAAGGTTTTTCTCCAGTGTGGATACGCTGGTGTCTCTTCAGTTGAGATGAAAAGCTGAAACTCCTGTCACAATGTTTACAGTGGAAAGGTTTTTCTCCGGTGTGAACACGCTGGTGTGTCTTCAGTTCATCTGACCGTCTGAAACTGTTGTCACAATGTTTACATTGGAAAGGTTTTTCTCCAGTGTGGATACGCTGGTGTTTCTTCAGATTGTTTGACTGACTGAATGCCTTGTCACAATGTTTACATTGGAAAGGTTTTTCTCCAGTGTGGATACGCTGGTGTATCTTCAGGTTATTTGACTGATCGAATCTTTTGCCACAATGTTCACATTGAAAAGGTTTTCCTCCAGTGTGGACACGCTGGTGAATCTTCAGGTCGTTTGAACGTCTGAAACTCTTGTCACAATGTTTACATTGGAAAGGTTTTTCTCCAGTGTGGATGCGTTGGTGTGTCTTCAGGACATGTGACTGACTGAAACTCTTGGCACAATGTTCACATTGGAAAGGTTTTTCTCCAGTGTGGATAAGCTGGTGATTCTTAAGTTGAGATGAAAAGCCGAAACTCTTGTCACAATGTTTACAGTGGAAAGGTTTTCCTCCGGTGTGGATAAGCTGGTGACTCTTCAGTTGAGATGAAAAGCTGAAACTCTTGTCACAATGTTTACAGTGGAAAGGTTTTCCTCCGGTGTGAACACGCTGGTGTGTCTTCAGGTTATCTGACCGTTTGAAACTCTTGTCACAATGTTTACATTGGAAAGGTTTTTCTCCATTGTGGATAAGCTGGTGTGTCTTCAGGTGAATTGACTGACTGAAACTCTTGTCACAATGTTCACAATGGAAAGGTTTTTCTCCAGTGTGGATACGCTGGTGTGTCTTCAGGTTGTTTGACTGACTGAAACTTTTGCCACAATGTTCACATTGAAAAGGTTTTCCTCCAGTGTGGACACGCTGGTGTGTCTTCAGGTCCTCTGACCGTCTGAAACTCTTATCACAATGTTTACAATGGAAAGGTTTTTCTCCAGTGTGGATACGCTGATGTATCTTCAGGTTGTTTGACTGACTGAATCTCTTGTCACAATGTTTACATTGGAAAGGTTTTTCTCCAGTGTGGATATGCTGGTGTATCTTCAGGTTGTTTGACCTATTGAAACTTTTGCCACAATGTTCACATTGAAAAGGTTTTCCTCCAGTGTGGACACGCTGGTGAATCTTCAGGTCGTTTGACCGTCTGAAACTCTTGTCACAATGTTTACATTGGAGAGGTTTTTCTCCAGTGTGGATGCGTTGGTGTGTCTTCAGGTCATGTGACCGACTGAAACTCTTGTCAGAATGTTTACAGTGGAAAGGTTTTCCTCCGGTGTGGATAAGCTGGTGACTCTTCAGTTGAGATGAAAAGCTGAAACTCTTGTCACAGTGTTCACAGTGGAAAGGTTTTTGTCCAGCGTAGACACCTCCACTTTTCTCCCCCCAATTATCACCGTCTTCAGTGACTTCAGAGTCAGATTCAAGTTCAACTTCAACTTCAGAGCAGCGTGAAGAGATTTCTTCACTTTTCCCTGCTAGTATTGTCAACGTTGATCCCTCAGGCTCCTCTGGTCTTTGAAGTATCTCCACCTGTTCCTCTTTAATGTGTGGAGGCTCTGGTTCCACTTGTTCCTCTTTAATGTGTGGAGGCTCTGGTTCCTCGTGTTCCTCTTTAATGTGTGGAGGCTCTGGTTCCTCCTGTTCCTCTTTAATGTGTGGAGGCCCTGGTTCCACCTGTTCCTCTTTAATGTGTGGAGGCTCTGGTTCCTCCTGTTCCTCTTTAATGTGTGGAGGCTCTGGTTCCTCATGGAGCAGACTGGAGCTCCTCTCCTGTTCAGGAGGATCCTCCTCTTTACACACAACCATGTGCAGGATGTCTAGGAGCAGAAAGATAACAATAGTGAAAACTGGGTTCCTAAAATGTATGTTTCCATCCTCCATGCACATAGCTATTACCTACTAAGGCTGACTAAACAGTCAATCAAATAAGTACAGGTTTTTCTTGAAACCGGAATCAATATATTTAGTTATATTGCCCGATAAATTAATTATGGTGATAGAATCAATCAATCAATATGCAATAGGCATCATTTTATATGCAATACAAAAGAAAAATTGCACCACATGCTGTAGGCCAAAGTATCTAGGAAAGGGGTTGGTCTGTCACACAGATCAAGCCGCCATGTGCGTGACATCAGGAAACTGAAGCAGTGACCTCCTAGCCTAGTTCCAGACCCCGAATCACTAGCCACACCCCTTTAAATGTTTGTTTCTGTGATTCAGGGGTCTGGTGGTGCTATCATTGAAGAGGTTTTCCTCGTTTGGAAATCCATCCGGCGAATCAGCGGCGCTTCAACTCGATTACTTCGGGGCATGTGATCAGCGCGAGTAGGGTTTTCCTAGAACTCATATGTGATTCCAAATAACGCAGTGCCGCCACCGTTCCGTACCACACATTCGCGGTACATTGCGTCGCCCCCCGCAGTAACATGCGATCGAATCGATCTTGCTATGAAACATCAGTAGCAGACATGTTTTAGTGTGTTTGATTACTAGTTCGTAGCGCTCCTATTCTGCTGTTTCTTTGGTTAGGGAGCACTAGTTTTTTTATTGAAGGCTTTATAGGAGCAAATGTATAAGCCCTGATATAAAATGCCATGACCCTCCCTCTCAATTGGGAGGAAAATCAATGACCCTCCCCTAACAACATGACATTTATCACAGTACAATGATGCCTAAAGCCTTAACTTATTAGGGCTGTCACGGTTAGGAATTTCTGGAGACGATTAATCATCATACAAAACAACAAATGACTGACGAATATATTGTCTATTTATGTATACCACTATGATAGTATGAGCTTTGATAATTCACATACTGTACTGCTTAATGAAGAAAATGATCAATGCAATTGCTTTTTGAACATCAAGAAAGATTAAAATGTTAGAGAGGGACTAGTGGAAAAGAAATCAACCCAGTTGCGTTCGGGTGTTGCACTCGGAAAATAGCAGATCTACAAGCTCAGAACGCGCCGTGTTGACGGGCTAGACCAGCTGCTGTTGGACTGTCTACTGCTGTTTTATTTCCCAGTTTGGTGTATTGTTGTGGGCAGTGGATCTGTAGATTTGTTGTATTAGCAGCACGTCTGACTGGCTGGCACCGTTTTCGCTTCCTCTACTTTATTGGGCTGGGCTCTCCTTTATCGTTGCCGTTGGGATTAAAACAGCTCGACCACAGCGGTGCAAACTTTCATCCTCCATGACACAAGCTAATTATCCTCGCCTATGTAGTACGATTGACATCACCTATGCTAGCCCATCCGACCACGACAACTGAAGACGACACAAGGAAAACATTAACAACAGTGTGGCCGTTGCCTGCTGCTGGCTGCTACGTGTGTGCGTGCGGCTGTGTGCCAGGGACGTGCAGAGAATGTTAGAGAGGCAGGTGCTGACATTTCTAAAAGAGGGCAATTCTTTCAACCTAAGTTAGATGCTGCATTCAAGTTCAGGAGCTGCGTTGAGGTATGGCACGGAAAAGGGCGTTTGCATTTCTTTCACCATAGTAAAAACTGCATTCATGGTCTGGAGAGGGCACTTTTTACAGAAGGATAAAAGAGCAGTGGCTCAAGCCCCCTTTGATATGTCTATGTGTGCACATGTATTGTAGTGTGAATGGGTCTCTCGCAGGTCTCTCGCACAGCGGGACACACAACAAAACCCAATAATCTTCAAGACTGATGATCGTGCAGTGTAAATGCTCATACAATCCAATTAAATAATCATGAAATCTGGTCGTGCACAAACTCTTGTCTTCTGTAGAAGCCAAAGCGTATCTCCGCTCCGTGCTCATTCAAGCACTGACTACTGAAGTTCCGCACTTCTGTGATATCATTGACTATTGTATTTTACTTATTGAAAGGAACACTGAAATAAAAAATATATAGGCCTATAAAAACCCGGACTATTTTTTATTCAAAATCACATGACCCTCGTTGAGACTAAAATTAAAATCGCATCACCCTCCCTGAGACTAAAATCTAAATAGCATCACCCTCCCCTAAAATTATCCTAGGGGGCCCCTACCCCTATTAACGATACCTCCATTAGCAAGCAAGTAGCAAGCAACAGGCTAGCCACTAGTAGCCAGCCACATAACAACACTGCGTCATCTGCGTTGCTACTGTTGAGATTGGTTAGGCAGTGAACCAATCGCAGAAGGCAACGCCCATCCCAGAAACTGTTGTAGATGAAACACTTTCAGACTCAATAATGGAGTCAAACGAAATGTCAATTCAGACTGAGTGTCAGGCTAGTGACCTCCCGCCATGAAAGCCAGAAATTCCTGGTTAAAGTTTGGCAGTAGTTGAAAACTATTCAAACTTGTTTGAATAGTGAAAAAGGGTATCTTTGTAGGAGGTGAGAGCTCTAGAAATGAGTCTGTGAGTGTAACACAGCTATTTGACAGGCTTTTTATAAGCATGTTGATTTGAAGTTTACCACTTGAACCATAGCATCCATATGGGGTTGTATTTCAATGATGAATGTAACAAAATATAAAAGGTGGTTAAACATTTCAAAAAGTATAACAATTTGCCAGCCTCCGAGTGTTTTTAGCTGTCATTGTAATATGGGTGAAATACAGATGTGAAAATGTAGGGTTTGCCTTTTTGTTGTGTGTTTGATGCTAGTTTGTTGAAGCATAGATTTTCTTTTGATTAGAATTTCATATTCCGCCCCCACTCTAGCCTCGTACCCGCCCTCTTCCGGAAAGCCCCACTCTGGGGTAACATCACTGTTTTCTGTCAATCTAAGAATAAATCATGTGTTTGGGGACTGGGAAGGAGGAGGGAGTTCATTGTTGTGTTGCACCAGAAGGTTCCCCTAGACCGGGGCGCAACACAAACAATGCGCTTTTAAAAAAAAGGGAAAACGCATCGTTTTTTTCCCCCTTAATAAAGCTCCCTATTTGCACGGTAAAAACAACAATACAACGAGGAAGAAGAAGAATATGATACAAATGTTTTCTATCCACAAGTTTCCGCGGGAGTTTACTGGAGACTATCAGGACCAAACTTCCGGGTTTAACAGCAGACATACAAGCTCACATCGCGTCGCAGATGCAACCCGCTGTGAGCTTGTAAATCGGCGGCGGAAACTCGATGCAGACGTCTGCGCAATGCACTATGGGGCGTTGGAAACTCGTGGATAAGAAATGTGTTTTTACAGTAAGGTAGGATTGACATAATCATGTAATGTCTGTAACACGTCGCAGCTGCAACAGCAACAGTTAGACAACTAGTTTTGAGTTTGCAGATCGGATATAAACCTGTCATCATCAACACCACCTAACCCTAGCAAGTTGGTTTTAAGCTCTTTAGACAATTTCTGAAAATGTGCTTGTATAAAGTCCCGAAGGCATTTTGCGAATATTTATTATATACAACTGTTCTAGGGGTATTAAGGGATGCTGAATCCAAATTTGCTGTATATAATGCTCAAAAATGTTCCTAAATGGCTCAAAATTGAGAAATCCAACATGGCCGCCACTGCAAGGCTGAAATCTATTTAGGTGAAAATCTTTTTGACTAAACAAGGTAGAAACTTGAACTAAATGTGTTTTTCTAGGTTAGCCTACATGGGGAATTTGAAATGCTATCCTGATTTTAGATCAGACGTGAATAATTGGCTTGAAACTCATACATGTATAGCAGAAAAGGTTCGTTATTGATGCATAATTCGTCAAACAGAAACAAAAGCAGGATTCATCAAAACTCTTTTGATTTCGATTTTTCTATCAACAAGTCATATATGCAAATTATATATAGTCCTTAATATGAAGGTATGCTACATTAATTTAGCCTATTTGCAGTCATCAATATTTCGAGCAGATCTCATAGGTATCTTGCAGCTGCATGCATCCAATTCCACTTTTCCTGAATAGAATAGAATGGATTATAATATAATATAATAGTATTTTACCATATCAATAAAAGTAAATGTACATGGGAATACTTCTCACTGTAATCCTTACTGTGGCAGCTTATTCACAGTCTTCCTCAGTGTTCCGGCAAGTGTGTTGCAGTTGCATGCTTCCATACATGCCATATGACTCTTTCTGGATAGAATAGAAGATAGTTTATAGCCAGCACAAGTACATCAGGGTAGGGTTCATCAATCTAACTGAGACACACTGTCACATCCAGTAAGGGCATGGAAGGAGTGTCCACGAGGAAGCTGATACACGACTGATCCTTCACTGTATCCACGCACTGATGGAAACAGTAGTCGCTTCAGCACGTGACACAGACGTGCTTCTACTACTGCTTGCTTACTTTGACAAAATCAGAAGTACCTATGTCTACATGAAAGCTGGGATATCAAAGGACCCAAAGTTTTTCCCAGTGCATGAAATTCACAGGATACTGTCTGAGGATCAACTGGACACACTCCTGGCCCTTTTCTGGATGTGACAGTGTGTCTCAGTTCAGCGGCCACGGAAAGCCTGGCAGGTGTTCGAACATCATCACACTGATCTTGCTGGCCTTGGGAAGGGCCCTTTCACAGAAGATATCGTGACATCATCAGAAAGATTCATTTGTAAGATCTATGGTGTGCCTAACGTTGATTCATGCAACAAAGCACGAGTAAAGTTATTCTGCAAAAGTCGTCCCCAAGAGACTCTGCCACCAACCACAGATGCTGTGAGGTTCCATATCATGCGTGCACACTATTAAGCAACTATATGGAATCAAGCTCACCTGCCACACCCTGATCTTCCTCCAGTGGAGGAAATGGGATGGATGATCAAGGAAGGCCAGTTAGTGCCACGGCTACTCTGTCTGCCACCTATGCCCAAAGTCTGCAGGGAGTTCACTTCATGTGGGTGTACAAAGGAGTGCCTCAGCCAACGCTGCAGCTGCAGGTATGCATGTATAATATATTGTACTAATGGGATTTGGTAATTTTAGAGAATATCAGCCTACTAGACTGCATACTCTAGACTCTTAGATGTTGACAGATTGATGAACCCTACCCTGATGTACTTGTGCTGGCTATAAACGTTGTATCCCCTTCTCTTCTATTCTATCCATAAAGAGTCATATGGCATGTATGGAAGTATACAACTGCAAAAAACTCAACATTTGCCGGAACACTGAGGAAGACTGTGAATAAGCTGCCACAGTAAGGATTACAGTAAGAAGTATTCACATGTACATTTACTTTTATTGATATGGTAAAATACTATTATATTATATTATATTATAATCCATTCTATTCTATTCAGGAAAAGTGGAATTGGTTGCATGCAGCTGCAAGATACCTATGACATCTGCTAGAAATATTGATGACTGCAAATAGGCTAAATTAATGTAGCCTACCTTCATATTAAAGGGATATTTCTCTTTCAAAAAACGTTTTTAATTTGCTTGATTCAATATTTAGATATTTGATGTAAATGTTACCAGGCCCTCGGCCTCTCCCCACAGACACCCATTGTAACTTCAAACTTCAAAC
Source organism: Nannobrachium achirus (assembly GCF_963921795.1). Taxonomy (NCBI): domain Eukaryota; kingdom Metazoa; phylum Chordata; class Actinopteri; order Myctophiformes; family Myctophidae; genus Nannobrachium; species Nannobrachium achirus. Next base: position 65,022,803 of record NC_137814.1, read on the forward strand.
TTCATTTTAACCATGATAGATTCATTAAAAACACCCATTATTTTTTCTGGTGACTCATATTACCCTCCTAATATGTGAGCAGGTCGTGTTTTTTCAATAACATTTTTCATTTATTTTTAATAATTATCTTTTGAATTTAATTTTTTCCATTTTCCCAAATAATTAATACAAACAAATGAAAAGGGTTATGGAAAAAAACACGGCCTGCTCACGTATTAGGAGGGTAGAATGAGTCACCACAAAAAAGAATGGGTGTTTTTAATGAATGGTTAAAATGGAGTTTGAAGTTACAATGGGTGTGTGGGGAGAGAAGCCCTTCCCCTGTTTCCCTTTAAGGACTATATATAATTTGCATATATGACTTGTTGATAGAACAATCTAAATCAAAAGAGTTTTGATGAATAAAACCATGGTTCATCCTGCTTTTGTTTGTATGACGAATTATGCATCAATAACGAACCTTTTCTGCTACATGTATGAGTTTCAAGCCAATTATTCACGCCTGATCTAACATTAGGATAGAATTTCAAATTCCCCATTTAGGCTAACCTAGAAAAACACATTTAGTTCAAGTTTCTACCTTGTTTAGTCAAAAAGATTTGCACTTAAATAGTTTCAGCCTTACAGTGGCGGCCATGTTGGATTTCTCAATTTTTTGCCATTTAGGAACATTTTTGAGCATTATATACAGCAAATTTGGATTCAGCACCCCTTAATACCCCTAGAACAGTTGTATATAATAAATATTCGCAAAATGCCTTCGGGGTTCTGATTTTCTGAAAATTGATCCTGTCTACTTCTTTCCTCTTCAAAACGGGATCGATGGGTGACGGGGTCCGTTTTGGAAAGTCCAATTTTCACTGTTTGTTTCCTGATGAAGAACAACAGCATGCATGGATGTTACACCGACATTGGTGTTGGGGGCTTGACACAGAAATGGGTAACCACGGGAGGCTCTCTCCATTCCGACATGCCGCGACTCCTACAGTGACTTCTTATTGTCGGAGTGGCGACACCTCCTGTAAGGTTAGGGTTAGAGACGGGTTAGAGATAGGGTTAGTTCTGTCGGAAAGGCGACATGTCGGAGTGGCGGGATGCACTCGGTAACCACATCGCATAGTTGCATGGGTGATGATGTTACTCAGACATTGGTGTCCTGGGCTTTATCTGTCACAGCGCGCTGCCTTTTCTTTTCTTTTTTTAATTATCGGCAACCATTCTGATGGCTTCATGCTCGCTCTTGTTGTTGTCGGCTTGTTGTTAATGTTAACACGTGTGTGAGGAGGAGGTGACGCTATCACCCTGGACTTTTTTGGGGTCAGCCCTAGAAAATACGTACTGAGGTGAGGGTGGTCTTCAGGTTCCTTCTGCTTAATAGAGACGTCCCTGGCTGAGTTTGGAGAGTTCATCTTCACCTGCAGTCTGGACTCCACACACTGGTCTGAAATGAATAAGAGCTTTAACAAGTGGAGAATAACAATAGTGTTTCCTGAAGGTAAAGGCAAAAGGTTATCTAAGCCCAACTCTCTATCTTATGGACCATAAATGCATAGAGGAGATCTTATGGACCATAAATGTATAGACGAGATCTTATGGACCATAAATGCATAGAGGAGATCTTATGGACCATAAATGCATAGAGGAGATCTCATGGACCATAAATGCATAGAGGAGATTGATATTTTAAAGACAGCAATCAACATCCCCAAGCTACAACTTGTTTCAAGAAGTCAAATGAGGAAAAAAAAAATATTGTCCAAGATGTATTAGTGTGTGGTTAGTTACCACACCACATAATGACCTATTTGTTTATTCATCTGAAATGTGTTATTTTCTCCCACATAAGTCTGACATAAGGCAGATGCGAAAAATGCATGGCACACATTGTGGCATTTCTTCTTTGGTCTGTAGTAGGTTCCCGGTATGTGTGTGTAAAATGTCACGGAAATCACACACTTTGTTCATGATTTGAGGCATTTTCTTCAAAACGGAGCCCGCCTGTAAACTTTTGAAGCCAATCTTAGCCATATCAGGATGGAAAAAACATTTACCAATTTGTGTGATGTTTGGATAAATTAGAGATATGCTATAGCACACAGGGGGTGTGAGTGCACAGTTGTTGGTGCCATCATAGCATTGACACCAGACATTTAACTGTTCACAGACTGACGGACGGACGTCAGACAAGGTGCAAAACCGTCTCGACCATGCCTTTCCCGTGTATGTGTGCGTGTGCATGCGTTTGTCACACAACAGCGCCACTTGGTCACCAGTGGCTAAACATATAAACCTACACACATACTCACACTTAGGAGACGGTGTGACCACTGCTCAAAAAGCACACAAACACAATTTAACACCCCAAATTTGGTAAGGATCTCTAGTCCAAGGATCTTTAACGGCGTCCGGTACACCTAGGGGATCCTCAGAGTTACTATAGGGGGTCCTCCAAATCTTTGTGTGATAAAAACTTTTTTCCCCGTATTTTTGTATCTTAACCACTAGAAACCTAGTGTACTTATTCTCGTAACTTTTTTTTCTCTCGCCTACATAGATATGGTCTTTTCGCGTGGCACTTTCGCTGTGGAGAATGTTTTCACCTAACCTGTCTGGCCGTTTCGCTGGGGGTCAGCTCACTATCCCGACGGGCCGCTGTTCCGACCCGCTCGGCAGGTTAGGGGTAGGGGTAGGGTTAGGGTTAGGGTTAGTTTTAGTGTCGGAATACCGGCCCGTCGGAACACTGATGCGGACCCGTTTCGCAGCCGTAGATGAGCCATTTCGCCTATGCTCAGTTCTGCTGTCAGACTGTCTTATGTTTGCATATTATCCTGTTGTCATTTAAATATTATAGTGACTGTGACAGTGGTGTAAAGGGACCATACCTAAAACTAATGCTGTGATGTGGGGAACATAGAGAGGGGAACACAGAACCTGGGGAACATAGGGTGGACCCCGTGTCAAACAGGGTAACATGTCTGTCCTTAGGTCGAACACCCTTAAATTGCTTTGGTCCGACCATCAAAATCTAACCCTAACCCTAACCTCAGTAAAACTATGCCTAAACCTATAATCCTAAATTTCTAACCCTAACCTCAGTAACTGTAATGCGGGTGATTATTTAACCTGGTGATTATCTAACCCATTTAATTATTTGGACACACCTGATTCCAATAGCTCTAATCTGTATTAATGTGATTTCAATGGGGTTCTTAGGATAGCCATGTGTAATGGTCACCGTTTGACAGGTGAGGTAACACCACTAGGGTGGCCACCAGCAGGACCTCAGACAGGAGGACACTTTTCAAATTGGGGTTGGGTTCCAAATTACACTGACGATTGTGCTGTCAAACAATGAAACTATACCGGTATATGGAATCAATGAGGTTGTGGGGGCCCCTGCTTCATCTCTCACTCTTAGCTATAGTTTATCTCGAGACCAGTTTAACTCAAGACAGCATCAGTCGTCGTCCTAGTAACACACTAAGGAGACTGTGCCACCGCTTAAAAATATGTACTTAAGCATTCCAGAGAGCTTCATGATGGATAAATTACATTTTGGAGCAAGAAGGGAAAATACCCTATATTTGCATTTGTGCATTTTTGGAGCAGTAAGGGGATCAAACGGGCTCACCGACCGTCCATGGGCTATGTTAATAAATAAATAAATAGAACACGCACAAATGGAAAATATAAGGTGCTCCTCAGGCATTGACACTAAGGCTTGCCCACCTGCCCCCGGCAGGTAAATAAAACATCAGGGCAGGTGAAGTTGGCTTTCAGGTTGCCCGACAGGGCAAGTGCTCTTTTGAGAGGGGACACAAATGTCTATAAACACAACACGAGATATCTGTCTAAACACCTGAACGTGGCCTGTGCGCTGTGTCTTCTGGTCTGTGGAATGTAAAATAAGAGCTCTATTTACCTATAATGTGCTGTTTTTACTGTTGCTACATTTAAAATATAAAATAACAAGTGTGAAACCATGAACATATTCAATCATAGCTAAAGTATTTGGTATTTGGATTTGGAGGTATTGAGGTATGACATTTTATCGCACAGCCCCAGAAAGTAAAGAAATAAGTGTTAAATTGAGCTTTAATTAAAATCGTACCTATCATTTTATAATGGACGATTTACTTTTTGGGCAAGTGGGAATGACCTTCGGGCAAGTAGAACAAGACCTGTACTTGCCCTATGGGCCTCCTTTCTTGCTCCAAGTGTCTAATCTATAATCTATAATCTATCCATCAGGAAGCTCTCCGGAATGTGCGAGTCCATATTTATCAGCAGTGGCACAGTCTCCTTGGCGTGTTACTAGGACGATGACTGACGCTGTCTCGAGATAAACTCTAACACCGGGGTCCTTGGCCTGAAAACATTGAAGACCCCTGCTCTAGTCTGAAGTGTACTTAATGCTAACTTAGCAAACCTGGCCTGATTAAATTAATAGAAATAGGCCTACGTTGTCTTTAACGGTCTTGTAAACACGATTAAAGCACCTTGATTTGACGCCCTCTCCTCCGCTGTGTTTCTTTGAGTGCTCGGATCTCTCCTGTTTGTCTAGCTTAGCATTAGCATTAGCCCACAAAAGCACTCGTGTAAATTCCTCCCGTCTTCACCAGGAGCCAGCCGGTAGCTCTTTGCACAGACAATCTAAGACACACGTTACACAAAGGTAAATTAGTATAAAGGGGATTGCACACGGTACGCGGTCACCGCCTCCTAGCAATTCATTTTCAATGGGAGGCGGGCGGCTTTTTCAGCCGCGCAGCGGAGTTTTGGGGCGGCGAGGCGAGCGGGCGCGGCCCCGTGAAATCCCCCGCGAGCGTGCTCGTTTGTGCATGCGTACGCGGGCGGTGAGAGATGGATTGTGTTCATCTTTGTGAAATACCGCGCAGCGTTTACTCGCAGAGCGAGTGTGTTTGTGTATCACCGCGGCGCGGTCCTCGCAGATCCAAGCGGGAGCCCCGGCGGCAACCGCTGTCCGTCTGTAGAGCGCCTAAGGCGCTCTACAGACGGACAGCGGTTGCCGCCGGGGCTCCCGCTTGGATCTGCGAGGAACACGCCGCGGTGATACACAAACACACTCGCTCTTTGAGTAAACGCTGCGCGGTATTTCACAAAGATGAACACAATCCATCTCTCACCGCCCGCGTACGCATGCACAAACGAGCACGCTCGCGGGGATTTTCACGGGACTGCGCCCGCTCGCCTCGCCGCCTCTAAACTTCGCTGCGCGGCTGAAAAAGCCGCCCGCCTCTCATTGAAAATGAATTACTAGCAGGCGGTGACCGCGTACCGTGTGCAATCCCCTTAAGTGTTATAATAAGCACAGACGTTCTGTATCTCTCCCGTTAACACCAGAGGCCCGTGGTGGGCTATGTTCCGTGAACAAATTTAGTGTCAGCAAATATAAGACTTCCGGTGTCGATCTCTTCAGAATAAGAGTACCCCTAACGCCATTGAAAAACGATTAATTTGTATATGATATACACATTAAAAATATAGATTAAGCATTTAATTGAAGCTATACAACGAAAATTATGTTTCTGTGTAAAAATAACGTTTTAATGACAACAAATATATACAACTAGATAATTGCTCTTCAATGGAGTGCATAGCCTTTACAAATTGGACACTGGAGAGCAGACGGCTCTTCGTGTCGGCACTTTTGACACACGCACACGTTCACAGAGACCTCCTCTACCACACCACACTCTCCGCTAAGCGGGAGAGGCGGCATTGCAAAATTTGATGGCCGTCCAGTGGGGCCAGGTGCCAAAAAAGGTCCTCAAATGGCACCGTTTTCCGACTCTAGTGGGCGCTGGAGAGGAGACGGCTTTTCGTGTCGGCACTTTTGACACACGCACACGTTCACAGAGACCTCCTCTACCACACCACACTCTCCGCTAAGCGGGAGAGGCGGCATTGCAAAATTTGATGGCCGTCCAGTGGGGCCAGGTGCCAAAAAAAGTCCTCAAATGGCACCGTTTTCCGACTCTAGTGGGCGCTGGAGAGGAGACGGCTTTTCGTGTCGGCACTTTTGACACACGCACGCGTTCACAGAGACCTCCTCTACCACACCACACTCTCCGCTAAGCGGGAGAGGCGGCATTGCAAAATTTGATGGCCGTCCAGTGGGGCCAGGTGCCAAAAAAAGTCCTCAAATGGCGCCGTTTTCCGACTCTAGTGGGCGCTGGAGAAGAGACGGCTTTTCGTGTCGGCACTTTTGACACACGCACGCGTTCACAGAGACCTCCTCTATCACACCACACTCTCCGCTAAGCGGGAGAGGCGGCATTGCAAAATTTGATGGCCGTCCAGTGGGGCCAGGTGCCAAAGAAAGTCCTCAAATGGCACCATTTTCCGACTCTAGTGGGCACTGGAGAGGAGACGGCTTTTCGTGTCGGCACTTTTGACACACGCACGCGTTCACAGAGACCTCCTCTATCACACCACACTCTCCGCTAAGCGGGAGAGGCGGCATTGCAAAATTTGATGGCCGTCCAGTGGGGCCAGGTGCCAAAAAAAGTCCTCAAATGGCACCATTTTCCGACTCTAGTGGGCACTGGAGAGGAGACGGCTCTTCGTGTCGGCACTTTTGACACACGCACACGTTCACAGAGACCTCCTCTACTCAGTGCAAATGTCACGCAAAAGTAGCACACACAAAACAAAATTGCAAACATTATTCAAACATAATCATGCAAAACTGTTCTAGGAAGTGCAATTAAAAGGTGCAACATGCAATGCGCCAAACATCACAAAAATTTAAAAAGGTACAACATGCTTTGTACCAAAGTGCAAACGTCACGCAAAAGTAGCACACACAAAACATTTGCAATGCCGCCTCTCCCGCTTAGCGGAGAGTGTGGTGTGGTAGAGGAGGTCTCTGTGAACGCGTGCGTGTGTCAAAAGTGCCGACACGAAAAGCCGTCTCCTCTCCAGCGCCCACTAGAGTCGGAAAACGGTGCCATTTGAGGACTTTTTTTGGCACCTGGCCCCACTGGACGGCCATCAAATTTTGCAATGCCGCCTCTCCCGCTTAGCGGAGAGTGTGGTGTGGTAGAGGAGGTCTCTGTGAACGCGTGCGTGTGTCAAAAGTGCCGACACGAAAAGCCGTCTCCTCTCCAGCGCCCACTAGAGTCGGAAAACGGTGCCATTTGAGGACTTTTTTTGGCACCTGGCCCCACTGGACGGCCATCAAATTTTGCAATGCCGCCTCTCCCGCTTAGCGGAGAGTGTGGTGTGGTAGAGGAGGTCTCTGTGAACGCGTGCGTGTGTCAAAAGTGTCGACACGAAAAGCCGTCTCCTCTCCAGCGCCCACTAGAGTCGGAAAACGGTGCTATTTGAGGACTTTTTTTGGCACCTGGCCCCACTGGACGGCCATCAAATTTTTCAATGCCGCCTCTCCCGCTTAGCGGAGAGTGTAGTGTGGTAGAGGAGGTCTCTGTGAACGCGTGCATGTGTCAAAAGTTCTGACACGAAGAGCTGTCTGTTCTCCAGTGTCCAATTTGTAAAGGCTATGCACTCCAGTGAACAGCATTTATCTATTTTGATATATTTTTTGTTATTAAAACTTTTTTTTTTACACATAAACATATTTTTTGTCATATGGCTTTGTTCAAATGCCTAATTTATATTTTTAATGAGCATATAATTTGCAAATTCAACGTTTTTCAATGGAATTAATTACGAGCATTTTATTCTGAAGGCGAAAGCTTTAAACCGGAAGTCTTATATTTGCCTGCTCTGACACCGGAAGTTCTATATTTGCTTAGTTCACGGACCTCCCGTGGTGGATGTTTCACGCTGTTTTGGCAAATCTAAGACTTCCGTCTTCATCAACCGGTGGTGGATCACTTCAGAATAAGAGTATCCCTGCAGTCATTGAAAAAAACTATACATTTGCACATGATATGCACGTTAAAAAGATAAATTAAGCATTTAAAGATCCACCCACATGACTCTCAGTTACACTCAGACCTGTAACTGTAAGGGTCCTGAGCTCACACCCGGAGCGCATTTCCAAACGCACCCTTTGATACGCTCGGACTGAAAGACCTGCAGAAAACACTCTCCCATATTCTGAAGAAGAATATCTGGAGACTGGCATTCAGTAAGTGGCTCTTATAATGAACAAATATGTTATGTAAATATGGAATCTAACATCTGCCACCACCACAGACACGAGACAAGTATTGCCACGGAACTTGTGTGCGACGGCCTTGTACGATGAAGCAGGGCTTTACTTTGCGAAAGAACATACACATTTGAAACTTGGAGATAAAAGGTTTCCACCCGACAACGACGATATGCTATTATTTGTTGCAAAGCAAGAGCACTGGTGTGTGCACTGTGTTGGCTTAGTCAGATCGCCTTCCTTCCTAAATGGAATGTTCTTTATGGCCCTGCCGTATATGTCATATTCTCATGTTTTTTGAAAAGATTACCCTGGCCAGACAGGCTGTTTCTCAGTGGAATTTGTAAGAATTCTGTTCCTTATGCTGTGTCATTCACTTGAAAGAAAGGCTTGTTCCAATTTTTTCAAGAGACATTGTCACACCTTGTTACATTTGACCCCGGGCCGGCTGTGTATTGTGACTATGTTTTATTCCAAAGGTAAAGTGTGACATGCAGTTCATTTAATGTAATGAAATATACAGTATGTACCCCTGAAAAACCATGTCATTTTGAGGCAGAACCAAGCTTTCAGTTAGGAGCTGCAATCACTTTCTGGTAGGGATGGAGCTCGAAGCAAGGGTCCGCTACACACTTGATAACACATGTATTGAGTACCCGGTATCAATAAGCTTTGGGCTTATCAAGCCTGTTATCGAGCTTAGTGGCCCATGACGTCATGTTTAAACAATCAAGATAAGAGGCAACCAAGAAATTATTACGGTACTATTTATAAAACGTATTGCACCATGGAGGTCAGCCACAAACTCAAAGGCACAATTTCTCACAACAACCCAATAAATAAAAATACCAAATATCTGTTCAGTCTTTCCATTCGAAAACGCTCAATAGTGGGCTTGATAAAGCCCGGCTCAATAAGCAGGATCTATAAGGTACCCATTATCAATAAAAATGAACGAGCTCCATCCCTATACTTTCTTGCAGGAGCAAAACATATTTTTTATCTCTAATTATGGACTTTTACATTATTATACATGTAGTTTGTACAACCACTGGTAAAATGTTTGAACTACTCAATCCGCCTTCATAGTTGGTCCACACTAATGCTCATAAGATGTTACATTTTTGTCTACTCAGTCTCTGTGTTTTAGACCAGTGGTTCTCAACCTGTGGGTCGGGACCCCCAGATGTGAAACATTGTTTTCGCACTCAACAGTAAACAAACCACCATAAAGTTTAAGAGTGCATACGCACATTTCTAAAGTAACAATTTAAGGACTGTTAATACCACTGCTCGTCAGAGTGGGGGGTCCCCCGTTAAAATAGGATTATTTTGGGGGTCGCGGCCTGGAAAGGTTGAGAACCAGTTTTAGATGGCTGTGGACAGTTCAGAAACTTGCACATACAGATCCAGCTTGAAACATTAGAATATTGTGTAAAAGTAACATTTCTTGAAACTTTCATATATCTCTTGACACATTCTAGATACATTGCACATTCAGTGAATTATTCCAAAACATTTTTTATGGCATACAGCTTATGAATATCAAAAGTCCATATTTCAAAATATAACATTATTACACAAGACCACTCAAAACAAGGACTTATAATAGAGAAATGTCAATCATCTGAAGTCAGAGAAGTGCAGAGGGAGGTTTCCACACTCAGCTATGATTTGGGGTGCTATGGCATCTGCAATGCTTTTTCATACAGTATTCTAATTATTTTAGATGGATCTGTACTGTACCAGCAGTGATATAATCCGTAGGCAGGTTTATTAATTTCAAACAAGAATATCCTACACATTTTGTATTTTATTTTTTGTATTATGTTATGTATATGTGAGAAGCCTGTTAATATCTAAACCAGCATTAATAGGGTTAACAATATGTGGGAACACACAGTACAATCCGTGTGGCCATGTCTGCATATTATAGTTTGTTTTTTCCATTAATAAATGGAAATGTTCAGGAAGAGATGGACCTTCCAGGACCGAGCCTCGGGTATGCAACGCCAGTTGGACTATATCCTAGTGAGGCAAAGGTGGAGGAATTCCATCCTGAACGCTGAGCCATACAGCACGTTCGGGTCTTTATACCAGGACGATTGGAAACGCTGCCGGTCTCGTTTTGGGTTTATTACCCAAAAAACGTCGCGTTTACACCTTGTTGTTGGTTAGTTTTTCTGTGTTTATACGACAAGTTGACAACGCATGAATTCAAGCAAAATGTGTCATGTTCCCAGCCTACATAGGCCTATACTGTGTATTTACCCTTCAACTATAAAATATATATTGTTTTTAATGAGACATGCTTTGTAATTAGGCTATGCTCCCAAATCCATATTATTATCGTCTGTTCGCATATTCAATGAGTCCCGCAAAAGGAGGTTTTTAGCGAGGTGAAGTGAAACACCAACAAAAGTCACCTGGAAGATGAAGGTCGGAACATTTATAGCCTATGGAGCATATTTCTGGACATTATCTACGGGGATGGGCTATATAAAGTGAGTTCCGTCTTCTATCTGCAACACAGAAGTATAACGCACCATGCGAGGCAGCTAACGGAGTTGCCTACAGAGGCACATATGGGTATGGTAGTCTACCATACCTTGATTACAAGGGGAAATAATAAAATGTACTTCTTAAAATAAATTCATCATGCCTGTTGCTAAGTATTGGCAACATCACAGACTCAGCATATTACAATAACTCACTCATTACCTGAAGTCCGCTGCGTCTGTGATGTGATGCGGTGCATGAAGAATTAATCCGTATTTTTTGGTGATAAGTTGAAAAAGGGGAACGCAAAATAGTCATTAATCATTGGTTTGCTTTGCTTAGAATGGAATACCATAGCCTAATGGTTTAATTTAACTTTGCGGAGAGGAGAGCTGTTGCAACTCCGTCAGGCCAGCTAGGGTACCAGGTGCGACGACTTGTGCGTAATTAGACATTTTTAAAAGGCTTTCATATAGACTACTCCTGACATTTTTCAAATGAGGTTTGTGCTAATAGATCACTGGGCTATTTGCTGGGTTTTTATTAGGCCTACAACAACACAAATAATAATAATACATTTTCGGTTAGTCTGACAGACTGACACTGTTATGCAGCAGGGGAGGGGGAGCAGAGGAGGGGGTGCTATGACATCATCGCACTCTTCCTCACGGCCGAATTCCGATATTACACCGTTGCGAAACTGATGCGAAACCGCACTAATCCACTTCTAGAGCCGAATTCCGAAAATCCGGCTCTGGGTCAGGAAAACGCGTCTCCGTGTGTCAAAATGGCCGAATCAATAGTAAAAGCTATCGTCTTACTTCAAAATCGACCAAAATCGACCTCATGTAATGACCACCTTAGGTGAAATCACTTACCCTACTTAAGAATCATAGCTTATCTTTGACCGTCCTGATAATAATCCATTACATTTAGCATAATAATGAAACGCAGTGCATGTGTGTGCTAGAGTACTTTCAATAGGCTTTATTTTGCCGTCACAATAATGATGTAATATAACAAGGATCATAGCGATTCCATCAACTATTACTGTCATAATTCACAATAAATACATGCACAGTATTTTCCCCCCAGTTAACTGGTATTTAATAAGTAATTACAAAAAGTGCCACAATCATTGGGAATATACAACACGACACAAATACATGAATTCATAAAATAAAAACATTCTATTTAAAAAAAAGTTCTACCACCCTATACAATTGATATGGTTTACACTTTAGACCATTTAGGCCTAGAATTATTGAATATTTTAACTATTGAAAGATAGCAGATCCACAAGCTCACAGCGCGGCAACGAGAGCTTGTAGATTTGCCAGTTTTGAAGAAGAAAAAGAAAAGAAAACGTGACATTTAATTTTTTTGAAAATAACTTTTTAAAAGCGAACATTTGTAACGCAAATATTTGATTCTGGGTGGTCCATGGAACAACATATTGTGAGACGAGGTTGGTGGCAAAATGCATGTCATTTTGGGGGTACTGGACATGAAAAGAGTTGAGAACAACTGAATTAGAAGGTGGATTAAGAAGACATTTATGGAATCGGGTCTAAACTAATCAAATCACAATGTTTACAATGGACAGGCTGATGTTTCACCAGGTGAGCTGAACTGACACTTTAGAGGCAAACTTTACATTGGAAAGGTTTTTCTCCAGTGTGGATAAGCTGGTGTGTCTTCAGGTGAATTGACTGATTGAAACTCTTGTCACAATGTTCACAGTGGAAAGGTTTTTCTCCAGTGTGGATACGCTGGTGTCTCCTCAGGCTACCTGATTCACTGAAACTCTTGTCACAACATTTACATTGGAACGGTTTTTTTCCAGTGTGGATGTGTTGGTGTGTCTTCAGGCGAATTGACTGATTGAAACTCTTGTCACAATGTTCACAATGGAAAGGTTTCTCGCCAGTATGGATGCGCTGGTGTCTCTTCAGGTTACCTGATCCACTGAAACTCTTGTCACAATATTTACATTGGAAAGGTTTTTCTCCAGTGTGGATATGATGGTGTTTCTTCAAGTCGTCTGACTGATTGAAACTCTTATCACAATGTTTACATTGGAAAGGTTTTTCACCAGTGTGGATAAGCTGGTGTGTCTTCAGGTGAATTGACTGATTGAAACTCTTGTCACAATGTTCACAATGGAAAGGTTTTTCTCCAGTGTGGATATGCTGGTGTCTCTTCAGGCTACCTGATTCACTGAAACTCGTGTCACAATGTTCACAGTGAAAAGGTTTTTCTCCAGTGTGGATACGCTGGTGTTTCTTAAGGTTGTTTGACCGCTTGAAACTCTTGCCACAATGTTCACAATGGAAAGGGTTTCCTCCAGTGTGGACACGCTGGTGTTTCTTCAAGTCGTCTGACTGATTGAAACTCTTATCACAATGTTTACATTGGAAAGGTTTTTCACCAGTGTGGATAAGCTGGTGTGTCTTCAGGTGAATTGACTGATTGAAACTCTTGTCACAATGATCACAATGGAAAGGTTTTTCTCCAGTGTGGATACGCTGGTGTCTCTTCAGGCTACCTGATCCACTGAAACTCTTGTCACAATATATACATTGGAAAGGTTTTTCTCCAGTGTGTATGCGTTGGTGTGTCTTCAGGTTGTTTGACTGATTGAAACTCTTGTCACAATGTTTACAAGTGTGGATACGCTGGTGCATCTTCAGGCTACCCGATTCACTGAAACTCTTGTCACAATGTTTAAATTGGCAAGGTTTTTCTCCAGTGTGAACAAGCTGGTGTGTCTTCAGGTGAATTGACTGATTGAAACTCTTGCCACAATGTTCACATTGAAAAGGTTTTTCTCCAGTGTGGATACGCTGGTGTCTCTTCAGGCTACCTGATTCACTGAAACTCTTGTCACAATATTTACATTGGAAAGGTTTTTCTCCAGTGTGGATGCGTTGGTGTGTCTTCAGGTTGTTTGACTGATTGAAACTCTTGTCACAATGTTTACATTGGAAACGTTTTTCTCCATTGTGGATAAGCTGGTGTGCCTTCAGGTGAATTGACTGACTAAAACTCTTGTCACAATGTTCACAATGGAAAGGTTTTTCTCCAGTGTGGATACACTGGAGTCTCTTCAGGCTACCTGATTCACTGAAACTCTTGTTACAATGTTTAAATTGGAACGGTTTTTCTTCAGTGTGGATAAGCTGGTGTGTCTTCAGGTGAATTGACTGATTGAAACACTTGCCACAATGTTCACATTGAAAAGGTTTTTCTCCAGTGTGGATACGCTGGTGTCTCTTCAGGCTACCTGATTCACTGAAACTCTTGTCACAATATTTACATTGGAAAGTTTTTTCTCCAGTGTGGATGCGTTGGTGTGTCTTCAGGTTGTTTGACTGATTGAAACTCTTGTCACAATGTTTACATTGGAAACGTTTTTCTCCATTGTGGATAAGCTGGTGTGTCTTCAGGTGAATTGACTGATTGAAACACTTGCCACAATGTTCACATTGAAAAGGTTTTTCTCCAGTGTGGATACGCTGGTGTATCTTCAGGCTACCTGATACTCTGAAACTCTTGTCACAATGTTCACAACAGAAAGGTTTTTCTCCAGTGTGGATACGCTGGTGTCTCTTCAGGCTACCTGATTCACTGAAACTCTTGTCACAATGTTTACATTGGAAAGATTTTTCTCCAGTGTGGATAAGTTGGTGTCTCTTCAGTTCAGATGAAAAGCTGAAACTCTTGTCACAATGTTTACATTGGAAAGGTTTTCCTCCAGTGTGAAAACGCTGGTGTGTCTTCAGGTCATCTGACCGTCTGAAGCTTTTGTCACAATGTTTACGTTGGAAAGGTTTTTCTCCAGTGTGGATAAGTTGGTGTCTCCTCAGTTCAGATGAAAAGCTGAAACTCTTGTCACAATGTTTACATTGGAAAGGTTTTCCTCCAGTGTGAAAACGCTGGCGTGTCTTCAGGTCATCTGACCGTCTGAAACTTTTGTCACAATGTTTACAGTGGAAAGGTTTTCCTCCTGTGTGGGTACCCTCATGTGCCTTTAGACTAACCGAGTCTCTGAAACTCTTGTCACAATGTTTACATTGGAAAGATTTTTCTCCAGTGTGGATACGTTGGTGTCTCTTCAGGTCGTTTGACCGACTGAAACTCTTGTCACAATGTTCACAGTGGAAAGGTTTTTGTCCAGCATAGACACCTCCACTTTTCTCCCCCCAATCATCACCATCTTCAGTGACTTCAGAGTCAGATTCAAGTTCAACTTCAACTTCACAGCAGCGTGAAGAGATTTCTTCACTTTTCCCTGCTAGTATTGTCAACATTGATCCCTCAGGCTCCTCTGGTCTTTGAAGTATCTCCTCCTGTTCCTCTTTAATGTTTGGAGGCTCTGGTTCCTCGTGGAGCAGACTGGCGCTCCTCTCCTGTTCAGAAGGATCCTCCTCTTTACACACAACCATGTGCAGGATGTCTAGGAGCAGAAAGATAACAATAGTGAACACTGGGTTCCTAAAACGTAAATCTATTTTTCCATCCGCCATGCAAATAGCTATTACCTACTAATGCTGACCAAACAGTTATCAAATAAGTGCAGGTTGTTCTTGAAACCAGCATCAATATATTTAGTTATATTGCCCGATAAATTAATTATGGGTATACAATCAATCAATCAGTATGCAATAGGCATAATTTTATATGCAATACAAAAGAAAAATTGCACCACATGCTGTAGGCCAAAGCATCTAGGAACAGGGTTGGTCTGTCACACAGATCAAGCCGCCATGTGCGTGACATCAGGAAACTGAAGCAGTGATCTTCCAGACCCTGAATCGCTAGCCACACCCCTTTAAATGTTTGTTTCGGCGATTCAGGGGTCTGGTGGTGCTCTCATTGAAGAGGTTTTCCTCCTTTGGAAATCCTGTGATCAGCGCGGGTAGGGTTTTCCTAGAACTCATCTGTGATTCTAAATAAAGCAGCGCCGGCGCCGTTCCATACTGCACATTCGCGGTACATCATGTCGCCCGCTGCGGTAACATGCGATCGTATCGGTCTCGCTATGAAACGTCAGTAGCAGACATGTTTAAGTGTTAGTATTTGAATATTCGTTTGTAGCGCTCCTATTCTGCCTGTTTCTTTGGTTATCAACCAAGTAGCAAGCAACAGGCTAGCCACTAGTAGCCAGCCACATAACAACACTGCGTCATATGCAGTTACACCCCGGCACTCCGACACGCCGGCTTTCCGACAGTTGACTTCAATGGGTCGGAATGGCGGGGTGTCCCCACTTTTCTATAGACACCGGCACTCCGAATTGGGGATACGTCGGCTTTTTGACAATTGACTTCACCTTTGAAGTAGGCCTAAACGGGGATGTTAGGTGCTAGTGATGTGCGGATAGGCTTTTGAGGTCATCTGAATCCATCTGTGCAGATTAATTATCCGCCCATTATCCAACCGCATTAATGATATTTATCCAATTTATAAATCCGCACCATCTGTCACCGCTACTTCCATATGTCAAAAGTATTCTTTTCTTGTATTCCAAGAAATGCATTGATTTAGCCTACAGAATTTATATATATATTTTTTTTTATTCCCTGGACCCTGTGTGCCTCTTATGGCATATCTTAGATTTTATCCTTTTAAAGCGACTTTGAGTACCTTGAAAAGCGCTTGTAGGAGCCAAACTGGGTTAAGTGGTATTTTGGCACTTGATTGATTGATTGATTGGCTATCTGGTGGAGGCACCCATTGGCACCTCATTTGTGGGCGTGTCTCTGTAGGTGGCCTCAGATTCACAGAGTTAACAAAAGGCAGAGCTCCCTTGCTCACCTTCAAGGCTGGTGGTGTCCTTGGAGGTAGGGTGAGCTGGGAGGGAAAACTTTTGTTGACCGCACTAGAGCACTTTCACAGCAAGAAATCACTTTTATTGTTGTATTTTGCTCACTGCTTATTTATTTTCATACACATATTTATTACGTTATTTTAATCGCATAATTGTAATAATTGGTGTAACTGAAAACTCTAATCTAAGTAAAGCATTTTAAACATATAAACAATTTGTGGATGTGAGTGATTTAAGGTGCGAGTCATACAAGTCTTTTAATCTCCCATGCTTAGCCTACCGGCTCTTTTAACTATTGGGGTTATTAGCAGCCGAACAGCGCTGTATACGTTTGATGTATTATTATTATTATTATTATTACCCCAATATAAAAGGTTAAACATTTCAAAAAGTATAACAATTTGCCAGCCTCCAACCACACCAATACTATGTTAGAGTGTTTTTAGCTGTCATTGTAATATGGGTGAAACACAGACATGATAATGTAGGGTTTGCCTTTTTGTTGAGTGTTTGGTGCTAGTTTGTTGAAGCATAGCTTTGCTTTTGATTAGAATTTCATATTCCGGCCCCACTCTGAGGTAACATCACCGTTTCCTGTCAATAAATCATGTGTTTGGGGACTGGGAAGGAGGAGGGAGTTCATTGTTGTGTTGCACCAGAAGGTTCCCCTAGGCCGGGGCGCAACACACACACTAATTTCTAGACATACAGTACGTCATGCTCTCGGGAGCAAAAACAAAAGCTTAACCGATAACCGCTGTTAACCGAAATGTGTTAAAAAAAAATGTTTTACCCAATTAAAAAAGGGAAGACACATCTGTTTTTTTTCCCTTAATAAAGCTTCCTATTTGCACAGTAACAACAACAATACAACGAGGAAGAAGAAGAAAAATATGATACAAATGTTTTCTATAAGAAATGTGTTTTTGCAGTAAGATAGGATTGACATAATCATGTAATGTCTGTAACGCGTTGCAGCTGCGACAGCAACAGTCAGACAACTAGGCGGACGCGACTAGTTTTGAGTTTGCAGATCGGATATAAACCTGTCATCATCAACACCACCTAACCCTAGCAAGTTGGTTTTAAGCTCTTCTTTCCTCTTCAAAACGGGATCGATGGGTGACGGGGTCTGTTTTGGAAAATCACATTTTCGCTGTTTGTTTCCTGCTCGTGTCTCAGTCAGAACGACAACAACAGCATGCTTGGATGTTACACCGACATTTGTGTCGGGGGCTTGACACAGAAATGGGTAACCGCATCGCATAGTTGCATGGGCGATGATGTTACTCAGACATTTGTGTCCTGGGCTTTATCTGTCACAGCGCGCTGCCTTTTCTTTTTTTAATTATCGGCAACCATTCTGATGGCTTCGTGCTCGCTCTTGTTGTTGTCGGCTTGTTGTTAATGTTAACCCTTCCAGTGCCAGCTTTCACCACTAGAGGGCGCCCAATGGCCATAAAATCCACCATAGACAGACGCTGGTATATGCACAAGCCGTGCGCAGCCATGACGTGCCTGAACACTTTCCTTTGTAAATGAAAGGGGGCAGGATGAAGTAAGTTAGCTTGAAGTTAGCTATTGGCTACCAAGCATTTTAGAAGCCCTATTTTCGGCGATTTAGCCATGATTAAACCTTGCACACCTCATGGATATGCATGGAATAGAGAAAATGAGCTCTAAAGATCCTGGATTGCATTGGAGTGGATGGCAAATATCGGCGGCGCGACGCTCTCGCGGGCCGTGTAAACTTTATTTTTTTTAAAGCCGAACTAGTTCGGGATAGGCACCCAGGACGTTAATAAGGTCCAAATTATCCCGAACGGGACAATAAGAGTTAACACGTGTGTGAGGAGGAGGTGACGCTATCACCCTGGACTGGAGTGGAGCGAGGCGCAAGCTAAGGCACCCCCCCAAAGGACAAACGGCCGATTATTCAAATTTCTTTTTCAAGTTCGAATCCAGTGCCATCGAACGAACGTTTGAATATTCGATTTTTTGGGGTCAGCCCTAGAAAATACGCACTGAGGTGAGGGTGGTCTTCAGGTTCCTTCTGTTTAATAGAGACGATCCTGGCTGAGTCTGGAGAGTTCATCTTCACCTGCAGTCTGGACTCCACACACTGGTCTGAAATGAAGTGAATAAGAGCTTTAACAAGTGGAGAATAACAATAGTGCTTCCTAAAGGTAAAGGCAATAGGTTATCTAAGCCCAACTCTCTATCTTATGGACCATAAGTGCATAGACGAGATTGATATTTTAACGACAGCAATCAACATCCCCAAGCTACAACTTGTTTCAAGAAGTCAGATGAGGAAAAAAGAGAAATATTGTCCAAGATGTATTAGTGTGTGGTTAGTTATCTGGGCGGGGTTGCATCACCTCACACTAAGTTCAAACGTAGCCTAGTTGTAACGTAAATGGCTCCTAAGTCAAGACTTACGCATTACTAAAAGTTCAGCTGTTGCACCACTCTAACGTATCTCTAAGTAACTACTAAATAGTTATACCAGCCTTTGGGCAGCACTAGGTCCTTATACTAAGTAACCTATCTCTATGGGAGTAGAGCAACTACACCTACTAACATGGCAGACAGCATTATATCGGCTATTTAATTAATTCAACAATGAAACGACCCATCTGTTTAAAACATTTCGGCCATTTGAAAACAGCCGATCTACAAGCTCACAATGCGTCTGCCATTACTAGAGTATTTCTATATTGCAGGATTGATAATTTTTTTAATTAATTTGAGTACTTTTTCAACCACTGCATATAGGCGCGGCATACATACGGCACAACAGCGTTGCTCTTCTCCCCTCCAAATATGCGCTGCCCTGTGTTACTTCACAACAGGGCAAAATGTATGAGGGGCCAATATAATTTGTGATACAATCCGTGCATGTGCAGGGATGCGCTCGCCATGAGCATGAGCACGCGTATTAATATGACTTTGTGTACATCCCAGTGGAGAGACGGAGCTCTCCGTCTGTTGACAAAAGACGATAAACAGTTTTCATTGGATTCAGGAGCTATGACGTCATTGTATGCGACTACACATTACTTTAGGAACAGTCTACGCATTACTAGTTACGTTATGCCTTAAGCAGTGGTGGTGCAACACCTGTTAGTAACTCACTTAGTTACGAACTAACTAGTAGTTACTAAGCCTCTAGTAAGGACTTTACTCTCTAACTTAGGGCAGAACTTACGTTCTGGTGGTGCAACTGGCCCCTGGACATTATGACCTATTTGTTTATTCATTGGCATGTGCACTTAAACCTCTTCAACTGATCCAAAATGCCACGGCACGACTGGTCTTCAACCAGCCAAAGTTCTCTCCCACTTATGTCTCTCCCCTTCTCCGCAGCCTCCACTGGCTCCCGGTTGAGCCCGCATTGAATACAAAACACTGATAATGACCTTCAAAGCAGCCAAAGGTATGGCTCCTCCATACCTCCAAAACCTGATCAACCCCTACACCCCCACCCGTTCACTTAGATCAGCCAACACAGGGATGCTGACAGAACCCTCGCTAAAAACCCCAGGGCAAAAATACACTTGTCCGAGCCAGTTTGCCCTCCTGGCCCCCAAGTTGTGGAATAAACTCCCTGTCGCACTTAGAACAACGGACTCACTCGCTAGCTTTCGCTGTGGACTGAAGACTCACCTTTTCAGACTCCACCTAAACCCTTAGCACTACTGAAAAATCAATGACCATACATGAAGCTAGTTAGCATTTGTTTTTAGTTTTTTAGAACCTTTTTTCTTTACTGATTATGTTTTTTTTAGATAGATTTTCATTTGCATGTGTTATATTGCTGTTGATGTACTGACATATTATGTTGTTTATTATTGTGATGTTTTATCTGCTTATTTTAAGTCGCTTTGGATTAAAAGTACACAAACAAGATTTAACACCCCAAATTGGGTAAGGATCTTTAGTCCAAGGGTCTTTAACAGGGGGTCTGGACCCCCACCGTCCTCAGAGTTACTATAGGGGGTCCTCCAAATCTTTGTGTGATAGATAACATTTTTTCCAGTATTTTTGTATATTAACCACTTGAAACCTAGTATCCTTATTCTGATAACTTTAGCCAAAAATAGCTGATCTACGACGTTGTGAGCTTGTAGATTGGCTATGTTTGGCAAAGAGCTTTGTTGTAGAGGGGAAAAGAGCTGTTTAATTACAGAGTGAAAGAAGTTTATTAAGTATTGACAGACAACAGTTCAAGGTGGTTAAATATCTGAAAACACAAATTGGTCATGAATCGAAATACACTGATGATTGTGCTGTCAAACAATGAAACTAAATGGAATCTGATAAGGTTGTGAGGGTCCCTGCTTCATCTTATATGAGATACTGTGTGTGTGTGTGTGTGTGTGTGTGTGTGTGTGTGTGTGTGTGTGTGTGTGTGTGTGCGCGTGCGTGTGTGTGGGGTTAAATATCTGAAAACACAAATTGGTCATGAATCAAAATACACTGATGATTGTGCTGTCAAACAATGAAACTAAATGGAATCTACTATGATAAGGTTGTGGGGGCCCTGCTTCATCTCTCTCTCAAGTTATACGAGATACTTCAATGGTTTCCGATGGAAATAAGCTTAGTCTTTTCTAGGATCTCCTTTTAGTAGAACTTGTACCAGTGAACTGTACCGTCATGAAACTGTAGCTCTGGTCCATCGCGTCACCTCCCGCATCGCTCCCGGTGACGCTCTGCCAGACCCGTCGGGAAATGGCTGGACTCGAGATTGTCGGCCCCTCCGAGCGCTCAACATCAGTCAAAATAAACAAAACCGTTTCACTACTCACCAAACCAAAGGTCGTTTTGCGCTGTTGAAAGTCTATTCTCCGCGGTGGTGAACCCCTCAGCACCCCACCCACTCTAGAAAATGCACAATTTTTGGCATGAAATAAAGTCCATCCAACTCGACCGCCGCTTATTTCCGGGTTGTGAACCAATAGAACCATTGTATCTGCGGTGGCCGCTAGGTGGCTCGAGGTGGGTGCGTTTTATTTCATGACAAAAATAATGTATTTTTTAGAGTATGGGGTGCTGAGGGGTTCACCACCGCGGAGAATAGACTTTCAACAACGCAAAACGACCTTTGGTTTGGTGAGTAGTGAAACGGTTTTGTTTATTTTGACTAGTATTGAGCGCTCGGAGGGGCAGACAATCTCGAGTCCATGCGTTTCCCGACGGGTCTGTCAGAGCGTCACCGGGAGCGATGCGGGAGGTGACGCGATGGACCAGAGCTAATGAAACTGTACCTTTTCATATGCAAACTTCTAATGAAGTCTTCAATCAATCAATTAAAGCAAAACATTGAAACCCCCTGCTCTAGTCTGAGGTTAGCTCTGGTCCATCGTGTCACCTTCCGGTGAGGATCTGACAGACCCGTCGGCAAATGAATAGACCGCGTTTTCTCAGCCCCTACGAGCGGTCAACTTCAGTCAAAATAAACTAAACTACTTCACTACTCACCAAACCAAAGGTAGTTTTGCGTTGTGTAAAGTCTATTCTCCACAGTGGTGAGCCTCTCAGCACCCCACCCAATCTGCAAAATACACTATTTTTGGCATGAAATAAAGTGCATCCAACTCGACCGCCGCTTATTTCCGGGTTGTGAACCATTGTGTCTGCGGTGGCCGCTGGGTGGCTCGAGGTGGGTGCGTTTTATTTCATGACAAAAATAATGTATTTTACAGAGTAGGTGGGGTGCTGAGGGGCTCACCACCGCGGAGAATAGACGTTCAAAAACGCAAAACTACCTTTGGTTTGGTGAGTAGTGAAGTAGTTTTGTTTATTTTGACTGAAGTTGAGCGCTGGTAGGGGCTGAGAAAACGCGGTCTATTCATTTGCCGACGGGTCTGTCAGAGCGTCACCGGGAGGTGACGCGATGGACCAGAGCTAGTCTGAGGTGTAGGCCTATGCTAGTTTAGCAAACCTGGCCTGATTAAATTAATAGAAAGACGTTGTCTTTTAAATGGTTTTGTTAACAAAAGCACCTTGATTTGACGCCCTCTCCTCCGTTGTGTTCTTTGAGTGCTCGGATCTCTCCTGTTTGTCTAGCTTAGCATTAGCATTAGCCCACAAAAGAACTTGGTGTCGTGTAAATTCCTGCCGTCTTCACCAGGAGCCAGCCGGTAGCTCTTTGCACAGACAATCTTAGACACACGTTACACAAATGTAAATTATATATAAGTGTTATAATAAGCACAGCCTTTCGTTATCTCTCCCGTTAACACCCGAGGCCCGTGGTGGATGCTTCACGTTGTTTTGGCAAATCTAAGACGTCCGGTGGTCGATCCCTTCAGAATAAGAGTAACCCTGCAGTCATTGAAAAAACGATACATTTGCACATGTGATATGGACATTAAAAAGATAAATTAAGCATTTAAACAAAGCTACATAATGTAACTTGTTTCTGTGTAAAACTATGTTTTGATATAA
Source organism: Nannobrachium achirus (assembly GCF_963921795.1). NCBI lineage: Eukaryota > Metazoa > Chordata > Actinopteri > Myctophiformes > Myctophidae > Nannobrachium > Nannobrachium achirus. Next base: position 65,045,734 of record NC_137814.1, read on the forward strand.
GAAACAATATAAATAGATAAATTACGTTCACAGGAGTGCATATGCATAATAAAAGATTGTAGGCTATATCTTTAGTGCGTTGCCGTTGAGGGACCTTCAGGCTTCAGGGGTCTTTGAAGGGGGTCCAAATGGACGTCCATTGGTCCTAATAAGGACCCACATCACTCCATGCATATGTGACTGCTGTGTTGTTGATATGCTTTGATCAACCGGGTCATCGATATTTCCAATTCCGTGGCAATACTGCGTGATTATGGATCCAACTGGGAAAGATGGATGGAAACGGCATAGAGCGCTCGTTTTCACAGTTATTGTCCACGACACTGCAAGCGGCACGAAGGCCAGCGGACCTTGGTCCTGCTCTTCGCCCCTGAGCGCCGCAGGCGCGAGTGGCCGCGAAGAGCGGGCCAGGGCCGCCGCGCGACTTACGAAGCCGTGGTGAATGCAATCGTTATATTTATGGCCTGGGCAAGCGCACGATAAACGCCATGATAATTGGGTGTTGGTGCACCTCGCGCGGTCCAAGTGACTACAACGGAGCGCTCCCTACGTCCGGTTCAGCCAATCACAAGCTTCAAAAATGAGTCCGGGGCGTGGTTATCCATCTTTCCCAGTTGGATCCATAATCACGCGGCAATACTTGTCCGTGGCAAATGTTAGATTTTGTATTTACATGACATTATAATGTTCTTAGTTTATTTAAAGAGCCAGTGAGACACATACTGAATACCAGTCCTCAGATAGGCCTATTCTTCTTCAGAATACAGTATGTGTGACGTGACTTTGATGATTTCACTGATGCAGAAATACTTTTAAAACAAGCATAGGCTACTTAAATGTTTACTTTGGAATAGGCTATGACATTAGGATCCACCCACATGACTCTCAGACAGTTACACTCAGACCTGTAACTGTAAGAAGACAGTGAATGAGGCCATGATAAATTCTTGTTCATATATATATATATATATATATATATATATATATATATATATACATATAATGTGTGTGTGTGCGTGTGCGTGTGTGTGTGCGTGTGCGTGTGCGCGTGTGTGTGTGTGTGTGTGTGTGTGTGGAAATACTTAGAAAATAGGCCAGAAAATACCCAAGAAAGGTCCCAGTGTGCAACATTGTTTTCTCACTCAACAGCACTTTCAACAGGGAGCAGTGGTAGGGAAACCCATTGTAACTTCAAACTCCATTTTAACCATGATAGATTCATTAAAAACACCCATTAATTTTTCTGGAGACTCATTTTACCTTCCTAATACATGAGCAGGCGTCGATAACTTTTTTTATTTATTTTTTAATAATTATTTGGACAAATGAAAAAAATGAAATACAAAAAACAATTATTAAAAATAAATGAAAAATGTTATTATGTTTAAAATGAAGTTTGAAGTTACAATGGGTGTGCGTGGGGAGAGAGGCCCTGGGCCTGGAGGGCCTGGTAACATTTATACTATTATTTACGTTTATAGAGGGCATCTGCATGTTTCTAAAGTGACAAATTGAGGACTTTTACATGTAAACTAACAAATTAAACATTGGCCAAATTGTCGAATATTATAAAGGTAGAAATTGTGAAAATAGCCAATCTACATGCACAACGCCTTGTGTTAAAAAGTAAAAAATACCTTTACTCTCTTTCCACCTATATCAAACATATAATTATCCAAATGTCTGTCTGTCTGTCTGTCTGTCTGTCTGTCTGAGTGAGTATCTGTCACGTCACGCTGTGGGTGGCTGGACCAATTGGTCTGAATCTGCATCACCATTACCATTAGCATATGAACAGACCTGACATAACTGCAAAGCCCGTTTGTTTGTCACTTTCACAAATCGTATGCTGGCATGCTGCATATTAGCATTTGTATGGTGTATCTATTCTGCATCTAGCATGAGCCATATCTATTCTGCATCTAGCATGAGGCAACATTGTATTTTGTTCTGTTGATTACTGGGGGGGGCTGTGTGTGTGTGTGTGTGTGTGTGTGTGTGTGTGTGTGTGTGTGTGTGTGTGTGTGTGTGTGTGTGTGTGTGTGTGTGTGTGTGTGTGTGTGTGTGTGTGTGTGTGTGTGCGTGCGTGCGTGCGCGCATGTGCGTGCGTGCGTGTGCATGTGTGTAGTGTAGTTTATTTTATATTTAAATAACATTTAACTGTTAGAATATATTCTCATGCCAGCTTTGGCTTCTCATGGGCCTTTTGGGTTTTCACCAGTGGGGGCCAGTCATGCCACATGGAACCAACAACCTAACTAGTATATTGCCCCTGCCCTTTGCTCTAACAGTCAGTCAACAATTACCCCATAGCAACGCAAACAAGGGCCATAACAACGCAAACAAGGTCCGTGGCTAGATAGATATGCAGTATCGACACAGCTTAGAACAAAGAGTCCATGAAAGCTATTTCTCCTTTTCAGGGAAGATATTCTGTGGCTGCTCGCCAGCTTTGGCTTTACACTCTGTGCTCACCCCGCTTTGCTGTGCTGTGCGCTGATAAACCAAAGATCTTGAGGTGAGTATTCATGCACACACACACACACACACACACACACACACACACACACACACACACACACACACACACACACACACACACACACACACACACACACACACACACACACGCACACACACACACACACATATTGTTTTATCATTTTACAAGCTCGAGCTTGAATATCTGCTATTTTTCAAACATTATTATGTACCTAGTTAATATCGAATTAATTTAGTAGGAGAGCCATTGTTCTAAAACAATAATAGACAATAAAGTTTGACTGACATGCCCTAGTTGCTTATTTTTGGCTTATTGTTGGCTTACTGTGAGAATGAGGCCAGCTTTGGCGAGGGAGGATGAGACGGTAAAGCTACTGATGCTTTGTGTGTTCGTGTCTGTGGTGATGGTACCAAAACTATTGCAACGTTGTCTGAAAGCAGAAAGAGTAGTTTAACAGAAGTCAGAACGCAGAGTACAAAGCTGGCTGGCTGCTGCGTCTCTGATTTTCCTATGTTGTCGTCTGGATGTTTAACAGAAGACAGGTAGGCAGGCTACAGCTACAGTTAGGCTATAAGCTTATAGTTTCTCTAAATAGCACAGGTACGTGTGAATGGGTGACATATGGGTAGGGGGGGTAGGCGTCCAGTCTCACTTGAATACCCCACTCACTCACTCACTCACTCACTCTGCAAACGTTATGTGTGGAATGGGTGACATTGTTTTAATCAGCCCTTAATCTGAAGCCACACAGAAACGGGAAGTGCAGGTCTTTTGCACCCTAGCCTGCTTCCAGGTCCGTGAACTGAGCAAATATAGAACTTCCGGTGTCAGAGCTGGCAAATATAAGACTTCCGGTTTGAAGCATTCGCCTTCAAAGTAAAATGCTCTTAATTAATTCCATTGAAAAACGTTGAATTTGCAAAGATATGCTCATTAAAAATATAAATTAGGCATTTGAACAAAGCCATATAACAAAAAATATGTGTATTTGTAAAAAAAAAAGTTTTAATAACAAAAAATATATCTAAATAGATAAATGCTGTTCACTGGAGTGCATAGCCTTTACAAATTGGACACTGGATAACAGACAGCTCTTCGTGTCAGAACTTTTGACACATATATGCACACGTTCGGGGAGACCTCCTCTACCACACCACACTCTCCGCTAAGCGGGATAGGCGGCATTGCAAAATTTGATGGCCGTCCAGTGCGGCCAGGTGCTAAAAAAAGAACTCAAATGGTGCCGTTTTCCGACTCTAGTGGGCGCTGGAGAGGAGACGGCTCTTCGTGTCGGCACTTTTGACACACGCACGCGTTCACAGAGACCTCCTCTACCACAACACACTCTCCGCTAAGCGGAAGAGGCGGCATTGCAAAATTTGCTGGCCGTCCAGTGGGGCCAGGTGCCAAAAAAGTCCTCAAATGACGCCGTTTTCCGACTCTAGTGGGCACTGGAGAGGAGACGGCTCTTCGTGTCGGCACTTTTGACACACGCACGCGTTCACAGAGACCTCCTCTACCACACCACACTCTCCGCTAAGCGGAAGAGGCGGCATTGCAAAATTTGCTGGCCGTCCAGTGGGGCCAGGTGCCAAAAAAAGTCCTCAAATGGCGCAGTTTTCCGACTCTAGTGGGTGCTGGAGAGGAGACGGCTTTTCGTGTCTGCACTTTTGACACACGCACGCGTTCACAGAGACCTCCTCTATCACACCACACTCTCCGCTAAGCGGGAGAGGCGGCATTGCAAAATTTGCTGGCCGTCCAGTGGGGCCAGGTGCCAAAAAAAGTCCTCAAATGGCACCGTTTTCCGACTCTAGTGGGTGCTGGAGAGCAGACGGCTCTTCGTGTCGGTACTTTTGACACACGCACACGTTCACAGAGACCTGCTCTACAACACCACACTCTCAGCTAAGCGGAAGAGGCGGCATTGCAAAATTTGCTGGCCATCCATTGCAGCCAGGTGCTAAAAAAAAGTCCTCAAATGGCGCCGTTTTCTGACTCTAGTGGGCGCTGGAGAGGAGACGGCTCTTCGTGTCGGCACTTTGGACCCACGCACGCGTTCACAGAGACCTCCTCTACCACACCACACTCTCCGCTAAGCGGAAGAGGCGGCATTGCAAAATTTGCTGGCCATCCATTTGAGTTCTTTTTTTAGCACCTGGCCTCACTGGACGGCCATCAAATTTTGCAATGCCGCCTCTCCCGCTTTGCGGAGAGTGTGGTGTGGTAGAGCAGGTCTCTGTGAACGCTTGCGTGTGTCAAAAGTGCCGACTTTTGACACACACTCCTGTGGTAGAGGAGGCACCTGGCCCCACTGGACGGCCATCAAATTTTGCAATGCCGCCTCTTCCACTTAGTGGAGAGTGTGGTGTGGTAGAGGAGGTCTCCCCGAACGCGTGAGTGTGTCAAAAGTGCCGACACGAAGAGCCGTCTCCTCTCCAGCGCCCACTAGAGTCGGAAAACGGCGCCGTTTGAGTTCTTTTTTTAGCACCTGGCCTCACTGGACGCCGGCCATCACATTTTGCAATGCCACCTCTTCCGCTTAGCAGCGAGTGTGGTGTGGTAGAGCAGGTCTCTGTGAACGCGTGCGTGTGTCAAAAGTGCCGACACGAAGAACCGTCTCCTCTCCAGTGCCCACTATAGAGTCGGAAAACGGCGCCATTTGAGGACTTTTTTCGAACCTGTCCCCACTGGACGGCCAGCAAATTTTGCAATGCCGCCTCTCACGCTTAGCGGAGAGTGTGGTGTGATAGAGGAGGTCTCTGTGAACGCGTGCGTGTGTCAAAAGTGCCGACACGAAAAGCCGTCTCCTCTCCAGCGCCCACTAGAGTCGGAAAACGGCGCCATTTGAGTTATTTTCTTAGCACCTGGCCTCACTGGACGGCCATCAAATTTTGCAATGCCGCCTCTCCCGCTTAGCGGAGAGTGTGGTGTGGTAGAGGAGGTCTCTGTGAACGCGTGCCTGTGTCAAAAGTGCCGACACGAAGAGCCGTCTCCTCTCCAGCGCCCACTAGAGTCGGAAAACGGCGCCATTTGAGTTCTTTTTTTGGCACCTGGCCGCACTGGACGGCAGGGGCGCTGGAACTCCCAAATCCCAAGGGGAGCTGAGCCTGGAGGAGTTCATGCGTGCGGCCAAAGGCCGCATGCCGAAAAATTCACGTTTTTTATCCGGTTTTGGGTTATTTTTATTACGGTTTCGTGTGCTTATTCCCCGCACAACGGTGTAACAAGGAGCTATATAGTTACTAGTTATTTTAGCACACAGTGCAACACACAGCATGCATGCACACACACAGTCACTCACGCACACACTACAAAATCGGGTATTATTTTTGTAACAGTTTTCTACTGTTTTTTATTCCCCATATACAACGGTGTTAGTTTGCAACAATGAGATGGTGTGCCATCAAAGCGGGATTTAAATTTGACTTCCCTTCTGACCGGAAGTGGCAAGGTGACCATGTGATTAGGTCACCATGTGATAATCAAATACCTTTTTTCCAACATATTTTATTCCCCAAAGTCAAATACATTATTGTTTTAATATAGCTCTGTGTGTGTGTATATATAGGCTTATTAAAAAAAAAAAAAAAAAAAAAAAAAAAAACGTTTTTTTTGTTTTGTTTGTTTTTTCCTTCCCCCACCACCAGGGGAGCTGCAGCTCCCTCAGCACCCCACTTCCAGCGCCCCTGCTGGACGGCCATCAAATTTTGCAATGCCGCCTCTCCCGCTTAGCAGAGAGTGTGGTGTGGTAGAGGAGGTCTCTGTGAACGCGTGCGTGTGTCAAAAGTGCCGACACAAAGAGCCGTCTGCTCTCCAGTGTCCAATTTGTAAAGGCTATGCACTCCATTGAAGAGCAATTATCTAATTGTATATGTGACCGATGTAAGATGTCTCCTCTCTGAATTAACACACTCAGAGTTCAGGTGGTGGTAACAGCTCAGCAGCAGGTTGTTTATTCTGCATTCATAAAATGTGGGCACATGAGACAGTATGTCAGTATGGGTACATGTGGACACCAAGCACTGTCTCTCATGAAATCCTCCATTGCAGTGAGTATTGACTAGTATGCTGTACATGGCATTCTTACAGATCTAGTGATCGTATAGTGGATTTTATACTTTTTATACAACAAAACAAAAGACAGGAAAACTGTTCTCTTGAACAAATATACAGAAAATATTAAAATAAATGTAGTATCTTTTTACAATGAACTGTTACCATTTTTTATAATATTTTATCTTATTTATCAAATCACATGAATTATTTGCACAATGAAATCACAAGACTCTTAAACAACATACCTGCATTCATAAAATGTGGGCACATGAGACAGTATGTCAGTATGGGTACATGTGGACACCAAGCACTGTCTGGAAAGACAACAACATATTCTGTAAACTAGTTGCACTGGAGATCGTTTTTTACAAGTGGCAAAACACACACAAAATGAGTGATTGACCCAACAAAAACGTCACAGAATTAGTTTAATGTAGTTAGCTTTAAGGCAGTTAACTCAGACTAACTTTTAAGTGCTTTTTAATATAGTTTATATATTCGTTTTGTCCACAGGCAAGAGACACATTACCTCTCATGAAATCCTCCATTGCAGTGAGGATTACCCACAATCCCTTGCTACTATGAAGCTTGGTGCAGGAATGTTGGACAGTAGGTGGCGTAGTTCCCCATTTAGTGGGATTTTAACTACAACCTATTGGACTATGTCACATACACCCCCCTAAAATCCTGCTAAATCGGGGGATATCCAAAAAAAACAAAAAAACACCAAACTCAAGTCTCCAGTTACAGTATGCAGCAATAAGAGCAAAACTCAGTTCAAGTCAGTTAAAAACTTTCCACTTGGAATTAAATCAGAAAGGGGTCTGACCAGTCCCCTTACCAACATAAGACACGAAAGATGCCGTATACACCTCTCAGTTTATAAACCATGCTCTATAAGAGTCAACTTAACTGGAGGACACCTCTGGCAAGTACCCATGCACGAAAATAAAATCACTGGATCAATATCTACACAGAAAACATATCTTTTACAAAAGAAAACAAAGAATCAACAGATGTCACCGACAACGATTCATCAATGATCTGTTCGTTCATCTCACAAACTAGTCGAACAGGTGGCCTCACACTTCTGCCTGCCCTAGTACGACGTGGAGGTGGCAGTGAAGAAACTACTTGGCCCTGTGTGAGATCACCTGGTTGTGTATCAGTGGCATGGGTCTGTGCGTGATCTGTCAGTATGTCAACTGCATGAGTCTGTGTGTGATCTGTCTGAGTGTCAACAACATGGGTCTGCGTGTCATCTGACCGTAAGACATCATCATGAGGAGGGGAGGGGACACGTTGAGCTGCCTCCGCCAAGGCCTGGGAGGGTGAATCCTGGGACGGTACACATCCAGGGAAGGAGGCCGGGGAAGGGCACTGTGCAGCATTTGGGGAAGTGTCTGAAGTACTTGAGGCCACGCCTACAGGGCGAGGGACTGCAGCCATTTCGGCCACCGAAGATGGGGCACCCACAGCCACATCAGAGGAACATTCAGACTGGCTGGACGTAGCATCCCCATCACTCGCGTCATCCATCTGCAGAAGCCAGTTAATGGTCTTTGTTTCACCGTCTTGAACGTCAACAGGAACCACTGGGTCACTCTGCACACTTCCAGCAACTGAAGAGCAGCTCACCCCTAAGGCGTCGCTTCCTTCCACAGGGAGAAAGCTCACAGGGAGGAGCAAGTTCCTGTGGACCACTTTCTCCTTAGATGTCACAGGGTCTCTGATGCAGTACACGTTGATTTCAGGTTTAACAGACACCACTTCATAAACTGTAGAGTCCCATCTGTCTGCAACTTTCCTCACCCCTTTCAGACCACGATTAGCAAGCAGGACTCTGTCACCCACAGTGAGGGGTGACCCCTTCGCTTTGCGGTTGTAGTTCTCAGCCTGACGAGCCTGTGCCATCCTACTGTTCTGCTGAGCAATGCGTGCAGCCTCAGACAGGTCACGCCTCAAGCGAGAGACAAAGTCACAGTGGTCAACAACAGCACTGTTGGGGAGGGCATGCTGGAAGACGACATCAACAGGCAGACGTGGAATCCTCCCGAACATGAGAAAGAAAGGGGCAAAGCCTGTCGTCTCGTGCTCAGTACAATTGTAACAGAACGTCAGCATCTGGAGCATCTGCGGCCATCTGGCTTTGCACTGCGAAGGGAGGGTTCTAATCATGCCTCCGAGAGTCCTGTTGTATCTCTCAACAACCCCATTCCCCATAGGATGGTATGGGGTGGTGTGGGATTTCTGGATACCAGCCATCTCCAGCAGCTCCTTAATGAGTCGACTTTCAAAGTTAGCCCCCTGATCCGAGTGGATACGTTTAGGAAACCCATAAATGCTGAAAAAGTCAGACCAGAGACGGCGGGCAACCTGCTTCGCTGTCTGATTTCTACATGGGAATGCATGTGACAGCTTGGTAAAGTGATCCGTCACCACTAAAACATCCACACACTTTTTGTCAGTCTGTTCTGCAGTCCAGAAGTCAATACAGACTAGTTCCATCGGTTCAGTCGTGCGAATGCTCTCCAGAGGAGCACGGTCGTTAGGCTCTGGGGTCTTCCCAACCACACAGCGGAAGCAGTGTCTCACATGGTTGATGATATCACGCTCCATTCCCACCCAAAAGAATCTCTGCCTCGCGAGAGAAAGTGTGCGAGCCTGCCCCTGATGACCAGCCGTGTCATGTAGGCCTTGGAGGACTTGGGCCTTCATGGAGTCCGGGACGACGAACTGGTGAATGGTCATGTTCATCCGTTTGTCTTTCTTCACCCTGTACAACATGCCGTCCTTGATGGAGAGCTTGGGCCAATGTCTCATCAGTTTAACCACACCGCGAGACTCATCAGCACGTTCACGCCTAGTGGGCCTCTTGTGGCGCTGGATGTAAAAGAAAGCTCTGCCCAAGACAGCATCCTGCTCCTGCATATTAGCCAGTTCACTCTTTGGCATAGAGGTAGTCTGATCAATACCGGCAAGCTGAGGGATATCCGGCCCTGTGCCTCTCACTTGGCTGACACCTCCAGAGTCATGTGCGTCCAGCACGGCCGACACATCACGCGAAGAGAGGGACCCTGGAGATGGAGGCGGGGTGATGTCAGTTCCCTCTTCAGACTGTTCAACAACCAGCTGGCAGTTATTAGTACAATGGAAAGCATCCTGCACCGTCCTATCCACCATTCCACTCACTTGGTTAAGCAGCAAGGTGTAGGGTTCAGTTACAAGACGGTGGCTCATGCATGACTGGACAAACGGCTCTCTACTTAGTGCATCGGCAACCACATTCTTTGGGCCAGGGACATAGTTCAGGTCGAAACTGTAGGCCGCAAGCTTCGATACCCATCTCTGTTCACATGCATCTAACTTCGGTTTCGTCAAGATGTATGTTAACGGATTATTGTCTGTCCAGACTGAGAAACTTCGCCCTTTCAACCAGTGGCTGAACTTGTCACACACCGCCCATTTCAGAGCGAGGAACTCCAGCCGATGTGCTGGGTAGTTCAGCTGAGACTGAGAGAGAGTCTTGCTGGCGAACGCCACCGGTCTGGCAATCTTTCCATCAGGGGGCAACTGTGAGAGGACAGCTCCCAGGCCGTCAAAGCTGGCATCAACCGCGAGGATGAATGGTGCATCAAAGTCTGGGTGGGCTAACGTGACACTGTGCACAAGCTCATGCCTCAAGGCTCTGAACGCCTCCCTGCACTCATCAGTCCAGTCTGCCGGACACAATTTCACCTGGCCCTTTTTGAACTTAGGTTTATGGCCTCTCCCTCTCTTGTGTGGGGCTGCAGGCTCAGCTACAAGGTTGAACAGTGGCCTGGCTTTAGCAGAACATCCCTCAAGAAAATGGTGGTAGTAGAGGACCATTCCTAAATAGGATCTGATTTTCTTGGCACATGGTGTCAGCCCATCGGACTCCATCAGGTCAGTTTCCTGCACATTGTTTATGGCCTCCACCTTACTTGGGTCTGTCCTAACACCATCCGCACATATAATGTGTCCCAGAAACTTAACAGTCCTGCGAAGAAAGTGGCACTTTTTAGGTGAGAGCTTCAAGTTGTTGGCAGCCAGACGTGAGAAGACCATCTGCAGACGCTCCAGTGCGACCTGTTCAGATGGAGCGTAGACCATGAGGTCATCCAGGTAGCAAAGCAGGCTTGTAAAGTTCTCATCGCCGAAAATAGACATCATCATTCTCATGAAAGTGGCAGGACTGTTCGTCAGACCCTGGGGCATCCTGTTATATTCATGGAGACCGAATGGGGAGGAGAATGCGGTGAATTTCTTGTCATCCTCGTGGAGCCTGACATTATAGAACCCTGATGTGAGGTCCATAGTGGAGAACAGCACATTGCCACCTAGTGCGGCAAGGGTGTCTGTTTGGTGAGGGAGAGGATGAGCGTCTCTCACCGTCCTTGCATTCAGCCACCGGAAGTCATTGCATATGCGAAGGTCACCATTCGGCTTTACAACCAGGACAAGGGGAGATGCGTACTCGCTCTGAGACTTACGGATTATTCCCTGCTCCTCCATCTCATTCAATGCAGTCCGAAGCTTGTCATAATGGCACGGTGGGACTCGCCTGTATGGAAGTCGGAAGGGCTTGTCATCCATCAGGTGTATTCTGTGGACAAAATCCTTTGCTTCACCACAGTCCATTTTGTGCCTTGAAAAGGTCGACTCGTACTGCTCAATGATCTTCAGCAGTTTCTCTTTCCACTCTAGGGAAACTTCACAGGATGAGAGGTCCAAATCCTGCAGTCCCATGTCACTCAGCATGGATGACATCTCGGTTTCTGACCGAGGTGCAGACGACGAGCTCTGTGCGTGTTGTACACTGGACTGGATGCGATCTGGCTCAGGCATGTCCTGCACGGAAAGACAGGGGAACACATCTGCAACCTTCGCATTTCTTCTGAGGGTTAGTGGCTTTTCAGTGGGGTTTACTATCTTAACCGGGACGTAGCCATCACCCCATAAAGGAGTGACAACCCTGCCCACCAGGATTTGTGCAGGTCTGGTCTTGGACTGGGTAGGTTCAATCATGACTGTGCTACCCACTGCTGAAATGTCAAATGCTGGCAGTTTAGCCCATACTAAATGTTCAGACAATGGCTGTAGAGTAACACATCTCTTGAGCTTAGCTGTTCCAATTCTGAACGGCATTGCAGCACCTTTACATTCATCTGAGCAGGACAACAGGGACATTAAACGAGGCAAATTATCACTGTTCACTGGAGATGTTATGCTTTGGCCATCAACAATCTCTTTCATCTGTGTAATGAGCCACTTGATGGCATTGCTGCCCAGAATCATGTCATCACTTTGGCCTGGCACAACAAGAACAGGAATTATCACCTTATAACCATAAACAGATACAGTGAGGTCATACATAGCAGAAGGTGTGACATGATTACCCCCACAGCCAACAATGACAAAGCCCTCGGCTGACTTCTTCTCAATGTTAGGGGCAGACTGTGAAAGTCTTGTTTCTGCCATCTCACTTATAGTGCATGCCATCGAGCCACTGTCCACTAATGCCCTGAGGACATGTCCATCATCAGTAGTCACATCAGTGTAGAAGAGGCTATCAGTCCTCGAGAGTCTTTGCAGGTCCTGAAAAATCACAGTATTCTTTGATGCCCCTGCACTGCTGAAGGTCGTGTACAGTGTTTCATAATCAGTTTCTGTCAAGGTGGGAGGCTCACTCATCTGATCTGCGCTGTCCTCCCCTGCACGCAGATCACTCAGTTTCCCTGCTGACCAGGGGGATGTGAACGTTGCCCCTCAGGGCAGTTGCGTCTTGAATGGCCAGGCCGGTGACACAGGAAGCACAGTCTGCCCTCTCGACAGTGTGTCAAAGCAGAGTGAGAGCTGTCTTTGCATACAGAACATGGCATGTCATTCAGGCCCTCAATCCTCGGAAATCTGTTGTTACTATTTGGCCCTCTATTGGCTTGCGCTTGACCTGGGCTCTGAAGTAGCACCCTCTCTAACATTCCAATTAACTTCTCAAGGGTAGAGTTGTCTTGACTCACTGCTTTCTTCTGTTCAGGGATGTCTGTGTTCAAATTAACATTAGGGCTCACCTCAATTTTATTCATGTTGACTCTGCTATACAACTCAGCAGAAGACCTAAGTCCCCTCTCTAGGTGATATTCATCCAACACCTCCTGGACCTCACGAGCTGACCATTTATCAATCGTCTTGGACCTAAAAGTGAGAGCCAAATCTCTGCTGGGGCAGTGCCTGATGAACATACGTGTAACTTCAACAGAGGGGTTATCAAACATCTTGCCCTGCTCATTAAGACAACTAGCAGCAACATCAGCAGCTCTGTTCAGTCTAAGCCAGTACTCGTATGGGTCCTCCTTGTCCTTTGGTAGGGTAGAATAAAAGTCAGCTAGGGGTACAGAGGAGCAGTGGCTAGAGCTGAAATGTTTGCGCAAAAGTACATATATGGCCTGTGGGTTCTGCTGCACATCAATCTCACCATTCCTTATACCAAAACGCACAACATCTTTTGCTCTGCCTCTTAAGTGAATGAGAATCTCCTCAGCTTGATTTTCCAGTTGAACATTGCTTTTCCTTATGTAAGTTTTCATTGAGTCCTCCCATTCATCAACAGCCAATGTATCTGAACTCTCCCCTCTGAATGTAGGTGGCTCTTTGACTTGCCTCTGAGTGAACAGTTGGACTTGTGAGAGATCTATTGTGTGGCTGGGGAGAGCATCTGTGTTTCTGCTTGCACCATCACGGCTTGGGTGCACAGCAGTAGCAGGGGTTGACGTGAAGTGTAATGCAGGGGTTGATGGGAGGTGAGATGCAGGAGTTGATGTGAGATGTGGTGCAAGAGTTGATGTGAGATGTGGTGCAGGTGTTGATGTGAGGCGTGTCAGAATGCTATCTGCTATCTGCTGTCCTATTTGCTGTACAACAGTACTCATCTGATCAGCAAGTCTAATATCATCAGAGATAGGGTCTGGGACAGATGTGCTAATGCTCTGAGCTGGGTGCAACCTGACTGTAGGCTGACCGTGAGGTGAGGATACATTGTCACATCCTAAATGGCTGTCCACAGAATCAACTAAACCCGCCCCATCCCTCACTTGACCAGCACAAAGTGTAAACGGAAGAGGTGTGCGATTTAATCCACATGTTATACCCCTGCCCCCAGAGAGAGGGGTTTCATCAAACATATCTGGCTTGCCGGAACTCATATTTGATCATAAAGTCCCCACACATATAATATAGACAGCTTCAGGTGAACGTGGCTGATATAACTAAAATAACCTGAGAGTCCACCACACTGAATGAAGGCATACAGCTCCGACGATGCAGTGATGAGAAGACACCAGCCCGGTCCGACAGTCATCGACGAGTCACGGCACCAATGTGACCGATGTAAGATGTCTCCTCTCTGAATTAACACACTCAGAGTTCAGGTGGTGGTAACAGCTCAGCAGCAGGTTGTTTATTCTGCATTCATAAAATGTGGGCACATGAGACAGTATGTCAGTATGGGTACATGTGGACACCAAGCACTGTCTCTCATGAAATCCTCCATTGCAGTGAGTATTGACTAGTATGCTGTACATGGCATTCTTACAGATCTAGTGATCGTATAGTGGATTTTATACTTTTTATACAACAAAACAAAAGACAGGAAAACTGTTCTCTTGAACAAATATACAGAAAATATTAAAATAAATGTAGTATCTTTTTACAATGAACTGTTACCATTTTTTATAATATTTTATCTTATTTATCAAATCACATGAATTATTTGCACAATGAAATCACAAGACTCTTAAACAACATACCTGCATTCATAAAATGTGGGCACATGAGACAGTATGTCAGTATGGGTACATGTGGACACCAAGCACTGTCTGGAAAGACAACAACATATTCTGTAAACTAGTTGCACTGGAGATCGTTTTTTACAAGTGGCAAAACACACACAAAATGAGTGATTGACCCAACAAAAACGTCACAGAATTAGTTTAATGTAGTTAGCTTTAAGGCAGTTAACTCAGACTAACTTTTAAGTGCTTTTTAATATAGTTTATATATTCGTTTTGTCCACAGGCAAGAGACACATTACCTCTCATGAAATCCTCCATTGCAGTGAGGATTACCCACAATCCCTTGCTACTATGAAGCTTGGTGCAGGAATGTTGGACAGTAGGTGGCGTAGTTCCCCATTTAGTGGGATTTTAACTACAACCTATTGGACTATGTCACATATATAGCCTATATTTTTTGTCATTAAAACGTTATTTTTACACAGAAACATAATTTTCGTTGTATAGCTTCAATTAAATGCTTAATCTATATTTTTTAATGTGTATATCATATACAAATTAATCGTTTTTCAATGGCTTTAGGGGTACTCTTATTCTGAAGAGATTGACACCGGAAGTCTTATATTTGCTGACACTAAATTTGTTCACGGAACATAGCCCCCTGCTTCCAGACCATAGACCCCGCCCACTCTCAGAGTGGACTCTTGAGCTGAGTCGGAGATCAGGCTAATGTTATTTAGCATGCCCAGAATCCATTGAAAACCCTTTTGTATCAATTGTTCTCTTAGATTGACTGACCTAATGCCTGTCAGTCCTCTGTGGAAAAAGTGTGTGAAAAGTCGTACTGGAATTCAGGCACAGAGCATTGTGGTCAGGCACAGTGAAGACTGCTCTTGTTTGGACCATGGGGTCCTCCACCGCCTTTCCTTCCTTGTTTCTCTGCGCCTCCGTTGTTGTTGGGCGTCTTTTTGTTTTACATGTCTGAGCTCCTAGCGTTAAGGTAAGTCTTAATTTTAATTATGTACTGTAGGTTATCTCTTATCTGTTTCTAGTTTCATTCATGTAGACATATATCCTCCAGGTTACTTAATTAGCCTACTTTTTCCCCCTTTGTTAGACGTTCGTTTTTAGGAGCTCAGAAGACGCAGGCAGAGGAGCCGTGTGTGTTATGTTTTAGAGCTGCTACGTTTTTATTAATTCTTTTGTGCAGACAGTGCAGTGATGGAAAAAGTAGGCCTACTCAAATATACTGCAATTTAGAGATGCTCTGTTATTAGTAAAAGTCCGGAATGCTAAATGGACTTGAGTAAAAGTACAAAAGTATTGGCACCAAAAGTAAAAGTAGCATGCTCTTGTGCTGTTTATAATGTTGACTATGGGCAATTCAAGTCAATTCAAATCAAGTTATTAAGATTAGAAATAGAAAATTGTCATGGGAACGGATCCAAAGCTTGGTTTTGTCTTGCCCGAACATAGCCCTAGAATGTCTCTTATTTTCGGTCGATTGACACTCCGTGTAATCCCTCAAATAGAGCCATAGAACGGTCCCTATGCGCGGCGGTTAGCAGCGAATCTGCGCGGCACTAAAGTGCTGCGCGTTACTTGTGTACTCACCCAATAATTTATTCCTCAGCCTGGGAGAACGATATTGTCCTGTAGTGTCATATCCATTTGAAAGTTCTGGCTGAAAACGTGTACTTTGTAAAATATCTCCACTTATCACGAGCCAACACGGACGACTTACACGACCGGGCGAGGGGCCCGGAATGACTGCTGGACTGAATATATGAAAACTTCCTTTTGGAAGCACAAAACGTACGGGGCACACAATCACGCAGGTGGTGTGATTAGTCACCCTCACCCCACGTCAATCACACGCACCTGTCAATTGTGTGCCCCGTGCGTTTTGTGCTTCCAAAAGGAAGTTTTCATATAGGCCTAACAGTCCAGCAGTCATTCCGGGCCCCTCGCCCGGTCGTGTAAATCGTCCGTGTTGGCTCGTGATAAGTGGAGATATTTTACAAAGTACACGTTTTCAGCCAGAACTTTCAAATGGATATGACACTACAGGACAATATCGTTCTCCCAGGCTGAGGAATAAATTATTGGGTGAGTACACAAGTAACGCGCAGCACTTTAGTGCCGCGCAGATTCGCTGCTAACCGCCGCGCATAGGGACCGTTCTATGACTCTGTTTGAGGGATTACACGGAGTGTCAATCGACCGAAAATAAGAGACATTCTAGGGCTAGCCCGAACATAGCAGCTAACCTTAAAGATACAAGTTGGTTACACAGAAAACAAACACAACTATTTCTAACATTTACAGAAAATCTATAAAAATCTATACCGGTAAATAGGATAGATTTTCTTAGCAAGTATTGGAAGCAAAAGTATTCACATAACAGTGGATTAGCTATGTCTCATAAAATAAAGATTAGACTATCTGGAACAGTTAAGATTAAGAGATTAATAGAGAACTACTACATTTTCCACAGATGTAGCCCAGGGCATGCTCTAATGATTTAGCTAGGGCGCCCAAGCCGACGACCTTCGGGGTCGCCACAGCGGCCAAATGAAGTTGGGCTCCCATCGACTTTCTATACAGGAGGAAAATACCCAGAAAAACTTTTTTTTCTGGGTATTTAAGTAGGATGTGAGGGGTCTAACTAGGGGTTTGTCATGATGCTGAATCCATTGCAAGCATTTGTTTTGCACAAAAAACATTCCCCAGAAATCGCCCACAAAACTAAAACCATCGTTTTCTGGGGACATTTATTGCCCAAGGAATGTTTTTTGTGCAAAACAAATGCTTGCAATGGATTCAGCATCATGACAAACCCCTAGTTAGACCCCTCACATCCTACCTAAATACCTAGAAAAAAAAGTTTTTTCTGGGTATTTTCCTCCTGTATAGAAAGTCGATGGGAGCCCAACTTGTTTTGGCCCTGGGTTACATCTGTGCAAAATTTTTATACTGATTATTTAGCATGAAATTACCATTCTGTCTCCCAAAGGCCCTCGACTATTTAGGTTTGTTTCGCTGGCGGATGAAAACAGATCTGCACTGTGTGACGTAACTTCCCTTAACCGCAGCACTTCCGCAACTTCAGATTATGCAGCCCACAGTGGATATTGTGGCCATGGTGCTGTTAAAGTATGCATTGTCATTGTGCTGTTGATTTGTATTGGCTAAAAGCAAAGAGGAAGTTTCCAAGTGGGTTTGAGTATAAACAGAGATGGTCTGTCGAGTTAAGACAAGACGAACAACAAGAACTCTTTCTTCTCTCCCTGACTCTCCATCCTCTCATGGGGAAACCGTTGGAGGCTTCACTCCTTCCCC
Organism: Nannobrachium achirus; assembly: GCF_963921795.1. Taxonomy (NCBI): domain Eukaryota; kingdom Metazoa; phylum Chordata; class Actinopteri; order Myctophiformes; family Myctophidae; genus Nannobrachium; species Nannobrachium achirus. Next base: position 65,063,449 of record NC_137814.1, read on the forward strand.
GGCCTGAATACTTTTGAGTGATATCATAAAGAGGGTATGAATTCGATGGGAGTCATTAAGGGTAATAGTCTTATTTCCATAGTCAATTTTGGAAAAGGCTTGGTTCTTTTTAATTGAAATTGGAAAACCACATTTTAAAAGAAACAAATTGGTTTACGCTTAGAACCTTCTCTTCTTCTTCTTTATTTTCTTTTAGATACGGAGATATTGATACAAGATTTGTCATCCAGGTCGAACAACATCCATCCTAAGGTTTTCCATCAGAGTGTGAAGAACAGAGGTGTAGCAGAGATGCAGACCACCATGTTGAAACCAGTGATAAAGTTACACAGAATAGGTATGGTTTACATTTAGTCTATTAATTTAGATACTGATGTAATGTTTTAATTGTGTTACTGTAAACATTTCATAGGTATGTATTGTTTTACTGTCTGTAAACATTTACACAATATATCCCTTCGGGTTAGGGAATACATGCCACACCCTGTATACAACAGTAGAGGTCAGTGCAATGTGTAGTGGGTGCCTAGAGGTGGTGGCCTAATACTAACCTTAAAGACAGCTTTTTTATTTATTTTTTACAACAGATTAGATTGTGATTAGAGAAAAGAAAAGATGAGCGTTAAAATGCTTTTCATTTACTGCTTTCTATCATTTTAGCGATTTGAATGTTTTTTGATTTCAGTGGGTGGCGACATGCATACAACTGGCTAAATATCTATTTTTCCCAAGATGCACCGCAATGCTTCATGGGCAGATGTGAAATCATAGGGCCTTGTAGTGTTAGTGTAAATACAGTAATGAAGAAATCACTGGCTTATTGTGTCTAAAAAGACATATTTAGCCACGCTTGATATAAACTGAGTTGTCTTTTAATACTAATAAAATAACTGGCATCACAATTTAGATAAGGTAAAAGTATATATAAAAAAGAGTTGAAGTTAACTTGGCAGTGGGATTTGATCTCACAACATCAGGACTGGGGGTCCATTGCTTATCTCTGCACACCACCGAGTGGCAACTTAAGTTAGTGTTTCAGGAGCTATTTAAGGCGGCCAAGGGGGCGTCGCCAACCTGCAATAACAAGCGGTTCTAATGCCACTCGCGTCCCATCAAGGCCAAGAATGAGACACTTGGGAGCCTTTAGAGAGAGTGGAGCAAGTTGGTCCCCTGTGGTGGTGGTTGCGACCGTCAGTTCGCAGTTACTATCAAAATCTCCACCGGCTGTCTGTCAGTCTGTTACACGTCACACATTTGCCCTACTCATATCTCCGCCACCGTTGCCCCGATCCATGCCAAACTTTGCACACACACTCCTTGGCTGCCAAACCACAACCTCCACCTCAGTAAAATAACTTTTACTTTTGGTGCCAATACTTTTGTACGTCCATTTTGAATTCCGGACTTTTACTACTCATTTCTCACATGGCCCTCTTCTAGCACCACCACAAGGCCGATTCTTGCAAAACACATTTTTGGACACTGCTCCTACAGATGCTGCCCTAAAATCATGCAAAGCGGTACACAGTATCTCTAAAGTCATGTCATCAACATGGATCTGTCCCATTTCCCATATTCCCTCTGCGATCTGACGTTCGCTTATCTCCCAGTCTTACTGGTTTTAAGTCCTCTGTGTGTGTGTGTGTGTGTGTGTGTGTGTGTGTGTGTGTGTGTGTCCAATTTGTCCATCTGAGACCTGTGTGTGTGTGTGTGTGTGTGTGTGTGTGTGTGTGTGTGTGTGTGTGTGTGTGTGTGTGTGTGTGTGTGTGTACAATTTGTCCATCTATGGGCATTCTCAGATATGGGCTTAATATTGATGACATCAGGAATCTCCATACGTGGGCATACAAGAGATCTTATTAGTGTGGTGGACCATCATCTGGGAATGCCCATTTATGGACTTAATATTGATGTTTTTGGGCTTGGTGGGGAATAAGATGTTTGTTTTGTTTCCCTCTACACACAACTTTATGTGGGCTGTGGCAAAACCATCTTGAATCGTTGAGAGACAAAAGCAGCCTCCTTATTGGTCTGATGGGAACCATGTGACCAAAAACCTCTCCCCTCACGATCCAGATATGCCCACGCTAAGAGAGAATTAGTGGTAACTTTAAACAGAACTCATAGATATGTTTTATTGTATTGCCAATCTACCAATGGATCTTGTTAAACTAAATCTAGTGCCCCACATATGTAAGGTAACAGTAAAAAAAACTTTTCACCTTTAACACATGGGAAGGCAAGGTTAATAACATTTCTAGCTGTTGCTGCTGCCGCCGTTCACTCACGCTTTATTTTGAAGGGCCTCGGAAGCTTTGTGCGTGTGCACGTGAGTGTCCACTGACGATTGAGGAAGAAAATCCATTTGTTTACAAACGCTCGCGAAACTAAAATCCAAACCGGGCCGACCATCGCGGTAAAGTGTCGCCGTGAAAACAATCCGATCTCTGCTTCCCTGGCGTTCTTTGCACCTCATTCATAGATAAAGCCCTTTTTATGTTTCAGCCTAGAATGGAAATCAATGCAGCCAGGTCGCGCCATTTTCTCTCTCTCTGAGCTACGGTGTGACGTATGGACTAGGGTCATTCACAGGGCACACAGCATGTGTGCAGAGTAGGGATGTGAATCTTGACCACTGAGGCGATACGATACGCATCACGATACACTCCCAGCGATACGATATAATTGCGATACATTGAAATCTTGCCGATACGATACATCACGATACACCCCTGACCCCGATACGATTTGATATGATTCACGATATTTTGCGATACACCCCTGGTCCTTACGATGCGATACGATTCACGATTCGGTGCGATTCAACACAATGCAAAGGATTTATATTAAAGCCCATGTAAATTTCCCCCCAAAAAAATTACTAAAATGCATTACATTTAATTTCCAAACAATTTATTGTTTCACTGTAGTACTAGGCTCTGTCTAACAATCCAACTTTTGAAATCTGGGAGAACACTCCTTGCTGGCTGGTAAAATTGTTTGATTAATACTATATCATTATTATATATCATTACATCCTCAACAGGTGGTCAGGGACCCCTAGGGTCCTCAGAGTTATGTGAGGCGGCCAAATATTAATAGTTAGTTTTTACAGTAACCAATTGAACCCTAGCAAGTAGCAACCCTATGGGGGAACATTAGCCAATACATTAACACTTATTGAGGGTTTAAGAGATAATAATTCATGGATTATAATGAATAACATAAATCCATCATATTAATAGAAAAGATAATGTGTGAACAAATAAACACAACATAGTAATGTATTAATGTCACTGATGAAATAGTGCTGTCAAACAAGTCTCTGACAAGTTTTAATCTGCAACAGTTTTATATAATAGCCTACAGTAGTCTAAAATAACCTACAGTGGGGGTCCCTGCTTGATCTCTCTCTTCTCAGTTAAGGATCCTTGACCTGTATTATTATTATATTGTATGAATATAATCTAGGATTTTGCCATTTCTAGCCAAAATGTTTCAAAACGTAGATATTTGAGTAGGTCTGCTATTTAGGTGCGTGCGCGACACCGTCGAGCTGCCAAGTATAAATCAGGCTCCAGCCTCTCTTTGCAGAGGGAACAGCAGCAGCAGAAGAGTGTTCTGCCTGCTACAGTAACAAGTTGTGAAACAGTGTCAAATACTTTGTTTTAATCGCTAGCTGCACGCCCAGTATCGTTGTTGTAGTTCATACGTGTGTGTAGTTAAAGCGTGGAAGCTTCTGCTTTGTTTAAATCAATTCCGTCGCAGACTCGACAAGAAGAACAAACGGGTGTGGAATGTGGATCATAATATCACGCAGCGTGCTCCAGTCCAGTGACACAACAACGGATCACATCAGCGAACATTGGACAGGGATGTTATAAAGCTAAACGTGGTACTAATCTTGCATGTTTAACCAGTGGGCTCACGAGTGCTGTCTGTCTGTCTCTGCATTCCGTCGGGTCGGGTGTTCACTGCGCTCCGCTGAGTAGAGCAGAGCAGCCAGTGCTGCTGTAAAAGACGCATGTCTTTAGAGTCGCTACAAGTGCTTTTTGGGGGGAGGGCTGATGGGGCATTCAATGCGCCTCGGAAACACAGTATAGAATGAAATACTATTATGCAAAAACCGATCCAACCGTGGAATGTACCGATCCAGGTCACTCACGATACGATACATCACGATTCCAGCCGTCAATTGTACCGATCCACCCTGAATGAACCGATTCACTCGTATCGCGCACGTTTGTATCGCGATTACGATCCGTACCGGTATATCTTCGCATCCCTAGTGCAGAGCTGTACAGTTAACCCCTTGTTGTCTCGTTGAGGAACGAGACAACTTCTTTTGGCAGAGTGACCCCTAGTGGCCTTATCTCGTTACTGAACGAGTTTGGCCTGTTGGGTGTTAAAGGACGACGTCACCAATTTTCAACCTATCTTAATATAATTGGTCCTCACTGATGTTCACGATAAAATAGCACAATTATTTCTACTCGTCTGTGTCTCATAGGAGGGCTGTGGAAAGTTCAGAAACCTGTCTGCCAGTGACGCCATCGTTAGGCAGATATTTCTTTTTTTTAATAAAACGTAATTTTATGGTGGCCATTTTGTACATTCAATATGGCCGCCATAAACACATCTGGGCAAATGTAAACATTGATTTTCTGATTCCTTAGACAATAACCTTTCCAAAAATGTATAGTTTTGCAAATCTTCACAAAAATCCAACAAAAGTATAAATCAAAGCATAAGGGACCTGACTATAAAGTCATTAAGATTAGAAATAGAAAATTGTCATGGGAACGGATCCAAAGCTTGGTTTTGTCTTGCCCGAACATAGCAGCTAACCTTAAAGATACAAGTTGGTTACACAGAAAACAAACACAACTATTGTTAACATTTACAGAATATCTATAAAAAGAAATAGGATAGATTTTCTTAAGCAAGTATTGGAAGCAAAAGTATTCACATAACAGTGGATTAGCTATGTCTCATAAAATAAAGATTAGACTATCTGGAACAGTTAAGATTAAGAGATTAAGGCGCTCTACAGACGGACAGCGGTTGCCGCCGGGGCTCCCGCTTGGATCTGCGAGGACCGCGCCGCGGTGATACACTAACACACTCGCTTTTTGAGTAAACGCTGCGCGGTATTTCACAAAGATGAACACAATCCATCTCTCACCGCCCGCGTACGCATGCACAAACGAGCACGCTCGCGGGGATTTTCACGGGACTGCGCCCGCTCGCCTCGCCGCCTCTAAACTTCGCTGCGCGGACGAAATAGCCGCCCGCCTCTCATTGAAAATGAATTACTAGCAGGCGGTGACCGCGTACCGTCTGGAATCTCCTTAATAGAGAACTACTAATTTTTTTTGTTACAGTGCCTTTTTACTACTTGTTGGGCATGAGTTAGCAGAGTGTCTGAAAGTTGTGGTGGTGGGGAGTTCCTCTTCTTGAACTCATGCACTAGGGATGTTAATCGACGCATTATTGGCGAATCGACGCGTCGCGGCCGAAAATCGACGCGTCGATCGACTTTTTTCACTTTTTCTTTTTCGCTAAGCAGCAGCTGAGAGGAGAGCACAACGGCGCATTACTTTAAGCAACACAACGTATGCAGCTGCACCCATCAGAACTTGCATCAAAGCCCTAATAATAATTATAATAAATAATTGCTCTTCCTTGCGTTAGCATGGAGTCTGTTCTTTAGAGACTAGAAGCGGAGTTACAAAGTCCATGGAACGTAGTGGGGGCGCTCAGGCTAGCGCACCCCAGGCTAGTGTATCAAACCGACCGCGTCAACGTGTATTTTGCGATCATCGCAAACGACGGCGACGCTGCCATTAACAAGCGAGCTTTCGTGTCAAGCAATGAAGCATGCATGCAGAGGCAGGAGGTAAACAAAAGCATCCAGTCCATAGAGTTGATACAGTCAGGCAAGTCAGCGCGCACTGCTATGACGTGCGCATCAGCCCGGTCCAACAGTGTTTCTCAACCAGTAGTCTGCGGACCTGACTAGCGCCGCATGCATGCGGATGCACAACACAGGCATGCACTCGTCTCCGACACAGACACAGACACACACACACACACACACACACACACACACACACACACACACACACACGGTCCTCTCACATATGGAAAACATTAACGCTTATAACGTTTTTGAACGATTAAAACCTTTTTTGGGGGAAAAACTTTTGAAAAATAAAAAAATATATATATTTTTCGATTTTTCGACTCGTACTTTTTGAGTCGCGGTGAGCGTGAGTCGATCGACGCGTCGATTTTCGATTTTTTTTCACATCCCTATCATGCACCTGTTGAGATGGAAGTGTCCCCATACTGCGGTGAGGTCTTCTTTTTAACGGTTCTGCGTCTATTTAGAAAGGTGTTGCAATAGATGGTGGTGAAAATGTTCCGGCCCAGGAAGTTCCCATTCCACTGTGAAGTAGCCTCGCGTAGCCAGGCTTATTCATCTGCGAAGAGAAAAGCCTGGTTACAACGTGAGGTTGAGACAGCAGAGAACGGTGCTTACTTCCACCAGGAGAATTTCCCCAAATGTTAGTTTTTTTTCACAGTGTGGTGTATTCCCCACTGGCATAAAAAAAAATGTTCTACTTCTCCCAACCCTTCGGTTGCGCTCGTAATAAACAATATCCAAACAAAAACATGGATTCTGTCAAAGTGACACCTATTACACACATTAATCATGTCACCAAGATTGCCTTCTTTCACCTTAGAAATATTGCGCGAATTAGAGCCTATCTAACATTGGACGATGCAAAAACGCTGATCCACGCTTTTGTTTTCTCTCGGCTTGATTACTGCAACGCACTTCTCTCTGGTCTGCCAAAGAAAACAACTGACAGTTTGCAACTTGTTCAAAATGCGGCAGCCAGAGTTTTAACTAAAGCTAAGATGAGAGAACATATTACTCCAGTCTTAGCGTCGCTACACTGGCTCCCGGTTGTTTTTAGGATTGATTTTAAAATTATTTTACTTGTTTATAAAGCTCTAAATGGTCTGGCACCTTCGTACCTCTATGACTGCCTGCATAGATACGTTCCAAACCGCCCACTCAGGTCTTCTAGTGCTGACCTACTCGATGTGCCTAAAATGAAATATAAAAAATATGGTGAAGCAGCTTTCTGCTTCTACGGACCGACAGTTTGGAATAAACTCCCACTACACCTAAGACAGGCAGCCTCTGTGGATAGCTTTAAAGCACAGCTCAAGACCTATTTCTTTACTCTTGCTTTTAGCTGAATTATTTTTTTTTTTATCTCTTTGATGCTATTGACGTCCACACTGTTCTGAAATTGTTCTTCAATGTTTTATGTTTTTATTGTTCTGCTTTATTGTATTCATGTGTATTTTATTTTTTCTGTTAAGTAACTGTGCTTCATTTTCTGCTCTGTAAAGCACTTTGAGCTGCATTTCATGTCATGAAAGGTGCTATACAAATAAAGCTTTATTATTATTATTACTATTAAGAGCGAGTTAAGAGCTATAATCTATTTTAGTCGGAGGCCTTAGGGTTTTTTCGTGCTAATCAGTCTAAAAGCGCCACATTTTGCACAGATGTAGCCCAGGGCATGCTCTAATGATTTAGCTAGTGCGCCCAAGCCGACGACCTTCGGGGTCGCCACAGCGGCCAAATTAAGTTGGGCTCCCATCGACTTTCTATACAGGAGGAAAATACCCAGAAAAACTTAACTTTTTTTTCTGGGTATTTAAGTAGGATGTGAGGGGTCTAACTAGGGGTTTGTCATGATGCTGAATCCATTGCAAGCATTTGTTTTGCACAAAAAGAATTCCCCAGAAATCGCCCACAAAACTAAAACCATCGTTTTCTGGGGACATTTATTGCGTCATGACAAACCCCTAGTTAGACCCCTCACATCCTACCTAAATACCTAGAAAAAAATGTTTTTCTGGGTATTTTCCTCCTGTATAGAAAGTCGATGGGAGCCCAACTTGTTTTGGCCCTGGGTTACATCTGTGCAAAATTTGGCGCTTTTATACTGATTATTTAGCATGAAATTACCATTCTGTCTCCCAAAGGCCCTCGACTATTTAGGTTTGTTTCGCTGGCAGATGTAAACAGATCTGCACTGTGTGACGTAACTTCCCTTAACCGCAGCACTTCCACCACTTCAGATTATGCAGCCCACAGTGGATATTGTGCCATGGTGCTGTTGAAGTATGCATTGTCATTGTGCTGTTGATTTGTATTGGCTAAAAGCAAAGAGGAAGTTTCCAAGTGGGTTTGAGTATAAACAGAGATGGTCTGTCGAGTTAAGACAAGACGAGGGAGAACAACAAGAACTCTTTTTTCTCTCTCTGACTCTCCATCCTCTCTTGGGGAAACCGTTGGAGGCTTCACTCCTTCCCCGGCCTGAATACTTTTGAGGGATATCATAAAGAGGGTATGAATTCGATGGGAGTCGTTAATTAAGGGTAATAGTCTTATTTCCATAGTCAATTTTGGAAAAGGCTTGGTTCTTTTTAATTGAAATTGGAAAACCACATTTTAAAAGAAACAAATTGGTTTACGCTTAGAACCTTCTCTTCTTCTTCTTTATTTTCTTTATTTTCTTTTAGATACGGAGATATTGATACAAGATTTGTCATCCAGATCTACTAACATCCATCCAAAGGTTTTCCATCAGAGTGTGAAGAACAGAGGTGTAGCAGAGATGCAGACCACCATGTTGAAACCAGTGATCAAGTTACACAGAATAGGTATGTTTTACATTTAGTCTATTCATTTAGATACTGATGTAATGTATTAATTGTGTTACTGTTTTAATTGTGTTACTGTAAACATTTCATAGGTATGTATTGTTTTACTGTTATGTCTCAGGAACGATCCAAGTTGGAAATACATGCCACACCCTGTATACAACAGTAGAGGTCGGTGCAATGTGTCTAGTGGGTGCCTAGAGGTGATGGCCTAATACTAACCTTAAAGGAGCTATAGTCAACTTTTCATTGTAGGGCCGACACTTTGTTTACATTCTAGTCTATACGGTCTGACAATGGCCAAAATGATTATTTTATCATTATTTTATGCTTTTTGTGGTCATTTTTGAATAGAAACACATACGTGAAGCTTATTTTTTATAAAATATTTTCGAAACATTATTTTTATTTTAGCATCCGTTTTTCAAGAAAAAGTTGACTATAGCTCCTTTAAAGACAACTTTTTTATTACATTTATTTTACAACAGATTAGATTGTGATTAGAGAAAAGAAAAGATGAGCGTTAAAATGCTTTCATTTACTGCTTTCTATAATTTTAGCGATTTGAATGTTTTTGATTTCAGTGGGTGGCGACATGCGTACAAGTGGCTAAATATCTATTTTCCCAAGATGCACCGCAGTCCTTCATGGGCAGATGCGAATTATAGGGCCTTGTAGTGTTAGTGTAAATACAGTAATGAAGAAATCACTGGCTTATTCAAAGACATATTTAGCCACGCTTGATATAAACTGAGTTGTATTTTAATACTAATAAAATAACTGGCATCACAATTTAGATAAGGTAAAAGTATATATAAAAAAAAAAGTTGAAGTTAACTTGGCAGTGGGATTTGATCTCACAACATCAGGACTGGGGGTCCATTGCTTATCTCTGCACACCACAGAGTGGCAACTTAAAGGGATATTTCACTTTCAAAAGAACGTTTGGTAATTTTATCATCTAATCAGGCTTTTATGAATACCCTGAACAGTTTTTAATTAGCTTGATTGAATATTTAGATATTTGATGTAAATGTTACCAGGCCCTCCAGGCCCAGGGCCTCTCCCCATACACAACCATTGTAACTTCAAACTTCATTTTAACCATGATAGATTCATTAAAAACACCCATTATTTTTTCTGGTGACTCATACTACCCTCATAATATGTGAGCAGGCCGTGTTTTTTCGATAACTTTTTTCATTTATTTTTAATAATTATTTTGTTGTATTTAATTTTTTCCATTTTCCCTAATAATTATTAAAAATCGAAAAAACACGGCCTGCTCACGTATTAGGAGGGTAGTATGAGTCACCAGAAAAAATAATGGGTGTTTTTAATGAATCTATCATGGTTAAAATGGAGTTTGAAGTTACAATGGTTGTGTATGTGGAGAGAGGCCCTACCACTGCTCCCTGTTGAAAGTGGAATATCCCTTTAAGTTAGTGTTTCAGGAGCTATTTAAGGCGGTCGGCAGTTCTGCTTGCGTAAAGGGCCAAGGGCTGCAATAACAAGCGGTTCTAATGCCACTCGCGTCTCATCAAGGGCAAGAATGAGACACTTGGGAGCCTTTAGAGAGAGTGGAGCAAGTTGGTCCCCTGTGGTGGTGGTTGCGACCGTCAGTTCGCAGTTACTATCAAAATCTCCACCGGCTGTCTGTCAGTCTGTCTGTCTGTCAGTCAGTCTGTCACACGTCACACTTTTGCCCTACTCATACAGTATCTCCGCCACCGTTGCCCCGATCCATGCCAAACTTTGCACACACACTCCTTGGCTGCCAAACCACAACCTCTACCTCAGTAAAATAACTTTTACTTTTGGTGCCAATACTTTTGTACGTCCATTTTGAATTTGGGACTTTTACTACTAATTTCTCACATGGCCCTCTTCTAGCACCACCACAAGGCCGATTCTTGCTAAACACATTTTTGGACACTGCTCCTACAGATGCTGCCCTAAAATCATGCAAAGCGGTACACAGTATCTCTAAAGTCATGTCATCAACATGGATCTGTCCCATTTCCCATATTCCCTCCTGACTGGCTGCCGTTGCCTTCTAAAGTGTGTGTATGCGATCTGACGTTCGCTTATCTCCCGGTCTTACTGGTTCTAAGTCCTGTGTGTGTGTGTGTGTGTGTGTGTGTGTGTGTGTGTGTGTGTGTGTGTGTGTGTGTGTGTGTGTGTGTGTGTGTGTGTGTGTGTGTGTGTGTGTGTGTGTGTGTGTATACGTACGTACGTACGTACAATTTGTCCATCTAAGACCTGTGTGTGTGTGTGTGTGTGTGTGTGTGTGTGTGTGTGTGTGTGTGTGTGTGTGTGTGTGTGTGTGTGTGTGTGTGTGTGTGTGTGTGTGTGTGTGTGTGTGTGTGTGTGTGTGTGTGTGTGTGTGTGTATGCAATTTGTCCATCTATGGGCATTCCCAGTAGAGCCCTGCAAGCCCGACGGGACCCGACCAGGGCCCGGCCCGGCCCGCCAAAACGGGCCGGGCTCGGGCTCGTTTAGAAACTCACCAACAGACCTAGGGCCGGGCCCGGGCTCAGAACCATGCTCGGAACATTTCACGCTGTGAATTTCACACATGACGTCTCTGTGACTGTGTGCGCTTAGAATGGAGTGTGGTGTGTGTGAGTGAGTGCTGCCTGCCTGCCTCCCATAGCCTTCTAGGCTAATAGCCTTCTAGGCTATGGGCTCTATCCGTATCTATAGCAACACGGCTCAGATTGGTCGTGACATGAGTACATTAGCCAATGGAGAGCCGCAACGAGCCGGGGCGACGGCTTTTCTTCTCACACACTCACACAAGTCTACTCTGCGACTCTGCGTGTACATACACAGCGAGACTAGAACATTAGGAGCACTACTGTAGTTTCACCCATTTCACTGTCATTTCTCAAATAAATCGCCCTGTAATGATTCCCCGACCTCCCGAGTCCCGTATCAGTTACGGGATGCGTGCGTGCGTCTTTACTCTTTAGTACTGGAGTGGACGATACTCTGTATTTTACGAGATGGCGAAACCACGGGCGGCAAGCCGACAATAATATCAATATCTAATTGCAGTGAAGATATACAGTAACATAACAAACGGTGGGTGGAGGAAGATTTCTTGCGTTGTGATGTGTGTGTAATTACTTGCTGTGCTGTTGTGTTGTGTTGTGTTGACTTCTTTCTTTTAATCAGAGCGCAAGACGAGAAGGCTGTACATACGTCTCTCAGTCTCCGTCCTCTCCGACCATAGTTTTCGTCGGAAAGTTTCGACTTTCTGACGTGCGTGCAGCTTTCCGAACTCAAATTATGAGTAATCCTTTTCAGAAGTTGCAAGAGATGTCATTTTGTAGTTGAACTGGACCTTTCCGACGCAAATTTCGGTGGTCTGTGACAGTATGGACTCCCCTTGAGAGTGCAGCTGCAGCGCACAGCAGTGAAAGCCACGCACACAAATAATTAATTAATAATAAGGCGACGGGCTTCGGGCCGGGCTCGGGCTTTAAATAGCGGCACCAAACGGGCCACGGGCCGGGCCTGGACTGAAGTCCACGGGCCAGGGCCGGGCCCGGGCCCACATTTTAGGCCCGTGCAGGGCTCTAATTCCCAGATATGGGCTTAATATTGATGACATCAGGAATCTCCATATGTGGGCATACAAGAGATCTTATTAGTGTGGTGGACCATCATCTGGGAATGCCCATATATGTACTTAAATCACTTAATATTGATGTTTTTGGGCTTGGTGGGGAATAAGATGTTTGTTTTGTTTCCCTCTACTCACAACTTTGTGTGGGCTGTGGCAAAACCATCTTGAATTGTTGAGAGACAAAAGCAGCCTCCTTATTGGTCTGATGGGAACCATGTGACCAAAAACCTCTCCCCTCACAATCCAGATATGCCCACGCTAAGAGAGAATTAGTGGTAACTTTAAACAGAACTCATAGATTGTTTTATTTTATTGCCAATCTCCCAATGGATCTTGTTAAACTAAATCTAGTGCCCCACATATATACGGTAACGGTTTCTAACATTTCTAGCTGTTGCCGCTGCCGCCGTTAACTCACGCTTTATTTTGAAGAGCCTCGGAAGCTTTGTGCATGTGAGTGTCCACTGACGATTGAGGAAGAAAATCCATTTGTTTACAAACGCTCGCGAAACTAAAATCCAAACCGGGGCCGACCATCGCGGTAAAGTGAAAACAATGAGATATCTGCTTCCCTGGCGTTCTTTGCACCTCATTCATAGATAAAGCCCTTTTTATGTTTCAGCCTAGAATGGAAATCAATGCAGCCAGGTCGCGCCATTTTCTCTCTCTCTCTGAGCTACGGTGTGACGTATGGACTAGGGTCATTCACAGGGCACACAGCATGCGCGCAGAGCTGTACAGTTAACCCCTTGTTGTCTCGTTGAGGAACGAGACAACTCCTTTTGGCAGAGTGACCCCTAGTGGCCTTATCTCGTTACTGAACGAGTTTGGCCTGTTGGGTGTTAAAGGACGACGTCACCACTTTTCAACCTATCTTAATATAATTGGTCCTCACTGATGTTCACGATAAAATAGGACAATTATTTCTACTCGTCTGTGTCTCATAGGAGGGCTGTGGAAAGTTCAGAAACCTGTCTGCCAGTGACATCATCGTTAGGCAGATATTTCTTTTTTTAATTAACGTGAGAACAATGGCTTCCACTGCAACTTTTCAGGAATAGAAGGCCTACAGTTTCTATTAACTTGGATTCCCCATCGATGATGTTGATTATATGAAGATCGGTTGAAAAGTAGTAATGTCGTCCTTTATGTCCTAACAAGTGAAAAGGCCAAGTCTACTCCTCCCTTATTGTATAATAACATACAATTGTTCCTGAATTAATTGGATTCCAATTCCTTCATTCCAGACGAGTCCAGACTGCAGGTGAAGATGAACTCTCCAGACCCAGACAGGCCTCTTCCCATTAAACATAAGGAACCTGGAGACCACCAGGACCTCAGTGAGTTTCATGCCCTCTTTGTTTCTTTGTTTTATTGTTCTGTTGTCTCTCATCTTTCACTTCTCACATAAAACGGGAGATTAATATTGATGCCTTTTTCTCTCAAAAAAGTCTGACAAACATGTGTCAACAAAGCCGACATGTCTTTGTCTTTTCTATCTCAGATATCGGTCCAGCCCCATCCTCAGTTAAACCAAGACCCTGCTGTAAACAATGTGGAAAAAGGTTCACCTCTATGTCTTATCTCAAAGTACACAAGAGAATTCACACTGGAGAGAAGCCGTTCAGCTGTGACCAGTGTGCGAAAAGCTTCAGTTACTTGTCTGCCTTAAAAAATCACAAGAGAATTCACACTGGAGAGAAGCCATTTTGTTGTAAAATATGTGAGAAGTGTTTTGCTTGCTATGACACGTTAAAATCTCATGAGCTCATCCATACTGGGGAGAAGCCTTTCAGCTGTGATCAGTGTGGGAAAAGCTTCAATCAAGCGTCTCAACTCGAAGTACACAAGAGAATTCACACTGGAGAGAAGCCTTACAGCTGTGTAATATGTGGGAAAAGCTTTACTCAATCAGCTGCCCTTAATCCCCACATGAGAATTCATACTGGAGCGAAGCCTTACTCTTGTGACACATGTGGGAAAAGCTTCAATGTAAGGAGTCACCTCACCGTACACAAGAGAATTCACACTGGAGAGAAGCCTTACAGCTGTGATCAGTGTGGGAAAACCTTCACTCAAGAAAATAGCCTTGAAATACACAAGATGACTCACACTGGAGTGAAGTTCTTCAGTTGTGAAGTATGTGGAAAGTCTTTTACTGGGCATAAATACTTAAAACTTCACAAGCGGATCCATACTGGAGAAAACCTTTTCTGTTGTGAAACATGTGGGAAAAGCTATGCTACATCTGGATCATTAAAAATTCATAGGCGCATCCATTCTGGAGATAAACGTTTTAGTTGTGAAACATGTGGAAAGTGTTTTATTGAGAACGCAGGGTTAAAAATACATCAGCGCATCCATACTGGAGAGAAGCCATTCAGCTGTGAAACATGTGGGACGTGTTTTACTCAGTCCGCAATGTTAAAGAAACATAAGCTCATCCATACTGGAGAGAAACCTTTTAGTTGTGAAGTATGTGGGAAGTGTTTTACTCAGAAGGGAACCCTGAAAACCCATCAGAGCATCCATACTGGAGAGAAACCTTTTAGTTGTGAAATATGTGGGAAGTGTTTTAATCATCATGGACACCTGAATACCCATCAGCGCATCCATACTGGAGAGAAGCCATTCAGTTGTGAAATATGTGGGAAGTGTTTTTCTCTGTCCTCAAACCTAAAAAAGCATCAGCACATTCATACTGGAGAGAAACCTTTTAGTTGTGAAATATGTGGGAAATGTTTTTCTCGGAATGAACACCTGAAATCCCATCAGCGCATCCATACTGGAGAGAGCAGCCAGACCGGAGGAACCTGAATACCACCAGGACCTTATTTAGTTTCATTATGTATGTTTCTTTATTTCTCTCAGGTCCAAACTGCTAAAAGTTCCACTATAGACTCTCTAGATCAATGGTGCTCAACCTGTGGCTCGGGACCCCAACCGTTTTGTGGGGTCCCAAGATGACAGTGAAATGACAATTTCATAGGACATTTTTTCTGGATTAAAAAAAGAAACCATTACTGCATCAAACGTAATCAACAAACCATATACTATAAAACTGGTCAAATTGTCAAATAATATAAGAAAACTATTTTCACATTTATTGAGGTGTGCTCCTGGAACGAGCTAAGCTCCAACATCTATTTTGTCTGGGATGAGAAGCGTGGCCTACATCTGGCCTTCATCTTTGCACAAGACGTTCAAGTTTGTTGTACGCCCAGGGTCACATTGGCCAAGCTTCGCTGGACGCTTAATACAATTGTATTTATTCTTGTCACTGACGGCCTTAGAATGCAGAGAAAAAACTTTTAATAGACGTTTGAAGGACCATGATAAAGACTTTTATCTTTTGTAAAAACAGCATGTCATGAGACCTTTTAACCCATTTAGTGCTCCTGACATTAACAGGTTAAAATGTCCAGCGTGCCTCCCCCCCGGCCCCATTCACTACCGTTGTCTTATTTTGAAGGCCAGAAGTCCATAGCGTAAACACTTCCGGTCTGACGTCATCGCGTCATTCACAGGAAGCGATCATGTTTACGTGGTGCCATGCTGGATCGGATCGGTGCTTTCCAACATGTGCTTTATAAGCGAGCAATCTGCCTCCATCTTCGCTTCTAAAGTGTAGTTTTGAGATAATGGACATTAAAGATGAGATCCCCCGTCCACCTCAATGTTATGGGATTACTATTTTGTGCCCGTGGAGCCGTGATGATGATGAATCAGCGACGGAGATGGACTCGGGACCTTCCGCCATTGTACTCGGTAGGATACCCGCCGTTACAGTAATATATTACTTTTCACGAGTATACTCGGGATCGGCACCATGTACTTTTTGAGTATTTTTCACGAGTATTCTCGGGATCGGCGCAAAATGAGTTAATACCATAGAGTTATAATAAATATAGAGAGGACACCAGATATCCCTGCCCGTCCACTTGCATTGAGTTGCTCACCCAGCGCATGAGGCGTTTTCACCCCTCCATCCGGGTAGTAAAACGTGACGTAGTGGGTCTACTGTGACGCATTTTGCGTCATCGAATTTGTTCATGGACGCGCTTGGGCTCAAAGTCATGAACGAGCACTGCCACTGTGAACGCGCTGGGGCTCAAGTCATGAACGAGCGCCGCGAGTACGAGCTCTGTTGGTTTAGACGGTTGAGAAACGCTCTCTAGTGGGGAAGAAAGGGAAACGCCGCCCAGTACAGCTCCTCTCC
Organism: Nannobrachium achirus; assembly: GCF_963921795.1. Taxonomy (NCBI): domain Eukaryota; kingdom Metazoa; phylum Chordata; class Actinopteri; order Myctophiformes; family Myctophidae; genus Nannobrachium; species Nannobrachium achirus. The sequence continues at coordinate 65,080,056 of NC_137814.1, forward strand.
CCGCTTGAGAAGCACTCTGCTCGGATTAGATCTTACGATACGTCCCGCTGGACTGAGGCATCGCCTGGAAGTGTAACTCCATGTTGAATTAATTAACCATTGTGTATTTCATGGTTTAACCAATTCATTATTGGGTTTAATATATTTTTGATATTTAGTGGTTGTATTTAACATGATTTTTATATTTACGTTGCATATATGTGATTAGCCTTCTAAAGTGGGGTCTTCAACAGGGGGTCCGCGACCCCTAGGGGGTCCGCGAAATTGTTGAAAAAAAAAAAACGTTATATATTTTTTATTGTTATTTAAAAAAAGAAAGAAAAATAATAATTTGTCTTTAAATATAACAAAAAAACATGATTCTGTCTCTTTTGAATAGCTTGTATACATGATTATTGTGCAATTGACAGATTGTTAGTGATAGATTGATAGTATTGACATTGGTTCTCAGTTATTAAGGTATGTTTATAAATGGAAGTGGTACAGCCATGCACTTGTACATGCATGTTGGATGGAGCAGGGACCCCCAAGGTAGGGGGTCCCTGCTCCATCTCCCCATCAGTTTGGGGGTCCCTGGCCTGAAAACGTTGAAGACCACTGTAAACAAACAAACAGAATGCATTTCAAATAGATCAGTGGTTCTCAAAGTGGATTCCAGGGACTCTGTGGGGTCTATACAAGTGTATACTGACAGTGTACAAATGGAACCAACATTTGGTTAATTTGGTTCCATTTGTATGCTGTAAAGAGTTAAGGGGAGACCTTGAAAATGTGAAAGTTTGAGAAACACTGGAATAGATTACCAAAGTGGAATCCATATTAATAACCAAGTCCATTGCTTGAAGTTTCTGAGGTAAATTAGTTAATGTATACCTCTATGAAATTAACTGTTATGTATACACACCATTGACAATGGTCTAACGTTTTTACATGTGAAATTCATTCAAAAAAGTGTGTTATTTTGTGTCATATGGTCCTGGCCTGTGGCCATCCTGGCTATAGTCCAAACCTTTTACATATAGCCTAATTAGAGTATTACTAAACTAAACCAATTAACCAAACCAAACCTGGTTCAGAGACCACAGATAAGTTTATGAATACTTTATAAATGTAGATATTATAATGATTATGATCCAATATTTATCAGACAACCAACAAATGTATCACAAAGGATTTATTTTGTATAAACCAGAAGTAGGCCTACTAGAGGTCACACATTAAAAAAAAACTCATTCTGGTCGATGTTCAAAGTGTTAATGATTTATTGATACATGAGATCCTAGAAAGCACTTGGCTTATTTACACAGGAAACCACTTAAGAATCTCATACAACATTGAATGACAGAAGGATAGAACACAGTACTATGCAGTAGATAGTCAGAAAAAAAAGAAAACAGTGCAGGAAAATTATATACAGTAGATATTTACAATAGAAGGGTCAGGGGCTGGGCAAGGTTTGTTTTTAACAGTTACGAGTGCTGCCTGCTGCCTTTCGGGGCGATTTTAAAGGATGTTGGGATTTACACTCCTTTAAGGCCTTCGGTAAGGTGTTACACATTTTGGTGGTATAGCAGAAGAACGAGTTTGACCCTTTGTTTGAGTTGACTCTGGGTGGACGTGATCTGTGGTGCTGCCTCTGGTGTTGTAATTGTGGACATCCTTAACGCTTTCAAAGTATTTTGTCAGGTACATGGGTATCTTAGTGGTGTAGTTTATCTTGTACATCAGGCCCATTTACAAGGCATTGGTTACAGTACTGAACTAAAACTAGGCTTTAGAACTGTACAAAGTGAAAGGACAAACAAAAATGACATCACATTTGCTTGATGACAGCATGTTTTTTAAAACGGGGTTCCCACACATTTTTACCAATTAATTTCCAAAACCTTTCCAGAATATTTAACCCAATTTCCAGGCCTATATAACAATAATTCAGCTCAATAACAAGTCGCTTACTCCTATGCGCAATGCCCAAAGACAGGTAGTGTATGCCAGTGGTTCTCAACCTTTTCAGACCATGACCCCAAAAATAATCATATTTTAACTGGGGACCCGGCACCCTGACGAGCACTAGTTGAGGAATTTTGTATAACACTGTTCTATTGTAAAAATAGCAGATCTACATGCTCACAACGCCTCGCCTTACAATTTCTGCCTCTAATATTTGACAATTTGGCCCATGTTTAATTTGTAATTTCAGAGGTATTAGCAAAATCAATAACCAAAGACAATACATAGCTATTTTTTCAAGGACCTTCCAGGACCCTTGATAAATTCCAAAACTTTTACAGTACTGGAAACATATTTTTCTAATTTCAAAATATTTCCAGGAATTTCATGACCGTGGGAACCCTGTAAAAAGCACCAAAGAGGCAAGACACACCAGTCTTCTTCAGATTCAAATTGAATCAACAGTATCAGATTATCATATTTCTAACCTGAAGCTGCCTACTACTCAAACTTTTTTTTCTCTTTTTCATTAACAAAAAAATTAAAGTAAAGAAAATACAACAGACGCAAAAGGGAAATGGGTGGGATAGAAAACCAGTAGTACTAGAGAGGTCCTAGTGGGAGATAGACCTATCAGTACTAGAGGTCCTGGTAGGAGATAAAACCAGCAAATCCCCCATATGTGTATATGCTTATTAGAAGCAGTCACATCCAACGTGGGCTTGGAGAGGACAAAGACAATGGGTTGGTTTGGCTGGGGCAGAAGAGAAGGAACCAGAAGGGGGAGTAGGGATAAAGGGTGAGGTGGAGGGAGGGAGGAAGAACAACACAAAATGAGTGAACAGTGAGATGGGTACAAATAGGATTGTTTACATTAACATTTTAATCCTTACATAAAGAAATGTGCCCTGACCACTTTATGGGCTCTAGTCTCCAATTCTACAATGTAGTGTAGGTAAAGCTGCCAATTATGCTTGGAGTCCTGAGAAAGAAGTCAAAATCAACTAGCATCACAAGCTTAAGAGGCAGCTTCGCCCACTCTAGATTGTAGCTTTAAGGGACTGAACAATACTGTTTAAAACTAGAAAAATATTGTTCCTTCGTAACAATTGTGGGCTCGCTTCAAGCCAGAAAACAATGGCTATGAAAGTACAAAATATCAAGATCGCAGGCAGTGCTCTCTTTGACGTTACTGACGTCAAAGATTGGTCCATTTTGTTCCAAAAATGTGTTGTGCAAAAGTTGACCCGCTGGTGGCGCTATAACAGGCCAATGTAAGAAGGGTGGTATCTGTTCCTTGACCTATTGGGAATGTGCTTGCAAGATTTCACGCACATTGCAGGCTGTGTTCATGATTTGAGGTGTTTTTGGCTTTGGCCACTTTATCGCTGCTTGCAGCTATATTCATTATTATTTTATTTTTTGTGTGTGTGTGCACTTCATAGGCATATTAGATAAAGGTCCTTAGATTGTGTGTAGAATGTTTCATGCAAATTGCAAAAAAAAATCCTAACGGGTTTAAGCGTTTCACAAACTGCTCAAAATGATATAGCGCCCCCCTTTGGCCAATTGGGGTAAGATTGGTTTTAGTGATATTTGGACTAACACTCTACATCTTTGCCAAATGCCATGAACATGTTACTTTGCATGTATGATTTAGAGGCAGAAGAATAATTTGCATAAAACTGCAATATTCATTGAATTTATTTAAAAAAGCATGTTTCAATTTTAAAGAAATCCGATCTGACAGATCTTTAGATATCGGTCCAAAGTTCACGTAAAAAAAGTTTTGTGCACGTGGAGCGAAAATTCCAGAATAAAAGCGGGTTTACGCGTTTTACAAACTGCTCAAAATGGCGGAAAATTGAAGGGCGGAGCTTACTTAACAACGACACAGATGTCTTCCGCTCGAGTCAAAGCACGCGTGTAACAAGTTGCATGTCTTCAAACCAAAACGAGTCATGACTTATGCCCGTTTGAAGTTTGAATTTTCAAACGCTTCGTATAGCGCCCCCCTTTGGCCGATTGGAATAAAATTGGTTTCAGTGATACTTTGACTAACCCTCCACATCTTTGCCAAATGCCATGAACGTGTAACTTTGCATGTATGATTTAGAGGCCGAAGAATAATTTGCATGAAACCGCAATATTGATTGAACTATTAAAAAATTATATTTCACTTTAAAAAAAATCTGGTTGATCAATCTGACCGTATTGGTCCAAAGTTCATGTGAAAAAAGTTCCGTGCGCGTAACGAAAAAAACCCAGGAGGAGATCGATTTTTACTGTTTTTCATATAATTCCGAATTGTGGGAGACCTAAAGGTCAGAGGTCAAAAGTTAGAGGGTAAAAGTTGTTCGGCATGAGGAGACGCATAAGTGTATACAGGTTTCATGGCTGTATGTATAACACAGCATGAGCTATACCTGTTCAAAGATCGCACTTTCGAAGGCTTCCTACAGCGCCACCATTTGGCCGATTGCTGTATAAAGTAATAGCACACATCGCCACTGTAAGCTGAACACATTGATGTTTTTATTTTCATTTTCTCACTAAGTATGTAGGAGTAGAAAGGAACCGAAAATCCCGTCTACTTACTAGATAAATAAATAAATAAATAATGACAATATCTAAAGTGTGCTCGCCAGGTACTGGCGAGCCCACAAATATATCATTTGCCAAAGGGGCAAAATGAACTCCATCATCCAGAAAGTGGTCAGGGTGGTCAAACTTTATGTCAGGATGAGCAACAATGCTCCCTCCCAAACCTCTAACAAATGTCCCCATCTCACTGTTCACCCATTTTCTGGCCTTGTTAATTGCCCCCGGATTTGCAGCACGCCACCGGCTTCTCTGGGTGAGCTGGGAGAAGATGAGCTTCATCATTGGGAATCGCTTGTGTAGGTGCTGCAGGTCCTTCTTCATCATTGTGGCAAGCTCAATACTCTTCACCTTCCCGAGGTCGTTGCTGCCACAATGAATCAGAAGGACATCCGGGGCTGTTCTTCCTCCCAGGGATTGGTAGAAGAAGTCGAGGAATTGGTGCCATCTCAATCCTCCCCAGCCAAACCACCAGACCTGGGCAGCATCCAGTCCTAAGTTGGTTCCCATCGTCTGCTTGGCTCTCTCCTTCCCACGCCGGATGTAACTGCTTCCAATAAGCCAGATCCTTGTGTCTGTGGATTAAAAAATAACACTTTAATATAATGATTATAATATTATTATTTTTATTTACATTGTATTATCATTATTGACTCCTGATGTGTTTTATTTGTATTTATAAATGTATTGATTCATACAGCCAGGTTAGTTAAAAACACATCCCAAAAAGAGGGATGATAATAACCCTTTGTTCATAAATAAATAACTAAAACTACAACCATTAGTCCAGTTCACAGGCCTAGCGGCTAGTCATGGAGTTAAGGAACCTAATATGCTCTATGCACAGCAGCAATATTGGAAAGAAATTGGGCCTCGTCCTTACTTCCTTCAGAGGTGTTTTGGAACCCCCTCAAGGACACTTTGAGACCCACATGCACAATAGCAGCACCCTGACTCTGTTTGACCAGAATGGAACAGAGCCTTCATTAGTATCAACACCTGGGAAGGAAGTAAGGAAGGGGCCCAGTTGCTTTCCAATATGGCAGCTGTGCATAGAGCCTACTACTCTTGGGACAAAAGTGCACTTCAACGCGTCCATTCTTGGCAAAGGCAAAACGAATGGAAAAGCACAAACCTTGAAGGCGTGGCGGAAGTCGTGCAGGTACTTGAGCACGAAGGGCGCCGTCTGCATCATGGACGCCTACACCAGGCTCTCGAACACCGCCCACTCGTGGAGGTCCTGGAGGAGGCTGTCGGCGTGCTCCACGGTGGTGAGGTTGAGCAGCGAGCAGATGCTGCGGTAGCGGCTGCCGCACACCACCAGCGAGCCGTTGGTCAGGTACACCTGTTGGGATGGACGTGAATTTTAGGACTTGCCTTCTAAATCCTTACCTACTTGTTCGGAAACTTCAAATCATCAGAAAACCTTGTATCTCCAATTTTCAAAGCACCCAAGTCTACACAATTATAGAATTTAGAAGTCTGTTATCTCTCCCATGCTATGCCCTAAGGGTGTGAAGCAAGGTCACGCTGAAACGGCAGAGCCATACACATATAGGTCCTACAGTACTGTATGGGCATCCCCAGACATGGCATCAGGTATCTCCATATGAGTGCATGAATGGGACAAGGATGGAATTAATTTGCAAGTGTGACTCGCATCGCGACAACCACACTGGTTATCATGAGACTGACACAATATGTCCATACATGGGCATTCCCAGATATAGCCCTAATACTATTGATGAATTGTGAACCACTGTTTGGAAACCTGTACAAAAATGACACACAAACACACACACACACACACACACACACACACACACACACACACACAAAACCTTCATTTACCAGTGGTGGAAAAAGTACTCGCATTCTTTACTCAAGTAAAGGTATCGATACTGCCCTCACTTTGGCCCTCACACCAAAATACCTATGAGAGGGGAATCCGCATTCCGCCAATGCATTTCATTGAGAAGGGAGCGTTTTTTGCAGAAATCCTCTGCTGGCATGAAACCGCTTCACTCTCATTGAAATGCATTGGCGGAACGCGGATTCCACTCTCATAGGTACTTTGGTGTGAGGGCACCCTTACGTAAAAGTCCGGAATTCAAAATGTACCTGAGTAAAATTATGAACGTTTGGCAATCAAAATGTACTTAAATAACCAAAAGTAAAATTACAAAATGTTTGAAAATAGCAGATCTACAAGCTCACAATGCATTGCAATGCGACATGTTGTGATCTTGTAGATTGGCTATTTTCAAATAGCCTAGATATAGGGATATATTGTAATTTATATAACTAGTAACTAAAGTTTTCAAATACATATAGTGGAGTAAAAGTACAATATTTGGATCTGAGATGTAGTGGAGTAGAAGTAAAAGTATTGGAAATTGGAAATACTCAAGTAAAGTACAAATACCACAACATTTTATAAGTACAGTAAGTAGCTGTACTTCGCTACTTTACACCACTGATATATAGCCTAATCCAAGCAGTCCAGTACCACAACCTTCTTATTATAACTCTATGACCACAACTCATCATTACACTACCATTTTGTGTCAGGCGGCGGCAGTATGCCAACAGATATATAAGGCTCAATGAAGTTGTTCATTTAATTTTAGACTTACGTTCTCTCGGACTGGATCTCTCCTGGCTTGCAGAGGATGTAGAAGCCATTTGGATTCTTAGAATTCTAGAAGGATAATGTGAAACATTCTGTTAAAAACCTTTCTGCTATTCTCAGCACGTAGAACACACTCAATCATAGGATATTATATGCGATAGGAATAGGTTATGTATGTTTTGCATTAACCACTTGAACCCTAGCGCGAGGAGAACATTATACAAGTACAGAGTGAAAGGTCAACATAATACAATTTTGAGGGGGTCCCTGCTTCATCTCACTCTCAGCTAAGGGGTCCCTTGGCTGAAAAACCTAATAAGGCTCTAGATTAAAGGCAGTAGTGAATAGTAGTCTAATTAGCTTATTAACTTTAGTACTTTGTCTTTCTACATAGCCAGTGGTTCTCCGTTCTCAAAGTGGATTTCAGGGACTCGATCTGTTCTTTTATGGGGGGTCTAAATTGACACATAGAAGTCTGTAACTCTGACAGTGGAACCAAATGAACCCTGACGGGTGGAACTGGAACCAAATGAAACATGACGGGTTGATTTGGTTCCATTTCTGTTACGGTTTCATTTGGTTCCATTTGTACGCTGTTCGAGTTAAGGGGATACCTTGAAATGTTAAAGTTTGAGAAACACTGCCCTATTCTTTCTTGATGATTGTTGATTTCCCCAATGCTCTTTTTGAGAACATAAATCAATACACATATAGGCCTACTCAAGTAATTTGACAGATCAACTTTCATTTGTTGAGTGTGAAAAAGAAAATCTGATATACATACCTTTTTTTAATGTAGAAATAAAAGCTCTGATCTTGCAAGATCGCAAAAATGCTTTCCTGCACCTGCTGCTTCCACTGTCTGCAGACACTGGGTGTGGTTATGTTTATGTGTGTTCGCATAGGGCAGTGGCCATTGGACAACAGTAACACCACGATAGAAGTCCAATACAAACTATCTACATGCGTGCGATCCAGGTGAAAATTTCGAGCGCCCCTTTCACTTTTTCAAAAAATGCATCTTTGGGGGATGGGCGATTTTGTGCAGAAAGTTCTGGAAAGTCACGTAGGCATTTTCATTCCACGGATCAAGCTACAGTGACAAAATGGTCAACTGTGCAGCCCTCGGATGCGCCTCTCGATCGGATCGCACTGGACAGAGGGTTTCTTTGCACAGGTACTGTTATTTTCCAAATTTGAAAGATATAAACCAAAATAAAAAGGTTTACTAAAGTAAAAGTATCGATACTGCACTTAAAGTACCAAAAATAAAAGTGCGCTCTTTTTAAAAGAGCGCACAATTGTGCAGATCAGTGGTGTAAAGTAACTAAGTACATTTACTTAAGTACTTCACTTAAGTTAAATATTGAGGTATTTTACTCGAGTATTTCTTTTACTCCACTACATCTCGAGACTCGGATCCAAATAGCCTATAGTACTTTTACTCCACTACGTTTATTACTCATGTACGGTTTGAGTAGTCTATGTCTTCATTGCAGTATTGATACTTTTACTTAAGTAAAACATTTGAATATGTTTTCCCACCATTTGGTTCCATTTGTAGCTTAGTGACATTTTACTAATGATTTTACGAGAATTACATGCACATAGTTTATGTATGTGCATGTCATTATCGTAAAATTATTAAGCAACGCATTTAACCACTTTAACTTTATTTGTTTTAACTGGATATGGCTATAACCTTTATATAACTCTATGCTATAACCCTATGACTTAAGCAATTGTGAGCTAATGATCTTCCATTCTTGCTGAATGATCTATGGTTCTGATCTTAACATGCTCATAATTTGAATGCTAGGGTTTGTGAGATATGGAATGTGATGAAGAATGATATTATGTTTGTGCCTTTATCCGGCCGTAGCTGTCGCTTCATGTTGACTCAAATGATGGTTAAGGTTCCAAATATCACAATTGAAGCCAGTGATCTTTCCACCCAACCCATGAGACTGCGATTAACCAAATGGCTTTAATCACAGTACCAGTTATGTATTGGGTACTACTGTGTTTTCTACTACACTAAAGTTCTTATTCTGTGAGTAAATCCTTGTGGGTTTGGTGTTCCAATTTATTATAACTCTATGGTTCCAACACTTTATGTACTGCCTCATTCAAAAATGTAATACATTTTCAACAATAGTAGGCTACCCCATAATGGCGAATTAAAAATTGTCATAGATCTTAGGGCAAATGTATTAAAAAATAAAAGAAATACAAAATCGTGTGCCTAAGTACACATTATTAGTCTTTATTAGTATTTTGGAGAGGAAAATGTAATTTTATTTAATTTGATGTTTTTGTAAGGTTTTATCGCCATAAACCATGCTCTAATTTACGTATGGGGATGGCTTTCACAATAATAACATATGTACATGATCTAGACATTCTAATGATCACCAAAAACATTATTACAGGCAACTTATGTTTTTGTGAGGAATAGCTTCAGTGAAAAAACGAGATGTTGTTCATCCATACTATGGACTTTAGAGATCCTGAAGTTTTGTGAATGTCAGCCTCTGTGGGGGGTATTCATATGCAAATATAGTGGGCAATGGCATTGTAATACTACACTTTAGGATCCAATGGCGATGTTTAGGTTCATACAAATGTTGTAATATTGCAACAGTGGGTCTTACAGGGTCATTCCCCCAGGGAAGATAAAGATAAATAATATCTTTCTCAATTGAAGTGGATGAGAGTGGATGGTAGTGTCCAGTGTGCACACTACTATCGACTTCAATTGAGAACGATATTTTTTATATTTATCTTTATCTTTTAGGCATACATGTTCAACAAATACTCATGGAACACTTCTAATGATCAGAAAAGTGCAAATAACTTACATCTATTTATTACACTGTGTGTGAATTCAGAATATCATCTTGAACTTGCTACAGAAATTGTATTAGCATTGATTTGAAAGTGATTAATGTTATGTAACATAAATTGATGCAGCCTATTTGCTATTATCTGTCTTCTTAGCTTCCCACTTCAAGATGAAGAAAGACTGCATCGTTGGATCAGGTATGTCGGCCGCGAGAACTGGACACCATCTGTTCACTCCAAGCTGTGTGCCCTTCACTTTGAAGAAGGTTGTTTTGAGCACCAGCCTTTCAGCAAGCGGAGGAGCCTCAGCAGACAAGCTGTCCCCACGGTAGGTGTAGAGGTGAGTGATCCTAATGTCCTCTCAGTTGAGGGAGCTCTTGATGATTGGGTATGGCAAAATACAGGTATAGATGTCTCAGATAATCTTGAGAGTGACATGGAAAGCGTTGTTTCCATGCCTCAAAGTGACTCAGCTGCTGAAGTCTTTGAGCACATAGAACACAATTACAGTTTATCTGAAATAGAATTGGACGAGAAACATGCTGACCATAACTACCGAGTGTTTGACTCTCCCAGAAAACTGAAGCGTAAATTGGAAAAGGCGGGGAAAACACTGCGGAAATATGTAAAGAGGTTGAGATTGGAGAAGCAGAAGACCAAAAGGCTTAAAAAAAGATTAGCTAGCTTGTCAGAGTTCATAGATGAGCTGAGGCAGAAAACGCTAATTTCTCCAAATTGTGCAGACATGTTGGAGACACAGTACGGTGAAGTGACAAGGGAGGTCCTTCAGAGAATGAAGAAAGGGAAAAAATCTAAAGTGTCACAGCAATTAAGATCATTTGCCATGACGCTCCAATTTTATTCATCCAAAGCATATGCTTATGTGCGGCAAAGCTTCAACCTTGCTTTACCCTCCCCGGACACGGTCCGTAAATGGTACACCAACGTCTCTGCCGATCCTGGATTCACAACACCTGCCTTTTCTGCCATCGAGTCTCATGTGAAAGACCGCAAAGAAGAGGGCAAAGAAACCTTGTGTGCTCTCATGATGGATGAAATGGCCATTAGAAAGCATGTGGACCTTGGCTGTGGCGATGTCAGTGACAGCTTACCAGAAGCTAAAGATGCCTTGGTTTTCATGGTTGTTGCCATCGATGAATCATGGAAAATTCCAGTGGGCTACTTCCTTGTCAATGGATTGACTGTTGAAGAGCGTGCCAGCCTCGTGACCGAATGCCTTCAGACTCCGTAAGATTGGAGTCCGCACAGTCTCCTTGACGTGTGATGGTCCATCATGCCATTTTGCCATGTTGAGAGCCCTTGGTGCTGATTTAAATGTCCACACCATGCGTCCCTCATTTCCACATCCTGAAGAGGAACAAAACGAAAACGATGAGAAACAACAGGTTCATGTGATTTTGGATGTGTGTCACATGCTCAAGTTGTTAAGGAATGCACTGGCACAGATGGGTGAATTTCAAAGTCCAACAGGCAAAATAAAATGGCAATACATTAAGGAATTGATCGAACTTCAAGAGGAGGAAGGGCTGCGACTTGGAAACAAATTGAAGAAGAGGCACCTACAGTGGGAAAGACAGAAGATGAAGGTCAAACTTGCAGCTCAGGTTTTCAGCAAGAGTGTAGCTGATGCTCTAGAGTGCTGCAACAAAGACCTCCACCTACCACAGTTCAGTGGATGTGAGGAAACTGTGAGGTTCATTAGAGTCATTGATTCCGCTTTTGATGTTCTCAACATTAGGAACTGCCTGGGAATGGGATCCAAGGCAGCAATGAGGATATCGAACAAAGAGAGTGCAGTAGGAATCCTGCTAGAAGCGGAAAAAACACTCCTGGAACTCAAGGACCACACAGGCAAATTGTTGCATTCTGGGAGGAAACATACTTGTGTAATTGGCTTTGTGGCTAGTTGCATAAGCATAATAAATATCTTCCATGACCTTGTGGAGAAGCCCAATGCCCAAGTCCGGTTCCTCCTCACTTATAAGCTGAGTCAAGATCACCTTGAGCTTTTCTTCTCTCAGGTCAGAGCACGTGGTGGATTTAACTACAATCCAACTGCAAAACAGTTCACAGCTGCATACAAACGTCTTCTGGTTAAGCAAGAGGTGAAGATAGACACAGGCAATTGTCTCCTCCTTGACAATACCAACATCATGGAGGCGACACCTTCGTCAGCCAACACCGCACGTAGGTTTGACCTGAACCCTGTTGAGTCAGCAGAGCAGCTTGACCATATTTACTGTCCAAATGTTGATTCTCTCTCCGAGTTCAAGGAAAACGCAATCGCCTACATTGCTGGCTATGTGGTGAAGCGGATCAAGGATAAGCACAAGTGTCTGTCTTGCGTAGAAGCTCTGACATCTGATGATCCATCCATTGTACATCCACTGGTCCTCTTGAAAGATCGCGGAGGTTTGCAGAAAGCTTCACCGGATGTAATTGCTGTGTGCCTAGAATCAGAGCGTTGTTTTCAACGTATTTTGTCTCAAACGGCTGGTAAGCTCCCCAAGGGACATGGTATAACAGCACAGGTTGTCTATCGAGTGCTGAAACGCAGTGGTCTTGAGAATTGGTTCTCTGATCTGAAGGATCACATGTTTGAAACAACCGTTGAAGACAACCATGTACACGCCTTGGTGAAAATGGCATCCTCCATTTATTGCAAAATTAGGATGCACCATTTGGCAAAACGGGAAACGGAAAAGATCGCAGAAGCACCCGTTAGACATAAACTCACCAAGTTGATTCATCATCTGCACCAGTAACTACAGCACATGAATTCAGAGGATTGCTCAAGTAGACAAGTAGTTAATGTTTTTAGGGTGATTTTTTTTAGGGTGATTTGTTGTGTATGACCTATTGTACATATTTCAGTGTTTTTGTTTTTCTATATATTTTCTACAGTATGTATATACTTGTATCTTTGTATGTTATTTCATTTATTGCGACCGTCAGGGAGCAGTTTACTATGAAAACCTCCACCGGCCGTCCGTCCGTCCGTCCCTGAGTCACACCTGAGTCACACGTCACACCTTTGCCCTGCACCTTTGCCCTGCTCATATGTCATACAATACACAAACAAGCCCTATATAAAGGGGCAATTCTCACCAGGGAAGAGAGCATTCCTCGACTCAGACCTTATCGCCAGGATCAACTAAGCTTATAGCTTATCATCACATCCAACCATCTTAAGATACTCAGCTAGTGGGGAATGCTCTCTTCCCTGGTGAGAATTGCCCCTTTATATAGGGCTTGTTTGTGTATTGTATGACATCACGCCACATCATCAGCTGTGGACTCTGTGATGTCATCGTATCTCCATATATGGCCATCTCCGTATATGGAGATATAAGTCGTCCATGCCCAAGTATGGGCTGGTGAGCATATACGGATGACATCAGGGATATCCATATATGGGCATAAAAGGGACAAGGGCTTACAGTTAAGAGATCTCCATATATGGGCATATCAGAAAGCCCATATGGGTGGGTGACGTGACGTAACGTTTTCGCTGTCCTCGGTGTCAAACATGTATAAATAAAAAATATATTTGTCAAAAACCTTCTGAATATTGTGCAGGACATTAAGCTTTATGTGAACTTACTCAAGATTAAAACATTTCATTCCTCATTTCTTCAGAATTTTCAACCAAACATGGCAAAACTCATATGGTGTGACTGTCCTGACCTTGTTTCTCAAAGTGGGAACTTGAATAAAACTAAGAAAAAGAATTGCTAAAAATCATTTGAAAATGAATTTAGGCTAAAAAAAATGTCTATTTGTGAGCCTATATCTTTTCAAAGTCAAAGCATAATGTTTTCAGTCATTTCTGATCAAAAACATTTTGTCCCCCAAACCAAAATCATTTGGTGTGACACTAGTTTGGACAAATTAAACAGGCAATTATTTGGACACCTATTGGCTAGAGAGGTCCTTCTTCTGTAAGGCTATTCAGCACTCCCAGCACAACTGCAAGACAGGTGCCTGAGGTGAGTTATGATTTTAACATTTTCATGAAATGCCATCTTGTTGAAACTTTGACAAACTCACCACTTTGGATGTCTGTTGGTGTGACACCTTTTCATTAAAAAAAGCTTAAGTTATTTGAAGTTTTGGTCATATTTCCATGTAGATCTAGGTTGCTTTGTTATAGCTAGCATGATGTTAGCATGCTAATGTGTACATAGTAGCCTCAAGGTAAACCTAAATGCAGAAAACGTAATATGGTGTGACACTTAATCATAATGGTGTGACATGTCTGCTTGTCACGCCATATGACTTGATTGTCACACCATATGATTTATACTGTATTTAACTACAGATATAACAATAAATAACAAAGTTCCATGTTTCTTTTGTACATTTAAACATTTGTTTTAAACATTTTTACATAAAATGTAATTTAGCTTCATTCAGTGATACTTCAAATTCATCAGACAGAGCAGAAACCCCTTCACAGAAACCTTAACATATTGTTTCAATCTAAACAATATTTTCTCTTTGTCTTAAACTATACATTCCATTTTCTTTTGTCAGCTGGAAAATGACAAGTGCTGAGAGAACGAGAAAGTACAGGGAGAAACTAAACAATGACCCAGCAAGGAGAGAGGAGCCAAAGGGGCGAGACTGCATTTTCTACGAAGAGCAGGAGGTTGTCTGTGGCATAGCAGAACCGCAACAAGGCAGCCGGTTTGCTACCCTCACCAAATACGACTGGCTGATGTACAATACAGTCTAAATGTATAATCTAATCTGATCTAATACTTTTGTACTTTCACTCACTGGACTGGACAGTGGACAGTGTTAAGGTAGGACCCAAGACAAAACTAGCGAAAATAGCTGATCTACAAGCTCTCAACACGTTGTGCTGCGAGAGCTTGTAGATCAGCTATTTTCGGAGTTGCGCAACCCAGCACTCTTTAGCTAGTGGAGATGTGGTGTAATGTCATGATTCCTAATTACATTTGTTCAACACAAAATGCTGTGTTCAAGTTCAGGAGACTTCGGAAAAAAGCAATTTACCTGAATGCTGAGTTCTGTTTCCACTAATTGGTGTTAATAAAATGTTGCCTTGGCTCCAAGTGTGGCTATGCGCCTTATTGTCTCTTTAGGATCCTTCTGCCGTGGGCCGGCAGAAGACTTAGGTGTGCGTAGCATTCCTGTGCACATCCTCATCATCCATCTACTACTACAATTCTTTCTTATCCCATGTTAAAGCCCTACAATAATATCCTGTTCAGAAATATTAAGGCCATTTTATCCTGGGTAATTGTTTAATCAATCAGTAAAGTTCAGTACTCACTAATAGGTAGGTTAAAACACAGTTTGCTTTGACACATGAAGATATGATCATACGGTGTGACACTAAATCATTTGGTGTGACATTCCAAATAGTGAAAAATCATACCTTTATTAATGATTAAACCAAAAAAATGTTTATGGATTACATAGAGAATATTATCAGGAAGAGTCACAAATATTTGTGTAATTTTAGAGAAAGTTTTGACAGAATACATTTAAAATATGTTGTAAGATCATGAACATGGGCCTCACACAGAGTGTCGATTATGAAAAAAATATACAGATATAATTAATTTTCAAAAAACTATAGTGGATCACTGGTTAGTTATGATAAAGGACTTTGATAAAGTGAGTAACTTAAGAAAGATGTACTCCATTTTCATTTTATGAACAATTATTTTCATGTCACACCATATGACGATTTTAGGCACAAGTACAACAAACTGCTGAATAAAGTCTGATTCCAATAAAATATCTAAAAACAAAATGTATTTCCATAAGGTTGAGAGTGAGTAGAACAAAAGTAAATAACTTTTATGCCTGCAATTTAAAGTTTTTTTAAAAACACATTTTTTGGGGCGTCACGTCACTGACCCACATATGTTCATATACTGATGACATCAGGAATATCCATATATGGGCATAAAAGGGACAAGGACTTACAGTTAAGAGATCTCCATCTATGGGCATAAAGGGACAAGGACTGTTACAGTAGATATAGAGATGTCCATATATGGGCATACATGAACAAGGACTGACAAACACTGAGATCTCCATATAACCTATGGGAATATAAGGGACGAGGACAATGCGTAGCATTGTGAGCTTGTAGATCTATTTTCTAAATATTGTTGTACATTAAAAACTTGAAATGGGTCGTTCTGCATAGTACTTGGGATGTGTTGATGTAAATGTTCACATAGAGTGTAATAATTGGTAAAACAAACTTTTGGCCTATTTGTGGAGATAAGCGACCAACGGTCGCTTATCTCCCGATTAGGGAGTCTTACTGGTATGTATATGTTATTGTGTACAATAAAATTTAAAGCAGTACACTTGTTTTTGTGTTTTGTGTTTGTGTCATGTTGTTGTTGTATGATCTATTGTACATATTTCAGTGTTTGTGTTTTTCTATGTATTTTCTACAGTATGTATATACTTGTATGTTTGTATTGTTATTGCATTTATATATGTTATTGTGTACAATTAAATTTAAAGCAGTGCACTTATGTTTGTGTCGTGTGTTTATGCCACATGTGGTTGTTGTATGACCTGTTGTACATATTTCAGTGTTTGTGTTTTTCTATGTATTTTCTACAGTATGTATATACTTGTATGTTTGTATGTTATTGCATGTATATGTATGTTATTGTGTACAATTAAATTTTAAGCAGTACACTTATGTTTGTGTTGTGGGTTTGTGTCATCACTGTCATGTCGTATGACCTATTGTACATATGACCTATTGTACATATTTCAGTGTTTATGTTGTTTCATTCATATGGATTTTGTGTACAATTAAATTTAAAGCGGTACACTTATCTGTTTGTTTCCTGTATAATTTCATATAATTTAATATTACCTATCACTTGAGCAACCTTAACACACTCAACGGTGAACAGGTTGAGTAATAAATTCAAACCTCCCTCCTGATGTGCCAAAGTTATTCAACAACATATTGCCTGCAAGTAAAATGACATTAGGACATGAATGTTCATTGTGAAACTTGGAGCAATCTCTGCGGTGCCCAAGTCTTTACTGAACATGAATGTGTCAAATGTCTAATACGAGACAAACGTCATTCCCACCCGGCTGATGTTACATTTTTGATGAGACAGTGTTCATTGTGAAACTTGGAGCAATCTTTGCGGTGCCCAAGTCTTTACTGAACACATGTGTCTGTCTATTAATGTCAACACAAGACAACTGCATTCCCACCCGGCTGACATTACATTTTTGATGAGAGAGTGTTTAATCTAAAACTTGGAGCTATCTTTGCGGAGCACAAGTCTTTAATGAACACTTTTAATATCAAACATTTATTGGATTATCTGAGACATCTATAACCTCTGATATGTTCAGTTCTTTGTATTTTCTTCTTCTTTCGTGTATCATCCTCAAATGTCCAAATCAGTATTGTGTTGCCACGCCCTTGTCTCTGGTCCCACTTGGAAGAGGTCGGCCTCTGAAGGTGGTTTGTACAGGGGGCAGGTGTTAATGATGTGCTATGCATAGGGCTGTCACGATTATGACATTTTACATGACGATTATTTGTCATTCAAATAATTGCGATTAACGATTTAATTGTGTTTTTTGTCGTTGACAATTACATTTCTGTTTGGCTTTTAAGTTGCACATGGTAGATATGACACATGGCCTAAATATACAAAGAAATTACTGACATATTTGACAAATTTAAACTTAAAAAAGAACATTGATAGTGGAAATAGCCGATCTACAAGCTCACAACGCATTGCGATGCGACGCGTTGTGAGCTTGTAGATCTATTTCCACTATTTCTGACCTTTTTTTTTTATATATGAAGATTTTTAAACATGGAAACGATTATGACGATTATGAAAAATAATCACGATTATTTAAAAAAATCACGATTAGACGATTATGTAATAATTGTGACAGCCCTAGCTCTGCAGTCTGTTCGGTCTCTCCACACTCGCATGTTGCACTGTGTCTGCCAAGCCCCACTTCTTCATAGATGATTTGAAACAGCCGACTCCAGTGCGCAGGTGTTTCAGTAGGGTCCATTGCGGGCGTGGCAGGTCCTCTCCTTCAACGCCATCTCCCGGATCCCAGATGTAGCGGTGAATACGGGAGGGCCCAGCAGACTCCTACTCCTGTTTCCAGGATCCAGCACTTGTGGTATTTTCTGTTTCATGGTGTCTCGTCAGAGTTTGTCTTGTGCTGTGAACTTGTTCCCTTCCCATTGTTTATTTTCCCATTGTCCCCCCCCCCCCCCCCCCCCACACACACACACACACACACACACACAATCTTTCATAGCTCTTACACAGCCAGCCCCCCCCCCCCCCCCCCCCCACCGCACAAGCTGTGAGATTTGTGTGTTCCCCAGTAGTGCACAGTTGAGTTCACTCCTGTCACTACTGTTGTGGTCGGCAGACTATTGTAGAGGGTCTGTGTTTTTGCTCGCTAGAGAGCCTGGCTCTTTAGTAAACTGGTAATGTACGTGCCTTGTAATGGTGTAGGCTATACGGTATGTGCGTTGGCTCTCGCCCCTGAGTTGCGTTTGAACCCCCCGGTTTCAAAGTCGATCTTAGATCCTGGCCGGCGCGCGTGGTCGCGCTTCCAGGTTGAGGGGACGACTGTAGGCTATACGGTGTGTGCGTTGCACGCCATTGGATAACGGGGTCCCGGTTTCACCTCCTGGCCGAGGCCACAATAGTAGTGTCCTGGGTTCGCCTCCCGGTTGTTTCGCACGCTACATTGGTGGCATTGGCCCTACACTATCACACACACACACACATACACTACACTCCCTCTCTATCCCTCTCTTGTTCATGTTCTCGTCAGAGTTTGTCTTGTCTCGTCTTCCCTCTCGCGGCCTGGACCTTGTCGTGGTGAGAGGGCTTTTTAACTAAGCCAGGCCAAGTGGTTCTCAACCTTTTCAGGGCGTGACCCCCAAAATAATCATATTTGAACTAGGGACCCCCATCCTGACGAGCACTAAGAGTTGAGGCATTACATCTTGTGTGATGCGAGGCGTTGTGACCATGTAGATCGGCTATTTTCAAAATTTCTGCCTCTAATATCAAAAAATGTTTCACATTAAGCTAATCATCTGGGGACCCCCCAAAATAATATGGGGACCCCACGGGGGGTCCTGACCCACAGGTTGAGAACCACTGATTTAAGCAGCAATATAGTGTCATCAGAAAACTGCAGTAACAATGTCATGTTATTGGAATTTGTATTATTATGATATATTATATAATGTTTATATATGACTGCATCTTTTGGTTGGAGCTGGACACCTGTGACCTTCAAGCTAAAGTTCAAATGAAAGGAAGACCAATCTCATCACAACATGTACTCAAACAGTTTGACATCCAATTGTTGTTTGTTTTCTTCTATTTCCTGTTCCTTTCTCCTTATTTAAATCTCTGCTGCTTATTGTCACTTATTCAAAACTATATACTTGTTTTATATTGTTTGAGACCTTCTTTCTCCACCACTGGGAGAAACATAAAATAGTCTAGCTTTTTAATCGACTATAAAAATGTATTTGAAGTGTTTTAAATTTGGTAATAATAGGAACATTCTGAAAAATAGGCAAACATCTGGTGAACATAGCAGATCTAGTAAGTGTCACCTATTGACATGAACTATAAACTGTAACTGTATGGATATTTAAAGACAATGAATTGGAATAAGAACTGATGAGATAATATAGAATCATGGACTGAGATATGGAGGCAAGGTTGTTACTTTGTTGTTGGTGTGGGGGTGGTTCTGTGTCTTTCATCCTCCCTGCTGCAGGTAATGAGGTGATGTTGATACCTGTCACTCTTCTATTGGATGGGAGCAGTATAAAGGAGCCAGCATCGGCAGCGCGTGCTAGAGAGACACGCCGCCGAAACAGCCCAGACGCCGACACCCAGCTATGTGCCACCCGGTCCAAACCACGCCGTTTGCCCGACAGACAACACAGAGCAGAGCCCCTGCTGATACGCCTACTAACATAAAGGGACGTTCCTGCTGATCCACTGTTGTGTGAGTGTGATGCTATATTGAGAATTGATCACCGTTACTGACGAGCCCTATATCTTCCTTCCAGTACTCCCGGACGGCACAGAACATCATCGCTGACTGCCCTGACATCCCGCCGACAAAACACGCTGTTTGACTACACGCCAGCCAACCCGGCCTAAAATGGACGGTCTATCCGAGCTATACAGCATTGTGTGAGTGTGTCCTCAGCCCCTATCGACAACACGCAGCTTCCTGGGACTCGTTGCCAGGCAACCAACACCACATACGGGGCTTCCCCTCGCCTGGATATCGGACAGTGACATCACACGGCCCGATGGAGGACTGAGTATCTGAAGCTGGGTTGGGCTGGATGAGGTTGGTCATGGCCAAGTACTTGACGACTTTCTTTCCTGGTGCGAGGATGCATTTTTTTAATTGAATGTCTCAAAAACAAAAGAGATGTGTGTTGATTTTAGGAAATCCCCCCCCCCCCCCCAGTTCCCCAGAACAGTGTTGTCCATGGTCGGCAAGTTGACCTGGTGAACACCTACAAATAAGCAAATAAGAATTGGCTGGGAATGAGATGCTGTTTGCAGAGGTTGGATTATTATGTCTGTCTTCTACTGCCCCCTTTTGGTGAACGTGGATGTTTTGGGTTTTACTCTAACTTTATTAATAGAAGTGTTCAGTATCTAGTGGTTAATGAAATGTATACTGATCTGATGTATTTTCCTTAATGCAGTTTTACCCGATCAAATCATTTCGATAAAGTAAGTGTTTATTTGTACTGGTGATATACAGTTAGACTGTATTCTCAAAAGGGTTCTGGCAATGTGTGTTGTTTCAGAAATGTATTTTCAACATGGTATGAACAACGTAAAACTATGAACCCCTTCTTAAAATATGGAAAATGTCTAAAGTAGGCCTAAAACTCTATCTATTCTGAGTTTCAGTCTGGCAGAATAAGGTTATTGACAAAACAAATGTCTTCATTTGTAACAGGTAAATTAATGTAAATACAGCTCATTCTCTAATCTTTAGTATGAAGGCTCACCCCAAAGGGAAATAAATGTGTTCTCCAGTATGTCCACTTTTGTTCGTCTTAAGGGCCATACACTGAGCACTATAACTTTAACTATAAAATATATAGTTCTACAATCTTTATCTAAAGTTATCTATATCTTGCTCCAGTTCCAATTTTGCGTGCTCACTTGTTTATTAACTATCATGTATACGTTCTTGCTTTGGATAAAAGTGGTATTTTGGAATCTCTCCCATTGTTTACAATATCATCCTGTGTTGTCATTCAGTGTGGTCATCTTAGCATTTTGCATGGATTCCTTGGGTGAAATGTGTCATAGTTAAAGTTACTGGTCTGTTCTAGACAAGCCTAGAGTTGTATTCTGTTCCAGAAACACGTTTAAATACAATTCATATACTAGATACTGTCTGAAATAGAGTATTTTTTATTAGATGCCAGTACTGTTGACATATAGAGACATTCTTTGAAATCCACATTAGATGCACTTTGTCCAAACTGAATACATTTCATTACACATTTGTAAGTGTCACAGACAGAGTTTGATCATTTTCAGTAGCTTTAACAGTGTTATGGAACTATTTAACCATCAAATATGGCCTGCACTCTGCTCTATACAAACATGAGTGCATATTTCATTAGGTCATTCAAAAAGCTTTTAAATGATGTGAGCACAATGTAAAACTTGACCCCTTTCTTCATAACAAGGGGGGGGGGGGGGGCGGCATTGGGATGATGACCATGAGACAGACCCACTAACTATGAGACAGACATAGGCCTACTCAGAAATGGCTTTCGCGTTATCAAACCATGTAGGCCTATGTATCTCATTTAAATTCCATTTTGATAGTAAATCTTCGGCATCAGACCGCCATTCCGAAACACCGCCATTCCGAACATTGACTAGGGTTATGGTTAGGGTTATGGTTCACGTAAAGCTTCTATTTAAAAAAAAAGATAGAAAATTGATTCGGACTTTTCAGAACCCAATGCAAAGTCAATGGCAGACAGCCTCTGTCAACATGACAAAACGCTAAAATCGTAATAACTAATACTAATGAGTAAACCAACTGTTTTATAAGAACAATGTTATTGTAACTGAGAGATTCGGAAAGGTACCTATATTTAATAAACACAGAATAAGAAGTAATAAGAAGAAGTCGCTATTATGGTTATTTCCTGGTTTAAAGCGGTCAGCGGTGCGCTGTTCTCCGCAGAGGAAGGATTGTCTGGAGCGGAGGGGCGGGGCCAAAATGCGCGTTCGTGTTTTTTCATTAGGCTGCAGTTCCAACTTTGGCCACCATCGGGGCTGCTTCAAATCTAGTCTGGGATCACTTCACTTTTCGGGTTTGTAACCGGTCTGGAGCGGAAACCACAAAACGTCATGTTGTAGTACTCAAGGACTACAATTTGGCCGGAACTATCCACCGGAAACAGTTTTAACCCAAAATAATTCCCCTGCGCTCAAGGACATACTTTTATGGCCTACCAAATAAACTCCTCGATGCGGAGTAGTTTTGCTTTTGAAGAATTAGTTTGGTATATGCATGTTTTAGTCCAACTTTTAGCGACCGGCAAAACCACACTAGGCTACTCGAGCATTTTAATAGGGATTGGGGAAACAAACGGTGGGAACCAAATCAAAGCGACGCCGCTTCTTCTAGTGGTTTCCGCGCGTGATTCCTAAACCCACCAGGATTGAGTTAAGACCCGCCTCCTTCTCGATAATCTTAAGTATGAAAGTGCCCATGAACGTTAGTGCTGCTCGCTCAAGTGCAAAGTACCTACTACCTACTGATCCATTACAATAATACACGCAGCATAATAGGCCCAAAGCCATATCCAAACCATAACAATTTAACTGATAATCAGTAAGAGTTTTTATTTTGAGCACAGACAGTAGTGACAAATGTATAGCTTTCTCAGTAGGCCTACGTTTTTCTCTTTAGCAAAGTTACAAAGTTTTCCCTTTATTAAGCACAGTACAATTAAGTCAGTTTCAAGATTGTTTTAGCACAGTTTATTTTGAGCACTGTAGAGAGAAATTAATAGTTGTGCATTGTGCAAATGCAGGCTTTTCTCAAGTACAAGTCTTCATGCCTCTGACTTTATCCACCCTCCATGTGTCAGGCAGGGATTTCAGCCACTCCTGGAAGTCCTCGCATTTCCGCGAGGCGGGTCTTAACTCAAGCCTGGTGGGTTTAGGAATCACGCGGCGAGGTTACTTCAAATCTAGCCGGCTAATGCTAAGCTATAGCTTCAAGTACATTATAAGTGAACATTACTACAGTCGTGTTCTAGTTAAAGTTGAACTTAATTAACCAGTTGGACGTTTTGAGGGACATTCTGCCGTTGTCAAGCTGAAGACACAAAGAGGACAACGCAGATGGAGCTTTGAGCAACCAGGGCTTCACTCAAAGTTCCTCTGGCAACGTCGGACGAGATTGAGCATACAGTGAGTGAAATACCACGTTAACCTGATGCTAAATGAGAATGCATACAGTGATAGCCTCAAATTGCAACATTTGATTTATTTTTATTTTTATCTGATGCGTCTAGGGTTGCAAACAACACCTAAAATGCCTTTTTTGGGGGGTTGCCATCTGTGTGTAGGCCTATATGTGCATTGTGCAATAGGTCTCATCTCTGCACATATAGTGTTTATAAGTGCAGTAGGTCTAGAAGCAGTGGTTAGCAACCTGTGGGTCGGGAGTCTTATTTTGGGGGGGGGGGGGGGGGGGTCCCCAGATGATTAACTTGATGTGCAACATTGTTTTTTTTTACTCAACAGCAAACAAACCAATACAAGTTTTAAAAATGACAAAATTAAACATTGGCAAATTGTCTAATATTAGAGGCAGAAATTTTGAAAATAGCCGATCTACATGCTCATAACTTGTGAGGCGTTGTGAGTAGGGTTGCCAACCGTCCCTTAAAATACGGGATCATCCCGTGTTTGGAAACTAAAAGACGTGTCCCGTATTGAACTGATACAGGACGCTCTTTGTCCCGTATTTTAAGGTTGGGTGATAAATATGAATGACGGGATGATTTAATTGAGAAATGACAGTGATTCTGCCTGTCAGTGAGCTTTCACTTCCACTCTGCTCTCCTCTGAGATAAGTGCTGCATCCCATTGCTGTGTGAGGCGCTGCGCTGTTTGTAGGCAGCTCCTTGGCTCATTAACACAGTTTTGCTAAGACACAGTCTCCGCCCCCTGCCCTACACCAATCCCATGGGCTGTAGGTTCAGTCCACAAGTTGCCTGTGAGAGTGCGTGCGAGCGAGCTTATGACAGTACTCGGCTCAGAACATTGTTTAATGTCTTTAAAAAAACGTGTGACAGAAGATTGTGTACAAACAGATTAGACATGAATCTATGATAGGTGATAGCCTAAACAACGAGGTGAAAAAGCAGGCAGGCAGGCAAGCAGAAAATAAGCCATGGGATATTCCTGGGAGCACTATAGTAGTCTTGTCTACCAACTAAAGCGACCCCAGACTGGCTGGTATGTCAAATGGTGTCAGGCATAATCGCCTATAACATTTTCGCCAGGTCTTTTCGCGGGGCACTTTTGCCGTGGAGGAGAGTCTTTTCACCTACCTGTCTGAGCCATTTCGCCTACCCTCAATTCTGCTGTCAGACTGTCCATGTTTTCATATTATCTCTTTGTCATTTAAATATTATAGTGACTGACAGTGGTGTTACATGTCAAACCTACACACGGCTATCCTATGCACTCCATAGTAATCACATAAATACAGAGCTATGGAATCAGGTGCGCCCAAATAATTAATTAATCCATGTCCCGATACTATACATTCTGTGGTGCAGTATTGAACAGTGTTGCAAAAGTGTTGCAGTATTGTAAAATGAACAGTATTGTAGGCCTATATTGTTTTAACATTAGGCTATACAAAATATATATGTAGGCTATTAGCCTATATAGGTCTAAATAAGATATGCTACACCTAAATAGCCTATAGAATCAACCTTGCCTGTCAACAGGCATAAACAACTATTTTGCCATTTTTTAGGAATAAAATGTGATGTAACTAATAAATGTCAAGTAAACTGTTAGATTCACTTGACACCACTGTCACAGTCACTATAATATTTAAATGACAGAGAGATAATTTGCAAACATGGACAGTCTGACAGCAGAATTGATGGTAGGCGAAATGGCTCAGACAGGTAGGTGAAAAGACTCTCCTCCAAGGCGAAAATGCCAGGCGAAAGGACCAAATGCGCGTAGGCGAATATGTTATAGGCGAAAGTGCTGGTGACCTGTCAAATAACATAAGCATGCGTTGATTTGGTTTTTAAAACCTAAACTAGTGTTGGGTAACCATAGAGTGGGCACATGAGAACCAGGTAGACCTATATGTTTTGGAAAATCAAGAGAAATAAAATATAGGCCTACACTACATGATTTTAAGGTAATAGGACTTGGCCCAAAGTATTGTGCATCCCAACAAACATTGTTATTCTCCACTAGGTTTCCAGTTATTAAATTCCTTATTCACACTCCTCCTTTCAGAGCAGAGTGTGGAGTCCAGACTGCAGGTGAAGATGAACTCTCCAGACTCAGCCAGGGACATTTCTATTAAACAGGAGGAACCTGAAGACATCTCTATTAAACAGGAGGGACCTGAAGACATCTCTATTAAACAGGAGGAAGTTGAAGACCACTCACAGCTCAGTACGTATTTTCACTGTACGATAACCTTGGTAAAAAATCGAATCACAATGATAATAGTCGGTTATTATATGACCACTGTAGTGGCGATCCAAGCCAAACATTTCGCCACTGTGTGGGCACTAGGAAACTGTCTTTGACGCGTTCCATAGAAAAACAATGTCCAAACTTAAACTGCTGTTGGGTGAGGTTCCCGTTTATTACAGTTTAGTTTAGTAATCAGCAAGTTTATGTTATGCTTCATAGAGCTAGCCTGATTTCAGACTCAGCTCACGCTTTAGTCTGAAACTGTGCTCCATTCTGAGCGATTTACGGGGGACTTTTTTGCGAGCGTGCACGCGCGTGTCCGCGCGCGAGTGATCGCGACGCACGGTGATCGAGACGCACGGTGGACGCGACGCACCGTCGGGGAGTGTGTGTGTGATTGTGTGTGTGTCTCTGTCTGTGCCAGTGACTGCTTCCACACAGAACTGCGACCAGAAACTTGTAATCAACATTAAACAGCTTGGTGAAATCAGTGCGCTCGTGCGTGTGTGTGTGTGTGCCTTCCTCTGTGTGTGTGAACTTCGTTCGTTTGAATCGTTTCAACTGCTGCGCGGATTGGATATTCGTTGAAATACCCCTTTATTAAGACATATTTTGCTCTAATCTTGCAAAAACGTTGGAGCCTGTTTTAGAGTTTCCAGAACTTGTTCCATGTGAACATGTGACCAACATGTGACCAACATGTTCACATCCGCTGAACCAATCGGATTCCAATCTGAATATGGCACAGATCTGATTCAGGCTGGATTTGGCTGCCAGTGTAAAAGGGGCCTTAGTAATTGTCTGGTCAGTCTTAGTAGGTCATATATAGCTATGACCCACAATAAGTACATCTGCTTCAGCTATTTCCAGTTTTCAGTGCATGTCACAGTCTGCACTTTAACAAACTGTACAAAACTGAAACATGACCATGACTTGAAGCACACTATAGTAGATGTAAAACCAAATACTGCCTTTGTGGTACAGTGGTTTGTGAGATTACAAGGCCACATGAAAAACTAAAAAAATTAAAGCTGCAAGCAGCGATGACCGGGCCCTCGCAGGTTTACCTACGCCACAAGGGGCAGCAGCAAATCAGAAGAGGGGGCGGGGCTAGTTAAACCAATTAAGCTGAAGGACTCTTAACTGATCTGCTGCCGTTGACAATCCTCACCGTCATTGAAAGGGTTAATACCATGGCGCCGTTGACGGCGAGGACTGTCAATCTTACTGTATTTACAGTAAATGTATAATTACTTACAGTACGTCGGTCCGCTCCCGCCCGCATCGGTAATGTCCGCGATTTGTTTACAACGCACGTCGGGCGTGCACGCGAAGTGAACGTCCACCATAGTAAATCCATTGAGAGGCCCATAAAGAGACTTCATTTACTCAAAAGAGACATTCTTATACAAAGGATGGTCTCCACTCTCCATACTGTACACAAAAGCTGGGCGCAGCGATGTTTCTCTTCTGGGCCCACACTGTCATGTGACTAGATGACGTAATCGTTGCCGTCAAGTGACAATCGAAAAAAAAAAAAAACAACCCCCTTCCAGCCCTTCAAAATAATAGCGGCGGCCGACGGAGGAAACGACGCGGCACCAAGGCACCAAGCAACCTTCAGATTAAGAGGCAGTAGTTGTGTTAATCAAGTCATGTGACACCACCCACACGTCTGTACGACAAACGGTTCATGAGATATAGAGGCACTTCCTGTTTGGTGAAGGGCACTTCCTGTTGGGTGAAGGAAGCACCCATTAAGGTTAAGGACTCTTAATCAAGTCATATGCCACTACCCACACGTCTGTACGACAAACGGTTCATGAGATATAGAGGCACTTCCTGTTTGGCGAAGGGCACTTCCTGTTTGGCGAAGGAAGTTAGACGCTTCGCCACGGGCACGCCGTTTTACGAAAACTCACGATTCGCACAACTTTTCATCGTTAAGGTGTCTTGAGTATGCCGAGCAAACTTGATCCGATTAACCCCCTAGGAGGAGTTTGTTAAAGTGCGACCCATGAAAACGGCCAAAAATGCGCCAAAACGCCACTAATTAGTCAAAATGGCTAACTTCCTGTTTGGTTTCGGACATGGCGCCAAGAGACTTTTCTGTGAGTCCGGACATGATACAGGTGTGTACCGATTTTCGTACTTGTGGATGAAACCGTATAGTGGGGCTGTTGCGTTGAAATTTTGTAGGTGGCGCTGTTGCACCATTAGGCCACGCCCCCTTTATTATAATTTTTTTGAATACGTAATTTTTCGCCACTTGTGATGGGCGTGCAAAGTTGCGCAACTTTTGGAGTACGTTTGGCGCCTCAAAAACGTGATTCATTCGGCGGAAGAAGAAGAGTAATAATCTTTGCAAATACAATAGGGTCCTCACACACTGTGTGTGCTCGGGCCCTAAAAAACAGTTAACATAGATTTTGAACTATGACCTATTAACTTCCACCAGACATGTCAAGCTCGGCGTGCTATGGTTTCATAATGTGATGCACTTAGCAGCATGAGCTATGATTGGTTTAATTTGGAGGTTACAATGCATACATACTTTAGATACAAACACATTGTAGGAGCCAAACAGAGTTCTATTGGTATGTGCACTGATGATAATGGGTTGATTAATTGGTGATTGAGGGAGGCACCACATTGGCACCTCATTATGGGTGTGTCGCTGTGGGTGGCCTCCAGCAGCTATAAATTGATGCCTCTCACCTGCTCACTTCCATGGCTGGTTTGACATTTGGAAGGCAGGGTGAGCTGGGAGAGACATATTTTGTTGACCGCATTTTCGCACTATATAGCACTTTCACATTGTCTTATTTGCTCACTGTTAAACTTAACTAAATTGACATATTTATTGCATATCGATTTATTGGAAATTGTATCTTGTAATATTTGGTCACTGAAATTAAGTAAATCATTTTTAAACTCATGAGCAATTGTTTCTATGTCAGTGATTTTTTAGTTGTGCGCGTCATTACAGTTTTTTATCTCCCAGGCTTAGCCTGCCGGCTGGTTAACTTATTGGGGGTTAATATCAGCCACTTCACACATCATAAATGGCTTGGCCTACAGTGCCTAACTTACTTCCAAATCTGAGCTCACATGTTGATTGATTGAATGACTGATTTAATACTTTATCAGTAGACATTTAAACACACACACACACACACACACACACACACACACACACACACACACACACAATACATCGATTCCAGCTTCCATAACCATGTTTTTATTTAGTAACTGTTTGGTCAGTCTTAGTGGATCATAGCTATGTACATGGAAGATGGGAAAATATATTAACATTTTAGGAGCCCAGTGTTCACTATTGTTATTTATTCTGCTCCTAGACATCCTGGAACAGGAGGAACCAGAGCCTCCACACATTAAAGAGGAACAGGAGGAACCAGAGCCTCCACTCATTAAAGAGGAAGACGAGGAGCGACTTCAAAGACCAGAGGAGCCTGGTGGATCAATGTTGACATTACTAGCCGTGAAAAGTGGAGTTGATAAAGTCATCTCTTCACACTGCTCTGAGGTTGAAGTTGAGCTTGAATCTGACACTGAAGACAGTGATGATTGGGGGGAGACGAGTGGAGGTGTCCACGCTGGAGAAAAACCTTTACGGTGTAAATTATGCAACAAGAGTTTCAGCTTTTCATCTCAACTGAAGAGACATCAGAGTGTCCACACTGGAGAAAACCCTTTCCGTTGTGAACTGTGTAACAAGTGTTTCAGATTTTCATATAACCTAAAGAGACACCAGCATGTCCACACTGGAGAAAAACCATTCCACTGTAAACATTGTGACAAGAGTTTCAGTTGGTCAGGTGACCTGAAGACACACCAGCGCATCCACACAGGAGAAAAACCTTTCCAGTGTAAGAATTGTGACAAGAGCTTCATGTCTACATCTCACCTGAAGGAACACCAGCGTATCCACACTGGAGAAAAACCTTTCCACTGTAAACATTGTGACAAGAGTTTCAGTCGGTCAAGCACCCTGAAGGAACACCAGCGTATCCATACTGGAGAAAAACCTTTCCACTGTAAACAATGTGACAAGAGTTTCAGTCAGTCAAGCACCCTGAAGGAACACCAGCGTGTCCACTGGGGAAAAACCTTTACAGTGTAAACACTGTGACAAGAGTTTTGTTGCGTCATCTCAACTGAAAATACACTAGTGCATCCACACTGGAGAAAAACCTTTCCAGTGTAAGAATTGTGACCATAGCTTCATTGCCTCATCTCACCTGAATACACACCAGCGTATCCACACTGGAGAAAAACCTTTCCACTGTAAACATTGTGACAAGAGTTTCAGTCGGTCAGGTGACCTGAAGACACACCAGCGTGTCCACACAGGAGAAAAACCTTGTCATTGTGAACATTGTGACAAGAGTTTTAGATGGTTAGCTTCCCTGAAGAAACACCAACTCGTCCACACTGGAGAAAACTCTACAAACTCACAATGTTAACAGTGTGACTAGACTCTTCCCTGCTACGAGCGCTCTGAACTTCTGAAGCGGGGAGAGGTGGGAGGCAGATTCTCTCTTTCTTAACCGGGAGAAATGCAGATTGCACAGCGTTTCTGAGACTATTCATTTGAGCAATATACATCCTCCTTCAAATCACATACTTACACCAACATTGCTAAGAGGTTGTTTGTTTATCCTAGTTATTTATTGAAATGATCAAAATGGTTCTGTGTCCCCGCTGATCGGGGAGAAATACACACATTGTATCTCCAGCCAGCGCCAGTACGTCCCTCCGCTGTCTGTGTAACCATTTTCTCAGAGAACACGGATCGGCTTTGTTATGGGGAAAGGATTGGAATTAGCATAACCAAAACAATGACGATGTTGAGGCAAGGTCTTAAAAGCCCTTAGATTGTCACTTTAGAAATGTGCAGATACCCTCTACACTTAAACTTTATGTTGGTTTGTTTAATGTTGATTGAAAAAAAAAAACATTGACATGTTAAGCTAATCATCTGCGAAATAATTTGGGGACCCCACTGGGGGTCCAGAAGCCCTGCTGTAAGGGAGTCTGGAGGGGCAGCAGACACAGGCCGATTTTCAACACCCACACTTGGGAAGCACAGACTTGCATCCTTGGGTGTTCAGGCTTGCAAGTTCTCCTCGGGAGTAGGGACTTCCAAGGACTATAAGTTACACGTTTTTGAGGACGGGAGTACAGACAAGTCTGGGTATTGAACATTTTCCATATTGTCTGGCTCACCACTTTTGTTTCTGGCCAGCCATCTGTTTTATTTTGTTAGTTAGGACTTATAGTCCGGTTGTTGTTTTGTTTTCACTCTTTTTCACTCTTGTTCCCATTCTATCGGTGCAAATACAAAGCAAGTATTTTGATTGTGAAATAAACGTCAATGTACTTTAGAAGTGTCTCAATGCAGTGACGTCATTACGTGCGCGTCCCGCGTCTCTGACGCATTCACGTTGCCTAGAGACGCATTCACGTCATTGCCCTGGGGTCCCACGGACGCATCGCCTCCATTGGAGTCCACGTTAAAATAATTTACCACGTCGCGAAAAAAAAAATATTTTAAAAAGTCCACAGACGCCACCATTATTCATGGGTGAAGGCATGCTACTTAACCCTACTTTAACACAAATGAAATCCGCGTAGAAAGTCTTAAAACAGACGATAGAACTAACAACAGTGCGTTCTATCGTCCACCGACGCCATTCTGTGTGCCCGTAGATGGTCACAGAATACAATGGGTGCCTGAGTTTCAGCGTAGCACCGGGCCGCTCTCTGAACATAGTGGCACAGCATGTTAGGTGATACACCAAAAGGGGTTCCCCCACAGAACGTGTGCAACTGACGGCGCAGAAACGTGACGTCTCTACACTGGCAAAACAACAGCGTCGCGGTCAGGGTCCCCGCGGAATGAACGTGTCGCAAACAGCATTTCGTTTCATTAATATCCTCGCCAGAAACTGCCTGCCGTCTGTCTGTCTCTTTCTGCATGCAGCGGAGCCACCGCACTCTGCACTGCAGCAGCATGAACGTGCTCTCTCTGTCACTCTGATGTGATGCTGCTACGTTTAGCTACATGCTAAAGCTACTGCCGTGGCTGCTCTTCTGAGGCACAGTCAGTGAGGCTGGCAGAGGGTCATAAACTCATTAAGTCATAAAAAGACGTCTGATTTTCAAAGCGGAGAAACTAATTATCTGTGATTTACAACAGCCGTTCTCCGGAGCGCTCCACTTTCTCATAGTATTACGTCGAGTGGTCTCTCCATACACAGAAGTATACTCAAATGTTTTACTTAAGTAAAAGTATCTTCTACTGCAAGTTAAGTCCGGAATTCAAAATGTACTTGAGTAAAAGTATAGGCTACACTTTAGGACTAAAAGTAAAAGTACTCATGCACAATTATTCTGTATCACATGTTACCAAATAATATCCTTTGAAAATAGCCATGGCTGAAGTGGTTATGTAGGCTATACTTTTCAAAGTAACTAGTAAAGTTTTCAAATAATTGTAGTGGAATAAGTACAATATTTGCCTCTGAGATGTAGTGGAGTAGAAGTAAAAGTAATGAAAATTGGAAATACTCCAGTAAAGTAAAAGTACCTTAAATTGTACTTATAAGTTACCTTTTTATTACCCCAAGAAAAGAAAAAAAAAGACCATTATTGCACCAAAGTAATCAACAAGCTAAAACTATACTATCAAAAATGTCCAAACATTAGCCTAATTGTAAAATAATATAAGATAGAGGCAAATATAAATAGCCGATCTAAAAGCTCACAATGCAAAAAATAAATAAAATGGGGACCCAAATTGGGGACCCATAATTTTTTTCTGGGACTCATTCGAATGACCACCTGTGGGTCCCGGGACCCATTACTTTGAAAACCTATTAACATCACTGCAATGAGTGCAGTTTACGGCCAGTGTGAAGTGACCTGAGAGAAGAGATGTGTTGGTAACTTAAGGTTGAAGATCTGAGACCATGTAGGTCTATACGTTGGGTATGTACAGTGTATAGATCAATAGAGGGATATTTTCTGTCTGTTGGGATGGGACTCGAGTACCGGAATAGTTAGGGAATTAAAAGTGTTAACTCAGAGAATCAACATAGTACTGAACTGATCAATATACTGTTTATCAGTTCCCACCATAGACTGTAGAAAAATATGGACGAAATGAAGCGATTGGTTTCTATGCAGCGCAAATGGCCCTTTCTACCCCTTGGAATGGGTGTCGTCATCATAGAAATAAATAGAATTGTAAAAGCATCAGAGATGCTATTGGCTGCCAACGGTCACGTGCAACGCAGGGATACATGGGAGAATGTAGTCGGAGCCTCCCGAAATAGCTGGAAATACAGCACACGAAGAAGAACACAGCCGGCTGCTATCAGTTTAGTTGCCCCCCTCCCCCCGCAACTTTATCATTTATTTTAAAATACATTGGACCACATTTCGACAAAACAAATATGATGGTGATTGAAAGGCATTTTTTAACTAGCGATAGGAACCATACAGTATTCATGAAAATGTTAATTAAGGTTAGAAAACGAAAGGGGAAAATCGGGGGAAATGAATGGGATCCAATGGTGGGAAATTCTTTTTGCGATCGGCCGGGGGGGGGGGGGGGGAACAGCGCAACTAGCGGCCAATCATAGGAAGTTTTAGTTCCGTATTGGAGTCATTTTAAATCGGCAGAACTATGCCCCTGGTTCCGACACATTTTCCTGACAGTTGCTCATTGCAAGACAATGGTGTCATGTATCTACATCAGGGGTCTTCAACGTTTTCAGGCCAAGGAATCTTTAGTTGAGAGATGAAGCAGGGACCCCCACAACCTTTTCATAGATTCCATTATAGTTTCATTGTTTGACAGCACAATCATCAATGTATTTTGGATTAATGTCAAATTTGTTTTCAGATATGTAACCACTTGAACTGTCGGTACTTAATAAACTTGACCTTTCACTCTGTACTTAGTCTGCTCTTTTTTCTCTTCTACACCACACCTCTTAGCCGAAAATAGCAGATCTAGATAGCAGATCTACAAGCTCACAATGCCTCAAAGCAGGAGGCTTTGTGAGCTTGTAGATCTGCTATTTTCGGCTTAAGTTCTCCGAATATGGTCTCTAGGGTTCAAGTGGTTAATATAAAAAAAGAGCTTGCAATGGATTCAGAATAATTAAAAACACCTAGCTAGACCCCTCACATCCCACTTAAAGCATATTTTTGGGAGTGATCTTTTCCCAGTACAGTGTATAGTAAGTGAATTAGACCGAGAATTACCCTAGCTGTCAAAAATTTTGCTAGGGATGTTGAATTTCAATCTTTGTTAGATATGTTACTAGACACCTTTACGAACACATTGGTGAAGAAATTGTTTGGTAAGGAATTTATTCCCAGATTTGACAGGTATTCTGCTAATTTGACCTGACTATTAAGCCCATTTTCCACAGACATGGCCCAACACCATACCACTCCACACCACCCACTTGTGGCAGGTTTTCCACTACAAGGACCTGGGTAGAGTGGTGTGAAACACCACGAACACTATGAACACTTCATAATGACTGATCGCTCACTGACTTTTCATTTAGACCACCAGGATATAGTCTTAATACATGATAATAGAATCTATTGTGTTATGATCACTGTTATCATCTATTATAGTGTATTATAATTATCATAGTAATATAATTTATAGGGTATTATAATCACAGTTATAATCCATTATAGTGCATTATAATTAGTATAGTTGTAATACTTTTTTATATAGTATTATAATCACAGTTAAAAGGGTCAATTTGTTTCTTACCGATATGGGTACTTTTGTGTAATGGAAAGTGTAGATATTTTTATGTGGTGCGGTGTAGGGTCGTGTAGTGTGCTGCTAAAGCTGCAGTCGAAAATGGGCTAAATAGGATTTAAACCCAAGACAGCACATTGCACAATGGCCTGTTTAAATTGGGTCCTCCTTTACTCCTTATAGGGGAGACCGGGGATGGTTGTCACAAGGGTTGGTTGTCACAATTTTTGATTAAAGACTTTATTAGAAGTTGCATAGGAAAAGGTACAGTTTCATGACGGTACAGTTCACTGGTACAAGGTCTACTAAAAGGTGATCCATGCTTATTATTACAGCCAAACTAGAGGGAGCTGTTTCACCATGTTGATATCAGCCATGTAACATAACATCAGTATCATTTGTATATGGAAGATCATTTGTTTTTTGGGAGGGTCAGAGTATTTTTTATTTATTTATTTTTTGTGTTGTTTTTGTTATAAAAATCTGTAGGATATTAAACATTTAAAAACAATGTTCTGATCTACTGCATAGTACTGTGTTCTATGGTTTCAATGGTTCTGACACCCGAATGCAACGTGCTGCTAAGAAGAGTAACTCAACAGGTTCCCTGTGGAAATAAGCTTAGTCTTTTCTAGGATCTCCTTTTAGTAGACCTTGTACCAGTGAACTGTACCGTCATGAAACTGTAACTTTTCCTATGCAAACTTCTAATAAAGTCTTCTTTCAATCAAACACGTAGACTGTGTTGTCTAGATGTCACCGCTGGAGGGCAGTAGAGCAATGCAATGTACAGCTATTGAGTGACCCCATACTCTGGAGCGATGGTCGCGCACTCGCGTGTGATTGGCTGGCAGTTGTCAGGACGACAACAACAAATAGGCGGTCTTGCCTTTTGCACGACGTCTGTGAAAACAGGCACGGCACGGTAACGGAAGGCTGTTTGTTTTGTGCCTGGGCTAATGCTGAGCTAGCTAGCTTCAGGTACAGTGTTAGGTCCGTTCGCCCATTACAATTGAACAGACGTTTATTATTGTAACTGAACCCAGTTGGACGTTTTAAGGGACATGCTGCCGTTGTCAAGCTGAAGACCCAAAGAGGACAACCGCAGAGATAGAAGAGCTTTGAGCAACCAGGGCTTCACTCAAAGTAAGTTCCTCTGGCAACGTGGGATGAGATTGAGAATAGCCTACAGACTAGTGAGTGAAATACCACGTTAACCTGATGCTAAACCTGAACCTGTGGTGGTGGTGGGAGTACTGAGAGACGTGCAGGAACATTAACTAAGGTAATGTATAGGGAGAGTGGTACCCAGGGGGCAAACCAGACTTTTTTTAGGAAACCTGCATTTGCCCCGACATACAAAGTTGTCCACCAGAAATATTATCTATGACCCAGTAGGATCACAACCTATATGGACAACCCGGTCAATTTGTACAACAAAGTCCAATATGGCCGCCTTTAGTTTTAATGGGGGGGTGAATAGGGCAAAATTTTAAACTGAGGGATATTTCCACGAAACTTCACAGGTTGATCAATGGTATACATATGAACATTTTTTGTATTGCAAGTTTCCATGAAATCCAATATGGCCGCCATAATATGGCCGCCATAATGTAAGGACCCAGAAAATAGGTTTTGCCTCTAACTTCTGAACCAGATGAGCTAGAAACGCAAACTTGGTGTCTATTTCATGGTGTCTGACCATGGGAGACTCAATGGAATAGCCAATTTTATTATTGGGTGTGTCTCGACCTTTATTGTGCATATTTGCAAGATGGTGGACTCCCAAAATAGAGCTTTAACATAATTTCTACCATGATTGTTGACTGCTTTTGCAAATACAAGCAATATGAATCCATTTGCTAAGATTTATGGCACAGAAGGGACTTATACCTGTATTATTCTTGAGTTTGCATGTTGTCAAAATGGCTGTAAACGAGATATTATATTTCCTGTCCGATTCTACTGTATGTAGTTGTAGCAATGACTTCAGATAAAATCAGAGACCAAAACAATGTATCTTAGAAATTATTTTTTAATAAAAAAAAAATAAAAAAAGAGAGAGATTATCTCAATGAAATGAATGCAACTGCCTTTTTGGGTCTTTCACACATAGACATGCACATGCTTTCCAACAACTTCAGCTTCAGGGAAATTATAATGAACACATGATTAAAACAGGCTGCATTATAATGCAAATAATTGCTAGTCACTATCACTGTCATGTGTACCTATCCTGCTGCATCTTGTCTCCAGTCCTTGGCAATGACACCCCAAGTAGCTTGCAATTCCCTTCTTCGCACATGAACAGTTTTTCTGGCAGCCTTTGATACAGCTACATGATATTGCCTTGTCCATTGATATAGGCCAGGCTGGCTCTGTAGATGGACAGGGGACTGCCTTCCCATCACTGAGAGACCATCCATATTCAGTGAAGCAAGGGATGTCTGGCTTCGCGATGTGTGCAGTTTTATGTATTATGGCTGCTAGAGCAGCTCTTTTCAGGTGCAGGCTAAAGGCATTTTCTGTAGGTGGCAGCAGCTTCAACAGGGTTGATCGGTTATTTAGGAACTTGTACACTCTCAGCTTTGCCAGGTCAAAGTCCTCCGAATGGTCAGCTTTTGATGCATATACTGTACAGCTATTGTGAGGTCTCTATCCTGATTCTTGACATCCTCTGAGAGGGAATAAGAGGAATTTTCACCAAACTTCTGAAGTGCAGGGAGATCTAGACCCATGCTGGTCTTGAACCATGCCTTCTTTCCAGTGAAAAAGGGATAGCTGGTGGTATCTCTGCCACTCAGGCTGTGAATAAAGGGCAGGGCACGACACTGTGCGAGTCCAAGGGCTGAGACCATGTGATGGATAGGAAGATATGCATCCTGCTCTGTTCTCACCCACAGCTCTGGAAGGTCTAGGAGGTGGGTGGCAGCATGATATAGGCACATGATGATGATGACTGTGTCATTAGCATGGATGACAACTCTGTCAACTTTGTGAGCCTGGACACTGTAGATGGTGTGTAGAATTACCCTTGTGTCGGCCTCCTGTTGTGTTGACTCTAGTGCAGGGACATCAACAACCCACCCCTCCTTGATCACCACACCCCTTGTCTCTTCTTTAAATCCTCCACTCAGGTAAAGATGGGTTGTACCAAGAGCAGACTTAAGTGTCTCATTTTGACACCATTCTTCACAGAGGAATCTTAGAAGGTTTGCTTTGTTTTCAGAGACAGCAAAAAACTCTTGAGGATCAGGAGCTGTATATTGTGCAGAGACTTCATATTCTTTTGCAGGTTTTGAATGGACATACCTGTGTTCCTGCTCAGCTGTCTTAACACATTGGCCGCCATTTTAACATTGACTGTATGGCTCCCCTGCCATTTTGTTTAATGAAAAAATTGATATATTTTTTTTATATTGACATTTTTCCTAAATTCTGTGTTTTTTCGAAAATGTTATACCGTACCTGACATGAAAGAAGACAAGCTCTAGTCTCATCAAAAAATAAAGAAATTGAATAAAAAGCTTTTTTTTCTATAGTTGTAGCCATCTCAAAATAGCCATTTTTGACCAAAATCCAGCTATATTTGAAATAACAGGAGTTATTCACCTTTTTGTGATTGATGGCTTTTCGAGCGAATAACTCTGTTGATATTTGTATTTATGGCGTCAGGCACTTATCAGATAAGTGTACTAGTGTAATAAGTGTAATTGTGTAATAGGGCAATAACTGGAATAGTGTAATAGGGCTGTAATAGGTCACCTCTTGCCCTTAGGGCGTCTTACTGACTTCACACAAATAGAAATAAGCTTTTTACCTTTTATTCAGCATTCAAGTGTTTTATTTTGCACAGATCACACACGCACGCACGCACGCACACACACACACACACACACACACACACACACACACACACACACACACACACACACACACACACACACACACACACATAACTTTATATAAGGCCTATGTGTATAACTGTAAATATGTTCCCCATATTCAACTTTTTTATTTATTTGTGGCACTTGCTTTGGCGATGTAAACGTAGCCTATGTTTTCTCATGCCAAAGCAAAGCCCTGCTTCATCATACAAGACTGTCGCACAAAATAGCAGAGTAACTTCATTGCTATCAGTTCTCTATATGTCGTTGTTGGGTGGAAACCTTGTATGTCCAAAACCGTTCGTTTTGTATTTATCATCTATAAAATGTACTAAACTAGTGAAAACAGCCGATCTACAAGCACACAACGCCGGCGTTGTGTGCTTGTAGATCTGGTATGGGGTAAACTGAGGAATACCAGTCACATCGCCAATAATCCAACTATAGACATAATGCTCTGATGTCACTGTGATGTCAGGGGAACCACTCTTAACAGAATGGGTTTGCCGCTCTGACATCACATCAACTTTTCCTGGAGCACCCTGGCCGTGGTGTGCGGTGCCTTCGCCAACACACCACACAAATAAGATTTCTTTACAGTATCTAGCACTTTTCATACAATAAATGCAGCTCAAAGTGCTTAAAGGGATATTCCACTTTCAACAGGGAAACACCTTATGGACTTTTCTCCACATACACACCCATTGTAACTTCAAATTCCATTTTAACCATGATAGATTCATTAAAAACACCCATATTCTGTTTTTCTGGTGACTCATATTACCCTCCTAATACGTGAGTAGGCCGTGTTTTTTTTTTTTTTGATAACTTTTTTTTCATTTATTTTTAATAATTAATTGGGAAAATGGAAAAAATTAAATACAAAAAATAATTATTAAAAATAAATGTTATTGAAAAAGCCCGGCCTGCTCACGTATTAGGAGGTTAATATGAGTCACCAGAAATAAAATGGGTGTTTTTAATGAATCTATCATGGTTAAAATGGAGTTTGAAGTTACAATGGGTGTGTGTGGGGAGAGGCCCTGGGCATGGAGGGCCTGGTAACATTTACATCAAATATCTAAATATTGAATCAAGCAGACTAAAAACTCTTCAGGGTGTTCATAAAAGCCTGCTTAGATCCCTTTAAGAGCAACAACAATTAAAACCAAGCTAAACAGAAAAACACACCTGTTTCCGCTATGATGTGAGCATTTGTTCACACCGAGTTAAAGGAAACACTGGCTTTTGAGCATGTACTGTAGATTGGACTCCCAGAGAGGAAAATCATATTAAATGGCCCATAGACTCATATCTATCAAAATGGGGGTCTTTTAAATTAAACCAAGCACTGTGTTTGGTTAAAAACAGTAGAATAAGCTATAGTTCATTAACAGAAAATAAACAAAAACAGTAGGCTAATATAATCATGGAAACAGGGCTTGGTTTAGGAAGGCTTATCATTATGCATTAAATAATGTATTGAAATATAGCCTAAAAGGTTAGCAACGCTAGACTAGCCTTGTACTTTACTTGAGTATTTCCAATATTGTAGGAATATACAAATATTGAGGAAATATTGAGGAAAATATTGTACGTTTACTCCACTACATTGTGAGCTTGTAGATCAGCTATTTTCTGTGAAATGGCTATTATATGTGAACCCACTGAAAATGGATATTT
Source organism: Nannobrachium achirus (assembly GCF_963921795.1). NCBI lineage: Eukaryota > Metazoa > Chordata > Actinopteri > Myctophiformes > Myctophidae > Nannobrachium > Nannobrachium achirus. The sequence continues at coordinate 65,120,289 of NC_137814.1, forward strand.
GATATGGTATCAAATATCAAATACCTGAATACTTTTATACTTTAAGTATATTTTGATACCAATACTTTTGTACTTTTACTCAAGTGCATTTTAATCACTGACTTACTTTACAGGGTGAAAATAAATGTATCCAAAAACAAATTAATTTATTTCTTGAAATTAACATCCAGAAAATAGCCCAAATAAACCTCATTTGAAACAAATATCAAAAGTATATGAAAGCCTTTTAAAAATGTTTATACAATTGGAATCTTGCTCAAATAATTACATCATGCCAGAAAAAAACTAACCAATTAACTCCAGCAGCTGGTTTGAGTGTGGCTGGACTCCCAACAGCTAAGCTCTCCTCAAAGTTACACCATAATTTATGGTTTACGTTATTAGACAATTTATAATGAAGCCTAGCCTACTCTGCATTCTCCATTCTCACCTCAAAATGTATTATTCTCCAAATGACTGGACAGACACAGAGACCGAGGGCAGTACTCGAGGTATGGAGTGATTCACAAGTAGGTATTTAGGCTTGGATGTGATTTCTCCATCCCATCTCTTTGCCATCAAAGTAATCCTACAAATGTTGCAGTGTAGCAACTTTTAAGAGTAATGATGCTGAGCACAGCAGCAGACATAGCAGATCTGCAAGCTCATGGCACGGCATGTAGCGATGCTCCTCTCCCCTGTTGGCTTCTTCACACAGGCAGGGTGCATCCCTGTGTGAGTGAGCGCAGCTGAGAATGTGTTACGGCTTTCGGGGTTGCCTATACGTGCGCGTGTAACCCCCATTTAGGTGCATTTAAGTTCAGCAGAAGAGGAACAGAACAGGGAGCAGGTGCCTGGGCGCCAAAAACGTTTTTATTTAATTTTATTTAATGTATTTTTATTATATTTGTAGGCTATTGGTGGGCGCCCTTGCTCCCTCAAGGCGCCCTAGGCAGTCGCCTACTCTGCCTATTGGGCGGGCCACCCCTGTCTCACAGCATATCATATCACACAACGCCGGCGTTGTGTGCTTGTAGATCTGCTGTTTTCACTAGTTTAGTACATTTTATAGATGATAAATACAAAACGAACGGTTTTGGACATACAAGGTTTCCACCCGACAACTAGAGAACTGATAGCAATAAAGTTACTCTGCTTGTTGGTGATCCGGCCTGGGTCTGTACCGGATGCGGAGACGTTTCTTGCGTGCATGTGAATGTTACATAACCGGATACAGTAGGCGGGCTTTAGAACGGAACAGACTGCAGCGATCACACAGACACCCACGCCCTCCTTCAAGCTGCAAGCACTCCAAGCAGTTGTTGCGCGGCGCGCCTCAAACACGAGCACATGCGCGATTGCGCGTGCACGCCATAGGGAGGACGCACGCTGCTGCTGCTGCTGCAGAACAACAACAACAACAGTATAGTTTAGGTTAGGATGTAAACCACAACAGTAAACTTACTGACAATGACGATCGCCGTGTTTGAGTTTCTTCCTGTTGGATTCCACTCGGTCGCGACGTGTTGTAGATCTGCTATTTTCACTACTTTTCTTTTGTTACACCGCTGGTAGTTTGGACGCAACCTTCTTGTGAGAACTGGAATATAATACTCCTCATCAGCCTCCATGGTCACGCTTGGATGCAAGGCGTTGAGTGCTTGCATATCTGCTATTTTCAGCAGTTTTGTTACATACCGATGGAAGTTATATGGACGCGACGCGTTGCTTTTCTTCAATGGTTGCCTGACTTGAGGAGTCCGCCGGGGGAGGGGGGATATTTTCTCCTCTCCACTCCCGTAGCAGGGCTTGAAGATCGGTTGGTGCTCGACTGGACCGGCCAACGGCGCTGCATCTTGTCCAGTAGGTGATTGTGTTGTTTGTAACCTCGCCTCACCAGGCTTTATATATGTGTGTTTGTAGTGGGCTGAGGATCTGTTCCAACTGGGTGTCGGACCAAATGATGGGCCCTGGGTACAAGGATTCACTGCGGGCCCCCCATGAATTTTCTTGGGTGATTTCAAAAATAGATATATACAAGCTCACAGCATGGCACCGAGTGTCGCGCTACAAGCTTGTAGATCTGCTATTTTTCAATAGCAAAAGTATAAAATAATGAAGCCCCTTCCACCTTGGGCCCTAGTAACTCAGACTCAGTCCCACTTTTCCCTTGTGAGTTGTGACGCTCCTGCTCTGATCTTGTTGTCTGACTGGGCCTGGGACATAATATTTTGTCGTGGAGACTTTGGGGGTTATGAAGGTGTGTGTTCTGTTGGCCCATGTGGCAGGTTATGGCTTTCCAAGTGAACATTTTACTGGATTTTGTTTGATTTGTGCATGGTCTCAGATCCAGCTGCTCCGTTTCGCTTCTGCGAGCCCTTGCACCAGGCATGTACACACATAGACATCAAAGGGGGCTTGAGCCCCTGCCCCTGAGGGCTGCATTCAATAGAATTGTCCACCAAAAGGCCCCTTTAGAAATGTCAGCCCCTGCCTCTCTAAATATTCTCTGCACATCCCTGCCCCACATCCCTCTACATGCGTGTGCCCAGTGTGTCGCTGATTTCACTCTGCGGGCTGCAGGCTGCCACTCTAAATGCATTCACTGTGGTTTATTGAGAGTTTTATTCATTTTTATTGAGATTTATACATTATTACACTCTTGTTTTCAAACACACTTACTTTGATGAGTGATATCTTTGGTTCCCTTTAAGTGAGAAACCCCAAACTTTGTCACGGGCTAATTAAGAGTCTAATTAAACATTACATTATATAAAAGCAAATTCTCGGGACTATCGGGCCTGGCGGGGAACGACATTTAAAATTTCTCGGGACTATCGGGGGAGGCGGGGAATGAGTTAAGACTGGGTCCACTGCCCTGCCCTTTATTCACAGCCTGAGTGGCAGAGATACCACCAGCTATCCCTTTTTCACTGGAAAGAAGGCATGGTTCAAGACCAGCATGGGTCTAGATCTCCCTGCACTTCAGGAGTTTGGTGAAAATTCCTCTTATTCCCTCTCAGAGGATGTTCAAGAATCAGGCTAGAGACCTCACAATAGCTGTATATGCATCAAAAGCTGACCATTCGGAGGACTTTGACCTGGCAAAGCTGAGAGTGTACAAGTTCCTAAATAACCGATCAACCCTGTTGAAGCTGCTGCCACCTACAGAAAATGCCTTTGGCCTGCACCTGAAAAGAGCTGCTCTAGCAGCCATAATACATAAAACTGCACACATCGCGAAGCCAGACATCCCTTGCTTCACTGAATATGGATGGTCTCTCAGTGATGGGAAGGCAGTCCCCTGTCCATCTACAGAGTCAGCCTGGCCTATATCAATGGACAAGGCAATATCATGTAGCTGTATCAAAGGCTGCCAGAAAAACTGTTCATGTGCGAAGAAGGGAATTGCATGCTACTTGGGGTGTCGTTGCCAAGGACTGGAGACAAGATGCAGCAGGATAGGTACACATGACAGTGATAGTGACTAGCAAGTATTTGCATTATAATGCAGCCTGTTTTAATCATGTGTTCATTATAATTTCCCTGAAGCTGAAGTTGTTGGAAAGCATGTGCATGTCTATGTGTGAAAGACCCAAAAAGGCAGTTGCATTCATTTCATTGAGATAATCCCTCTCTTTTTTTATTTATTTTTTTATTAAAAAATAATTTCTAAGATACATTGTTTTGGTCTCTGATTTTATCTGAAGTCATTGCTACAACTACATACAGTAGAATCGGACAGGAAATATAATATCTCGTTTACATTTTGACAACATGCAAACTCAAGAATAATACAGGTATAAGTCCCTTCTGTGCCATAAATCTTAGCAAATGGATTCATATTGCTTGTATTTGCAAAAGCAGTCAACAATCATGGTAGAAATTATGTTAAAGCTCTATTTTGGGAGTCCACCATCTTGCAAATATGCACAATAAAGGTCCAGACACACCCAATAATAAAATTAGCTATTCCATTGGGTCTCCCATGGTCAGACACCATGAAATAGACACCAAGTTTGCGTTTCTAGCTCATCTGGTTCAGAAGCAAAACCTATTTTCTGGGTCCTTACATTATGGCGGCCAATCCGGCCATATTGTGGCGGCCATATTGGATTTCATGGAAACTTGCAATACAAAAAATGTTCATATGTATACCATTGATCAACCTGTGAAGTTTCGTGGAAATATCCCTCAGTTTAAAATTTTGCCCTATTCACGCCCCATTAAAACTAAAGGCGGCCATATTGGACTTTGTTGTACAAATTGACCGGGTTGTCCATATAGGTTGTGATCCTACTGGGTCATAGATAATATTTCTGGTGGACAACTTTGTATGTCGGGGCAAATGCAGCACACCTTCCTTTGCCCCCTGGGTATGGGGTAAACTGAGGAATACCAGTCACATCGCCAATAATCCAACTGCCAAATCAACTTGCTAGGACACCTCGCCAATGAGCAGGGTTGTTAACATTTGACTATCAGTCCAGGAGAAATGTATTTTTTAGGGGGTGCGTGGGACTCCCCAACAGGGGTCTGGTGGTCCAACAGGCCCCCCCCCCCCCCCCCCCCCCCCCAATTTCTTAAAGGAGTAGTTCACCCCCAAAATGTATTTTATTTTCTATTGATTACTCACTCCAGGGAGACTTGAGTTCAATAATATTTATTTATTTATTTTTGTCTCATTCCTGTCACAAAACAATAATGTGTCAATAAATAAATGTTCCCTAATTGATTCCGGATGGGGACCCAAATGCATTTGGATTCCCATCCGGAATCAATGGGGGTAAATTTACTATAATTACATTTTTGTCTTCAGAATGCGACAAATACAAATAAATATTATTGAACTCAAGTCTCTGTGGCGTGAGTAATACATTGGTGGTATAGCAGAAGATGAGAAGAACGAGTTTGACCCTTTGTTGGTTTTGACTCTGGGTTGAAAGTGACAAGCCTGCCCAATGAGCGTGGACAATTTGGCGAGTTGGATTGTTGCCGATGTGACCGGCTACCAAACTGAACTGAGACACCCCCTGTATCTAGGCAATGGAACACATTTGTGAATGCCCCCCTTGCCATGAAGGAAAGGACCTGATTGATAGTGCTGTGGAAAACATGCTTTTTTCACAAGAAATGTGAAATGTCAAAGTATTTATTGTCTCCACCAGCCGAAGGCAGGGGGAGAGTATGTTTTCGCCCCTGTCCGTCCGTGCGTGCGTCCGTCCGTGCGTCCTCCGAGTTTGTGTACAGCTAATCTCCGGCGCCGTTGGCCCGGTCGCTGCCAAAATGAGCACACACACTCCCTGGATGCCAATTCAGAACCTCTGCCCCAAACTTTTCAAATGGCCCTCATGGTGGCGCTATAACAGGCCGATTCGTCCTCCGAGTTTGTGTACAGCTAATCTCCGGCGCCGTTGGCCCGGTCGCTGCCAAAATGAGCACACACATTTTTCAAATGGCCCTCATGGTGGTGCTATAACAGGCCGGTTCGTGGTTTTACCTATAACTCCACCCATCAGTTTCAAACTTTGTAAGCACACTCCCTGGATGCCAATTCAGAACCTCTGCCCCACATTTCTCAAATGGCCCTGTTCTAGCGCCACCATGAGGCCGATGTTTGCAAAACACATTTCTGTACACTACTCCTACAGATTTTGTCCAAAAAAGCGCCACCATGAGGCCGATGTTTGCAAAACACATTTCTGTACACTACTCCTACAGATTTTGTCCAAAAATCACGCAAATCGGTAGACAGTGTCACTACGGTCATGTGATCGACATGGATCTGTCTGATTGTCCATATTCCATCATGATTGGCTGATATTGGCTTTCAAAGTTTGTAAGATTGGCCCATTTTGGACAAAATGCCTCAAATCACAAATGCAGAGTGCAATTAACATTCAAATTTTTTAAATCGGCCTCATGGTGGCGCCATGAAAGGTCTAAGATTGGTGAAGAACACATGCCACCCTTTTTACATTTGCCTATTATAGCACCACCAGGATGCCTGGCCTGGTGGAGACATGTGCTTGGAATTTTTGCTGTCAACATAATCAGCTGTTGTGTCAAAGCAAATTGATTCAGGGAGATTTTTTTTTTATCATACATGTTGATGAACTACTAGTAAGACGCCTCAGGGCGACCGATTCTTGGCCATCTGGCCAGTGATGTATATCGGACCAGTTACTCATATCAGTAAGGGGAACATAAGAAAATCTGCAAAGTAAATCGTTACCAAGAAATTTCTTCGCCAAAGTGTTAAAGGTGTGTAATAATAATTATGTACTAACAGGTTGAAATTCAACCCCCGGGGGAAAAAAAAATATTTGTGTCCCATTAAAGGACCACCTCACCTCTGGGACAACCAGATCTTATTTTATTGTTGTTTGGGACACGATCAACACAATCCTTTTTTGTGTTCAATTTGTTTTTTTTTTAAGATATTTTTGTATTTCAGCATGCGACAAAGCATCATAATGCATTTTGCATGATGCATTAGATGAATCAATATCATGCAACAACTGGTCATATGACCAGTCGTTGCATGCTGAAATATTAAATATCTAACAACACAGATTGAACAAAAAAAAAATCACACCCAATGTGAAGTGAGCGGTGGTCGTGTTTGCATATAGTCTTCAGACTAGGATTTGAGTCTATAATGTACAGGCTATGCTACACACACGTTTTGTGATGGCAGAACGCTGAGGAAAAAGGCTACAGACATACGACATATGACATCACTAGACAAACATGATGCTAGGTACACACAATTTAGTATGGCAAAACGCTGAGGAAAAAGGCTACAGACACACGCACAGCCACACATAGGAGCGGTTTACCACCACTCAAAAATAACTCAGGATTGTATTGATCGTGTCCCAAACAAAAATAAAATAAGATATGGTTGTCCCAGAGGTGAGGTGGTCCTTTAACTTTACTATACAGGGAAAAAATACAAAAAATAAATATGCTTTAAATAGCATGTGAGGGGTCAAACTAGGGTACAAAACGGTGAAAAGTGATGATTCATCACTAAACCATCGTTTTGTGGGTCCGTTTTTACCACAGACCGGATGTCCTGATGTCCCCCTCCTCTACTTCTTCCTTTCCTCCTCCTCCTTCTTCATCCTCCACTTCTCTTCCCTCCTCTCCTTTCCCTCCTCTGACATCACTGGATTTCTAACTATTATGACATCACTGATGACATTTTCAATGACATCACTGGATGGGGTGGACAGACAGACAGACAGACAGACAGACAGACAGACAGACAGACAGACAGACAGACAGACAGACAGACAGACAGACATTTGCTCCTTTGCACCATATACATACAATATATTGTATGCCCATACATGGATCTTCATATATGGGTATAAAAGGGATTCTGGGTTGGGAATACCCATATATGGACTTTTACATAGGTGATGTCACCTGATATCACCTGTGATGTCACAGAGACAAGGGAACCAACCCATAGACTGTAAAAATGAGACAAGCTGTGACCTTTCTCATGGTAAACTGCAACCTTCGGTCGCAATAAGATCTATATTTTGTGAAGTTGGCACAGGCCATTTTCCCTTTACATTCTGCAAATGGCTTTATCTTGACACCACTTCCAGACGCGGACGCAGAAATCAGTGGCTGTCTCTCAACACTTGTGTCTCACTCTCCAGTGTTTAAAGTAATTATTCAATTGCTTCATTTCAGAGCAGCGTGCGGAGTCCAGACTGCAGGTGAAGATGAACACTCCAGACTCAGCCAGGGACATTTCTATTAAACAGCAGGAGCCTGAAGACATCTCTATTAAACAGGAGGAACCTGAAGACATCTCTATTAAACAGGAGGAGCCTGAAGACATCTCTATTAAACAGGAGGAACCTGAAGACATCTCTATTAAACAGGAGGAACCTGAAGACATCTCTATTAAACAGGCGGAACCTGAAGATCACCCACACCTCAGTACGTATTTTCACTATTATGATGATCTTGTCAATAAATATCATGACAATTCCCCAGGACTTTAATTGCCTTTAAGCCAAAATGTTTTACTGTGCCTCCATGCTATTTGCATTGTTTGAGTAATCAATATAATTATATCTATCAATCAATCAAGCCAGCAATTAAGAAATATATGCATACTTGTATCCATCATTAATACTAATAAGACGCCTCAGGGTGACATGCAACCTCGCTCTTAATTCTTGGCCATCTGGCCAGTGATGTGTATCGAACCAGTTACCCATATATGGAGACACCTGGTAGTGGTATCCATATATGGAGATCCATGCTGTGATATGATATGCTGTGAGACAGGGGTGGCCCGCCCAATAGGCAGAGTAGGCGACTGCCTAGGGCGCCTTGAGGGAGCAAGGGCGCCCACCAATAGCCTACAAATATAATAAAAATACATTAAATAAAATTAAATAAAAACGTTTTTGGCGCCCAGGCACCTGCTCCCTGTTCTGTTCCTCTTCTGCTGAACTTAAATGCACCTAAATGGGGGTTACACGCGCACGTATAGGCAACCCCGAAAGCCGTAACACATTCTCAGCTGCGCTCACTCACACAGGGATGCACCCTGCCTGTGTGAAGAAGCCAACAGGGGAGAGGAGCATCGCTACATGCCGTGCCATGAGCTTGCAGATCTGCTATGTCTGCTGCTGTGCTCAGCATCATTACTCTTAAAAGTTGCTACACTGCAACATTTGTAGGATTACTTTGATGGCAAAGAGATGGGATGGAGAAATCACGTCCAAGCCTAAATACCTACTTGTGAATCACTCCATACCTCGAGTACTGCCCTCGGTCTCTGTGTCTGTCCAGTCATTTGGAGAATAATACATTTTGAGGTGAGAATGGAGAATGCAGAGTAGGCTAGGCTTCATTATAAATTGTCTAATAACGTAAACCATAAATTATGGTGTAACTTTGAGGAGAGCTTAGCTGTTGGGAGTCCAGCCACACTCAAACCAGCTGCTGGAGTTAATTGGTTAGTTTTTTTCTGGCATGATGTAATTATTTGAGCAAGATTCCAATTGTATAAACATTTTTAAAAGGCTTTCATATACTTTTGATATTTGTTTCAAATGAGGTTTATTTGGGCTATTTTCTGGATGTTAATTTCAAGAAATAAATTAATTTGTTTTTGGATACATTTATTTTCACCCTGTAAAGTAAGTCAGTGATTAAAATGCACTTGAGTAAAAGTACAAAAGTATTGGTATCAAAATATACTTAAAGTATAAAAGTATTCAGGTATTTGATATTTGATACCATATCAAATATCCATTTTCAGTGGGTTCACATATAATAGCCATTTCACAGAAAATAGCTGATCTACAAGCTCACAATGTAGTGGAGTAAACGTACAATATTTTCCTCAATATTTCCTCAATATTTGTATATTCCTACAATATTGGAAATACTCAAGTAAAGTACAAGGCTAGTCTAGCGTTGCTAACCTTTTAGGCTATATTTCAATACATTATTTAATGCATAATGATAAGCCTTCCTAAACCAAGCCCTGTTTCCATGATTATATTAGCCTACTGTTTTTGTTTATTTTCTGTTAATGAACTATAGCTTATTCTACTGTTTTTAACCAAACACAGTGCTTGGTTTAATTTAAAAGACCCCCATTTTGATAGATATGAGTCTATGGGCCATTTAATATGATTTTCCTCTCTGGGAGTCCAATCTACAGTACATGCTCAAAAGCCAGTGTTTCCTTTAACTCGGTGTGAACAAATGCTCACATCATAGCGGAAACAGGTGTGTTTTTCTGTTTAGCTTGGTTTTAATTGTTGTTGCTCTTAAAGGGATCTAAGCAGGCTTTTATGAACACCCTGAAGAGTTTTTAGTCTGCTTGATTCAATATTTAGATATTTGATGTAAATGTTACCAGGCCCTCCATGCCCAGGGCCTCTCCCCACACACACCCATTGTAACTTCAAACTCCATTTTAACCATGATAGATTCATTAAAAACACCCATTTTATTTCTGGTGACTCATATTAACCTCCTAATACGTGAGCAGGCCGGGCTTTTTCAATAACATTTATTTTTAATAATTATTTTTTGTATTTAATTTTTTCCATTTTCCCAATTAATTATTAAAAATAAATGAAAAAAAAGTTATCAAAAAAAAAAAAAACACGGCCTACTCACGTATTAGGAGGGTAATATGAGTCACCAGAAAAACAGAATATGGGTGTTTTTAATGAATCTATCATGGTTAAAATGGAATTTGAAGTTACAATGGGTGTGTATGTGGAGAAAAGTCCATAAGGTGTTTCCCTGTTGAAAGTGGAATATCCCTTTAAGCACTTTGAGCTGCATTTATTGTATGAAAAGTGCTAGATACTGTAAAGAAATCTTATTTGTGTGGTGTGTTGGCGAAGGCACCGCACACCACGGCCAGGGTGCTCCAGGAAAAGTTGATGTGATGTCAGAGCGGCAAACCCATTCTGTTAAGAGTGGTTCCCCTGACATCACAGTGACATCAGAGCATTATGTCTATATCTGTAGATTATATTTTGATATGATAACCCTTTCTGAGACGGCTAAATTGGTGTTATCAGCTTCTAGAGTTGGTGTGACATTAACTTAACTATACAGAAAAAAAAGCAAAACATTAATCTGCTTTAAGTAGCATATGAGGGGTCAAACTAGGGGTTTTTCATGATTCTGAATCCATTGCAAGCATTTGTTTTTCTTTCACTTCTCACACTTTTGTGGGGGTCGTTTAGTTTCCAGAACCACATGTATTTATTTAATAGCTGTCTGCTCAGTCATAATATGTAATACATATTATATGCATGGAAAATGAAAAAAGAAAATGGTTTACATATTAGGAACTCAGTGTTCACTATTGTTATTTTTCTGCTCCTAGACATCCTGCACATGGTGTGTAAAGAGGATGATCCTCCTGAACAGGAGAGGAGCTCCAGTCTGCTCCAGGAGGAACCAGAGCCTCCACACATTAAAGTAGAACAGGAGGAGATACTTCAAACATCAGAGGAGCCTTCTGGGTCAACGTTCACTTCTCTAGTGGCTACTATGAAGCCTGCAGTGGTGGTCCTTCACAAACTCCCTCTGAACATGGTTCACCAGGCTCTCCATCCACCAGGGCACCTGCAGCTAGGCAGCAGTGAGGAGAAACCAGAGCCTCCACACATTAAAGAGGAACAGGAGGAACCAGAGCCTCCACACATTAAAGAGGAACAGGAGGAACCAGAGCCTCCACACATTAAAGAGGAAGACGAGGAGCGACTTCAAAGACCAGAGGAGCCTGGTGGATCAATGTTGACATTACTAGCCGTAAAAAGTGAAGTTGATGAAGTCATCTCTTCACACTGCTCTGAGGTTGAAGTTGAACTCAAATCTGACTCTGAAGTCACTGAAGACAGTGATGATTGGGGGGAGACGAGTGGAGGTGTCCACGCTGGAGGAAAACCTTTACAGTGTAAATTCTGCAACAAGAGTTTCAGCTTTTCATCTCAACTAAAGACACATCAGAGTGTCCACACTGGAGAAAAACCTTACCACTGTGAACGTTGTGACAAAAGTTTCAGTCAGGCAGGTGCCCTGAAAAGGCACCATCTTATCCACACTGGAGAAAAACCTCTCCAGTGTAAACATTGTGACAAGCGTTTCAGTCGGTCAGGTGACCTGAAGGCACACCAGCGTATCCACACTGGAGAAAAACCTTTCAACTGTAAACATTGTGACAAGAGTTTCAGTTGGTTAGGTAACCTGAAGGATCACCAGCGTGTCCACACTGGAGAAAAACCTTTCAACTGTAAACATTGTGACAAGAGTTTCAGTCGGTCAGTTGACCTGAAGGAACACCAGCGTATCCACACTGGAGAAAAACCTTTCCACTGTAAACATTGTGACAAGAGTTTCAGTCGGTCAAGCACCCTGAAGGAACACCAGCGTATCCATACTGGAGAAAAACCTTTCCACTGTAAACATTGTGACAAGAGTTTCAGTCGGTCAAGCACCCTGAAGGAACACCAGCGTGTCCACTGGGGAAAAACCTTTACAGTGTAAACACTGTGACAAGAGTTTTGTTGCGTCATCTCAACTGAAAATACACTAGCGCATCCACACTGGAGAAAAACCTTTCCAGTGTAAGAATTGTGACCATAGCTTCATTGCCTCATCTCACCTGAAGACACACCAGCCTATCCACACTGGAGAAAAAACGTTCAAATGTAAACACTGTGACAAGAGTTTTGGTCGGTCAAGTACCCTGAAGACAGACCAACATATCCACACAGGAGAAACACCTTTCCATTGTGAACACTGTGACAAGAGTTTTAGATGGTTAGCTTCCCTGAAGAAACACCAACTCGTCCACACTGGAGAAAACCCTACAAACTCACAATGTTAACAGTGTGACTAGACTCTTCCCTGCTACGAGCGCTCTGAACTTCTGAAGCGGGGAGAGGTGGGAGGCAGATTCTCTCTTTCTTAACCGGGAGAAATGCAGATTGCACAGCGTTTCTGAAACTATTCATTTGAGCAATATACATCCTCCTTCAAATCACATACATATATCACCAACATTGCTAAGAGGTTGTTTGTTTATCCTTATTTATTGAAATGATCAAAATGGTTCTGTGTCCCCGCTGATCGTGGAGAAATACACACATTGTATCTCCAGCCAGCGCCAGTACGTCCCTCCGCTGGCTGTGTAACCATTTTCTCAGAGAACACGGATCGGCTTTGTTATGGGGAAAGGATTGAAATTAGCATAACCAAAACAATGACAATGTTGAGGCAAGGTCTTAAAATTCCTTAAATTGTCACTTTAGAAATGTGCAGATACCCTCTACACTTAAACTTTATGTTGGTTTGTTTTATGTTTATTGAGAAAAAAACATTGACATGTTAAGCTAATCATCTCGGGACCCAGCGGAATAATTTGGGGACCCCACTGGGGGTCCAGACCCCCAGGTTGAGAAGCCCTGCTTTAAGGGAGTCAGGAGGGGCGGCAGACACAGGCCGATTTTCAGTACCCAAACTTGGGAAACACAGACATGCATCCTAGGGTGTTCAGACTTGCAAGTTCTCCTCGGGATTAGGGACTTCCAAGGACTATAAGTTACAAGTTTTTGAGGACGGAAGTACAGACAAGTCTGGGTATTGAAAATCGTCCATATTGTCTGGCTCACCACTTTTGTTTCTGGCCAGCCATCTGTTTTATTTTGTTAGTTAGGACTTATAGTCCGGTTGTTGTTTTGTTTTCACTCTTGTTCCCATTCTATCGGTGCAAATACAAAGCATGTATTTTGATTGTGAAATAAATGTCAATGTACTTCAGACGTGTCTCAATGAGTGCAGTTTTCAGGGCCTGTGTGAAGAGACCTGAGAGAAGAGATGTGTTGGTAACTTAAGGTTGATGTTGGGTATATACAGTGTATAGATCAATAGAGGGATATTTTCTGTCTGTTGGGATGGGACTCGAGTACCAGAATAGTTAGGGAATTAAAAGTGTTAACTCAGAGAATCAACATAGTACTGAACTGATCAATATACCGTTTATCAGTTCCCACACGTTTTCCTGACAGTTGCTCATTGCAAAACAATGGTGTCATGTATCTACATCAGGGGTCTTCAACATTTTCAGACCAAGGACTCTTTAGCAGGGATGTAGTGGGGGGGGGGGGGGGGGGGGACGCGGGGGTACGGAGTGCCCACACTTCTCTCAAGTCAAGTCAGTTGATATTATATTTTCAGGTTCTGACCCAGCAATTGGCTGAAATAGGCTCACCAGCCGTGCTGAAATGAGCATGACTAACAGCAGATGGTAATATAAGATTTGAAAATGGATTAATTAATTGGAAATATCAGTTGTGGAGCTATTTTGCATGGGAAGTTTGGCTGATGATCCGGTCATCAAATTATTGGTTGAGAACCACTGGTCTAAGCCAGCAAAAACGTTATGTGCACGCGCACGGAGGCATGTGCGTGCACGCGCGTGGGGAGTGCCCACACTTCCAAATTTAGCACTACAACACTGCTCTTTAGTTGAGAGAGCGATGAAGCAGGGACCCCCACAACCTTTTCATAGATTCCATATAGTTTCATCGTTAGACAGCGCAATCATCAGTGTATTTTAGATTCATGTCGATTTAGTTTTCAGATGTAACCACTTGAACTGTCGGTACTTAATAAACGTCACCTCACAGCGTGAGGCGTTGTGAGCTTGTAGATCTGCTATTTTCATCTATCTAACCAGCATTACCCTAGCTGTCAAACATTTTTCTAGGGATGTTGAATTTCAATCTTTGTTAGATATGTTACTAGACACCTTTACAAACACATTGGTGAAGAAATTGTTTGGTAAGGAATTTATTCCCAGATTTGACAGGTATTCTGCTAATTTTCCCTGAGTATTAAGCCCATTTTCCACAGACATGACCCAAGTTACCATACCACTCCACACCACCCACTTGTGGCAGGTTTTCCACTACAAGGACCTGGGTAGAGTGGTGTGAAACGCCACGAACACTATGAACACTTCATAATGACTGATCGCTCACTGACTTCATTTAGACCACCAGGATATAGTTGTAATACAAGATAATAGAATCTATTGTGTTATGATCACTGTTATCATCTATTATAGTGCATTATAATTATCATAGTAATATAATTTATAGGGTATTATAATCACAGTTATAATCCATTATAGTGCATTATAATTAGTATAGTTGTAATACTTTTCTATATAGTATTATAATCACAGTTAAAAGGGTCAATTTGTTTCTTACCGATATGGGTACTTTTGTGTAATGGAAAGTGTAGATATTTGTATGTGGTGCGGTGTAGGGTCGTGTAGTGTGGTGCTAAAGCTGCAGTCGAAAATGGGCTAAATAGGATTTAAACCCAAGACAGCACATTGCACAATGGCCTGTTTAAATTGGGTCCTCCTTTAAGGCCCATTCCCACCGGCAGCGATAACTATGACGATAACGATTTAAAAAAGTGGGTTTTCAATTGAAGTGGATCGGCAGCATCCACCCAACACCGATAATGACAACGATAGCCGACAACTATATCGTTAGGATCAACAACGATGTGGTTACAGTGATATGGAACTGAGTCTCTGACAAACGGCGATGTGCTCTGTGCGAGCGGCTGTTAATTGGCGCCTCTTCACATTGATGTCCGATAACTTTATCGGACATCAATGTGAAGGCATAATTATCGCTGCGATATTTTATGGCTATCTTCATCGTTATCGCTGCCGGTGGGAATGGGCCTTAAAGGGATATTACACTTTCAAAACCTTTTTTTCGTCTAATCAGGCTTGTATGAACACCCTGAACAGTTTTTAATTTGCTTCATTCAGTATTTAGATATTTGATGTAAATGTTACCACCTCCAACATGCCCAGGCCCTCTCCACATACACACCCATTGTAACTTCAAACTCCATTTTAACCATGATAGATTCATTAAAAACACCCATTATTTTTTCTGGTGACTCACAATACCCTCCTAATACGTGAGCAGACCGTGTTTTTTCAATAACTTTTTTCATTTATTTTCAATAAAATATTATTGTATTTAATGTTTTCCATTTTCCCAAAGAATTATTAAAAATAAAAGAAAAAGGTTATTGAAAAAACACGGTCTGCTCACGTATTAGGAGGGTATTATGAGTCACCAGAAAAAATAATGGGTGTTTTTAATGAATCTATCATGGTTAAAATGGAGTTTGAAGTTACAATGGGTGTGTATGTGGAGAGGGCCTGGGCGTGTTGGAGGTGGTAACATTTACATCAAATATCTAAATACTGAATGAAGCAAATTAAAAACTGTTCAGGGTGTTCATACAAGCCTGATTAGACGAAAAAAAAAGTTTTGAAAGTGTAATATCCCTTTAACTCCTTTTGTAGGGAAGACCGGGGATGGTTGTCACAAGGGTTGGTTGTCACAATTTTTGATTGAAGACTTTATTAGAAGTTGCATAGGAAAAGGTACAGTTTCATGACGGTACAGTTCACTGGTACAAGGTCTACTAAAAGGTGACCCATGCTTATTATTACAGCCAAACTAGAGGGAGCTGTTTCACCATGTTGATATCAGCCATGTAACATAACATCAGTATCATTTGTATATGGAAGATCATTTGTTTTTTGGGAGGGTCAGAGTATTTTTTTTGTTGTTGTTGTTTTTGTTATAAAAATCTGTAGGATATTAAACATTTAAAAACAATGTTCCGACTATATCTACTGCATAGTACTGTGTTCTATGGTTTCAATGGTTCCCTGTGGAAATAAGCTTAGTCTTTTCTAGGATCTCCTTTTAGTAGACCCTGTACCAGTGAACTGTACCGTCATGAAACTGCAACTTTTCCTATGCAAACTTCTAATAAAGTCTTCAATCAATCAAACAAGTAGACGGTGTTGTCTAGATGTCACCGCTGGAGGGAAGTAGAGCAATGCACTGTAGGCCTACAGCTATTGAGTGACCCCATACTCTGGAGCGATGGTCGCGTGTGATTGGCTGGCAGTTGTCAGGACGACAACAAGAAATAGGCGGTCTTGCCTTGCCGTGAAGGTAGGCACGGCACGGTAACGGAAGGCTGTTTGTTTTGTGGGCTAATGCTGAGCTAGCTAGCTTCAGGTACAGTGTAATGTCCGTCCGTCCATTACAATTGAACAGACGTTTATTCTTGTAAGTTTAACTGAACCCAGTTGGACGTTTTAAGGGACATTCTGCCCTAAATCTGCCGTTGTCAAGCTGAAGACACAAAGAGGACAACGCAGATGGAGCTTTGAGCAACCAGGGCTTCACTCAAACTTCCTCTGAACGTTGGATGCGATTGAGAACAACAGCCTAGAGCCTACAGACTGGTGAGTGAATACCACGTTAACCTGATGCTAAACCTGAACCTGTGGTGGTGGTGGGAGTAGGCCTACTGAGAGACGTGCCGGAACAATAAGGTAACGTAGGGGAGAGTGGGGTAAACTGAGGAATACCAGTCACTTCGCCAAACATCCAACTCGACAAATCAACTTGCTAGGACGCCTCGCCAATGAGCAGGGTTGTCAAAATTGGACTGTCTGTCCAGGAGAATCCGGGAGATGTATTTTTAGGGGGTGTGTGGAACTCCCCAACAGGGGTCTGGTGGTCCTCCCCCCAAAACCTCGCAGATATATTTCCCTGTGTTTTGTTGCATTATGTGCATGTTTGGTACTTTTATCAGGCTTGCTTTACTAGCATGGGTACAATTTCAGCCTTAAAATGCCAAATGTAGGTGTACAAATGTGATGACAGATGCAAAGTAGCCACAAATTGCAACACTCGATTTTTTTTATAATCGGATGAATCTAGGGTTGCAATAGGCTACCTCCCATAGGCAGCCAACGCATCAAACCGCTATTTTGCTATCTGATTGTATTAAACGACGCCAAACTCACCAATATTGCGGCTCTATTGAAAGCTTGGTATTTACTCTTGCTATCTGAAAAGTGTTTGTTTCTGAAAAATCCACAGTATAATTGTTATGATTTATTTTCTGTCAAGAAATCCGAGCAGACATGGTTTATTTTCAAAGTGTTGAACTTCGGAAAGCGCTTGTCTTCTATAACGCCATGTCCCGCTGCATTATGTGACATTTAGAACCAGGTGGTCACGGGACCGTTGAGGAATTTTCCACGAGCGCTTCCAAACTCCAGGAAAAAATGATCACCTGAATCAAATTTCTTGGATAGAGTAACTCATAACATGTCTACTGTGGATTTCTCTGAAACAAACACTTTACAGATAGATAGAGTAAATTCCAAGCTTTCCATAGAGCCACAATATTGGTGAGTTTGAAGTCGTTTAATACAATCAGAGAGCAAAAAAAAAGAAACGTTTTGATGCATTGGCTGCCTATGGGAGGTATTGCAACCCTAGATTCATCCGATTATAAAAAAAATCTAGTGTTGCAATTTGCGGCTAGAAGCAAAGTAAGACATCCTTAATAATGACTTCTCATCTGGGGGTCCTCCCCCAGAAAATATTTAACATAGTAGATGTAATTGCCAATCATCCTGGCAAATCCAGGAGCATTGAAAAGCATGCCCAATGAGCGTGGACAATTTGGCGAGTTGGATTTTTGCCGAAGTGACCGGTTACCAAACTGAGACACCCCCTGTATCTAGGCAATGGAACACATTTGTGAATGTCCCCCTTGCCATGAAGGAGAGGACCTGATTGTCAGTGCTGTGGAAAACATGCTTTTTTCACAAGAAATGTGAAATGTCAAAGTATTTTTATTTTCTTTTGCTGTCAACATAATCAGCTGTTGTGTCAAAGCAAATTGATTCAGGGAGAACATTATTTCTTTTTTATTATCATACATGTTGATGAACTACGAGTAAGACGCCTCAGGGCGACCAATTCTTGGCCATCTGGCCAGTGATGTATTTTACGGACCATCCATCCATCCATCCATCTTCAACCGCTTATCCGGAATCGGGTCGCGGGGGTAACGGTTCCAACTGAGACTTCCAGATTTCCTTATCCTGAGCAACTTCCTCCACTCCCTCTGGGAGTATACCGAGGCGTTCCCAGGCCAGTTTGGAGATATTTGGTCTTTTCCACTGCCTACTTGTTTGTACTCCCATCCTCCCGAACTTACAAACGTCATCAGTCTGTGCCCAAGTACCATTCCAATCCTCAAGTCTGCATCTGAGTAAGTAGAGACCAAATACCAGGATGTAGACTTGATTTGCCCCGATCCTCCCACTTTACCAAGTCTGCTCTGGACTAGACTTGCGCCGACTTTCCACAGCAAATTACACACAATGCCTTTCACCATTTCTTCTTCTCTTGCTTCTCCGACAATAAACTGTTCAACATCACCATCTACACTACAGTACATGTGCAAATGTCCACATCTTTTTTTTTTACTGTTGGCTTTATACAGTATATTAATGCTTAAAATATACAAGTCTGCAGTATTTAATTTGATTCATCAATCAATTTACAATTAAAGGCAATAAAGGCTACACTTTAATGAACTAATGAATAGGCAAGGCTGTTTCAGTATTTCATATTTCATTTTATTGTCATGCACATTAAGCCCTGAAAAGTCATTTATCGAAGAGTAGCTTATATGTTATACCGGTATCTGACTTTATTTTAAGTCATTATTACATTTTTGGCCACTTGCAGTAAGATTTCCGTGAGAATGGCATAATACGATAATCACCCAGGGCTGTACACACAGTGGGCTATATTATATTTATAATTAATAATAGGTTATTCATATGCACATTTCTATACGCTTTTTAAAAACATACTGTATAACAGAGTAGATGCTAGATAGGATGGTTGACATTTGGAAAAAGGAATTAAAGAACAGAGCCAGTGTTGTGTTTTATTTAATTTTTTCTAATATATATGTTTATTTGTAAAGTGCACATTTTATCCTCTGTTGGAACAAAAGAACACTGTTAAGAATGCATCCAACTTGTAGATCTGCCAAGAATATAGGCCTATTCACAGAAACGCGCAGTGGAATGCCCTGAACTGAAGCAAGCTGAGACGGTGACGTCATTGAGTATGCTGCTATTCCAAAAGCAGAACTACCCTCCTCCCGTCCTCCCGGCCATAATCCTTCCACCTGGTCTTAGGTCTGCCACGGGGTCTCCTCCCAGTGGGACGTGCATCGAGGACCTTTATAGGAAGGTGCTCGGGGGGCATCCGTACTAGATGCCCGAACCACCTAAGCTGACTCCTTTCCAAGTGAAGGAGCAGCGGTTCGGACCAGTTACCCATATATGGAGACCTCTGCATGATAGTCAACATTGTTATGTCAAAACATGCCCATATGGGTATTACCAAATATATGCATTCCCAGGTATGTCCTTAATGTTGATGACATTGGGACAGGGATCTCCATAAATATGGGCATACAACGTATGTTAATTAGTAAAGCCAAGCAGAGCTGTGGCGAGTTAGGGCCTGGTTTTGATAACTGGGGATCTCCATATATGGGCATAAGGGGGGCATCATCTGGGAATGCCCATACTTTATATGGACATTTTATTTATTTTATCCTTTATTAATATGTATCCATATACATATATGGACTTAATATTAACGTTTTCGGGGAAGGTATAGGGTGTAAATCAGAGTACGGACGGACATACAGACATTTGCTCGTTTATAGTATGATAATATGTATCCATATGCATTCAATATATTTTATGCCCATACATGGAACTTCATATATGGGTATAAAAGGCATTCTGGGTGGGAATACCCATAAATGGACTTTTACACCTGTGATATCACCTGTGATGTCACAGAGACAAGGGAACCAACCCATGGCATAGACTGTAAAAATGAGACTAGCTGTGACATTTCTCATGGTAAACTGCAACCTTTGGTCGCAAATAGGATCTATATTTTGTGAAGTTGGCACAAGCCATTTTGCCTTTACATTCTGCAAATGGCTTTATTCTTGACAGCACTTCTGCGTCTCACTCTCGAGTGATTAAAGTAATTATCGTATTGGCCCGAATATAATACGATATTTTATTCTAATAAACATATCCTCAAAATAGAGAGTCGTACTATAATGGGGCGTTAGACTTTTCACCGGGGAGATACGTTATGTATGCCGCGTCCAAATTTCGCTGCGCAGTTTGTAGACAGTGTACGGTAAATCACCGTAACAGCTTGCTTGGGCGATTTACCGTACACTGTCTACAAACTGCGCAGCGAAATTTGGACGCGGCTCATGACATTTCACGTTCCGTTTGGCAAGTCGTATGACTTTGGCATTAAACTTACCGAGGCGCGTGCGTTGTCCTCGCGAACATCGGCGTGGATGGCGGCCGCACATGAGATCTTTAGCGTGGAAGTTTAATCCAAACAGTAAATGAAGCCCAATGCAGGTCTATGTGAAACTGGCGAATATAAGCTGGCGAATATAAGGTAATTTCTTCAGAATAAGAGTACCCCTCAGCCAATTGAAAATATTTGAAAAACGATAAATTCTCCCAATATATGCACATTCCAAATATAGATTAAGCATTACACGAACATACACAATGTTAATTATGTTTCTGGGTAAAAAAAAAAAGTTTTAATAACATAAAACAATTATAAATGGATAAATGCTGTTCACTGGAGTGCATGGCCTTTACAAATTGGACTCTGGACAGTAGACGGCTCTTTGCGTCAGCACTTTGAACACACGCACGCGTTCGGGGAGACCTCTATCACACCACACTCTCCGCTAAGCGGGAGAGGTGTAAAATCTATTTCTGTTGGCTTTCCTGTGCAGCCACCTCCTCAAAAGAGTGACATTTTCAAACTCTAGTTGGCGCTGGAGAGCAGACGGCTCGCTGCGTCGGCACTTTGAACACACGCACGCGTTCGGGGAGACCTCCTCTACCACACCACACTCTCCGCTAAGCGGGAGAGGTGTAAAATAAAAATTTGATGGCCTTCCAGTGTGGCTAGACATAGAAAAAGTACCATTTTCAGACATTTTCAAACTCTAGTTGGCGCTGGAGAGCAGACGGCTCGCTGCGTCGGCACTTTGAACACACGCACGTGTTCGGGGAGACCTCCTCTACCACACCACACTCTCCGCTAAGCGGGAGAGGTGTAAAATCTATTTCTGTTGGCTTTCCAGTGCAGCCACCCGCTCAAAAAAGTGACATTTTCATACATTTTCAAACTCTAGTTGGCGCTGGAGAGCAGACGGCTCGCTGCGTCGGCACTTTGAACACACGCACGCGTTCGGGGAGACCTCCTCTACCACACCACACTCTCCGCTAAGCGGGAGAGGTGTAAAATAAAAATTTGATGTTCTTCCAGTGTGGCTAGACATAGAAAAAGTACAATTTTCAGACATTTTCAAACTCTAGTTGGCGCTGGAGAGCAGACGGCTCGCTGCGTCGGCACTTTGAACACACGCACGCGTTCGGGGAGACCTCCTCTACCACACCACACTCTCCGCTAAGCGGGAGAGGTGTAAAATAAAATTTTGATGGCCTTCCAGTGTGGCTAGACATAGAAAAAGTACCATTTTCAGACATTTTCAAACTCTAGTTGGCGCTGGAGAGCAGACGGCTCGCTGCGTCGGCACTTTGAACACACGCACGCGTTCGGGGAGACCTCCTCTACCACACCACACTCTCCGCTAAGCGGGAGAGGTGTAAAATAAAAATTTGATGTTCTTCCAGTGTGGCTAGACATAGAAAAAGTACAATTTTCAGACATTTTCAAACTCTAGTTGGCGCTGGAGAGCAGACGGCTCGCTGCGTCGGCACTTTGAACACACGCACGTGTTCGGGGAGACCTCCTCTACCACACCACACTCTCCGCTAAGCGGGAGAGGTGTAAAATCTATTTCTGTTGGCTTTCCAGTGCAGCCACCCGCTCAAAAAAGTGACATTTTCATACATTTTCAAACTCTAGTTGGCGCTGGAGAGCAGACGGCTCGCTGCGTCGGCACTTTGAACACACGCACGCGTTCGGGGAGACCTCCTCTACCACACCACACTCTCCGCTAAGCGGGAGAGGTGTAAAATAAAAATTTGATGTTCTTCCAGTGTGGCTAGACATAGAAAAAGTACAATTTTCAGACATTTTCAAACTCTAGTTGGCGCTGGAGAGCAGACGGCTCGCTGCGTCGGCACTTTGAACACACGCACGCGTTCGGGGAGACCTCCTCTACCACACCACACTCTCCGCTAAGCGGGAGAGGTGTAAAATAAAAATTTGATGTTCTTCCAGTGTGGCTAGACATAGAAAAAGTACAATTTTCAGACATTTTCAAACTCTAGTTGGCGCTGGAGAGCAGACGGCTCGCTGCGTCGCCACTTTGAACACACGCACGCGTTCGGGGAGACCTCCTCTACCACACCACACTCTCCGCTAAGCGGGAGAGGTGTAAAATAAAAATTTGATGGCCTTCCAGTGTGGCTAGACATAGAAAAAGTACCATTTTCAGACATTTTCAAACTCTAGTTGGCGCTGGAGAGCAGACGGCTCGCTGCGTCGGCACTTTGAACACACGCACGTGTTCGGGGAGACCTCCTCTACCACACCACACTCTCCGCTAAGCGGTAGAGGTGTAAAATCTATTTCTGTTGGCTTTCCAGTGCAGCCACCCGCTCAAAAAAGTGACATTTTCATATATTTTCAAACTCTAGTTGGCGCTGGAGAGCAGACAGCTCGCTGCGTCGGCACTTTGAACACACGCACGCATTCGGGGAGACCTCCTCTACCACACCACACTCTCCGCTAAGCGGGAAAGGTGTAAAATAAAAAAATTATGTTCTTCCAGTGTGGCTAGACATAGAAAAAGTACAATTTTCAGACATTTTCAAACTCTAGTTGGCGCTGGAGAGCAGACGGCTCGCTGCGTCGGCACTTTGAACACACGCACGCGTTCGGGGAGACCTCCTCTACCACACCACACTTTCCGCTAAGCGGGAGAGGTGTAAAATCTATTTCTTTTGGCTTTCCAGTGCAGCCACCCGCTCAAAAAAGTGACATTTTCAGACATTTTCAAATTCCACTTTGACTGTAACTTCAGTTCAAAACAACCTTGGAAAATTTCAAATGTGTATGAATGTGGGAAATGTGTTGTGTGTGATCTATCTAAGAGCCAGCGTGTGCACGGTTTTGCTCGGGAATATTGACACTTCATATTCAATCAGTACGGTACACTTGAACAGAGTTAAATCATATGTGGCTAATGTGAACTTGGGTGAAGTGGAGGATGATCCCACAAGCTATTGTACAGCCCATTTTATCATGATTTATGAAAACACTCTTTGACTCTTTGACGTCTGGCCGCAGTAGACGGCCCTCCACGCTTATTTTTACACCTCTCCAGCTTAGCAGAGAATAAAATAATACTGACAAGGTTTTGAAAGTTAAAAAGAAATACCCTTTAATTACTCATTGCAAATAAAACTGTACACTTTCACTGGAAAGGAAAACATTACCATTTGTCTAATTGTGGACTCAAAGGCTACTTTGGTAGTTTAGTAATCACAGTTTTGATCAATGTACTGTGAGTGTTATGTGCGCTATTAACAACAAACGTTATTCCAAGGTATATCATGCAAAACTGTTCTGGGAAGTGCAATTAAAAGGTGCAACATGCAATGCACCAAACATCACTCAAATTTAAAAAGGTACAAAATGCTTTGTACCAAAGTGCAAACGTCAAGCAAAAGTAGCACACACAAAACATAATTGCAAACATTATTCAAACGCAAATCATGCAAAACTGTTCTAGGAAGTGCAATTAAAAGGTGCAACAGGCAATGCACCAAACATCACTTTTTCTATGTCTAGCCACACTGGAAGGCCATCAAATTTTTATTTTACACCTCTCCCGCTTAGCGGAGAGTGTGGTGTGGTAGAGGAGGTCTCCCCGAACGCGTGCGTGTGTTCAAAGTGCCGACGCAGCGAGCCGTCTGCTCTCCAGCGCCAACTAGAGTTTGAAAATGTCTGAAAATGTCACTTTTTGGAGCGGGTGGCTGCACTGGAAAGCCATCAAATTTTTATTTTACACCTCTCCCGCTTAGCGGAGAGTGTGGTGTGGTAGAGGAGGTCTCCCCGAACGCGTGCGTGTCTTCAAAGTGCCGACGCAGCGAGCCGTCTGCTCTCCAGCGCCAACTAGAGTTTGAAAATGTCTGAAAATTGTACTTTTTGGAGCGGGTGGCTGCACTGGAAAGCCATCAAATTTTTATTTTACACCTCTCCCGCTTAGCGGAGAGTGTGGTGTGGTAGAGGAGGTCTCCCCGAACGCGTGCGTGTCTTCAAAGTGCCGACGCAGCGAGCCGTCTGCTCTCCAGCGCCAACTAGAGTTTGAAAATGTCTGAAAATTGTACTTTTTCTATGTCTAGCCACACTGGAAGAACATCAAATTTTTATTTTACACCTCTCCCGCTTAGCGGAGAGTGTGGTGTGGTAGAGGAGGTCTCCCCGAACGCGTGCGTGTCTTCAAAGTGCCGACGCAGCGAGCCGTCTGCTCTCCAGCGCCAACTAGAGTTTGAAAATGTCTGAAAATTGTACTTTTTGGAGCGGGTGGCTGCACTGGAAAGCCATCAAATTTTTATTTTACACCTCTCCCGCTTAGCGGAGAGTGTGGTGTGGTAGAGGAGGTCTCCCCGAACGCGTGCGTGTCTTCAAAGTGCCGACGCAGCGAGCCGTCTGCTCTCCAGCGCCAACTAGAGTTTGAAAATGTCTGAAAATTTCACTTTTTCTATGTCTAGCCACACTGGAAGGACATCAAATTTTTATTTTACACCTCTCCCGCTTAGCGGAGAGTGTGGTGTGGTAGAGGAGGTCTCCCCAAACGAGTGCGTGTGTTCAAAGTGCCGACGCAGCGAGCCGTCTGCTCTCCAGCGCCAACTAGAGTTTGAAAATGTCTGAAAGATTTTACTTTTTCTATGTCTAGCCACACTGGAAGGCCATCAAATTTTTTATTTTACACCTCTCCCGCTTAGCGGAGAGTGTGGTGTGGTAGAGGAGGTCTCCCCGAACGCGTGCGTGTGTTCAAAGTGCCGACGCAGCGAGCCGTCTGCTCTCCAGCGCCAACTAGAGTTTGAAAATGTCTGAAAATGTCACTTTTTTGAGCGGGTGGCTGCACTGGAAAGCCAAAAGAAATAGATTTTACACCTCTCCCGCTTAGCGGAGAGTGTGGTGTGGTAGAGGAGGTCTCCCCGAACGCGTGCGTGTGTTCAAAGTGCCGACGCAGCGAGCTGTCTGCTCTCCAGCGCCAACTAGAGTCTGAAAATGGGACTTTTTGTATATCTGGCACACTGGACGGCCAGCAAATATTTTTTTGACACCTCTCTGGCTTAGCGGAGAGTGTGGTGTGGAAGAGAAGGTCTCCCCGAACACATGCCTGTGTTCAAAGTGCCGACGCAAAGAGCCGCCTCCCGCCCAGCACCCACTAGAGTCCGAAAATTGCACTTTATTTGTAGATCTGCTATTTTAAGAAACCAGCATGTTGTTAAATAATAGACGCTTTTAATTCATTACTGGTATTGTATCTCACCTGCACAATCCACCATTATTATCTGGAGCATATTTTGTTGTTGTTTTATCACTTTATTTGCTTACATTAATTTTACATAGCAACCTGGCCTAGAGGCAGACATGCACAGATATTAACATGATATCCAGATAATCTAGTCTGGAATTCAAAATGAAATTGAGTAAAAGTATGAAAGTATTGGCATCAAAATATACTATACACTTTACTAAACTTAAATATACTTTATACCAAAAGTAAAAGTAAACAATAGCAGACCTACAAGCTCACAACATGTCACGATGCGACACATTGTGAGCTTGTAGATCTGCTATTTTCAAATAACCTAGGTTTTAAATAGGGCTAAGTTGTTAATGTGTGTATTGCAATAAAACAGCTGCAAAGTAACTAGTAACTCAAGTTTAAAAATAAATTGTAAAGTAAAAATACAAATACCTCAAAATTGCACTTAAGTAGGCCTACATACTTAAGTATGTAGGCCTACTTAGTTACTTTACACCACTGGCAGAAGGTGCTAATTGTGGCAATTATCACATTGTGGTCAGAAGTTGTATGGAAAATGGGCTAAGTACCCATTTACTGGGGATCAATAGCCAATTTAAATCGGTAAAAACTTGTTAGGGCACTTTGAAGTACACCAGTATAAGCAATTTAAAAATACACACATCGTAAATGTATCATTTTAAATAAATGTACGGTCTTTACAAATATTAATTACTGACATCTTATTTTGAAGGTCTTATATTCGCCAGCTCCTACACCGGAAGTCCTATATTCGCCAGTTTCACGTTGCCCCAATGCAGCTAATGCTGCCTGCCTAGTATCGTGTTTCCTGTTTACCGTCGCATCTGAATGACGAAACGAGCCGCTGAGCTTGATGGGAAATGTAGTGTTTTTTATTCCCCAGCAGTATGCTGTGTGGACTGTATTCTATTCTGATACACATTATGAGGAGCTGATTTTCAGTATGAATTGGTTAATGCAATACAATACAGCAGAATGTTATCTTTGTATGAGCTTTTCTATGATGATTTTCCAATAAAAACGTTTTTTCTTTATAAATAACCTAATATATTATATATAATATTTATATTTTTTTTCCAAAAATGATATTTGAAAAATAGGGGTCGTCTTATAATCGGAGTCGTACTATATTCGGGCTAATACGGTATTCAATTGCTTCATTTCAGAGCAGTGTGGAGTCCAGACTGCAGGTGAAGATGAACTCTCCAGACTCAGCCAGAGACATCTCTATTAAACAGGAGGAACCTGAAGACATTTCTATTAAACAGGAGGAACCTGAAGACATCTCTATTAAACAGGAGGAACCTGAAGACATCTCTATTAAACAGGAGGAACCTGAAGACATCTCTATTAAACAGGAGGAACCTGAAGACATCTCTATTAAACAGGAGGAGCCTGAAGACATTTCTATTAAACAGGAGGAACCTGAAGACATCTCTATTAAACAGGAGGAGCCTGAAGACATTTCTATTAAACAGGAGGAACCTGAAGACATCTCTATTAAACAGGAGGAAGCTGAAGATCACCCACACCTCAGTACGTATTTTCACTATTATGATGATCTTGTCAATAAATATCATGACAATTCCCCAGGACTTTAATTGCCTTTAAGCCAAAATGTTTTACTGTGCCTCCATGCTATTTGCATTGTTTGAGTAATCAATATAATTATATCTATCAATCAATCAAGCCAGCAATTAATTTAAGAAATCTATGCATACTGGTATCCATCACTAATACTAATAAGACGCCTCAGGGTGACATGCGACCTCGCTCTTAATTCTTGGCCATCTGGCCAGTGATGCGTATCGAACCAGTTACCCATATATGGAGACACCTGTTTGTGGTATCCATATATGGAGATCCATGCTGTGATATGATATGCTGTGAGACGGGCGGCCTGCCCAATAGGCATAGTAGGCGACTGCCTAGGGCAACTTGACTTGAGGGAGCAAGGGTGCCCACCAATAGCCTACAAATATAATAATAATCACACCCAATGTGAAGTGAGCGGTGGTCGTGCTTGCATAACATCTTCAGACTAGGATTTAAGTCTAGGATATACAGGCTATGCTACACACACACGTTTTGCTATGGCAAAATGCTGAGGAAAAAGGCTACAGACATACAACATAATTATGACATCACTAGACGCTACGCACACACATTTTACTATGGCAAAACGCTGAGGAAAAAGGCTACGGACACACGCACAGCCACGTATAGGAGCGGTTTGCACCGCTCAAAAATACATAAAATAAAATAAAAATGTTTTTGGGCGCCCACGCATCAAGGCGCCTCTCCCAATTGGACAATACACTTTGCACCCCGTTCTGTTCCTCATCCGCTGAACTTAAATGCACCTAAAAGGGGGATACACACACACGTATAGGCAACCCCGAAAAGCCGTAACACATTCTCAGCTGCGCTCACTCACACAGGGATGCACCCTGCCTGTGTGAAGAAGCCAACAGGGGAGAGGAGCATCGCTACGTGCTGTGAGCTTGCAGATCTGCTATGTCTGCTGCTGTGCTCAGCATCATTACTCTTAAAAGTTGCTACACTGCAGAGTTTGTAGGATTACTTTGATGGCAAAGCGATGGGATGGAGAAATCACTTC
Source organism: Nannobrachium achirus (assembly GCF_963921795.1). Classification (NCBI taxonomy): domain Eukaryota; kingdom Metazoa; phylum Chordata; class Actinopteri; order Myctophiformes; family Myctophidae; genus Nannobrachium; species Nannobrachium achirus. The sequence goes on from NC_137814.1 coordinate 65,148,967, forward strand.
CAAGCCTAAATACCTACTTGTGAATCACTCCATACTAGAGGATGACATTTTATTCCCGTTCCTGTGGGTCCCGCGGGATTCCCGTGGGACAGGAGTCAAATTTGTATTAATGCCAGGATCGGGACGGGACAGGATTGAAAATCAACAGGAGTGGGCAGGAGCGGGAATCATCCCAGACCAGTTCATCAAATCGCAGAAATAAATTGCACAGGAAAGTGAGGTCTTTGAACTGCGAACATTATACAATTATACATTATATAATAATAAACATGATATCAAATATAATATGGATCAAAATAGAAAAACATCTGCGCAATTTTATTTTTTTATTTTTTTTTGGGAGCGGGATGTGAACGGGAGGGATTTTGACCAGGAGCGGGATGGGACCAGGAGTCATTGTACAGGAGTGGGACAGGATGGGATTTTTTTCCCCACTCTGGCCCAGGATTGGGATGGGACAGGATTTTTTCTGCGGGAGTGGGACGGGACAGGAGTGAAAATTCATCAAAATGTCATCCTCTACTCCATACCTCGAGTACTGCCCTCGGTCTCTGTGTCTGTCCAGTCATTTGGAGAATAATCCATTTTGAGGTGAGAATGGAGAATGCAGAGTAGGCCAGGCTTCATCATAAATTGTCTCATAACGTAAACCATAAATTATGGTGTAACTTTGAGGAGAGCTGAGCTGTTGGGAGTCCAGCCACACTCAAACCAGCTGCTGGAGTTAATTGGTTCGTTTTTTTCTGGCATGGTGTAACTATTTGAGCAAGATTCCAATAGTATGAACATTTTTAAAAGGCTTTCACATACTTTTGATATTGTATTCAAGTGAGGTTTATTTGGGCTATTTTCTGGGTGTTCATTTCAAGAAATAAATTCATTAATTTTCGGATTCATTCATTTTCACCCTGTAAAGTAAAAGTCAGTGATTTAAATGCTTGAGTAAAACTACAAAAGTATTGGTATCAAAATATACTTAAAGTACAAAAGTAAAAGTATTCAGGTATTTGATATTTGATACCATATCAAATACCCATTTTCAGCGAGTTCACATATAATAGCCATTTCACAGAAAATGGCTGATCTACAAGCTCACAATGTAGGGGAATAAACGTACAATATCTTCCTCTGAGATGTAGTAGTAAATGAAGTAAAAGTATTGGAAATTGGAAATACTCAAGTAAAGTACAAGGCTAGTCTAGCCTTGCAAACTTTACATGTAGGCTATATTTCAATACATTATTTAATGCATAATGATAAGCCTTCCTAAACCAAGCCCTGTTTCCATGATTATATTAGCCTACTGTTTTTGTTTATTTTCTGTTAATGAACTATAGCTTATTCTACAGTTTAACCAAACACAGTGCTTCTCAATTGGTTTAATTTCAGAGACCCCCCTTTTGATAGAAATGAGTCTATGGGCCATTTAACCCATTTAGGCCTAGAATTATTGAATGCTTTTACCAGTGAAACATAGCAGATGAAATAGCAGATATAAGCTCACAGCGCAATGTAGATCTGCTATTTTCGACAAAAGTCGTGAAAATGTGTGCAAATCTTTGAATATAAGTATTTTCAAAACGAACGTTTGTAACTCAAATTTTGCTTCTGGGTGGTCCCTGGTAGGGCTGTCCTCGACTCAGGATTTATGAAGTCGATTCGAGTCGCGGGGGTTAATCCGACGCGTCGACGAATCGTTTTATAGTCTACTTTGTGTTAAAAAAAAAAAAGAAAAAAAGTGTTGCTTTAAACCACGTCAACATAATACAATAAATACATTAAGATGAATTGAATACACAGTGTTTTCGGTGATATCGGTGAGCGAGCACAAATGTTATCTGCATAGCCAGAGATGGGCGAAAATACATTGAAATGTATTTTGATACAAAATACAAATACTGGGTCAAAAAATGTATCAAAATACAAAATATAAATACAGGCTAGAGAAATGTATTTAAGATTCAAATACGTATTTTGTATTTTGAAAATACATAAATACTTTTTATAAAAATTGATGCAATGATTAGTAATTTTATAGATTGACTGCCAAGTATTACATTAATTGCCTGTCAGAATTTCGAAGAATAAAGTGCCTTCCAGACGATATGCGGTCACCGCCTCCTAGCAATTCATTTTCAATAGGAGGCGGGCGGCTATTTTGGCCGTGCGGAGAAGTTTTGGGGCTGTGAGGCGAGCGGGCGGCCGTGAAATCCCCGCGAGCGTGCTCGTTTGTGCATGCATATGCGGGCGGCGAGAGATGGATTGTGGTCATCTTTGTGAAATACCGCGCAGTGTTTACTCACTGAGCAAGTTTTTTTTGTTTGTGTCCATACTATGGTGTTTGTCTTGAGCAGGCAGCCTAAATGTTTACCACTGCGTGCCAGTGTGTGAGAGCTCAGGTCAGAAGTGCCTTCCACACGATACTGCTCTGCCAGCCTAATAATAATAACTAAAACTGCACTCTGTCGGGGTGCCAACTTGCGCCTTGTGCACAAGTAGGCCATGTATGTATGGCCTGCTTGTGTGCCAGCAGAGCGTGCCATGAGGTGCGCTCAACACTGGCATCACCACTGACATCACCAGGAACGCTGGTCCCTCATTGGTTTTTAATGATGACATTGCCAGAAATGCTGGTCCCTTATTGTGCTACGTGCTTAAACACACACAGCTACCTACCTACAAACCTACATACATACATACGCAGATGAACACAGTACTTGCGCGCAAGTAATTTGAAATTGTAATCATAATGCACTTTACTTTTGAAGCATATCAAAGTCAAGTGCTATGGCTATATCACACACACACACACACACACACACACCCCCCCCCCCCCCACACACACACACACACACACACACACACACACACACACAAACCACTAGCAAATTAGATTGAAAGAAAATGTGTCTTTCCCCCTACAGTTTAAACCTTTGTGAATGTTTAAAATGTGTCCATTTGAGAATAAAATTACATTAAAAAGTATTTTGTATTTCAAATACAGAAAATACTAGACCTGAAAGTATTTTGATACAAATTACATCCATTATTTTCCATCCCAGCCAAATACAAATTACAAAATACAAAAAAGTATTTCAAATACGTATTTCAAATACTGCCCATCTCTGTGCATAGCAGTGTACAACCATAGAGTACAAATAAAACATCTCCGCTGTTTCAACTCTGCCCCGTCTCTCGGCAGCGTGCAGTATAGATGAGACATTCGCGAACGATTCCACTCTCTTGAACGGCTCTTTTAAATGAACGATGGGATCCAGTCCGCAGTCGCGGGACACAGAGCACTGACAGAGTAATGAGTCAGTGTCGAGAACGGATTCATTTCAGAAACTGATCATAAACAGGTGGAGGCACAGCTCCCGCTAGAGCCAGCAGTGTGGACATGTCATGGACGCAACACAGCGAAACACAATCATTCATCATGGATTACAACACTGGAACAATTCAGAAGCACTTTAATTAGAAAATGTATCTTGTAGCCTACACTTGTGTACAGGGGCGTGCACAGACATTTTGAGGAGGGGGTGCTCAAGTGAAGAAAAAAAAGGGCACCTTGTGCGGCGCGTGGAACTGCCTAGTAGTTAGGGATGGACAGTATTGCATTGGTGATTCAATGTTTGGGGGGATGCGATTTGAATGATGTCACACGGACGGTGCTTACACCTACATTAACATGTTCAGACAATGGCTTATTGATATACATACACGCCCTGCTCTGACATATCTATTGATATGCATGAATCAATTAATTGAATAATCGATTAATCATTTATGAGATCAAAGTTAATTATCAAAAAACATATTATTTGTTCTTGGTATCCAGAGATACAACAAACTGACGAATGAAATGAAATATGAATTTTAACTTTTGGAAGAAAAAAAAGACTATATGGCATTACTTCTGCAAGTGGTAAATACACACACAGCTGTGCTGAGACTTTCTTCACAACATGAGATGAAATTAATGCAAGCAAGCAAGCAGCATGTATCTAAGAAAGACTCAGCACAGTTCAGGCAGACAACTCTTGGATTAATTTGGAATATATTTTATTGAGCATTCACTGAGCAATTGAGCATAATATATGAAGCATAGCATGAGCATGATATGAAGCATAGTTTGGCGTCAGGACTCTGTCTCTCTTCATTCCCTGTAAGTATAAACATTTTAGATATATTATATAGCAAATAGAATTATTTACCAAATAGAATTACAGGGAATGAATTAAGACCCCAAAGGGGGATCTAGAAACAGAACCTACAGGTGGATGCTGGGGAGGTGGTGGGATTGCAAAACATCAGCAGCAGTAGAGAGCAAGCAGGGCAGCAGCAGACAGCAGGGCAGCTGCACAGCCAGGAGAAAAGCCAGAATGAAGAGGTAGGCAGAGGGATTTAAATACCCGCCCTGATCAGGTGAAGAGATCATGTGACTGATGACCTGATCAGGGAAGCACGCCCCCTGAGTTGTCTGCATGAACTAGCTTCGCAAGCTTCGCCTCATTTCAGGCAGACAACTCTTGGATTAATTTGGAATATATTTTATTGAGCATTCACTGAGCAATTGAGCATAATATATGAAGCATAGCATGAGCATGATATGAAGCATAGTTTGGCGTCAGGACTCTGTCTCTCTTCATTCCCTGTAAGTATAAACATTTTAGATATATTATATAGCAAATAGAATTATTTACCAAATAGAATTACAGGGAATGAATTAAGACCCCAAAGGGGGATCTAGAAACAGAACCTACAGGTGGATGCTGGGGAGGTGGTGGGATTGCAAAACATCAGCAGCAGTAGAGAGCAAGCAGGGCAGCAGCAGACAGCAGGGCAGCTGCACAGCCAGGAGAAAAGCCAGAATGAAGAGGTAGGCAGAGGGATTTAAATACCCGCCCTGATCAGGTGAAGAGATCATGTGACTGATGACCTGATCAGGGAAGCACGCCCCCTGAGTTGTCTGCATGAACTAGCTTCGCAAGCTTCGCCTCATTTCAGGCAGACAACTCTTGGATTAATTTGGAATATATTTTATTGAGCATTCACTGAGCAATTGAGCATAATATATGAAGCATAGCATGAGCATGATATGAAGCATAGTTTGGCGTCAGGACTCTGTCTCTCTTCATTCCCTGTAAGTATAAACATTTTAGATATATTATATAGCAAATAGAATTATTTACCAAATAGAATTACAGGGAATGAATTAAGACCCCCAAAACTGCAAGACCCCCAAAACTGCAAGACCCTTCAAGAAAGCCTGAGAACAGAGTCTGACACCAAGCCAACCATCTGTGAGAATGGTGGAGCTCCATAAGACTAAGCTGATCACACAATTACCCCAACTACACTTGCATTAGCAATATGTGGTGCATTTAGCAGCCATACCCAATGTTGCATTAGCGATATGCAGCATTTAGCAACCATACCCAGCGTCCACCAAAAATAAAATTCCCCAGCAATCCACCAGATCTGCAAAGGTTACAGGAAGCAGAATTCTGTGGCAAGCAGCATAATAAGTTTCAGATTACAGGGCATGAGCGCTCATTAGCTTTTGAGCATGCAGAATTCAATTCTTATTAAAACAAATATATCTAACATAAGCTGCAGAAGACCACTGCCCCAGACATTTGAGAAGCAGCGGGAACTAGCAGTGCTGCAGTTGTAGCTGCACCAATGCAGAGGGAATGAGAAGTGTAGACCTCTGTATGTTTGTTAAGCTATACTAAAAGATACAGCTAGTATAAATAAGTCATCCTACAATTAATGAGTGGGTTTGATCACTCTACAGTAGATGGGGTGCAAGCGGTGCTGCTTAGTTAAACCCATCACTTTAGACAGGATGCAAGTGGTGCTGCTTAGTTAAACCCATCACTTTAGACAGGATGCGAGCTGTGCCGCTTAAGAGTAGCCATCACGATAGACCGGCCATAACCCTGCAATTTTTAAAGTCTATCATCTAAAGCTGCGAGACCCGTGCCAACCACCATTGATTTAGCCAACCATATCCTTGCTTGGATATAACACATTGCTTTTTGAGCCACAAGAATGTCCCATTTCCCTGGGTGAATGCACAACGTGCATAAGCTGCTGTGGACCAGCGGCCCATAACTTTCAGTTGGAGCCGGGACCAGTTGCATTCATAGCGAGATGTACAGCTGTGGAGCAGTCCATGTTGATGCAGAGGAGAAGCAGCATGTTGGGTAGCCAGCCTTTGAAGGTCAGATGCATCTTGCCTCACCAGAGGACGCCACGCAGATACCATGGAGGATAGAGAGAAGTATTAGTTTGAGAAAATGGTAGACTTAACCTTTTCCTAGTAATTAAGCAAGTAATCATCTTCAACCATACTATGCGTTTAATCTGACTCATTAGCAACCATATAAATAACACTCCTATATTTGAAATGATCATGAAGGAACTGACTTATCCAACTGACAACTGTAGTGTGATTGTATATGAATAAGAGACTTCATAAAGACACTGTGGCTGCACGTGACTGAGTGTTTGAGTCAATGCATGAGTGATTGGATACGCATGTCAAGCATTGAGCAGCCACCTTGGCTTAGAAGACCAACCAGAATGCATTTAAGCTACAGTATGATTAACGAATGACCTGCCTTTCATGGCTTCATGGCATGGACAGAGCTGCAATGGAGATGAAAACCAGCCGCAACCCCCGAGCCTAGGCCTTCCAGCATCCTTGATGAGCAGAAGGTCATCCCGTCACCGAAATGGGCAAAGCTCATGAAACAGAAAAAGCAGTATAAATTTGAGCAATGAATATGCCTTCAAATGATGTTGATACACTAAATCCAAGGTAAAATACAAGTTAGTTTCAGTGCAAGTAAGAATCCCAAGCCATAAACTGATATGCAATGACACAGCAGAGAATCTGATTAAACTTTAAATGCCCTCTAAATGGCACCCCTAGGGGGCAATACCCAATAGAGTTGAAGACATCGTACCCCATTGAAACTTCAAGCTACGATGATTAGAAAAAGCTAATATTATCTGCTCTCCAACCAATCTACTACCATTAACACAGAGTATGAGCAATGGCAGCCTCAAGTAGAGTGAAGGCAGGCAGCCTATGCAGTCACAACATCGTGTTAACACCCAGTGCATCTCAACTGTTACGAACATTCAGCAAGTACCGGCTGAGCATAGATACAAGAAGCAGTTTCTTCATTTCACACGACTACTTCAAATTTACCATGCTAGCATTGTAGCATAAGTCAATGACACATCCCTGTGAGTTACTAGCATTAGCCACTAACGCTAGCATTTTGCGGCAAGCACTTAACCATGCTAGCTTTTTCTACTCCTACATCAAAGACTACGTCAGAACTCTGCTGCACCTGGATGAGTATTTTTGCAGACAACGTTGGTGGGCTTCATTAAACTTGACAGGCTTCATTTAACTTGACTTTTATCAACTTTGGTAACTTTAATACAACATACTGGCTTGAAGCTTCACATGAAAGCTGCTCAATCTCAGCCTGCTCCATACACAGACTAGGCTGATTCTAACAGAAAATGTCATGATCAAAATAGGACTATCCTCCTCCAGAATAGTTAACTTCCACTTAATTCTCCCTGTGCACGCTCATGTGTTACCCTTGTATCCTGATAATCTTTAGACACATTTCCAGTTTGTTCATGTACATTGTACACACTAATCAAGCCTGGTGGTTACACTTACTGTATACTGCCTCAGCCTGCTACCATTGCCTGTCTATATTCCATGCCCATGATGATGGACCAGTTTTGTTTAATTATCTAAGCCGACATCAGCAAGGGGGAGAAGGCGACAGCCAGCCCCATGGCCTCCCCTAAGTAACAAGAAATATTGTGAAATACAATACCAATCATCTATGACGATGATACACAAAAGAAGAATCATCATTTGAAAGTAATCTCACCCACTTTACTCCAACCTGTGACAGTTGAGTATGGACTAAATAGGACTGAAGCCAGAGCACATGACAATCAATGGGACCAAGTAGCACGGTATCAAGTTCCTTGCACCAATGCATGGATATGTGTTAACATAATTAATACATTCCTATAATCTTAATAAATCTTCCTATAATCTTGCAATACTCTTTACCCATTAGAGATGTAATCAGGATGGAACCGAACAATCATCTTCAGTTTCAAAGTGCTTATTTATGAGCACCTACAAAGTGTCTCATATGCAAAAGACAAATAATTAGGCTATAAGCTTAAGTAATAGCCCAAATTCTCACTGACCAAATAGATGATTTAGTTGCCAGACTTAGTGAGAGGAAGCAACCAGGTCTAGAAACAAGAATTGAATACAGCAACATGAGCACTTTAAAACCTATTGGATGACCGCTATCTGAAATAGCCAATCTGATCTACAAGCTCACAACCACTGCCACCATAATTTGCAGTTTAACTTAACAGAAAAACAATTTGCGTATAATAGTCAGACCTGGCAACACTCACTGCCTGTGTGTTGTTCCTTCACCAAGTGAGTCACTGGCACTCGGTGGCTAGAATCATAGCATTCATTATAGCGATATAGCATGCACCTGTTTGAAGCAGGGATGGGAATGCCAGGAGCCATGCATCTGGAAGGGTGTAGCCAGCTTGGATTAAACTGCAGGACCAGGCTGGCGTTTGCCGAGTGTAGGTAGCCCTGTGAATAAAGGTTTAAGAGCAACCAGAATGGCATCTGCTGGGGGCAAAAGAGCACCGGTCATCAAGTATGTCATCAATGTTCTATAGACCATAATCTACAAATTGGAAGTGAAAAATAAACTTTAACACAAATTGAAAATGAAAACAAAAAATTACATGTACAAGGAACCCCACTAAAGGGTTCAGAGTGCACTACAGAAGCAAGGCATGCTGTGTTAGCTACACTAACACACTATACATACAAGCTGATTTCCACTACTGCCACTGATTGTAGGCTATCAATCTGAAGTTTTCCACCTGAGGAGAAAGGGATGCTGTGTTAGCTTGTGCTACAAACAATACATACAAGCTTTCCAAGTTATGCCACTATACAGTATGCTATCAAACTTAAGATTTCCACCTGAGGAGCTAGGCATGCTGTGTTAGCTTGTGCTACAAACAATCTGTGCTTTGTTAGCTTGTGCTACAACAAAGGCTTGCCTCATGGGAGGCAAATCATGCCATGATAGTTTGTGCAACTCATGTGCTTAGTAATTCATCATATTAGATGAGGCATGTTCAAGTTATGAGTAACATCAAAACACTTAAATGAGAAATACTATAGTATTGGCATTAAGGTAGCTGTAGCAATCATTGTTAGCAGTAGCATTTTAGACACAGAGTTAGCTATGATTGAGAGCAGTAGTGGTAGTAGCAATACTAGTAAGGCTAGCATGCTGTAGAGCAGAATCAAAGTCAGCAGTATTAGTAGAATCATTATCACCAAAAAACATTAGTGCAGATAGTACAAAACATCAGCAGCAGTAGAGAGCAAGCAGGGCAGCAGCAGACAGCAGGGCAGCTGCACAGCCAGGAGAAAAGCCAGAATGAAGAGGTAGGCAGAGGGATTTAAATACCCGCCCTGATCAGGTGAAGAGATCATGTGACTGATGACCTGATCAGGGAAGCACGCCCCCTGAGTTGTCTGCATGAACTAGCTTCGCAAGCTTCGCCTCATTTGTGTGTGTATTTACCACTTGCAGAAAAAATGCCATATAGTCCCTTTGAGTTGAAAGGGACATGAGTCTTTTTTTTTCTTCCAAAAGTTAAAATTCATAATTAATTTCATTCAGCAGTTTGTTTTGTCTCTTCAGCAGAGTTTCTAGTGTCTCTCTCTACTCTAGAAGAGAGGTTATACATGAACGCTGCAGCCGCACAGAGGCGCTCCAACACAACCACCCTGACAAGCTAAATGTTGCCTCAATCAGTAGTACTCAAACTTTGTTATGTCAAGGAACCCCAAAATGATATGTATTTGGCTGCAGATCTCAAAATATTGTGTTCCAGGGACCCCCAGAAACAAAGATTTTATATTAGTTCATTTGGGTCTTGCCTCAGGATAGATGCAGAATAGATACATGCTGCTTTGATCACAGATAGCCTACGTGTGTGGCAAGATTCCAGTGCATTTTGGGGCATAAATATATAATAGAAGCTTTTAATCTAGAATTGACCGATGTCACCATGGGCCACATACTGAACACTGTACAAAACAAACAAACACTGTACAAAAACGAACTTCATAAAAAGGGCACATTGATCCAGTAAGGGAAAAAGGCAGGTGCTCTAGCACCCCCTAGTGTCTATGTGTGCACGTCCCTGCTTGTGTATGTTAATTTGACTTTAGAAGATTGTTTAATTCGTGGACGTTCGTTTTTGCTGTGGCAGGTCATTTAATATGGGATTTTGACAGCGTGCTTCCCTCCTCTTAACGGAACACCTTCCCGGCTCCGAATGTTTTAACGAAGCGGCGGTTCTGAACCGTTCTGGCCGTTCCGTCTCACTTTCACCCCTACGCTGGTGCGAGACAATAAATAACTGTTCGCCAATTGCTACTTCTCATAGGAAGTACATGACACCAGTCCAGCAGTGCACAGCAGTAGTAGGCTAACTGGTGATATAAAAATTAGGGCTGTCAAATGATTAAAATTTTTAATCAGATTAATCACAGCTTAAAAATTAATTAATCATGATTAATCACAAATCGAACTATGTCCAAAATATGCCATTTATTTCTGTATATCATTGGGAATGGAAAGATAAATGACAGAAGGCAGATGGATACATTTAACATACAGTATGTATTATTATAAAATATCATCCAATCAATGTGGTATTATTGAGAAAAAAATGCAACATTGCTCTTCTAAACGAAACAGGATGGTGATATTAAGATTAAGAAAGAACATTCTTTCTGTAACACACTTACTGACAATCTTAACCAAGCAATTTCTCTTATTTGGCTGGAACCTTTTTCTTGTACAATGACAACATGTCAACATGACATTGCTACTCATCAAAATAAAATAAAATAAAATAAATTAGGATGGTGTCTCTTTCTGTAACACACTTAATGGCCATCTTAGACAAGCCTTTTCTCTTATTGAACTAAACCCTTATTGTACAATGACAACATTTCATCGTGACATTGCTTGCTACTCATCAAAACAAAATAGGATGGTGTCTCTTTTGTAACACACTTATGGCCATCTTAGCCAAGCCTTTTCTCTTATTTGAACTAAACCCTTTTTGTACAATGACAACATTTCATCGTCTCATTGCTACTCCTCTAAACAGAATAGGAAGGTCTCTTTTTGTTACACACTTATCTTGTCCATTTATCTTGCAAAAACAAAACAAAAACAAAGACATCTTTTCTTTTCTTAATTCTTTTCATCAAACCAAAAGAACTTGGCCTACACAGTTACATGTGGCCCTTTTCACTTCTCAGCCTCATCATCTTTTAGCCAGTTGCTGAGGCAAACCAACTTGTTAACATTTTCAGGCAGTAATGCTGCCCGCTTCTTTTGCACAACATGACCTGCAAGTGAGAAGAGTCTTTCACATGGAACTGAGGATGCAGGAGTGGCTAGATATTTGCGAGCCAGTGGGGCCAGCGTGGCATGGGCTCCTGCATGAGATGCCCACCACTTCAAAGGGCAGTCCTCTGTGATGGGCTCTGCTCTGTACCTGTGTAAGGCTCTGTCAGGCTGTACTTCTCTCTCTTCCTCTGATTCTGAATCTGAGCCTATCTCTAGAAGAAGGTTCATTTTCTTCTTGGGTGGTCCCTCTTCAGAAGTGGGTGGAGCTCTTCTGGGTGATGCTTCACGCAGGATGCCTCCAAGTGTGGTCCACACCTCTTCTCTGTCTGCCTTGGGAATGCTCTTTAAGTCTTTAAAGCGTGGATCCAGTGCCGTTGCAATCTTGAGCCATCTATTGTTGGTGTGTTCTTGGCGGGAGGCTAGGTCTTCCTTGAATTTGGCCTTAAATCTCAACACATACGCAGGGTCCTCATCAGAGATGTCCATTACACGGCGCAGGTGGCAGAGGGCAGGTAGTACTACGGAGCAGGAGACGTAGGCCTCCCCACCCAGAAGCTCTGTCACATATCTGCAGTGGAACACACACACACACACACACACACACACACACACACACACACACACACACACACACACACACACACACACACACACAATGACACACACACACACACACACACACACACACACACACACACACACACACACACACACACACACACACACACACACACAGAGAGAGAGAGAGAGACAGTGACAGAGACAGTGACAGAGACAGACAGACAGACAGGGAGAGGGGGGAGAGAGAAGGAAAGAAACAAGTAAATTACTTGAACACAAGATTGTGTTTGGAAGCTGTTTACTACATTAAGGACTTTATTAATTTGGAACAGAGGATATCCTACAGGTAGGAGGAAAGTATGGTGGACTTTGTTCAGTGTGTTAATTGTATCTGTAGGCTGCCGCTGCCTGGCTGCAGAAGGGCTCTGTAATGGCCCAATTTGCATCTCTATGAGCATGTTGATTAGAATGGCCAGGCCGCCTACCAGTCAATGAATGAAACTGGTTGAGCGACATTCTATAGGCCTACGGTCCTACCACACTATACTGTCCAGTCAGTTCTTTACACAGTGGAAATAGATTCTTTTTTTTCTTTTTTTTTGCGAGATCAGATCTCAGTTAGTAGGCGATCGCCTAGTTCGTTCCCTACACTTCTGACACAAGTTGTTGCATAATAGTAGATTAACGTATAGTCTATTCATTTAAATAATTGCATTTTAGCCTACAATGACTGGTCACATTATATGATAGAGAGCTTACCGGCAGGGCTCCAGAAGTGCCTCCAGTCTCTGGAGTTTATCCCATTCTGGTGGCGTCAGCATAACGAGTTTATGCTGTTGTTGATCCAGTGTTGCTTTTATTGCTGCTTGATTTTTTATCGAGCGTTTCACCATTTCCAGCGTGGAATTCCAGCGCGTTGGAACGTCTTGGATCAGTGCCTCCTCTTTCTGTCCGAGTTTCTTTTGCTCTGCATTTAGCTCATCTTCGTTTGACGGGCTGTGCTTGAAATGACCGACAATCTTGCGACACTTGGCCAACGCACCGACGAATCCACTGTCCGCCAGACTCACAGTGATGCTTCTCTGTAGGATGTGAGCGATACAGGGCATGTGCTCGTATGGCAGAATACGAGCCGCAGCAATCATATTGCGTGCACTGTCAGTCACTATGACTGTAACTCTTGCTTCAATGTCCCATTTGCGTGCTACTTTTTGGAACTGTTCTGCACATGCATTTGCAAAGTGGCGTTCTTCTGTTCTCATTATAGTTAGCGCAAAGGACACCAATTCCCACGTTTCAGTGATGAAATGAGCAGTTACTCCCAGGAAGTTTGTGTTACTCACTGACGTCCAGTGGTCTCCTGTCAGGGCGACATATAACGCTTGAGCTAAAGCCTCCTCTTTTGTCAGCTTTTCAGTTTCATAGAGTTTGTGGACTCTATTCATTATTGTGCCTCTTGATGGTGGCTTGTATGACATGTCGCAGGACGCGACTTTCAGAACGTTAGCCAAGCCCTTGTCCTCAACGATGGAAATCGGTCGACAGTCCTGTGCAACCCATTTGGCAATGCTGTTGGTTAATTTCTCCGCGTTGGACTTGCTTACTGGTCTGCGGTCATTCAATGTTGTCTGCAGCAAGCCACTACTAGTACTAGCCCCAACAAATGCATGCTTAGCGTTGATATGGTACTTTAGCGTTGAACAGCTTCGGTGAAACTTAAACTCTTTACTGCAGTGCGTGCAAATTGCTATTTCTTTATTTATTGTTCCATCTTTGTCCTTTTTATACAGAAAACCATCCATAGGGCCAACCTTTTCTTGCTCCATGTTGTGTTTACATCAGGTTTACATGCATCCGCTCAGCTGCACACTGCACTGTCACTGTAGCAACGGCTGGTGGAATTATGGGATGTATGGGCGGACCATTCTGCGCATGCGTATAGTCGGAACAGTGGCCCGTCGGCATATTGAGCAGACCCAGCGTTAATTACGTTAAATATTTTAACGTGACTAATCCCAAAAATTAATTACCGACGTTAACGCGATAATTTTGACACCTTTAATAAAAATATATATATATTCGCCTCGACTCAAACAATTGGTGTCGATTCCCTGGGCTTAAAACGACGCGTCGATTCGTCGATTTTTAGAGGACAGGCCTAGTCCCTGGAACTAAATATTTTGAGATGGGGGTCCGTGGATATAATTTTGGGGGTCCTTCACATGAAAAGGTTTGAGCACCACTGACATGGTAGTCTCTCAAGAACAGACGAACTGAAAAGGACCTTTTCTTTGACGATGGCTCGCCAGATTGTTGACATAGAAACATAGGTTTTTCAAAAAGTCTTAGAGGGATTCAAGGCACTTATAGAATCGGGTCAAAATTCTAATTTTCACGATTTTTCAAAAATAGCAGATCTACAAGCTCGCAGCGCGGCACTCGCTGTGAGCTTGTATACCTGCTATTTTTTTCAATAGTTAGAGCATAAAATAATAATACACTATAATGATTTTCCTCTCAGGGACTCCAATCTACAGTACATGCTCAAAAGCCAGTGTTACCTTTAACTCGGTGTGAACAGATGCTCACATCATAGCAGACTACAGATGCAGCAGCAGAAACGGGTGTGTTTTTGTGTTTAGCTTGGTTTTAATTGCTGTTGCTCTTAAGCACTTTGAGCTGCATTCCTTGTATGAAAAGTGCTATATACCGTAAATAAAGCTTATTTGTGTGGTGTGTTGGCGAATGCACCGCACACCACGGCCAGGGGGCTCCAGGAAAAGGGGAAATCTCGCTTTTGCGAAAGCCTATCATTTCGACCGGAGGGTTAGCGACTCACTCCACAGAGGTTAAGGTTAGAGTGAGGGTTAGCGACTTACTCCACAGAGGTTGAGGTTAGAGTGAGGGTTAGCGACTCACTCCACGGAGGTTAAGGTTAGAGTGAGGGTTAGAGACTCACTCCACGGAGGTTAAGGTTAGAGTGAGGGTTAGCGACTCACTCCACAGAGGTTAAGGTTAGAGTGAGGGTTGGAGTCGGGTGTTGAAAAGATGACATGTAGTAACAGCAACACGCTCCCCCAGGAACTCTCTGCTGTGAGAGTTCAAACATGCTTACTCAGTTATTCGTTATGTGAAAGTCCTATGACGTCTATGACACTGACATCATGCCCTTTTATGCCCATACATGGAGATCACTGTCTGTAGAACCAGCCACACAGCTTTGGGATTTCTTGTCCATCTGTCTTGGCAATATATGGATTCTGTTAGTGTGGTTTGTGGCCGATGTGGCCTCCATATAGTGTATGGGCATTCCCATATGAAGTCCTGTTAGATATGGGCTTAATACTGATGACATCAGGGAACTCAATATATGGACATAAAAGGGATTCTGTTTAGTGTGACATCACAGTGAAGCCAGAGCGGCAAACCCATTCTGTTAAAGGACAACTCCGCCCTAAATCACTTCTAGGCTAATTTTCCTACTTATATTGATCCAAAATTACTGTCCATGGGGTCTATTAGGCAGAAATTCCCCTGTTGTCCAGTTTCCCCAGCAGAACACAGCAGCTCTCATAGCACAGAGTGGAGCCTATAAGCCTATCGCTTTTACACTATTTGTTGTGGTCAAAAGTGTTTTTATTTTTCATGAATGTTGCTAGTTGTCATTACAAACACATCCATACCATCGTTGTCTCACGAAAGCAATCACACTCTGCTTAACAGATGTTATGCTTTTATGTGTTTTGCCAAGTCCCGGAAAAGATGCCCTGTGATTGGCCAGTACAGTCACTTTGATTGACAGTTGTGCCGAATGTTCACCCCAAAACATGATTTATGAGATTTTGGTGGCTTGTGTGGGACAACCAAGACATGTATGTGTTTGTAATGACAACTAGTAACACATTCATGAAAAAACTAATCACTTTTGACCGCAACAAATAGTATAAAAGCGATAGGCTTATAGGCTCCACTCTAGGCTATGAGAACTGCTGGGTTCTGCTGGGGAAACTGGCCAACAGGGGCATTTCTGCTTAATAGACCCCATAGACAATAATTTTGGATCAATATAAGTCGGAAAATTAACCTAGAAGTGATTTAGGGCGGAGTTGTCCTTTAAGAGTGGTTCCCCTGACATCACAGTGACATCAGAGCATTATGTCTATATCTGTAGATTATATTTTGGTATGATAACCCTTTCTTAGAAACAGCTAAATTGGTGTTATCAGCCACTAGAGTTGGTGTCCCATTAACTTACTATACAGGGGACAAAAAGCAAAACATTAATCTGCTTTAAGTAGCATATGAGGGGTCAAACTAGGGGTTTTTCATGATTCTGAATCCATGGCAAGCATTTGTTTTGCTTTCACTTCTCACATTTGTGTGGGGGTCATTTAGAGTTTCCAGAAACATATGTATTTATTTAGTAGCTGTCTGCTCAGTCATAATATGTAGTACATATTATATGCATGAAAATGAAAAAAGAAAATAGTTTACATATTAGGAACCCAGTGTTCACTATTGTTATTTTTCTGCTCCTAGACATCCTGCACATTGTTGTGTGTAAAGAGGATTATCCTCCTGAACAGGAGAGGAGCTCCAGTCTGCTCCAGGAGGAACCAGAGCCTCCACACATTAAAGAGGAAAAGGAGAAACCAGAGCCTCCACACATTAAAGAGGAACAGGAGGAACCAGAGCCTCCACACATTAAAGTAGAACAGGAGGATATACTTCAAACATCAGAGGAGCCTTCTGGGTCAACGTTCACTTCTCTAGTGGCTACTATGAAGCCTGCAGTTGTGGTCCTTCACAAACTCCCTCTGAACATGGTTCACCAGGCTCTCCATCCACCAGGGCACCTGCAGCAAGGCAGCAGTGAGGAGAAACCAGAGCCTCCACACATTAAAGAGGAACAGGAGGAACCAGAGCCTCCACACATTAAAGAGGAAGACGAGGAGCGACTTCAAAGACCAGAGGAGCCTGGTGGATCAATGTTGACATTACTAGCCGTAAAAAGTGAAGTTGATGAAGTCATCTCTTCACACTGCTCTGAGGTTGAAGTTGGACTCGAATCTGACTCTGAAGTTACTGAAGACAGTGATGATTGGGGGGAGACCAGTGGAGGTGTCCACGCTGGAGGAAAACCTTTACAGTGTAAACTCTGTAACAAGAGTTTCAGATTTTCATCTGACCTAAAGAGACACCAGCGTGTCCACACTGGAGAAAAACCTTTCCATTGTGAACGTTGTGACAAGAGTTTCAGTCAGGCAGGTGCCCTGAAAAGGCACCATCTTATCCACACTGGAGAAAAACCTTTCCAGTGTAAACATTGTGACAAGAGTTTCAGTCGGTCAGGTGACCTGAAGGCACACCAGCGTATCCACACTGGAGAAAAACCTTTACAGTGTAAACATTGTGACAAGAGTTTTGTTGCGTCATCTCACCTGAAAATACACCAGCGCATCCACACTGGAGAAAAACCTTTCCAGTGTAAGAATTGTGACAAGAGCTTCATTGACTCATCTCACCTGAAGACACACCAGCGTGTCCACACTGGAGAAAAACCTTTCCACTGTAAACATTGTGATAAGAGTTTCAGTCATTCAGGTGTCCTGAAGAAACATCAGCGTATCCATACTGGAGAAAAACCTTTCCACTGTAAACAATGTGACAAGAGTTTCAATCAGTCAAGTCATCTGAAGACACACCAGCGTATCCACACTGGAGAAAAACCTTTCCACTGTAAACATTGTGACAAGAGTTTCAGTCAGTCAAGCACCCTGAAGGAACACCAGCTTGTCCACTGGGGAAAAACCTTTACAGTGTAAACACTGTGACAAGAGTTTTGTTGCGTCATCTCAACTGAAAATACACTAGCGCATCCACACTGGGAAAAAGCTTTCCAGTGTAAGAATTGTGACCATAGCTTCATTGCCTCATCTCACCTGAATACACACCAGCGTATCCACACTGGAGAAAAACCTTTCCACTGTAAACATTGTGACAAGAGTTTCAGTCAATCAATTTACATGAAGACACACCAGCTTACCCACACAAGGGAAAACTCTTCATAATGTTAACAGTATGACAAGAGTTTAAATCGGTGTAGTGCTCTGAAAAGAGTGCAGTCACACCAAAGGGAGAAATAATTGAACAGCTGTATGTTGGCAGGGAGTTGGATAGACAAACAAACGTATTATAGAGATGTACCCTGTTGACCCTGTCAACAGAGGCCTTCCATTAGGACTAGACTTTTGCAGACATTTGCCTGATCCTTTGTTTTCTTGTACAACCTTGCATACATTTGTTTTTGTTAATGGTAAATGCTTGTCATTTCATTTCAATCTATACTGTAATACAGGGGTCTTCAACGGGGTCCGGGTCCCCAGAATTACTACAGGGGTCCTCCAAATCTTTGTGTGATAGAAATCTTTTTTCTCCTTTTTTTAACAACTTGAACCCTAGCGTCCATATTGGGAGAACATAGCCAAAAGAAAGCAGATCTAACAGCTCACAACGCCTCACGCTGCGAGGCGTTGTGAGCTTGTAGATCGGCTATTTTCAGGGGGAAAAAGCTTGTGTGTGGAGGGGAAAAAGAGCAGACCAAGTACAGAGGGAAAGGTCAAGTGTATTAAATATTGACGGATCAAGTTGTTACATATCTGAAAACACAAATTGACACAAATCCAAAATACACTGATGATTGTGTGCTGTCAAATATGGAATCTGGGGGTCCCTGCTTCATCTCTCTCTCAGCTAAGGGGTATTTGCCCTGAAAACGTTGAAGACCCCTGCTGTAATAGAAAGAGAATGTGGCATCACTCCATTGAAAGTAATGGCTGAAAACCTCCCAAGATGGGACCACCTGTCCATTGAACTCCACATGAAAGTGTCCTCAAGCTATAAATGACCTTTTAAAATTGTTTTCGGGTGGTTGAATAGTAGCTTTTTATAATATATTTTGTCTGTCAACATTTCTTTAATCTTATAATTATATTATTGCATATCCTTTACAGTGATGCCACCTCATTGGTCACAAGGTGTTATAATAATACTCTTATCCTTGGCTAAAACATCTATTGTCTTCTTTTCAGATTGGGTCAAATTATTGTTGGAGCTGTGTGGAACACAGGCTCCCTATACGTGGCTGTGTGGGTCTGAGTGTGTGTGTGTCTTTGTGTGTGTGTGTGTGTGTGTGTGTGTGTATGTAGCCTGACTTCGGTGCGTAACTAGTGCCGCACCATTTACGCCACTCGCGCAATATATACATCAAAATGTGCGGCTCGGCCGGGAATGGTGTTCTATTACCTTTCGTTCCGATCCGCCTTACCATGCCGACGTAATCGGCAAAAAACGACGCTTAATTGTCCCCATTGACTTATAATGGGACAATGCAAGAAATCACTTTCAAGTATTTTTCTCTCGTAAACCATAGGAGCTACAGTTTCAAACCTCGGAGAGGAGATTCATAATGATTTTAAGAATGAATCGAAAAATAATTACAACGGCCCACTTTACGTTTTGCCCCGTAACTCTTGAACCGTGGATCGGAAAATTAAAATTCTTTTTTCCCTGGATTCCTTGGGTCAAGACGCATCTCCCCATATAGGCCACGCCCATTTGCGCCAGGATAGATTTTCCGCCATCTTGAATTTTCTCCAAAACACACTTTTTGCTCCTTTTCCTACATATTTTCTTCAAATGTCACAAAAATCGGTACACATGATCCACACACACACACACACACACACACACACACACACACAGCTCCACTTCACACGGGTGTGATTTTTCCTGTATTTTAGAGTGTGTTCACCGACAAACTTATTTACATTTTCTTCCTTTACTAATCTACATAAAGTATTAATAGAATGGGCATTTACTACAGGGCAAAGGCCGTGTGTGTACACATTTTGCAGCTCTGACATCATGCTCTGATGTCACTGTAGTGTGACATCACTATGATGCCCTGTTAGGGTATGCCCATATATGTAGATCCCTAATGTCATCAATATTAAGCCCATATATGTAAATACCAATATACTGTATATAAATGTCAGTCTAACCTATAGAGACTACATATTAATCTAACACAGGTTAGGCAAACTCATTTTGGGGTGAGGGCCGTATTGGACGAAAGGTGACTTGATGAGGGCCGCAACGGTGCAACCAGCCGCGGATCGGATGGTATGCACACTTGAGCTCTGTTTTTTCTTTCTTTTTTCTTGTTTTGTTTCAGTCACTGCTATAGTTTAAAAGTGCCAATAAGACTAAATCATTTGATAATAGAATAATTCTATTCCTGATACAGTCCCTGTTATAATTTGTAAATGGCTGCAAAATATTATTGTAAATATATTACAATAATTATTTGTATTTTATTTTATTTTGAGTAATGAACAATAATGGAATATTCAGAAAATATCAGTGAATAATAAAACGTTTATTATGTTTCAAAGTTTTGAAAAATAAGTTATTTTCTCAACAAAAAATGTTATGCCAATGTGTAATCTTTGAGTAGAGTTTGGATATTGCAGGTATGTTCAGGTATTAGGAAGGGATTGCATGTACAGTATGATGTCAGATGTGATAGACGTCATCGAATTTTCACATAAAGAATAAATGAGTAAGCATGTTTGGGGTCTCACAGCATATCTCTATCCCATATATGGACATTCCCTGATCACACTTGCAAATTAATTATGTCCTTGTCCGTTTTATGCCCGATCTACCTAGGCCATACATGGGCAACTGGCGGCCCGGGGACCACATACGGCCCCCAACTTCACTTTTCACCTGATACGGCATGCTTTAGAGCTGCCATGAGGATCAGCAGTGTCCCTGTCAACAGCTATCTGTGGTTGCCAATATGACTTAACTCATGAGTCACCAGGAATCCACTGGGAACTGAATTCTGTCTTGCCATTTATATTAGATTGATTAGATTGAGAACAGTGAAGTGTGAAGCATGACCAAAAGCTTCAGTTTTCTGTTGTACAGCCTTACAACCCTGATAGTCTTACCTAATAGCAACCACTCTAATTATGATTAAACTGTAAAATGAAAAGATAAAAAAATAAAATATAACTAACAGTTTTCAGAAAAAAAAACAAAAAAAAACATGTTGCTATATCAGGGTTCTCAAACACCCTGATATAGCAACATAAGTTATGTCAAGGACCTCCAAAAATATATGTATTTGGCCACGGACCCCCATCTCAAAATATTTAGTTCCAGGGATGACCCCGGGAAGCAAAGGTTTGTGTTGAACATTTTCACTCTAAATTTGGGTCTATTCTGCATCTGGCTTAAGGCCCAAGACCAGTTGGGGAAACATGTCTAAACTTTAGAGGCCCATTCCCACTGGGCCGGATATACAGATACAAAATGTTTTTGGGTCTGAGCTAAATGTCATCAAACGGTGGTCCATGATCAAATGGCAAATAAATAATGGCCTTGATATGAAAAAGATTGAAAACACTGCAATAGATGAAATAGGGTCTCACCTCCATATGGTCTCATCAGGTTAACTTTGACGGGAAAGGCCTCGTCGGCGACGAACACATGTGGTGCGATGACTTCACTCCCTGGTAGCAACGCTGGAGGTGGCAGGGGAAGCTGTCCATCGATGATCTGTGTTCCGAAGGCGCTGCTCGAAAAGATGCCAGCGGCACTGTCTCGTCCATATGCACCGATGTCCACGTAGGTGAACTTGTACCTGGCATCGCAGGCGGCCATCAGGATGAAGCTGAAGTAGCCTTTGTAATTGTAGAAGGCACTTCCACTGTTGACTGGTGCTTGGATTTGGACATGTTTCCCATCTATAGCTCCGACACAGTTGGGAAAATTCCCAGAATTGTGCCTTCAGCCTCAACCACTGTGTGCCCGAAGGGAAAGCAACAAACTCATCCTTCAGTGCCATCCATATTGCTTGGCATACCTCGCGGACAATTGCAGACACTGTTGAAATCCCAAGCATATACGCTGTTGCCACTGACCGATGGCTGTGTCCATGAGCAAGGTACATGAGCGTGACGCAAAGGCGCTCGGCTGGACTCACGGGGTCACTGTGGGTTGTAGCATGTTGAATGTACGGCGTCACCCTACGAAGCAGATCGTCGAATTTAGCCACGGACATCCTAAAGTACCCGTGGTGCCATTCAGGGTCTAGTTTTCTGATCCGCGGGATGAGTCTAAAAAACTCCCCATCTACGCGTTGTGTTGTATTTAATGGCCTGATATACCGTTGTCTGCGCCTCGCCATATCCCTCTCTCGTCTCCTTCTTCTCATCCTCATCCTTCTTCTCAAAGTCATCATCAACAAAAGCTCCTCTGCAGCATCCAAATCAGCGTCTGACGAGTCCGACATGTTTTCCAACAATAACAATAACAACAACATGCAGCCAGCTTTTAAAGCAGTTCCCACTTCCGCCTGGAAGTGTCGCGTTGCATTGCGGGAGATCAACATAGCTCTCCCTACTGCCATCTAGTGGATACGGTATGTAAATAGAACCCTATGTAACACAGAGACCGTACGTAACTATGCATATTGACGCGATTACCGTACGTTCTCTCTCACCCCCAAACGTACACAAAATCAACCATACGTAACTATAAATGGGAACATACAAGTGAGCAGGGCCACTGTAGATGATCTTCACCGAGAGAAGTGCACACAGAGTTGAGTTGTCCATGCGCATTCTGCTGTCCGTGAGTATGTTGTTCAGCATGCTGAATGCTCTCTCTGAGCCTGCATTGCTGTGAGGGATGCAAATCAGCGCTTTCATCAGCTTTGCCAGGGCTTTGAACCTCTCCTCTTTTCCAAGAAGGCCCCAGAAATGGTCAACCTTCTCTTCCTTTGGCAGAGTGTCATCTTCCATCATTTGATAGTCAATGAACTGGGTCCTCAGCTCATCCCCCTTCAACCCCAGTTGAGGAAACTGGACTTGCAATCTTTCAACTGAAAAAGAAACGGCAAAAATTGTTATTGACTGACTTGATGATTTATCTATGGCAATCTTCACTTAACACCCAAAATAATATAGTGAAAATGAAGATATATCAGAATTAATCAAGATAAGATAGAGTAGATCATAAAAGAAAATAGTCACAAATAAAGAATAAATAAGTCATGAATTAACGAGTCCATTAAAAAAGTTCAGTGACTTCAGTCGGTGTCAGCATATATAAATTAGATAATTAGTTATTGAGTGAGCTCTTGATACCACATGAACACTTAATAATAATAAATAAAACAAACAGCATCACTTACGTTTGACAATTTGTGTTGTCTTGGTTTTCCCTGCAGAGAACTTCCTGGCAACTGCTTATTCACCAAAAGCCTTAGGAATAATTTTGCTCTAGGTATCACAAAACCTAAAGGGTATGTTTTTTGTGAATAGAGTCTCTGCATAGATGATCTTATCAGCTTCCATCTGCCCTTGCACAATGAATGAGCCTATTATTCCTTGTGTTGACTTCTGCGCTGCCACATTCTTCTTGTGCTTTAGTGAGTTCTGATGAGTGGTCACATCAGATTTACCAGCATGTTCTACACTGAAATCGACCCTACATATTTGCCAGACCCAGAGGGTCGGCCTACAAAAGGCTTTGTCGGTCTGTCTGTCGGTCGGTCGGTCGGTCCCTCTTTTCCTCAGTGTGCACACAGGTGACGGCACTCAAGGCAATCAGCCGAGCAAGGGAAGGGAGGGGCAGATGCGTGTGTGTGTATGAGTGAGTGTGTGTGTGTGTGACTGAATGAATGAATGAATAAATGAATGAATGAATGAATGAATGAATACATGAATGAATAAATACATGAATGAATAAATGAATGAATGAATGAATGAATGCATAAATACACAAATGAATGAATGAACAAATGAATGAATGAATGAATGAATACATGAATGAATAAATACATGAATGAATGAATGAATGAATGAATAAATGAATGAATGAATGAATGAATGAATGAATGAATGAATGAATACATGAATACATGAATGAATGAATGAATGAATGAATGAATGAATAAATAAATACCGTAAATCACCAATTAATCGCCCGGTGGCAAACTGCTGCCGGGTCCCATATATCCGCCCGGGGTCTGACCCCATTTTGCGCAATAAACGCCTGTTTCAAATAAGCGCAAGGTTCGTATAAGCGCCTGGGCCGTTATTTGCAATTAATATTATCCTTATTATGTTTTATGTAAGAGCCCGGAAGAACCCGAGCTCTCTGATCGTGGGAGAGCTTCACCCACATGCACCTTGATCCTCTCCGGAACTGGATCTCTGCCATCTCTGCCAAGTGAGGCACATTCTTCAGCTTGGTCATGGAGTGCCCTGCTTTCCATGCTCGGATGTCCTCATTTTGCATTTCCACCACTTCCACTTTACCAGAGTTAGAGGTGGCAATTACATTGCTGAACTCCTGGAAATCAAGGACAACACCCCCAGGTCGCCTCTTCATCTCTTTTTCCACTCCATGATGAAAACTGTCAGCACTCATGAAGGTGTGGCCCGGTTCAAAATATTTGAGTGTGATGTCTTCAGTGCTGTTTGAGTTGTGGTTCACCATAATAGCGAGTGTTGTCAGGAGGCACCAATTCTTGTTCTGTGCTGTGCAATTATCCATCCACAGGACAAGATGAGGGACATCACGTTCTTTTTGCAGAGCACATGCATAGGCAGATGCCACCTCCTCTGCCTTCCTCCCAGCAATCCCCTCATGCCAGATCACAAATATAGCTTTCTTCTTTGTTCCTGTTTTCTTGCCAACTGTGGCAAAGGTCTCGTGGAAAACCGAGATCCTTTTCGTGAAGACTGCTGTCTTCACCCCTGGCATTCGGGGTAGCATGATCACCTTCTGCAGGTCCACGCTGCGAATGGACAGGTTGTCACTTTGTTCTTTTTCTGCATCCTGTTTGTAGTGATGCCTCCCTCTTGCTGCTCTTTCTTTGTGGTCCTCCCACTTTTTGCAGGTGGAGCAGTCTGGAGTGGGGTCCTGTGTGTCCTGGATTAAAGCCTTGTGTTCAGCCTTTACATGGACCTCATGCTGGAGACAATGCTCACACTGCTCCTCTCCCAGCTTAGTGAAGCTGATGTTGCTGCTCTTCACCACCTTCCGGTATGTTTCGTATGAACATGACTGGTTTTTAGCAAATTTGTTGTGCATCAGCTGCACACTTATGTCGCTTGGGAGGTATTTTCGATTGGGGGCATATTCTCTTCTGTAATGGCTAACTGTAGGATTAAACGAGGCAATGTGCTTTTGGATTGGGCTCATGTTTATTTTATTCTTTGGGGGATGTCTTCCACGGCCATCACTGGGGGCTGTCAGGCGCGATGGGGAGCACTTTCCAACAACTGTCTGGATGATTCTGTCATTCTTGGGATTGTATCCCAGTGTTGACAAGAAAAATGGCTTGCAGACGGCTAGTGATTGGCCCTTATCATTTTTAAGATGGTAGGACAAGGACTTTGTGCGGTTGCTGGGACCACCAGATGTTAAACGCTTGGTCTGGCGTTGACTCACTCCGGCAAATATGAAGTCCTTCCTCTGTGCATTGGACATTGCCCAGTATGCATCATGTATTATTTCCCTCCTTTCTTGGTGGAATTTTGTCCAACATTTTTTGCGGCATGTTGAACTGCATGGCTTCCCAATCTTGGGTATTTTCTGGTTGTGCCCTGGTTCCTCCACATGGCTATGAGGGTGGGTGGGCTCCTGGTCTTCAATGACCTCAGTCTCAGGCACTGCAGGAACATCATCAGGCACAAATTGTTCTTGGAGTGATGCAAACAATTCATTCAAAGTCTGGTTGGGGGGTTGAGGGGTTTTCTTTGATGAACTTTGGAGATCTTGTACCACTGCAATGAAATAATATGTATTTAATTATTCATGTATTCATGTATTCATGTATTTTTTATTTATGTATTTATTCATTTATTCATTCATTCATTCATTCATTCAATATAATAGTATGCCTGATCAGTGGTGAAACAATGTACTGACATAAGTACTGACACTGTCAAATAGCCAAGGTATAAAATAGGGCTAAAGTGGTTAATGTATCTTTTATGATGCAATGTATATCTGCAAAGTAACTAGTAACTAAAGTTTTCAAACAGGAGTAAAAGTAAAATATTGGTAACCTAGATGCAGTGGAGTAGAGGTAAAAGTATTGGAAATGTCAAGTACCATTAACCTCAAAATTACTCAATTACATGTTTTGAGTAAATCTACTTGGTTACTTTACACCACTGTGCCTGAAACATTATGTTTTCTGAATGTGTCAGTGAAGGGTTAACATTTTGAAAAGCTACACTGCATTCGTTGTCTTGACAAAGGTACATTTTTACCTACAGTAAAACTGTTAGGCAGGTGCTGTGTTTCCCGTGGTGTACCATGAGGAAAATGCATTATGCCTAACTAGTAATTCAAGGGAAAAATATACCTCAAGACTAACTTCAGAAAGCTGACGGACAAAGTATGGTGAAACCGAAAGGATTTAAACGAATGGATTTTTCACAGAATAGATCGTTGGCCTGCCAACATTCTGTAATGGCATTTGAATGTCACTTCACGTCTTTAAACACCAGCGTCACGTCAGTAGCAACGCTGCCTTATTGCTAGCTGGGGAGAGTGACATTCTGTACAGGGCAGCAGACAAATCAACAGACCAACAGAGATCATTCTTGCTGCTTGCTTTTTTGTGTGATCATTATTACATGAAACCCTTCGAGACCGGTTGGATTAACTTAATTAACAAGTGGACAAACAACAAAGATGACGGCATCGGCCGATCAATGATCACGTTAAAGCATTGTTTCTCAAAGTGGGGTCGGGGGACCCCCAGGGTCCTTAAGGGAGTTCCAGGGGGTCCCAAGCTAAATGATAGTTAGGAACCAAACGGACCCTGGGTCTGTGACTCAGAGTCGGGTCCATTTGGTTCTATTTGGTTCTATTTGGTTCTATTGTAGTTGAATTAATGAAAACGTTTGAGAACCACTGCATTAAAGGCTACACAAGATTATGCCACAGCTTTCATGGAGCAGATCATCACTAACAGGTATTGTAAAACACCATTCGAGCATGTGATGTGAATGATTGGTTCTAAAATATAACTAAATGAAGTAATGTCATGTTAAACCTACCTGGATATTTTCTCTTTAATGCCAGTTCCACCATTATCTGTCCCCTGGATAGTGACATCTTTCTTGATGGATGTGTAGTAGGTTATTTATGCTCAAGGAGAGTTTCGCGGGGAATGGGGAACAAAAGGTTTGAGGACGTTTCGCGGGGATGCAGGCTACGGCGCGAAATGGGGGAGAAAAAAAAGTGTTCCCATTCCCAAGGCAGAACGCAGTAACTACACTTACTGCGTTCTGCCTGGGTTTTGGTGCATGTTTTGTAGTTACTGCAATTTTTATAACGTTTTTTCTCTAAAACTAAACAAAATTTCACTCTGAAACTTTATCACAAGATAAAACAGACATCAAGGAGTTCATTTTTTATTCTAACTAATTTTTTTCCAAAAATGTAGTTACTGCGTTCTGCCTTTGTAGGGCAGGGCTACCCACATTTACATCACAGTGGCTGTGGTAGTGTGTGTTTGGGGGGGGGGGGGGGGACTTCTAAGGCGCCCTACACACAGTTGCGTGAAACATCTTCTCCGTATCGTCTGAGAATGGCCACTGGGGGCGCTGTACTAATGCATTGTCAATGGAAGGTTGTTTGGTGTTTTGTCGTTGCCGTGTCTCTTGGCCAAAAGACAGCCTGTGGTTGAGCTAGAGACACGGCAACGACAAAAAACCAAACAACCTTCCATTGACAATGCATTAGTACGGCGCCCCCAGTGGCCATTCTGAGACGATACAGAGAAGATGTTTCACGCATATGTGTGAGTCCAGCCTAAGGGGTGCTAAAGCCCCCTCACGCACTCATTATATCTGCGCCCATGGAGGTGTGAATACTCGGAATGTGGTGATTTCATCGCATCGCGAGTACAGGCCACAGAAACCCCCAAAATCCAGGAGAAATCCAGGAGATTTGCCAATCCAGGAGACTCCCAGGAGATGGGGTCAAAATCCAGGAGCATTGACAAAGTGACACAAACACCCACAAGTTATTAGGCCTAGTATTGTGTTTGTTTGTCTCTCTACTGTTTTTTTTTTAACAATCACACTGCATAGGCTATAAAATAATAAACTATAACTTTGGGCTAATTCAGGAATATGCAACACATAGTTGTGCCTATTAGAGCACCAAATATGCCTACTTGTTTTGTGGCATAAGAACATAATTATGAGCAAATGAAGACCAAGTCCCCAGCGAGCGGGCAATTAAAGTGATACAAAACAAACACTACCATTTAATGTTTACACGCCGCCATCTACTGAGCCAAAGTGTAGGTGCAGGCCAGATTGTACAGAGCAATACCCGGTACCACGCTGGGACACGCCCCCGTATTATATCCTTCCTTTTTATTCTAGGTTTCTCTGCGCGCCTGCATCAACCGCCTCCGTTGTTGGGCGTCGGTTTGTTTCACATTTCTGAGCTCCTAGCGTTAAGGTAAGTAAGTCTTCATTTTAATGGTGTACTATAGGTTATCTCTTATCTGTTTCTAGTTTCATTTGTGTAGACATATATCCTCCAGGTTACAAGTAGCCTACTTTTTTCCCCTTTGTTAGACGTTTGTGTTTTAGGAGCTCAGAAGACGCAGACAGAGCCCTGCGGGTGTGTGTGTGCGTGTGCGTGTGTGTGTGTGTGTGTGTGTGTGTGTGTGTGTGTGTGTGTGTACGTGCGCGGGTGCGTGTGCTAACCGTTATGTTTTAGAGCTGCTTCGTTTTTATTCATTCTTTTGCGCAGACAGTGCAGAAGTGGAAAAAGTACTCAAATATAGTGATGCTCTGTTATTAGTAAAAGTCCGGAATGCTAAATGGACTTGAGTAAAAGTACAAAAGTATTGAAACCAAAAGTAAAAGTAGCCTACAAAATGTTTGAAAATAGCAGATCCACAAGCTCACGACGTGTCACTAGGCGACGCGTTGTGAGCTTGTAGATCGGCTATTTTTTTTATAATAGGCCTATTGTAATTTATATCTGCAAAGTAGTAGGCCCAACTAAACTTTTCAAATAATTGTAGTGGAGTAAAAGTACTATCTGTCTATCTGTCTGTCTGTCTGTCTGTCTGTAAGGATCCGAGAGTAGAAGTAAACAAAATGTATTGGAAATTGGAAATACTCAAGTAAAGTACAAATACAGTAGGCCTACTTGAGTAAATGTACTTAGATACTTTACACCACTGCTCTTGTGCTGTTTATAATGTTGACTATGGGCAATTCAAGTCAAGTTATTTAAGATTAGAAATAGAAAATTGTCATGGGAACTGGGTTTCTGTTACACAGAAAACAAACACAACTAAAGTTAACATTTGCAGAAAATCTATGAAAAGAAATAGGATAGATTTTCTTAAGCAGGTATTGGAGGCAAAAGTATTCACATAACAGTGGATTAGCTATGTCTCATAAAATAAAGATTGGACTATCTGGAACTGTTAAGATTAAGAGATTAATAGAGAACTACTACATCTTCTTGTTAACTCTTTTACTGCCACAGAATTGAACAAAAAGCTCCATCCACTGCCAGAATTGTCGCTCATCTTTGAAGGCCTACTGGAGAAATTTGGTTTAGACTATAAAGACAACAATTATATGGCAACGTAGAATAGAATGTCTACTTTGCAACAGAAAAAGATTTCGAGCTTTTATCTTGTTCTGTTCATTAGCTAGAAGCTGCAGAATGTGGCCTAAAAACAGCTCTTTGAGAACATAAAGCTGAGAAAAATGCATTTTTGTGAAGAATACATTTTCAGGCAGAAATCTCTCTTTAGCCTTTTATTGTTGGCTTCAGTAACATCACACCTATGATCAGTGGTTGTTTACAAACAAATTCAAAAAAATAAAAACAAGAAAAAGTGTCTTTTTACACACTTTTAGTGTGTAAGAGAAGTAAGAGCAGTAGTAAGAGCAGTGCAGAACATTGACACAGTGACATGAGCTTCAGCCTGAATCCTGCTTCAGCTTTCAGGGTTCTCTTTATCTCACTGTGACACTACATGTCTACAGAGTGTATATGTGTGTGTGCGTGCGTGCGTGCGTGCGTGCGTGCGTGCGTGCGTGCGTGTGTGTCATTCAGCCTGCACAGGGCCTGGGGCTCCATTCTGTTTCACTCCAGCCAGGCTCCTCCGGAAGGGCTCCACCGGGTCTGCTGAACTCGTACACGAGCCCATGGTCGATCTGTAAATTATACAAATACATAATTACTATAAAATACATGAAAAATAGTACACCTTCAAGCTCACAACGCGTCACAGCAGAATGCGTGACGCCCTCTCTCTCACACACACACACACACACACACACACACACACACACACACACACACACACATCCTTGTGTGACTCGTACACGAGCCCATGGTCGATCTGTAAATTATACAAATACATAATTACTATAAAATACATGAAAAATAGTACACCTTCAAGCTCACAACGCGTCACAGCAGAATGCGTGGAGGTTGGGGGCCTACTATTTTCATCAAAAGGCCGTTTTAGAAATGTCAACCCCTGCCTCTCTAACATTCTATGCACTTCCTGCTTACCACACAAATATATATATATATATATATATATATATATATATATATATATATAGTAATTATGTAAAAACAGCATTCATGGTCTGGAGAGGGCACTTTTTACAGATGGATAAAAGGGCAGGGGCTCAAGCCCCCTTTGATGTCTATGTGAGCATGTGCATGGTGCTAAGTCTGATTTACAGAAAAAAGTTTGTTTTTTCTTTACCTATCCTTGTCCTTGGACGACCACGATGTGGAAATGAAGAAGTAGGCTCATCATCATCGTCGACTCATCATCTAAAATCATAGCCAGGAAAATATCAAATAGTTTATATCTAAACAAATCAATTTACAATTTTGACATTTAGCAAATGACTTACAATAAGTTCATATATAACATAAAATGCAGTTATAGTAAATAGTTACCATGCATTTACTGTCACAGTGAAATTCCCTTTATACCCTGTATACCTATATAAAATGTCACAATGCAACATAGCTCTGTTTACACAAAGCTGTACTCCCTCCAACTATGTTCCCCATTTTCAACAGTTTTTATTTGTAACACTTGCTTTGGCAATGTAAACGTATGTTTTCTCATGCCAATAAAGCTCCTTTGAATTGAACTGAAAAGCTACATCATCAGCTACTGATGATGATGATGATGATCACACACACGCATCGTACGCACGCACACACAAACTAAGCCAATAAATCCTAAATTCCCATCAAATAATCTTAGTAGGCTGTGCAGTGCACGTACACTACACGCGGTACGTGCACGCGCGTGATAGGAACTCCACGTGTGTCCTGAGTAGCGACAAAAACAAACAAAGCACGTGGATCCTAACTGCTTGGATCAAGTTACTGATCCGGTCCGGATACGGAAACATTTCTTGCATGTATGTGTACGTGTAAATAGCCGGATGCAGTAGGCGGGCTCTAGACCGGATCCCAATGTCGGAGTGGCAACACGTCGCAATGGAAAACCGTTACCCACTGACCATCCCCCCATCCCAGGCTTCCAGTTCCACACGGATGCTCTGTTATCACACAGTATACAACTATATACAGTATACAACTATACAATACATACATGCACTGGATTGGAAGTCTTACTTTGGACAGTAGAATCGTGGCCTCTGTTCTCCGAGGGGTCTCTACGCGGAAGCCATTCTTCATTGGCCAAATCGCCCAGTTTGTCCGTCTTTTCGCGGCGGTACATGGGTCTCTGCTGCTGCGGCGATGTGAGCCCCCGGGCGGGGGGATCCATCCTACACGGGGGTCGAGCTCCGTCGGGATCGGTTTCCACAATATCACGAGGCTCTTGATCCATTTTTGGACCCCGGTTCTTCGCGACTGGCACCATCTTAGTCTGGGATTGCTTCCAATTTC
Organism: Nannobrachium achirus; assembly: GCF_963921795.1. Lineage (NCBI taxonomy): Eukaryota > Metazoa > Chordata > Actinopteri > Myctophiformes > Myctophidae > Nannobrachium > Nannobrachium achirus. Next base: position 65,181,108 of record NC_137814.1, read on the forward strand.
GGGCTTTTGATCCGGTCGGGAGCGGATGACATCCTACGTTCTTCAATCTTTTTATCTTCAATAACAATGGCTACAGTGATCTTTTTCTCTTCTTCTTCATCATCATTATCATCATCATCATCGTCATCATCACGACCACCACCACCATGGGCGCTGGTCCTGGGTCACCAACACGGGTAGGTTGTGTAATCCTAATTCTAACAAAGTTTATTTCTATCGGTCAGGGGGGGTTGGGTCGCACTTCGGCGGAATGATACCAGCAAGTTGAGGCTGAGTTGGCCTAATACATCTCAATATTCTAGTACTGCTAAATACTACTACCTACTACAATTACTATACTACTAATACTATAAAACAACTGATTTCCGACAAAATGATCGCTTTTACCAACGTTTCTCTCTCTCTTTCTCTACTAACAGCCCGATGCATAAAACAATATAGTCCCTCAATGCTGCTAGCAGCTAGCAGTGGCGTCAGTTCAGAACAAGCTAAGGTATGGCAACATGACTGGTGTCTGGTGAAGACACCAGTCATGTTGCCATACCTTAGCAACAGGCACGATGAAAAGTACATTTTTATTATTTCCCCCTGTCAAGGTATGGCAGCTGCATACCCCTGCCATACCCAATTGACGCCCCTGGCAGCTAGTCGCTCTGGGCAGGCGGAGCCAGGACAGTCTGTTTACTTTTTTTTTTATGAAAGGTTTCCGGCTGTCCTCAAAATGACACAGACGACCAATTATGCATTCAAAAGTTGCGCAAGGACGACTTTTATCATAATCCATAAAAAACATCAAACGAACGAACGGGCGTATTGGCACAGACGTCCCTGGAGGATTGGGGCGAACAGGAACGTTCAAAGCAGTATAAGAGTTAAAGTGCCTTTTTACTACTTGTTATGCAAAATGCAAGTCATGGTGAGCTGGCAGTCGGCCATGAGTTAGCAGAGTGTCTGAAAGTTGTGGTGGTGGGGAGTTCCTCTTCCGGAACTCATGCACGTTGAGAAGGAAGTGTCCCCATACTGCGGTGAGGTGGGGGACTTCTTCTTTTTAACGGTTCTCTGTCTATTCTGGGCTTTAGAAAGGTGTTGCAATAGACATGTTCCGTCCCAGTAAGTTCCCATTCCACTGTGAAGTAGCCTCGCGTAGCCAGGCTTACTCATCTGAGAAGAGAAAAGCCTGGTTACGACGTGAGGTTTAGACAGAATAGAACGGTGCTACTTCTGCCAGGAGAATTTCCCCAGATGTTTTATTTTTATTTTTTTATATTTTTTCACATTGTGGTGTATTGTCGAGTTAAGACGAGACGAGGGAGAACAACAAGAGCGGCTCTTTCTTCTCACTCTGACTCTCCATCCTCGCTTTGGATTAAAAGCGTCTGCTAAATGCCTAAACTGCAACTGTAACTCTCTTGGGTAAACCGTTGGAGGCTTAACTCCTTCCCCCCCCAAATACTTTTGAGGGTTATCATAAAGAAGGTATGAATAGTCAATTTTTGTAAAGACTTAGTTGTTTTTAATGGAAAATCAAATTTTAATGGGAAACCAAATTTTAAAAGAAACAAATGGGGTTTACGCTTTGAACCTTCTCTTCTTTCTTTTCTTTTAGATACAGAGATATTGATACAAGATTTGTCGTCCAGGTCTGCCAACATCCATCCAAAGGTGTTCCATCAGAGTGTGAAGAACAGAGTTGTAGCAGAGATGCAGACCACCATGTTGAAACCAGTGATCAAGTTACACAGAATAGGTATGTTTTACATTTTAGTCTTTTACTGTTTTAATTATGTTACTGTAAACATTTTAATGGGAAACCAAATTTTAAAAGAAACAAATGAGGTTTATGCTTGGAACCTTCTCTTCTTTATTTTCTTTTAGATATGGAGATATTGATACTATTTGTCGTTCAGGTCTACCAACATCCAAAATGCCTTGTTAATTAACATCATGCAGGATTTACACACTACTACACTACTTTACCTCCGTATTTATTGCCATGTTTTAAAAGTATTTTCTGCAGGTTTGAAACTAGGATAGGCTTGGCTTGGGTTGTGTCGTGCATGATAACAAGCTGTTAATGGCTGTAGCCTACTGGAATTCAATTAATGTGCACTATAACTAATGCTTTTTGTTTTTTGATATGATAAGTTTAATTTATCATATAGAAAATGTAATAGTGTCTCTTACCAGACGGATTTATAGATAACCCATGGTCTTTGATCATGCGACCAGTCCTTAATAATACGAGACAATATTTAATCCCAATGCTGTAATTTTAAATGCCAAATTTTTTGTCCATTGGCAACCAAGGAATCAATGTAAGACATTGCAATTAATTAAAACATCGCTATACTATTAAAAAACACAAAACACTGAAAAACACGGAAATACCCATTCTACTAATGGGGTTTGGTGTAATGTTTTCCCCCATGCTTGACTCCACCCTCAGCTATGACGCGCTGATGACTGAACGCTGTGTTGATGTATATGCTCTAAAACCTCAGATACACGCTGAGGAAGTTTGTTGATGAGTGCTCCTCACTCACTCTTCTGAAAGGTTTTACATTTAGTCTATTCATTTAGATACTGATGTAATTGCGACCGTCAGGTAACTTGGCTGCTGTGAAAAGCCGTGCCACAGCGCTCTTTATTATGACATAATATGTTAACGACTAGTCGACTACCAGTGGCTTCAACTAGTCGATCTGTAAAAAATACTTGAAGTGAAAGCCCTACTGTCTGTCTGTATGTCTGTCTGTCTGTCTGTCTGTCTGTCTGTCTGTCTGTCTGTCACACGTCACACGTCACACTTTTCCCCTGCTCATATCTCCGCAACCGTTACCCCGATCCATGCCAAATTTTGCACACACACTCCTTGCCTACCAAACCACAACCACAACCCATCAATACTCACATGACCCTCTTCTAGCGCCACCATGGGGCCGGTTCTTGCAAAACACATTTATGGACACAGCTTCTACAATTTTTGGCCAAAAATCACGCAAATCGGTACACAGTATGTCTACACTCATATCATCAACTAGTCAGGTCCGCTATGTTAATAAAGGTTTATTCGTTGGATTTTTTTTGATATTTGTAAAACTATACATTTTTGGAATCTTCAGAGCATGAGGAATCCAAAAATCTTTGTTTGCATTTGCACAGACACCTGCAAAGCCTCCATTTTGGACGTTCAAAATGGACGACATAAAATACACAATTTGTGCTATCTTGGCTTCTAGACAACCTAGAAACGTAATTAAACATGATAATCCTATGTTTTCTGGGTCAAGGAATCGAATGAATGAATGATGGACCCCCACCCCCTTTCTGGGGGTTATCTATTTTGGGACCTCCCAGAACAGTACGCTAGCCAGTTAATGTCTGATTTTCATAATATTAGAGTTTTGTAGGTTTTAAAATATCCCGAGTTCATTTATTAGACTTTTAAAGCAGCCAGAATAACCTTTCTGGCTTTTGGTTGGGGTCTTTCCTCACCTGGGACCCCTAGACAGACCCCTGTCTAGGGGTCTGTCTCAGTAATCGCTCTGCTACTGCTCCAGAACAATGTTAAATTAGATCATAATTGAAGCATAAACGTTGTTGTAGCTGGGCTCTGAAAACAAAAATGAGTAGTAGCAAATACCAGGGGTCTTCCACAGGGGGTCCGGGACCCCTGCTGGGTCCTCAGAGTTACTACAGGGGGCCCGCCAATCTTGATGGGATCTTTTTTTTCACATTTGAAACTGAAACTTTGAATGTTTTTATGTATCCTGGGTTTATTGTGGCCATAGGTCGCAGTTTGCGAACATAGGTCACAGTTTACTATCAGAACCGTCACATCTTGACCGTATCTATCTGTCTGTCTGGACGGGTAACGCTTTTTTGTTGATTGACTCTCACACTCTGGCATCCCGCTCTGACATCACTGTGATGTCAGGGAACCAAATCCCCTTTATGCCCATATATGGAGATCCCTGTGATGCCAGGGGAACCATAAAAGGACAACTAGGTAGTCATCCGGCAACAGCTCACAGCTGTGAAGCCGGGAGGAGTTCAGATTGACAATCAGGTTCACAGGAGGGGAGGGTGCGAGCAAAGTGTGGTAGAACAGGGGAAGGGCAAGGGCCAGACCCAGAATTTAACATAATGAAAGTATTGCAACTTCTCACTTGTGCAGACTAACATGTCCATTTATTGCACTGCACTCACACTGACAACACAACACACACACATATACACCTCTTTGTTATTGTCACCCCAAAACCCTCACCCTATCCTCTTAAAGCTATACTGTGTAAGATGCCCAACTAGTGGTCATTAGCCCTATAGCAAACCGCGGTCGCGTCCGCGTCTTTCGGCCGTTTTTCGTACCTTCAGACCCCCGCGTCTGCCTCCACCTCGCTGAGATCTATCTTTAGAGGGGTCCCTTGTTCCTGTGCGTTCAGTAATTCCAGAGATACGGACTCCTTCACCCTGCCTGGTAGGCGAAATTACCTAGAGACGGGATGGTACAAACGGGTGACAACAAATATGGCAGCCATAGCGACCCCACTTCAAGATGCGCTGTGATTGGCCGGCAGTTGTATAACCCTCGCTGTGATTGGCCGGTAGTGTGATGACGCAATTTTGGCGCGAGATCCGGTCCCCGGCAAGGATCACAGTTTACATATATAGAGAAGGCTTTACAGGCTGAAATTCACGGCGCGGATCTTCTAAAACTTTTGTGATTTAATAGTTAGGAGAATTTTAAGATTTGTTTTATAAAAAAAGTTGCATAGTACAACTTTAAAGAGCCCATGGTCAATTATGCCCAAAAAGATCCACTACAATGCAGTCATTTCAGACATGCAGGATCTATTGTCTTCATCATTGTCATCTTCAATGTCCAACCTAATAGTGTTGACACAGTCTCCACCATGGAGTGAAAGGCAGGTTACTTGAGCAGCTGCACTGTCCCTTGCAACCATATTTGATGAGCTCAAGTACTGCCTTTGGAGCAGGGAGGGCAAGACACCTGACTGGAAAATACCCTCCACTCTCTGAATTCCATCTATTTTCTTCAATTGGTGGAAGCTAAGGGCAATTTGTCAGGTATGATTTATCCTGCATTGTGACATAGTTGGCACGGATGTGGTAGCAGTGCAGCACGAGTTGGAGGTAGCATCTCACCCTCAGTTCTTTGACAGAAATAGTTCCCATCTGAGTAATCGCAGAGTTGTTGGACCTTTTGAACTCTAAACATGGCATGCAAAATGCTCCAATGACTGCAATGTTGATGGAAGCTCACCAATAATAAGCTCAGGAGGAATGGAACACTTTAAGGTCCTTGAAGTGGTTAATGACTTGGTCATCATCACCAGGCTTCAAGTAGGTATTGACCCATATCTTTTTGGAGATTCCAACAAAATTCTCTTCCCCAGCCAGCACCCGAAAAATCATGTACAGTAGGCCAAGGAACCCTTGACATTTGTGACATCCAATAACTTGAACTTGCTTGAATATGTGTGTGCACTTCCACAAAATCCTGTCCCTTGATGAAGGTATCGTATTATGATGCCTACTTTGTCATACCTGACAAATTGCCCCAAGCTTCGATCAATCGAAGAAAATAGATGGCATTTAGAGAGTGGAGGGAATGTTCCAGTCAGGTGTCTTGCCCTCCCTGCTCCAAAGGCAGTACTTGAGCCCATCACATTTGGCTGCAAAGCAGGTTGCACTCCTCCCTGCAAATGCTATGGTGGAGACTGTCAACACATATGTCTTGCAAATTAGAGAGGACATGTACAGTATTTTAGTGAATCTCTTTGGGCATAATTGACCATGAGCTCTTTAAGAGGATAGGGTGAGGGTTTTGGGGTGACGATTAACAAAGGTGTGTGTGTGTGTGTGTGTGTGTGTGTGTGTGTGTGTGTGTGTGTGTGTGTGTGTGTGTGTGTGTGTGTGTGTGTGTGTGTGTGTGTGTGTGTATGTGTGCGTGCTTTGTCAGTGTGAGTGCAGTGCAATAAATGGACACGTTAGTCTGCACACCCAAAGTGAGAAGTTGCAATACCTTAATCCCTGCAGTAACACCTGTCAACCATAACTGTCTAAATAATACTGAGAATAATAATAAATCATCGAAGTACAATACATAAACCCAGGATACATAAAAACATACATAAAAAAGAAAATCCTTTCCCATTAAGATTTGGTGGGCCCCCTGTAGTAACTATGAGGACCCCCCAAGGGTCCCGGACCCCCTGAGGAAGACCTCTGGTATTTTGCTTACTCATAGAGCCCAGCTACAACAACTTTTATGCTTCAATTATGATCTAATTTAACATTGTTCTGGAGCAGGAGCAGAGCGATTACTGTGATAGGCTCATGGGTCTGTCTAGGGGGTCCCAGGTGAGGAAAGACCCCAACCAAAAGTCAGAACAGTTATTCTGGCTGCTTTAAAAGTCTAATGAATCAACTCTAATATTATGAAAAAGACATTAACTGGCTAGCGTACTGTTCTGGGAGGTCCCAAAATAGATAACCCCAAGAAAGGGGGTGGGGGTCCGTAATATTTTACACCCATCATTTACTCAGTCGATTCCTTGACCCAGAAAACATAGGATTGGCATGTTTAATTAAGTTTCTAGGTTGTCTAGAAGCCAAGATAGCACAAATTATGTATTTTATGTCGGCCATTTTGAATGTCCAAAATGGCGGCTTTGCAGGTGTCTGTGCAAATGCAAACAAAGATTTTTGGATTCCCCATGGTCTGAAGATTCCAGAAATGTATAGTTTTACTAATCTCCAAAATCTCCTACAGATTTTGCCCTAAAATCACGCAAATCGCTACACAGTATGTCTACACTTATCTCATCAACATGGATCTCTCGCACATAGCGCCACCATCAGGCCGATTTTTTCAAACACATTTTTGGAAACTGCTAAGGATTTTGCCCTAAAATCACACAAATCGGTACACAGTATGTCTACACTCATCTCATCAACATGGATCTCTCCCATATAACGCCACCATCAGGCCGTATTTTTCACACACATTTTTGGACACTACTCCTACACTACTATACTACTCCTTTTGCCCCAAAATCATGCTGCAACTAGACGGTCACTTATCTCCCGATTAGGGAGTCTTACTGGTGTTTTAATTGTGTTAATGTAAACATTTCATAGGTATGTTGTTATTGTTAAGTCTGTAAACATTTACACAATGAGAAAAGAAAAGTTGAGCGTTGAAATGGTTTCATTTACTGCTTTCTATAGTTTTAGCGATTTGAATGTTTTTGATTTCAGTGGGTGGCGGCCTGCATACAAGTGGCTAAATATCTATTTTTCCCAAGATGCACCGCAATCCTACATGGGCAGATTATATCATGCAGATGCATGATATAAACTGATATAACAATCTCTAAAACGATAGAAAGCAGTAAATGACAACATTTTAACATTGTTCTCTAATTACAATCTAAAATATGAACACTTGTTGTAAAGAAACAAAGTTGTCCTTTAATCCTAATAAAATAACTTGCAACGCAATTTAGATAAGGTAAAAGTAAAAAAATAAATACTTAAGTTGGAAGTGGGATTTGATCTCACAACATCAGGACTGGGGGTCCATTAGTTACTGTATTTATCTGCACACCACCGAGTGGCATCTTAAGTTAGTGTTTCAGGAGCTATTTAAGGCACTCCATTGTTCTGCGTGGGTAACAGGCCAAGGGGGCGTCACCAACTTGCAATAACAAGCGGTTCTAATGCCACTCGCGTCCCATCAAGGCCAAGAATGAGACACTTGGCAACCTTAAGAGAGAGTTGAGCAAGTCTGTGGTGGTGTTTCTAAGACGTGTGTGTGTGTGTGCGTGTGCGTGCGTGCGTGTGTGTGTGTACACTTTGTATATAGCCATACAAGAGATCGTATTAGTGTGGTGGACCATCATCTGTGTGGGGCATAAGATGTTTGTTTTGTTTCCCTCTACTCCCCTTCACAACTTGATGTGGGCAGTGGCACAACCACCTTGAATCGTTGAGACAAAAGCAGCCTCCTTATTGGTCTGATGGGAAAACCTCTCACCTCACGATCCACATATGCCCACGCTAAGAGAGAATTGCAAGTGGTAATCTATACAAAGAAATAGGATAGATTTTCTTAAGCAAGTATTGGAAGCAAAAGTATTCACATAACAGTGGATTAGCTATGTCTCATAAAATAAAGATTGGACTATCTGGATCAGTTAAGATTAAGAGATTTATAGAGAACTACTACATTTTCTTGTTACAGTGCCTTTTTTACTACTTGTTGGGCATGAGTTAGCAGAGTGTCTGAAAGTTGTGGTGGTGGGGAGTTCCTCTTCTGGAACTCATGCACGTTGAGAGGGAAGTGTCCCCATACTGCGGTGAGCTGGGGGACTTCTTCATTTTAACGGTTCTCTGTCTATTCTGGGCTTTAGAAAGGTGTTGCAATAGACATGTTCTGTCCCAGTAAGTTCCCATTCCACTGTGAAGTAGCCTCGCGTAGCCAGGCTTACTCATCTGAGAAGAGAAAAGCCTGGTTACGACGTGAGGTTTAGACAGAATAGAACGGTGCTACTTCTGCCAGGAGAATTTCCCCAGATGTTTTATTTTTATTTTTTTAATATTTTTTCACATTGTGGTGTATTGTCGAGTTAAGACCAGACGAGGGAGAACAACAAGAGCGGTTCTTTCTTCTCACTCTGACTCTCCATCCTCGCTTTGGATTAAAAGCGTCTGCTAAATGCCTAAACTGCAACTGTAACTCTCTTGGGTAAACCGTTGGAGGCTTAACTCCTTCCCCCCCCTAAATACTTTTGAGGGTTATCATAAAGAAGGTATGAATAGTCAATTTTTGTAAAGACTTAGTTGTTTTTAATGGAAAATCTAATTTTAATGGGAAACCAAATTTTAAAAGAAACAAATGGGGTTTACGCTTTGAACCTTCTCTTCTTTCTTTTCTTTTAGATACAGAGATATTGATACAAGATTTGTCGTCCAGGTCTGCCAACATCCATCCAAAGGTTTTCCATCAGAGTGTGAAGAACAGAGGTCTAGCAGAGATGCAGACCACCATGTTGAAACCAGTGATCAAGTTACACAGAATAGGTATGTTTTACATTTTAGTCTTTTACTGTTTTAATTATGTTACTGTAAACATTTTAATGGGAAAGTTGGGAAACCAAATTTTAAAAGAAACAAATGAGGTTTATGCTTGGAACCTTCTCTTTATTTTCTTTTAGATATGGAGATATTGATACTATTTGTCGTTCAGGTCTACCAACAGCCAAAATGCCTTGTTAATTAACATCATGCAGGATTTACACACTACTACACTACTTTTCCTCCGTATTCATTGCCATGTTTTAAAAGTATTTTCTGCAGGTTTGAAACTAGGATAGGCTTGGGTTGTGTTGTGTCGTGTCAGTGTGTAAATCCTTGCATGATAACAAGCTGTTAATGGCTGTAGCCTACTGGAATTCAATTAATGTGCTCTATAACCGTCATTGATTAATTAATGCTTTTAGTTTTTTGATATGATACGTTTAATTTATCATATAAAAAATGTAATAGTGTCTCTTACCAGACGTATAGTCTAGATAACCCATGGTCTTTGATGATGCGACCAGTCCTTAATAACATAAGACAATGTTTAATCCCAATGCTGTTTAATTTTAAATGCATCATTTCTTTGTCCATTGGCAACCAAGGAATCAAACTAAGACATTGCAATTAATTAAAACATCACTATACTATTAAGAAATCAGATTTGAAAAACACTGAAAAACACGGAAATACCCATTCTACTAATGGGGGTTGGTGTAATGTTTTCCCCCATGCTTGACTAGGGCTGTAATCTAGCCCTGTTTTAGGGATTCGAACTTCGGGGGGATTTTCCGAACGGACCATCGAACCTTAGATGGTTCGTTCAATTGAATAAAAACCGAACGTTCGAACCTTCGAACCATCGAACGTACTGTACCTTTAACCAGCTAAACAGTGTAGGAAATGTTTTAAATGCGCTGTTTTATCCATTGAAAACGCGTGGATGCGTGGCCGCATTAACACCTAGGCTAACACTTGGAAAATCCAACCCAATCGGAGATAATGTTGCGCAGTTTGTTGACGGACAGGCTCAAAGTATAGCGGAGTTGCACGGATGATGATTAGACTTGGTGACTGTGTCGGAGCGCGTCGCGTTCGGGCTGAACTGGTCTCGATGTAACAACCCCAGAAATCGCATTATAGATCCAATAGGGGGTTGCAATGAAATCCATCTTTGCTCATGCTTAGGAGAAAGGCTGTTTAATCTTTGGGTGCATGGATGGGCGTTCGCTGTTCAGAGCGCACACACACGTCTGTCTCTGCCCAGCTCAGCTGCTTTCACTCTACTGTCATCAAGCGTGTGTGCGCGGCCCCAAATAGGAGCGGAATGGGAGCGGAGGACGGTCCTTGATCGCTCCAAGCTGTTCTGGTGTATTTTATAAATACTATAACGGTCACCATTAACTGTTAGTGTTTACCGGTAGGCCTAACTTATTTCGTATTTGGCTATCTCTACTACTGTGATATTCTGAATAGGCCTATCACATTATGATAATTATTTTTTCGTGTAAAAAAAAAAGAATGAAAAAAAAGAAAAAAAACCTGAACCCATTAATTTCGAACTTCGATTGCCAACGTAACGAACGAACGTTCGAATCCCCGAAGGTTCGCTTGCAGCCCTACTATGCTTGACTCCACCCCCAGCTATGACGCGCTGATGACTGACTGCCGTGTTGATGTATATGCTCTAAAAACTCAGATACACGCTGAGGAAGTTTGTTGATGAGTGCTCCTCTCTCACTCTTCTGAAAGGTTTTACATTTAGTCTATTCATTTAGATACTGATGTAATGTTTTAATTGTGTTAATGTAAATATTTCATAGGTTTGTATTGTTGTTGTTAAGTCTGTAAACATTTACACAATGAGAAAAGAAAAGTTGAGCATTGAAATGGTCAGTGTTGGGAAAGTTCACTTTCAAAAACTAACTAGTTCAAGTTCAATTTCAAAACTTCTAAAATGAACTAGTTCATTTCCTAGTTCATAATTCTACATTTTGAACTAAAGTTCATGGTTCCCCAAAATGAACAATTTTTTTACATTGCTGCAAGCTATTATAATTATATAAAGACCACCAGGATATAGGTGTAATACATGATAATAGATTATATTATGTTATAACCACATCATAATCTATTCTAGCGTATTATAATTATCATAGTAATACATTAATACTTTATAATGTATTATAATCACAGTTATAATCCATTATAGTATATTATAATTTAGGATAGTTGTACTACAAATGTATATTGTATTATAATCACATTTAAAGTGGCAGTTCAGTGAATTAAGCTATTTTATTTTATTAAACATGTAGAATATTCGTTTCTGGACCTCTGTTAAAAAAAATTGGAACTTTATATTAAAGCATTGTGGAATAAGACTGCTTTACGTTTTTTAATCATAACTGGGGTGTCATATTTTAATGCTTGTCACCGTGGTGTGCATCACGCACCCCCCCCCCCCCCCCCCCCCCCACACACACACACACACAGCACCCACACGCAGCACGTGCCTCCATGCCTCCACAGAGTTTAGCTGCTGCTAGCTAGCATTAGCCACGTTCAGAAAGTCTCTCTCTCTCTCTCCCTCTCCCCATCGCGTCTCCCTCTGTGTGTGTGTGTGTGTGTGTGTGTGTGTGTGTGTGTGTGTGTGTGTGTGTGTGTGCCGTCCTGTGACGACAAATCACTGGAGTGATGGAAAAAGTACTCAAATATTTTACTTGAGTAAAAGTATCACTACTACTGCAAACGTTTTCAAATGTATCAAGTATTTTGAAAATATCAGATCTACAAGCTTGACACATTGTGAGCTTTTTACTTTTCTTTTTTAATTTGAAAATAATAATAATAATACTCAAGTAAAGACAAAGTACCTGAGTACAAAGTACTTGAGTAAATGTACTTAGTTACTTTCTTTTTGAGTAAATGTACTTTAGTGCCTTTTTTTTAACATCACTGAAAACCAAAGCAGAAACCTCTGTGAATGGGCGTGGCTTCATACTGTACATAGGCCATGCCCCTACAGCCCTAGGCAGAAAGGACAGAAAAATATGTATTGGATTTGAGAATTTTTTAAACGTAATTTTTAAAACTTTTCGATTTTTTCATCATTCAAATTTTGTCTGTTGGTTAATAATACATTACTCTGTTGTGTGACAAACTGGGAATACCCTTGTTATCATCTTTATTAGACTGAACTCCCCCTTTAAGGGTCAATTTGTTTCTTACCAATAGTGCTACGTTTGTGTAATGGAAAACGTAGATATTTTGATGTGATGTGATGCGGTGTGGTGTGGTGTGGTGCCAAAGCTGCAGTCAAAAAGGGGCTTATTGTGAAGTCAGAGGTTTCTAAACGTCGTGCCCATCTGCATGTTTAAGCGTTCGTTAAAATAGCTGCTCTACAAGCTCACGTTGTCTTGTGGATGCAACACGTTGTGAGCTTGCAGATCGGCGAAGTAGTCAGGCTTTAATTGCGTTGCGAGACGTAACGAGGAAGAGAAGCACCCAGACCCAGCGCAGTGAGCGCACCGAGGCGCTCAGTCCGCTCACATATCAACTTTCGTGTTATTAGAGCATAATGTTAAATGTGAATGAAAAGAAAGACGTGAGGACAGAAGACCGCGGACCGAACGAGCGAACAAGCCGAAGAGCGCCGCTCATGGACGTCAGAATGAACGCGTTCGACAATAGCGTTCATCAAGCGGAAACAAAGAACGTTCAGTTCACGTTAGCCCAAAATATGAGCGCGTTCGTGAACGCGTTCGTGAACGATCGTTCATTGAATGCGTTCGGGTACAACACTGGAAATGGTTTCATTTACTGTTTTCTATAGTTTTAGCGATTTGGATGTTTTTGATTTCAGTGTGTGGCGGCATGCATACAAGTGTCTAAATATCAGTTTTTTTCCCAAGATGCACCGCAATCCTTCATGGGCATATTATAGCATGCAGATGCATGATATAAACTGATAAAAATCGCTAAAACGATAGAAAGCAGTAAATGACACAATGCACTATGCAATGCACAATTATTTCTACTCGTCGGTGTCTCATATGAGGGCAGTTGGTAGTTCAGCCATTTCTACCCAAGAAACAACTAGAAATGGCAATACATGCCTTCATCACCCAAAGGCTCGACTATTGTAACTCCTTATATAGTGGCATAGACCAGTCGTCCCTCAGACGACTACAACTGGTCCAAAACGCTGCTGCTCGCCTGTTGACTGGCACTAAAAAACGCGAACATATAACCCCGGTCTTAGCTTCACTCCATTGGCTTCCCGTAAAATTCCGCATTGATTTCAAAATTCTCCTTTTTACATTCAAATCCTTAAATGGTCTAGCCCCTCAATACCTCTCAGATCTCCTGGAACGCTATGTCCCCGCCAGAGTCCTCAGATCTGCCGACAAACAGCTGCTGGTCGAGCTGATTCCTAAGAAAACTACTAGAGGGGCCCGCGCTTTCGCGGCTGCAGCCCCTAGGCTATGGAACGGCCTGCCTTTTTCGATTAGGACTGCTCCATCCATAAGTGTTTTTAAATCTCAGGTTAAAACTCACCTATTTTCTTTAGCTTTTAATGTCACCTAAGTTCCTTTTAATGTACCCAAGTTCCTTTTAACGTCTGCTTGTACTGCACATGTGTTGTGCTCTTGTTGCCTTTGTTATAATTAGGGATGCCCCGATCAGGGTTTTTTTGCTCCCGATCCGATACCGATCAAATATTATTGCTTCCGATTCGATCCCGATCTTTCCCGATCCGATCTTTTGGCAAGGCATTAAGAAGAAAAAAAAATTCTATTCATTCTATCACTTGGTTCTCAACCTTTTCAGGCCGTGACCCCCAAAATAATCATATTTTAACTGGGGACCCCCGACCCTGAAGAGTTGAGGAAGTATATTTTGTATAACACGGTTCTATTGTGAAAATAGCAGATCTACATGCTCACAACGCCTCGCAACGCGAGGAGTTGTGAGCATGTAGATCGGCTATTTTCACAATTTCTGGCTTTAATATTTGACAATTTGGCCAATGTTTAATTTGTCATTTTAGAGGTATTAAAAAGTCCTTAATTTTTCACTTTCGAAATGTGCAGATACCCTCTATACACTTAAACTTTATGTTGATTTGTTTACTGTTGAGAGAGAAAACAATGTTGCACATTAAGTTAATCATCTGGGGACCCCCCCAAAATAATTTGAGGACCCCCCTGGGGGTCCCGACCCACAGGTTGAGAACCACTGAGCTAGTTGACAGTGCAGAGAGACATAATTGCCTTCCTTTGATCCATTAGCAAGGGGCCAATTACTACTTATTGGCATCAGCTGCCAGCTGTACACAGAGTCTGACACAATCACCTTCCCTCTGCAGTGCTCTGTCTCATTTCTCCAAAAGCCCTTGAATATGATTGAAAATGATTAAGGATTACTGTGATTATGGTAAGCTTACATTTCATATCGCATTCACCTTACCTGTAACTTTCAGTACTCCCAGAAAAAAAAAAATTGATTTTTTTTTTTTTTTTTTTTTTTTTCGATTTTTTTTCCCCGATCTCCGATCTTATAAAAACGGCCATATCGGCGGCCGATCCGATCACGTGATCGGGATCGGGCAACACTAGTTATAATGTACATATGCTTGCTTTTATTGTTTGTTCCTGCTCTCACTGCTCTGACTGTACAGCACTTTGGTCAATTTCGGTTGTTTTAAATGTGCTTTATAAATAAAGTTTGATTTGATTTGATTTGATTCAGAAACCTGTCTGCCAGTGACATCATCGTTAGGCAGATTTTTCTTTTTCTTAACGTGAGAACAATGGCTTCCAATGTAACTTTTCAGGAATAGAAGGCCTACAGTTTCTATTAACTTGGATTCCCCATCGATGATGTTGATTATATGAAGATTGGTTGAAAAGTAGTAAAGTCGTCCTTTAAGTCCTAACAAGTGAAAGGGCCAAGTCTGCTCCTCCCTTATAGTATGCTATTGTTTAAGTGGCGTTAATTAATCCTGAATTAATTGGATTCCAATTCCTTCATTCCAGACGAGTCCAGACTGCAGGTGAAGATGAACTCTCCAGACCCAGACAGGCCTGTTCCCATTAAACACAAGAGAATTCACACAGGAGAGCCTTACAGTTGTGAAGATTGTGGGAAAAGCTTCAGTCACATCTCTCACATTGAGTCTCACAAGAGAATTCACACAGGAGAGAAGCCATTCTGTTGTAAAATATGTGGGAAGTGTTTTATTGAGAAGAGAAATTTAAGAATACATCAGCGCATCCATACTGGGGAGAAGCCTTTCAGCTGTGACCAGTGTGGGAAAAGCTTCATTGACATGTCTGCCTTCATAAGCCACAAGAGAGTTCACACTGGAGAGAAGCCTTACAGCTGTGTAATATGCGGGAAAAGATTCACTCAATCATCTGCCCTTAATCCCCACATGAGAATTCATACTGGAGCGAAGCCGTACTCCTGTGACACGTGTGGGAAAAGCTTCAATGTAAGGAGTCACCTCACCGTACACAAGAGAATTCACACTGGAGAGAAGCCTTACAGCTGTGATCAGTGTGGGAAAACCTTCACTCAAGAAAATTGCCTTGAAATACACAAGATGACTCACACTGGAGTGAAGTTCTTCAACTGTGAAGTATGTGGAAAGTCTTTTACTGGGTATAAATACTTTAAACTTCACAAGCGGATCCATACTGGAGAAAACCTTTTATGTTGTGAAATATGTGGTAAAAGCTTCGCTACGTCTGGATCATTAAAAATTCATCGGCGCATCCATTCTGGAGATAGACGTTTTCATTGTGAAATATGTGGGAAGTGTTTTATTGAGAACGCAGGGTTAAAAATACATCAGCGCATCCATACCGGAGAGAAACCATTCAGCTGTGAAATATGTGGGAAGTGTTTTACTCAGTCCGCAATGTTAAAGAAACATAAGTTCATCCATACTGGAGAGAAACCTTTTAGTTGTGAAGTATGTGGTAAGTGTTTTACTCAGAAAGGAAACCTGAAAAGACATCCTTGCTTCCGTACTGAAGAGAGCCGCATCCATTCTGAAGAGAAACGTTTTCGTTGTGAAATATGTGGGAAGTGTTTTGTTGAGAACAGAAACTTAAAAACACATCAGCGCATCCATACTGGAGAGAAGCCATACAGGTGTGAAACATGTGGAATGTGTTTTACTCAGTCCTCTGGCTTACAGAGACATCGGCGCATTCATACTGGAGAGAAAAGGTTTAGTTGTGAAATATGTGGGAAGTGTTTTGCTCGGAATGAAAGCCTGAAATCCCATCAGCGAATCCATACTGGAGAGAGCAGCCAGAGAGGAGGACCCTGAAGACCACCAGGACCTCATTTAGTTTCATTATGTCTGTTTCGTTATTTCTCTCAGGTCCAAACTGCTAATAGTTCCACTCTAGACTCTCTAGAGAACAATGGTGCTCAACCTGTGGGTTGGGACCCCAACCATTTTGTGGGGTACCAAGTTGACAGTGAAATAACAATTTCATAAGACATTTTTACTGGATTAAAAATAGGAAGCATTACTGCATCAAAAGTAATCAACAAACTATATACTATAAAACTTAGTCAAATTGACTGGTCAAATTGTGAAATAATATAAGAAACACTGTGGCTTAGAATTGATAAAAACGGTCCTGACTGAAAGAAAAGATTTTCACGAAATAAACAGGACATACTTGGATTACATTTACTCGGATTACTTTTCTCGACAGTACTTCGAAGGTAGGTAAAATGGCGGGTTGCCATCGGCACCAGCAAATTAAACGTCGAATAATTCTGGGCACCCGATGTGTTAATACATTTCTTGAGATCACTGCTGAATAAAATCTTGCAGTTTAATAGCATATTATGATTTTAACCACCACTTGTATTTGCTTTTGAGTGTTTCTTTCTTTCTTTTTTTTTAATGTTTTATTTTTTCTTGTTCCTCTCCCTCGGCCCACACACACATTCTATTTGTAAAGCAACTTTGAGTACTGTTGCAATGTGTAATATAGATTTTTCATTTATTATTATTTACTAAAATTGTTTACATTAGGCCTATATCTATGTATTAGACTAATGCATATGAATAATTAAGGCATAGCAGTGGTTTGACTCAGTTTGGGAAGCACTGGTATGGGTATATACCTGTAGCTATTCTCTCACTGTGTGGAACATGGCAGCAAAGCATATGTGTGCCTATCTATCATTTTGATTAATTTAATGTCATGTACATGTATTGAATGCTTAATATGCATTGTTTTTTTTTCCTCTTTTAAAATGTTATATTAAATCACATTTATGTACAAATTAAATCCTGCACACAATTCTACATTCATTCAAACTCTGAACTCTGACTCGGGAGGAGGTCTGGGAGATATTTGAGTCCAATGATCATTACATCCTGATGTGAAAGAAAACATATTTCTAAAGAAGAAATAGGGAAAACAAACATTAAGTAGCGTTTATGGACAATCAAATCACTTTGAAATGTTTTTGATTAAATACATAAATTTGAAGTGGTGTCATGTTGATATGACACCCTATCAAGAAGATGAAAACATGGCAATCATGTCCAAAAGGTTGCCAACCCCTGATTTATAACATTCTGCATTTGAAACAACGTGAAGGATACCACTGTTTAAACAACATGCTAGGTAAACGGTGAATCTTGCATCTTCCTAAAACAACATACCACTAAAGCCCCTTTTCCACTGGAAGCTCCAGACAGTACAAAACAAACGAATTAGGGTCCTCGGACTCACCTCACTGCTGCTCACCAGTTAAGCGTGGGGCAATCTGGCTAGCCATCGTCAAGGAAAAGTTTGGTCGCTCTTTTGCAGCAATGCAGAAGTCTGTAATCGAGAGACTAAGCGTGGGGTGCGTGGCTCAGAGTACAGCATTTTGCAATGGGCCTGCAGTGTACAAGATCCACTACACCTCTAAGATACCCATGTACCTGGCAAAATACTTTATAAACGTTAAGGATGTCCATAATTGCAACACCAGACGCACTGCCACAGATCACGTTCAACCCAGAGTCTGCTCAAAAAAAGGGTCAAACTCGTTCTCCTGCTATACCACCAACATGTGGAACGCCTTATTGAAGGCCTTAAAGGAGTGTAACATCCTTTAAAATCGCCCTGAAAAACCACTTACAGGCGGCAGCCACTCGTAACTGGTAAAAACAAACCTAGCCCAGCCTGACCCGTCTATTGTAAATATCTACTGTATATATTTTTCTTATTGTTTAATCTACTGCATAGTACTGTGTTCTATCCTCCTGTCATTCAATTTTATATGAGTACTTAAATGGTATCCTGTGTAAATAAGCCAAAGAGCTTACTAGGATCTCCTTTTAGTTGACTTTGTACCAGTGAACTCTACCTTTTCCTATGCAAATATCTAATAAAGTCTTCAATCAATCAATCAATCAATCAATTTATTTGAATAGTTACTACGTCGTGACTTTGTAGGTTTTGAGTATCATTCATTGTGATTATCATTACAAAACATACATTAACGAACCACTTCAGCCCCATGTAGGCCATCCTCCTTTCTCAGACGGACTACAGAAAGACGAAACCATAAACTGTTCCCAAAATAATTCCCCACAGCACACTCAAGGATATAATCAGCGGCCACTCCAGAGAATTGTGACTGCGGGGGCTATGGGGGAGCTGGCTTTTTTTTAGAGAAGGGGCTAATAAATTTTGGCATCAAACTATATACTAGTACTAATATGACAAACTAGATTCACTTGCTTGGGGTGTGGATAACTGAACAGATCAGATCAATGGCAGTTTCCAGCTCGAAATCTGAGGACTGTGATCGCATAGGGTTTTTGTGAGGCTGAGTGAAGATGCTTTCCAGCATAAAAAGTATGATTTTATAGTATGGTTTACATATAAGTCAGTCAATTATCTTTCACATATTCATATATATTGTATTCATTTATTCCTGAAATATTTTTCATCACAATTGGGTTGTGGAGCCGCCTCTGGATATAGGCTAATTTTAGGTAAAAACCTTGTTTTGCTTATTTTTGGAATAGTTATTTTACATTTATACTAATACTAGGCCTACTCAAGAATTTAAATGGAGATTGGGAAAACAAACGTGGGGAGGGGGGACGGAACAAAACAAAGTGCTTCCACTTCTGCGTGCTCGTTTTTACCAATGGGTCTGAGGCCCTAAGCTAGATGCAGAATAGATATTCTGCGTAGTTTTGATTGATTTTGATTGAAGACTTTATTAGAAGTTTGCATAGGAAAAGGTACAGTTTCATGACGGTACAGTTCACTGGTACAAGGTCTACTAAAAGGAGATCCATGAAAAGACTAAGCTTATTTCCACTGGAAACCATTGAAGTATCTCATATAACATTGAATGACAGACAAATAGAACACAGTACTATGCAGTAGATATGTAAAGAAAAACAAAATAGAAGACAGTAAGTCAAAACAAACAGTATATACAAAGAAGGGGCAGGGGAGGGTAGGGTTGGGCTAGATTCTTTTTTACCAGTTGCGAACGGCTGCTGCCTGTAAGTGGTTTTTCAGGGCAATTTTAAAGGATGCTAGTGATCCACACTCCTTTGTGGCCTTCGGTAAGGCTTTCCACATTTTGGTGGTATAGCAGAAAAAAGAGTTTGACCCTTTGTTGGTTTTGACTCTGGGTTGAAAGTGATCTGTGGCGCTGCCTCTGGTGTTGTAATTATGGACATCCTTAATGTTTATAAAGTATTTTGACAGGTACTTGGGTATCATAGTGGTGTAGTGTATCTTGTACACCAGGCCCATTGCAAGTTGCTGTACTCTGTCAACTACTCTGAGCCACCCCACTCTTAACTGGTGAGTAGCGGTGAGGTGAGTCTGATAGGGAAGTCTAAGCAGGACCCTAATTAGTTTATTTTGGGCTGTTTGTAGTTTAGTTTTCAGGGCTTGTGGGGCGTCACAATACCATACGTGGACTCCGTAGTCAAAGAGGGGCTGGATTATTGCACCAGCTATGGTCTTCAGTGTGTTGGAATTGACCATCGGGGCGATCCTCTGTAGGAAACGAGTTCGTTGGTTGATTTTATTTATTACTTTAGAAGTCATCTTTTCACTGGAAAGATTAGCTTCAAGGATACATCCTAAGTAAGAGATTTCGTTTTTTCGTGTTATGACCTTGTCACCCACTTTGATTGTGAAGTTATCAACTTTTTTGAGGTTATGATTTGATCCAAAGAGGATGGACTCTGTTTTACCCAGGTGAATTGATAATTTGTTGTCGTTAAGCCATGTGCAGATCTTACTTAGTTCAGAGTTAAGTGTCTTCTCAACCTGCAAGTGGTCCTTGCCCGAGACTAGGAGAGCCGAGTCATCCGCGAACAGGAACAGGTTGCAGTCACAAGCAGATGCCATGTCGTTCACGTATATTAGGAACAACAGAGGTCCCAGTATGCTACCTTGAGGAACACCACAGTTTACCGGGAGGGGGGGGGACAGGGTACCGTTAATCTCCACCACCTGTTCCCTCCCCACCAGGTAAGACTGCATCCACCTCACTGCTGCGCTGTCAAGACCGATGGCTTTTAGTTTCTCAATCAGAATAGAATGATTTACGGTGTCAAATGCCTTCTGGAGGTCCATCATGACCATGCCGCTATATTTGCCGTCATCCGCTTCGCGTTTGATTTGGTCAGTCAAATAGAGAAGGCATGTGTCAGTGGAATGAGATTTTCTGAATCCAGATTGGAACTCGTAAATCAGATTATTCTCATCGAGATATCTTGCTATCTGTTCGTAGACTATTTTCTCCATGACTTTGGATATGGAGCTAAGAATGGAAACGGGACGGTAGTTTCCAGGGTCTAGTTTGCTACCTTTTTTATGCAGGGGGGTTACTTTTGCTAGTTTGAAGTCCTGTGGGACATGACCCTGTTCGATGGAAAGGTTAATTATGTGGGTAATTATTGGAGCAATGGTGGCGGCTGAATCTCTGAGAAATCTAGCTGGAATTTTATCAAGGCCAGTGGCCTTGTGTTGAGGTAGGGCACTCAGTTTTTTAAACACTTCATCAGTTGTCACTGTGGCAAGTTTAAAACTGTCTTTTCTGACGCCCAGTTTATTGTAGAATTTCTTAACAAATTTTACACCATACCGCCCAGATGGGGCGACCAGTTTTTCAACCAGCGAACGGGCCACGGTGGTAAAGGTTTCGTTAAGATGGGTAGCCACTTCACATTTGTCAGAAATGAGAGCGGTGTCCGTTTTGATGTTTATGCTGTGGCCTATGGTTTTAGGTTTTAAGCCTAATGTGTTGTTAAGCAACTTCCATAGGTCTCGTGGTTTGTTTTTGAATTCGTCGATTTTTTCATCAATGTAGTTTTTTTGGGCGGCTCTAATATAGGCAGTTGTCTGGTTTCTAAGCTTCTTGCACTGAGCAGTAAGATGCTTGATTTGGATATTGAGGTCAGGGTTGAATTTTTTTTTAAGTTTTTTGCAGCACTTACGTTTTTCATCGTACTTTTTGTCTCTGAGTTTAGCTGATTCAGCAATATCTGAGTTATACCATGGCTCTTGGCGGGCTTTAACCCTGGTGGTATTCAAGGGGGCCACGATGTCTAGAGCATCGGTCAATTTGGTTTTAAAACCACACCATGCTCCTTCGACATTTGTACACTGCAGTTCAGAGGAAAAGTCTGTATTCGCTAGAGTGTTATTTAAAGCCTCACTGGAGTAGTTTTTGAGGCTTCTAGCTACAACTGTTTTGTGGCCACTAGCCTTGGGTTTGTGTATTTTACGCGTACAGTAGATCATGTAATGATCATTAAGACCGCATACAATAGCCCCGCTAGCGGTGACTTTTGATTTGTCTGTGGTTACGATGAGATCTATGAGGGTTTGGGAGTGCTCCGTCACCCTAGTGGGCACAGTAACAAGCTGAGTGAGGCCATATTGATTACATAACCCATTAAAGGACTTGAACAGGGGTGCTTCTTTACGTAAAGCATCACAATTAAAGTCGCCCAGAGCGTAGTACTCAATACCGTCCACCTTAGCTAAGCTCTCATCAAACAGCTCAAAGAAATCATTCTGGTCAGGGGGTCTATAGACAGCACATATTAGTATATTTTTAGCATGTTCAAAAATTATCTCGACCCATACAGTTTCAAGAGAGCTGTGGTGTAGGTCTGGGCGAATGATAAAATTTAAATCATTGTGAATATACATGCAAACACCACCTCCTTTCCTGTTCCTATCATTCCTAATGACAGTGTAATTGGCTATTTCAATTCTAGCATCTGAGAATGAGTCATCGAGTTTAGTTTCTGAGAAGGTTAAAATTTGGACCTTACCATCAAAAAACATAGCTTTGATTTGTTCCAGTTTGGGTTCCAAACTGTTGACGTTGAGATGGATCATTTTCAGTCCTCTTTTTACAAATGTTTCTTTCATATTTGAGGTGATCAAATAGCCATTATCAGGGCTGGGGGTTTCTGCTGTGTGTGAGTCCACATCCGTCTGTAGTGGTAGTGGGGGTGGGGGTAGGGGGGGGAGGTCATGTCCCTTTGTTGTCTGTGAACCTAGACACCTCCCAGCAAGAGCCGTTGGCCGCCGCGTCCACGTCCATGGACGCGGCCGTGGACGCGTCCATGGACGCGGCCGCGAAAAAAACGTCCGTGGACGCGAGGCCGCGTCCACGGACGCAAACGGCCGGCCGTCCCGGCCGTGGACGCGACCGTGGACGCGGCCGTGGACGCAGACGGCCGGGGACGCGGCCGTGGACGCGGCCGTGGACGCGGCCGTGGACGAGGCCGCGGCCGTGGACGCAAACGGCCGGCCGTGGACGCAAACGGCCGGCCGTGGACGGGTCCATGGACGAGGCCGCGAAAAAAAGGCAGCGAAAAAGAAAAAAAAAGGTGTCTATTGTATGTATTTTTTGATGGAGATTTCAAATATGACCTTCTTTTTTGCATAGGACAACTCTAACCTGCATCAATTGGTATTTTATAATTGCCAATTGTACCCTATCCATCTAAAAAACAAATTGGATGTCTATTGTATGTATTTTTTGATGGAGAATTCAAATATTAATTTCTTTTTGGGATAGGACAACTCTAACCTGCATCAATTGGTATTTTATAATTGCCAATTGTACCCTATCCATCTCAAAAACAAATTGGATGTCTATTGTATGTATTTTTTGATGGGGAATTCAAATGTTACCTTCTTTTTTAGATATGACAACTCTAACCTAAATCAATTGGTGCATCAACCTACTTACTATCTATCTATCTGTCTATCTATCTATCTATCTACATTTATATAAAGCTGTTCTTGCATTTGAATTCAAGTCTGACACAAGTTAAGGTTAACTTAGGTAGTATTTCATTTTGCTGGCTTTTAGGGTCTGTGTGTGAGTGTGTAGGCTCACAAATTATTATAATTGTCTATAAGTGACTGACTATCTATCTATCTATCTATCTATCTATCTATCTATCTATCTATACTTCACCTTTAGTCCAGAAGAGAGTTCAGCCTCAGGAACTTGCACACATGGAACTGTGTCATGACTGTGTCATGGAGCTAAAACAGAGCTATGTTAAATACTCACAATGACTCTGATGGACCAATCAGGGTGGTGGTGGGGGGAGGGATCAACAATAGACAGAAACTGGATAATGCTTTGTTAACTGTCCCACCTAAGTCCCTGCTAGTCTGAACAAACATCACCTTCCCTCTCATAACACTACTACTACTACATTTATATAAAGCTGCTCTTGCATTTGAATTCAAGTCTGACACAAGTTAAGGTTAACTTAGGTAGTATTTCATTTCGCTGGCTTTTAGGGTCTGTGTGAGTGTGTAGGCTCACAAATTATTATAATTGTCATTAAGTGACTCTGAGATCTATCCATCCATCCATCCATCCATCCATCCATCCATCTATTTATTTATACTTACTGTTTACATTTTCTATAAATATTTATTTCTATATAAAACTCAGTTGTGTGGAGTTATTGTGTGCCCTTTCTTGTTGCTAAAGAGTCCATTTGTTCACTAGACATTAAGTCAAGGTTACTATTTTGAGTTGAAGCTAAGTGTTTTATTGCTTTGTGGTTTAACATGATTTAAAAGGCAAATTCATTGTTATGGTTACTTTAGAAGACTGCTTTTGCATTCATGAGTTAAGAGAGCCAAGCTAATTCAAAGAGTTAGGTTAAAGGAACACAAAACATGACCTAACTCACAGCTGCCATTGGACAGACAGTTACAACATACTCTTATCTTTCACAGAACAGACAATTATCATTTATTTTATCTATTTGAGACTATGTAGCTGCTCTAGGGGAAATAGAGCATTATATCAGCCTATTCAATTGATAATGACCAATGGGTGCCAGTTTCTAAGTAGTTAAAGCATATTAACATAACAATATATGTGGCCTAGACATGGATATTGCCCAATCAACTCGTAATCTACAGAAATGTCCACCACATCACACAGTATAAAACCTAGTAGGCTTAGTGGATTACCTATGTTAAATCATGTCAGGTTAGTTTGGTTCAAGGTTCAAGTATAATAATTTATGAGACAAAAATGTAACACAAATGTGCACAAATGTACAATCACATCTAGGCTAGAATGATAACATAAAGTCCTGACTACTCCTTGTTATTGTGGTCCTAAATACTACAATGATTAGTTTGGATGCATTGCTTCTATCATGTCCAATTAAAAAGAAATACATTACATACATACAGAAATCTGCCTTCTCCTGTATTGTATTAGTGACATTCATTATAAATAGTAAAATAACAGGACAGAGCAAAAAAGGCCTCTGTTGTGTCTTTATCTGATCACATGCAATCAGACACTCACACTGCACAGCAATATATAAACTTTATTACAGGCTCAAGGCCCACAGGGTAAGAAGACAATACATTACAAAGATAATAATTTAAAAAAACAACAACAGAGAGTACATTCACCGAGCCCCACCGGAGCTAAATAGGCACTCATGCCACTCATGCCAGTGTCCACTAATGGTAGACGTGTACCTGACAGAGCTACATCCAGGGTCTGTCATCAGTCTCTGGAACAATCTGAAACAATGTATCTTTCCTGTGGCTGTTATAATGAACACAAACAGATCAGAAAGTAATTTAACATACAACAATGTACGGGATTCCTTTCTATTAAAAGCAAAATCATCACTGGGTCAAAGTTGTTGCTTGGTTCTCCCCATATAAAGGCATGTAGGTAACAGTAACATGATATTATGTCATGAATGATAAAAGTAATGTTTAAACACTTTGATGTGTGTGAGTTCAT
This sequence comes from Nannobrachium achirus, assembly GCF_963921795.1. Lineage (NCBI taxonomy): Eukaryota > Metazoa > Chordata > Actinopteri > Myctophiformes > Myctophidae > Nannobrachium > Nannobrachium achirus. Next base: position 65,206,554 of record NC_137814.1, read on the forward strand.
CTGGAGACTTACTCAGTCTGTGACTTACAGAGATCTTGATGGTCTTTGGGTTCCACCTCTTCATCAGAATTGCCGCTGGTGCCGTCTAGAGATTTCATCTTCACTTGAAGTCTGGAGTCTTGAAATGATGTACAGTGTATTCTGGACAGTTGTGGACACTCTGCAACTAACCTAACCTAACGCACACTATGTGTTAATGTTGATCAATATAATAATGTAAAAATACAAAGTTAAGTAGACCTAAGTAAGAAATAGTAAATACATTGTAATAATACATTGAAGGGGAAATGTAGAAAAACAAATGCAACTCAGCATTGAATTTATGGCAAACATTTTGCTACTCAACCCTTTCCAAATAATATACAATTAAGAAGTGGGATGTTCCACTTAGTAAGAGAAAGAATTAATGAAATATTATTTTTTTTAAAAGCTAGAAGACTCACCTATTATAGTAACCATGTGAATTGCTAATAATGTTATGGGTCAGATGTGTAAAGATCTATCACATTGTATTGTTCTTTTCAGACTCAACAACAATAATAATGATGATGTTACTTAAATGCTGATCAATGTGTGAATCTGGCTCTTATCAGGTGTGTGTTTTCTCTCCCTGTCCTGTGCTGTCCTCAGTTAAACCAAGACAGTGCTGTTGTGACCAATGTGGAAAAAGCCTTCAGCTCAATTTATTATCTCAAAGTAGACCAGAGAATTCATACCGGAGTGAAGCCATTCAGCTGTGAACAATGTGGGAAGTATTTTGCTCGTCTGGACAATTAAAAGATCATAAGCGTTCACATACTGGAGAGATTGTTGTGACCAGTGTGGGAAAAGATTTGTTCAAAAGGGGATTTTAAGAGAACACCTGAGAATTCACACTAGAGAGAAGCCCTATTGCTGTGACCAGTGTGGGAAAAGCTTTACTCGATTGTCTTATCTCAAAATACATGAACAAATTCACACAGGAGAGAAACCGTACGGCTGTGTCCAATGTGGGGAAAAGTTCAGTTTAACGGCTGCTCTGAAAGTACACCAGAGATTTCACACCGAAGAAAAGCCTTACTGCTGTGAACACTGTGGCAAACGTTTCACTGTAAAATCTAGCCTCGTACAACACAAGAAGATTCACACTTGAGAGAGACCTTACTGCTGTCACCAATGTGGGAAAAGGTTCACTCTGAAGACGGCTCTGAAAAGACACCTGAAAATCCACACTGGTGAGAAGCCATATACTGCTGTGTCCAGTGTGAGAAAAGGTTCAGTGATATGCATCATCTCAAAGCACACCAGAAAAATCACACTGGAAAAAAACCTTATTGCTGTGACCAGTGTGGAAAGAGCTTTCCTAGACTGGAACATATCAAAATACACCAACAAATTCACACCGGAGAGAAACCTTATATCTGTAACCAATGTGGGGAAAACTCTGTCAGGTACACGTCTACCGTTAGAGGCCACTGGCATGAGTGCCTCTTTAGCTCCGGTGGGGCTTGGAGAATGTACTCTGTTGTTGTTTTTTTAATTATTATCTTTGTAATGTATGGTCTTCTTACCCTGTGGGCCTTGAGCCTGTAATAAAGTATTGCTGTGCAGTGTGAGTGTCTGATTGCATGTGATCAGATAAAGACACAACAGAGGCCTTTTTTGCTCTGTCCTGTTATTTTACTATTTATAATGAATGTCACTAATACAATACAGGAGAAGGCAGATTTCTGTATGTATGTAATGTATTTATTTTTAATTGGACATGATAGAAGCAATGCATCCAAACTAATCATTGTAGTATTTAGGACCACAATAACAAGGAGTAGTCAGGACTTTATGTTATCATTCTAGCCTAGATGTGATTGTACATTTGTGCTGTTTACATTTTTGTCTCATAAATTATTATACTTGAATCTTGAACCAAACTAACCTGACATGATTTAACATAGGTAATCCACTAAGCCTACTAGGTTTTATACTGTGTGATGTGGTGGACATTTCTGTAGATTACGAGTTGATTGGGCAATGTCCATGTCTAGGCCACATATATTGTTATGTTAATATGCTTTAACTACTTAGAAACTGGCACCCATTGGTCATTATCAATTGAATAGGCTGATATAATGCTCTATTTCCCCTAGAGCAGCTACATAGTCTCAAATAGATAATAAATGATAATTGTCTGTTCTGTGAAAGATAAGAGTATGTTGTAACTGTCTGTCCAATGGCAGCTGTGAGTTAGGTCATGTTTTGTGTTCCTTTAACCTAACTCTTTGAATTAGCTTGGCTCTCTTAACTCATGAATGCAAAAGCAGTCTTCTAAAGTAACCATAACAATGAATTTGCCTTTTAAATCATGTTAAACCACAAAGCAATAAAACACTTAGCTTCAACTCAAAATAGTAACCTTGACTTAATGTCTAGTGAACAAATGGACTCTTTAGCAACAAGAAAACAAGAAAAGGCACACAATAACTCCACACAACTGAGTTTTATATAGAAATAAATATTTATAGAAAATGTAAACAGTAAGTATAAATAAATGGATGGATGGATGGATGGATGGATGGATGGATGGATGGATGGATAGATCTCAGAGTCACTTAATGACAATTATAATAATTTGTGAGCCTACACACTCACACAGACCCTAAAAGCCAGCAAAATGAAATACTACCTAAGTTAACCTTAACTTGTGTCAGACTTGAATTCAAATGCAAGAGCAGCTTTATATAAATGTAGTAGTAGTAGTGTTATGAGAGGGAAGGTGATGTTTGTTCAGACTAGCAGGGACTTAGGTGGGACAGTTAACAAAGCATTATCCAGTTTCTGTCTATTGTTGATCCCTCCCCCCACCACCACCCTGATTGGTCCATCAGAGTCATTGTGAGTATTTAACATGGCTCTGTTTTAGCTCCATGACACAGTCATGACACAGTTCCATGTGTGCAAGTTCCTGAGGCTGAACTCTCTTCTGGACTAAAGGTGAAGTATAAATAAATAGATGGATAGATAGATGGATAGATGGATAGATAGATAGATAGATAGATAGATAGATAGATAGATAGATAGTAAGTAGGTTGATGCACCAATTGATGCAGGTCAGAGTTGTCATATCTAAAAAAGAAGGTAACATTTGAATTCCCCATCAAAAAATACATACAATAGACATCCAATTTGTTTTTGAGATGGATAGGGTACAATTGGCAATTATAAAATACCAATTGATGCAGGTTAGAGTTGTCCTATCCCAAAAAGAAGGTAATATTTGAATTCTCCATCAAAAAATACATACAATAGACATCCAATTTGTTTTTTAGATGGATAGGGTACAATTGGCAATTATAAAATACCAATTGATGCAGGTTAGAGTTGTCCTATGCAAAAAAGAAGGTCATATTTGAATTCTCCATCAAAAAATACATACAATAGACACCTTTTTTTTTCTTTTTCGCTGCCTTTTTTTCGCGGCCTCGTCCATGGACCCGTCCACGGCCGGCCGTTTGCGTCCACGGCCGGCCGTTTGCGTCCACGGCCGCGGCCTCGTCCACGGCCGCGTCCCCGGCCGTCTGCGTCCCCGGCCGTCTGCGTCCACGGTCGCGTCCACGGCCGGGACGGCCGGCCGTTTGCGTCCGTGGACGCGGCCTCGCGTCCACGGACGTTTTTTTCGCGGCCGCGTCCATGGACGCGTCCACGGTCGCGTCCATGGACGTGGACGCGGCGGCCAGCGGCTGTCTCTCCGTCCACGGCACGAGGGGGGGAGGTGTCGGCGCAGATTGTATCAAAGCCGAGACGTGTCAGCAGCCACGACTGGTTATGATCCCTGGGGGGTGACGGGGCCAGCGGGGGGGCATCCTGCTCGATGGTAATCTCCGCGAACTGGGCACCAGCAGCCTCGATGTCTGGTGGTGCGGGGTTGGACATGCCGTCGTCCGAGTCGCTCCGTGGGTCGGGTGGTCCCTGGGTGTTTAGTGGGGAAGTCGGCGGGGGGTCGTCTGTGACTTGGACACCGTCGGGAACCGGGGGTTTGCCGCCAGGCGCCTCGGCGCTGCTGTTGTCAGGCGGCTCAACGACCGAAACCTCGCCGATGCGTGCAGGGTTCATGCAGGGATCCTCTCTCGCGTCGTCGTATGTAGCCACGGCAACCGCTGGGCGATCGTATTGCAGAGAGCCGGCTGGAGAGCCATTGTTTTTAGCATAGGACTCACCAGCTGACCTCGTAGCGGCCGGGAGGTCTTCTGTCTCAGCTACGGATTCACTCTTGGTCAGGGAAAACATCTGTTCTCTCGCCAGACGAGCGGTTGTTTGTCGAGTGATCGCTGGGCCTGGGTGAACGTGAATATCACCCGAGAGTAGTAGAAAAAAGTAAATAAAGGACCGTCTGTCCATTCTACCAACCGGGGGTCTGTTTTTTGGTGTTATCAGCGAGCCTAGGATAGCCAGTTTGTAGAGGTGTTTCAGTTCCGATCCATCGTGGAGGTAAAAATCACAGTGAGATTCCTCTCTGTTCTGCACATAATCCACTGTATCCATTTTCTCTGCATGCCATGGTGAGCTGAGGCACGAGTCGGTGTAATACACGAGAAATATCAGAAAAGTGAAAAATATCCTTCCCTTTGTTCCTGGAGTGTAGTCGGAACAATGGGTCGCGGAGCGGAAAAAAATGCGGCCGTCCTTCATGACTGCTGACTGGTGCCAGCTGATCTACAAGCGCACTCCAAGTTTAGATCCAGTTAGGTCTTGAAGGGTTCTTGTCATTTTTATAATGTGTGAATGTGGTGAGTCAAATCCAATATGATCTACAAGTTCCTGGGATTGCACCTGAACAAGCAACTGGACTGACAACTCTGATGCCCTCTATGCTATGGCAAGGGCCAGGGACTCGGAGTAGATTGTTCTTTCTGAGGAGGCTGAGGTCCTTCGGGGTATGTAACAGGATGCTGCAGATGTCATATCAGTCTGTAATGGCTAGTGCCCTCTGCTTGGGGATGGTCACATTAATGCCGGGGACACAAGCACCTGAACAAGCTGGTCAGGAAAGCTGGCTCCCTTGTTGGGGCTACCCTGGACATGTGTTGTTCTTTAAGTTTATGGCTTAAAGAAATCAAATCTTTGCTTCTGGGGGTCCCTGGAAATAAATATTTTGAGATGGGGTCCGCGGTCAAATAGGCTACATATCATTTGGGGGTCCTTGACATGACAAAGTTTGAGAACCACTAGCAAAATAATTGCATTGTTTATTCTCCAGAAAACTGCTAGGATTTAGAATTAGAAGACATTTGTAGAATCGGCCTATCAGTGATGTAGCCCTATTTGGCCACGGACCCAGCTGTCCCCCATCTCAAAATATGTTGTTCCAGGGAGGGACCCCCAGTAGCAAAGCTTTGAGTTCAAAATGTTCACTCTAAATGTGGGTCTACCGTCTATTCTGCATCTAGCTTAAGGCCTCAGACCCGTTGGCAAACGCCAGGTCGCTCTTCTTCTGCCCGTTGCCGGTTTAGGCCACGCCTAGACCGGATCACACACGTCGACCCGTTGGTGGAAAGACTGGTGATGATCATGCAGTTTGGGCATAGCGTTTTTAGGCTGCCTTTGTTGTCACCAGACTGTCTCCAAGACCCCCACCATTTCCTGTTTCACGTTGTTTAGTAGGCTACATGTTGTTTGTGCTCCTAGCATTAAGGTAAGTCTTCATTTTAATAATTAGGCCTATCTGTTGTGTAGCTTGATTCATGCAGGCATCCTACGTTTTCCACCACTGCATATCATGTGGTCGGTGTTTCAGACTGCTGTTGTTTAATAAACCAGGTTCAATTGTTTCACGTTGTTCGGCGTCGGGAAGTTCACGCTGGCTACATTTTCTTCTTTGTTTAGACGTGTCGTGTGTGTGTGTGTGTGTGTGTGTGTGTGTGTGTGTGTGTGTGTGTGTGTGTGTGTGTGTGTGTGTGTGTTAAAACAGTTTTGTTTTAGAGCTGTTAAGATTTTATTCATTCTCTTGTACTGTATTATATACAGTGATAGTATTTCTCGAGGCTTTAAAGGGGATTCAAACTGTCCAACCAAAGGTTATTTAGCTTTAAAGACAGAAATATACCTGGTTTTACTGCAGTTTTACTCTTAATAGATTAGGCTATTGTCCTTTACTGTGTGGTGTTCATGGCTTTTAGCCTTTGGGTGAGTATTTAGGCCTACAGTGATTTTTAATAGCCTACCAAGTGCACTTGGCTCTGAGTATTTTTAATGTGCTTATTTGCAGCGAATCAGCGATTAACTGCCGGTTTTATTTAAGTTTAGATAAGACAAGTTACAGTATGGCGGTACAGTTCACTGGTACAAGGTCAACTAAAAGGATTCCTCAAAAAAGCTTTGGGCTTGTTTAAATTGGGGTCCTTCTTTAACTCGTATAACATTGAATGGCAGACAACTAAGAACATTACTATGCAAAAATACCAGTAAGACTCCCTAATCAGGAGATATGCGACCATCAGGTCACATGTATACACTGCTTTGTGTGATTTTAGGGCAACATCTGTAGGAACAGTGTCCAACAATGTGTTTTGCAAGAATCGGCCTCATGGTGGCGCTAGAAGAGGGCCATGTGATAAATGAGGTTTTGATAGTAACTGCGACCTGACGGTCGCAATAAGAACAAGTCATAGCGTTTTTAGGCTGCCTTTGTTGTGACGACAAACACGATGCAAACGTAAATTATATTTACAATAGAAAGGTCAGGGGGAGGTAAGGTTAGGCTATGTTTTCTGTTACCAGTTTTGAGTAGCAGCTGCCTGTACTGTAAGAGGCTTTTCAGAGAAGTTTTAAAGGAAGGTATAGGGATAGGGACACTCTTTTAAGGCCTTCGGTAAGGCGTTCCACATTTTGTGGTGTTCCACATGATCTCTGGTTTTGTAACATCCTTGACGTTTCGGAAGTATGTTGTTGTGTTTGTGTGTGTGTGTGTGTGTGTGTGTGTGTGTGTGTGTGTGTGTGTGTGTGTGTGTGTGTGTGTGTGTGTGTGTGTGTGTGTGTGTGTGTGCTCACACGGGCGGGCCTAACCAATGAGTACATTTCAGTGCTTAGTCAAGCTATTTTATCTGTCTCTTTAATGGCCCTATGCAATCGACTATTGGGTGGATATGTAGGCCTTGCATCAAGACTACATGGATGTATATTTTATAGGTTTTTACATTTTCATAGCTATGATCTTCTTGGGCTTCACCCCCCAATTGTCACTGGACATTCGCCCCTAAAGGCTGTATTTCTCAGAACATGTAGGCTACAAATGCAAAATATAAGGCACTTAGCCCCGGATGTCAACTCTGCATTCTGAATCTTTGTGTACTGTAATTAGTCTGTTTTTCATTAAATAAGTGTTTTAATCCTGTATCACCATTGTTTTCCAACGACAGGTCATGTACCCAAAGGCCATGCCCACTTGCCCGTAAATTAAATTGTATTTTTTATTTTATTTTATGTAATAACATTTTAACACTTTGAGCCCAAGACTCATGGATACGAAAGTAGAATTCAGACTCAATAAAATAAATCTATGATAGTCTTTATATAATGTAGCAAACAAAATCAAGTAATTCCACATTTAAACGGAATGAAACCAAAATAACGTTTTCACTTTAAGGCCAAACAAGAGAATGGGCCAAATCCACTCCTCCCTTACTGTCTGTTATTGTTGAAGTGGAGTTAAAGGCATATTTCACTTAAAAAAGGTGTTTATTTTATCTGTTTATTTTATCAATTAATTGGGCTTTTGTGAACACCCTGGACAGTTTTTTAGTTGCTTGATTCAATATTTAGATATTTGATATTCATTTTTATCGGAAACGCCCCCCCTTCCCATACAAACCCATTATAACTCCTTTTTAACCATAATAGATTTTCTGACACCCTCCTAATATGTGAGCTTTTTTGAACATTATCATTTATTTTTAATTATTTTTGGGGGAAATGAGAAAAAATAAATACACTAAAAAAATAAAATGTATTAAAAATAAATGAAAAACATACATTTAAAAAAGGGAAAAAGAAACATGGCAGCTCAGGTATTTGGAGGGTGTCAGGAGTCACCAGAAAAAAGGATGGGCATGGAGTTTGAAGTTCCAATAAATGTATATGGGAAGGTGCGTGTCTGATTAAATATCTAAATACTGAATCGAGCAACTTAAAATCTTTTCAGGGTGCTAACAAGAGCCTGATTAGATGATAACATTTGTTAAAGTGAAATATCCCTTTAAATGATCCTGAATTAATTGGATTACAATTCCTTCATTCCAGACGAGTCCAGACTGCAGGTGAAGATGAACTCTCCAGAACCAGACAGGCCTGTTTCCATCAAACAAGAGGAAACTGGAGACCACCAGGACCTCAGTGAGTTTCATGCCCTCTTTGTTCCTTTGTTTTATTCTGTTCTGTTGTCTCTGATCTTTCACTTGTCACAAAACTGGAGATTACAGTAATATTGATGCTTTTTTCTCTCAAAAAAGTCAGACAAACATTTGTCAACAAAGCAGACGTGTTGTGATATTTCAGTTTTGTGTTTTCTATCTCAGATATCGGTCCAGCCCCATCCTCAGTTAAACAAAGACCCTGCTGTAAACAATGTGGAAAAAGCTTCACTACTATGTATCGTCTGAAAGTACACGAGAGAATGCATACTGGAGAGAAGCCTTTCAGTTGTGAAGATTGTGGGAACAGCTTCAGTCTCATGTCTACCCTCATACAACACAAGAGAATTCACACTGGAGAGAAGCCTTACTCCTGTGACCAGTGTGGGAAAAGCTTCAGTCAAAGGTCTCACATTGAGTCTCACAAGAGAATCCATACTGAAGAGAAGCCATTCAGTTGTGAAATATGCGGGAAATGTTTTGCTCGCACAGAAACATTAAAATCTCATAAACGCACCCATACAGGGGAAAAACCTTTCAGCTGTGATCAGTGTGGGAAAAGCTTCATTCAAGCGTCTCAATTCAAATCACACAAGAGAGTTCACACTGGAGAGAAGCCATACAGCTGTGTAATATGTGGGAAAAGCTTCACTAGATCATCTGCCCTTAATCCCCACATGAGAATTCATACTGGAGCGAAGCCATTCTCCTGTGACACGTGTGGGAAAAGCTTCAATGTAAGGAGTCACCTCACCGTACACAAGAGAATTCACACTGGAGAGAAGCCTTACAGCTGTGATCAGTGTGGGAAAACCTTCACTCAAGAAAATGGCCTTGACATACACAAGATGACTCACACTGGAGTGAAGTTCTTCAACTGTGAAGTATGTGGAAAGTCTTTTACTGGGTATAAATACTTAAAACTTCACAAGCGCATCCATACTGAAGAAAACCTTTTTGGTTGTGAAATGTGTGGTAAAAGCTTCGCTACACCCGGATCATTAAAAATTCATCAGCGCATCCATTCTGGAGAGAAACGTTTTAGTTGTGAAATATGTGGGAAGTGTTTTATTGAGAACTCAAAGTTAAAAATACATCAGCGCATCCATACTGGAGAAAAGCCATTCAGCTGTGAAATATGTGGGAAGTGTTTTAATCAGTCACCAGCCTTAAAAGCACACCAGCGCATTCATACTGGAGAGAAACCTTTTAGTTGTGAAGTATGTGGTAAGTGTTTTACTCAGAAAGGAAACCTGAAAAGACATCCTTGCTTCCGTACTGAAGAGAGTCGCATCCATTCTGAAGAGAAACGTTTTCGTTGTGAAATATGTGGGAAGTGTTTTGTTGAGAACAGAAGCTTAAAAACACATCAGCGCATCCATACTGGATAGAAGCCATACAGGTGTGAAACATGTGGAATGTGTTTTACTCAGTCCTCTGGCTTACAGAGACATCGGCGCATTCATACGAGAAAAGGTTTAGTTGTGAAATATGTGGGAAGTGTTTTGCTCGGAATGAAAGCCTGAAATCCCATCAGCGCATCCATACTGGAGAGAGCAGCCAGAGAGGAGGACCCTGAAGACCACCAGGACCTCATTTAGTTTCATTATGTATGTTTCTTTATTTCTCTCAGGTCCAAACTGCTAATAGTTCCACTCTAGACTCTCTAGAGAACAATGGTGCTCAACCTGTGGGTTGGGACCCCAACCATTTTGTGGGGTACCAAGATGACAGTGAAATGACAATTTCATAAGACATTTTTACTGGATTAAAAATAGGAACTATTACTGCATCAAAAGTAATCAACAAACTAGATACTATAAAACTGGTCAAATTTAAATTTAAATACAGGCCTTAGAATACAGAGGGAAAAAACTGCATGGCTCACCAGAATGGATTCTTCAGTTAAAATCTGAAAGTTTGAAGGACCATGATTAATACTTTTATCTTTTGTAAAAATAGCATGAGACCTTTAATACATTTCTTGAGATCACTGCTGAATAAAACCTTGCAGTTGTCATATATTGCTTTTGAGTGTTTATTTTTCTTTTTTCTTTTTTCTTGTTCCTCCTCTCCCTCGTCCCTCACACACATTCTGTTTGTAAAGCAACTTTGAGTTCTCTGGAATGTGCTATATAGATTTTTCATGTATTATTATTTACTAAAATTGTTTATGATTACATTATATCTATGTATTAGACTAATACATTATGCATAATGAAGGCATAGCAGTGGTTTGACTCAGTTTGAGAAGCACTGGTATGGGTATATAGCTATTCTCTCACTGTGACATTCATGTGGAACATGGCAGCAAAGCATATGTGTGCCTATCTATCACTTTGATTTAATTTAATGTCATGTACATGTATTGAATGTTCATTAATATGCATTTTCCCAATGGTTTTTCCTTTTTAAAATGTTATATTAAAACACAATTGTATACAAATTAAATCCTGCACATAATTCTACATTCATTCAAACTCTGACCTCTGACTGGGGAGGAGGTCTGGGAGATAGGTGAATCTAATGCTCATTAAATCTATGTATATATATATGTTTATGGACAATCAAAATCACTTGTGAATATTTAATTTTGAAGTGGTGTCATAATTAAAATTATTGTTGATATGACACACTGACTACGAAGAAGATGAAAACATGGCACTTCGTGTCAAAAAGGTTGCCGACCCCTGATTTATAACATTCTGCATTTGAGACAACAGGAAGGATACCACTGTCTAAACAACATGCTACGTAAACAGTGAAGCTAGCATCTGTCTAAAACAACATGCTCAGGCTCTAATGTGCCCGGTTTGATTCCTGGGATGACTGAGCCTAATTGGCTATACTCCCATGCCACTGACTATATGCACAAAAGCCCTCAAAATAACAAACAAAAAAAATTAAGTAATGTATGTAAATCCTTGTTCATTGAATATGCATTATAATCATTTATAATCTATGCTCCAGGTCATGCTCTGCAGTGGTGTGAAGTAACTAAGTAATGTACATAAGTAAATTGGCATTTCTACTTTACTTGAGTATTTACTGTCCAGTACTTTTACTTCTTCTGTTCTGTACTAGCCTACTCCACTACATCTCGGATCTAAACATTGTACTTTTAGGCCTACCACACATTCCTCTACATTCCCTTCAGAGTTCACAGGTCGAAGAAGCATGGTTTGGTTTTAAATTTCAAATATCTAGCTACTTTAGATGCCATGTCTCCCTTTAAAACCACCAGGTTTAATCCCGCCAAGAGCCATGGATGAATTCAGATATTGTGGAATCAATAGAACTTGCAGAAAATACGCAGAAAAACTAAAGTGCATTTGATTGATTGATTGAAGACTTTATTAGAAGTTTGCATAGGAAAAGGTACAGTTTCATGACGGTACAGTTCACTGGTACAAGGTCTACTAAAAGGAGATCCATGAAAAGACTAAGCTTATTTCCACTGGAAACCATTGAAGTATCTCATATATTGCTAAGCATTGCTAAACAAAAACAAAAAAAACTTTCAACCCTGACCTCAAACCCACCTCAAGCATCTTACTGTTCAGGGGAAGAAACTTAGAAACCAGACAACCGCCCTAGTTAGATCCACCCAAATGACCCTAAAAACAAAGCTCCAGAAAGTCCAAAACAAACTAGGGTCCTGTTTAACCGTTCCTATCTGACTCACCTCACCGCTACTCACCAGTTAAGCGTGGGGCAATCTGGCTAGCCATCGTCAAGGAAAAGTTTGGTTGCTTTTTTGCAGCAATGCGGAAGGCTGTAATCGAGAAACTAAGCGTGGGGTGACTCAGAGTGCAGAGTACAGCATCTTGCAATGGGCGGCATGGGCCTGGTGTACAAGATACACTACACTTCTAAGATACCCATGTACCTGACAAAATACTTTAAAAACGTTAAGGATGTGCACAATTGCAACACCAGATGCAGCGCCACAGATCACGTTCAACCCAGAGTCAGCTCAAACAAAGGGTCAAACTCGTTCTCCTGATATACCACCAAAATGTGGAACACCTAATCGAAGGCCTTAAAGGAGTGTAAATCCCTAACATCCTTTAAAATTGCCCTGAAAAAAAAACACTTACAGGCGGCAGCCGCTCGTAACTGGTAAAAACAAACCTAGCCCAGCCCCCCACCCCCTGACCCTTCTATTGTAAATATCTACTGTATATATTTTTCTTATTTTTTTTAATCTACTGCATAGTACTGTGTTCTATCCTTCTGTCATTCAATTTTATATGAGTACTTAAATGGTTTCCTGTGTAAATAAGCCAAAGAGCTTACTAGGATCTCCTTTTAGTTGACCTTGTACCAGTGAACTCTACCGTCATGAAACTGTACCTTTTCCTATGCAAACTTCTAATGAAGTCTTCAATCAATCAATCAATCAATCAATCAATCAATCAATCAATCAATCAATCAATCAATCAATTTATTTGAATAGTTACTACGTTGTGACTTTGTAGGTTTTGAGTATCATTCATTGTGATTATCATTACAAAACATACATTAACAAACCACTTCAGCCCCATTTCGGCCATCCTCCTTTCAAACCAAAAGGAGGATGATCAAACCATGAACTGTTCCCAAAATAATTCCCCACACTCAAGGATATAATCAGCAGCGGCTCCAGAGAATTGTGCCTGCGGGGACTATGGGAAAGCTGGCTTTTTTAGAGAAGGGGCTAATTAATTTTGGCAACAAACAATACTGAATATAGTAGGATATGACAAACGAGATTCACTCGCTTGGGGTGTGGATAACTGAACAGATCAGATCAATGGCAGTTTCCAGCTCGAAATCTGAGGACTGTACTGTAGGTGATCGCATAGGGTTTTTGTGAGGCTGAGGATGCTTTCCAGCATAAAAAGTATGATTTTATAGTATGGTTTACATATAAGTCAGTCAATTGTCTTTCACATATTCATAGGCCTATATATTTTATTCATTTATTCCTTAAATATTTTTCATCACAATTGAGTTGTGGAGCCGCCTGGATATAGGCTAATTTTAGGTAAACCCCTTGTTTTGCTTATTTTTGGAATAGTTATTTTGGTATATCCATATTTAGTCTTAGATACAACTATTACATTTACACTAATACTACACAAGCATTTAAATGGAGATTGGGAAAACAAACCTGGGGAGGGGGGACGGACCAAAACAAAGTGCTTCCACTTCTGCATGCTCGTTTTTACCAATGGGTCTGAGGCCCTAAGCTAGATGCAGAATAGATATTCTGCGTAGTTTAGGGCTTAACTCAAATCTTTGCTTCTGGGGGTCCCTGGAACAAAATATTTTGAGATTGGGTCTGCGTTCAAATAGGCTACATATCATTTTAGGGGTCCTTGACATGACAAAGTTTGAGAACCACCAGCAAAATAATTGTATTTGTTTATTCTCCAGAAAACTGCTAGGATTTAGAATTAGAAGACATTTGTAGAATCGGCCTATAGGCCTATCAGTGATGTAGGGCCACGGACCCAGCTGTCCCCCATCTAAAAATATTTTGTTCCAGGGACCCCCAGTAGCAAAGCTTTGAGTTCAAAATGTTCACTCTAAATGTGGGTCTATTCTGCATCTAGCTTAAGGCCTCAGACCCGTTGGCAAACGCCAGGTCGCTCTTCTTCTGCGCGTTGCCGGTTTAGGCCACGCCTAGACCGGATCACACACGTCGACCCGTTGGTGGAAAGACTGGTGATGATCATGCAGGTTGGGCATAGCGTTTTTAGGCTGCCTTTGTTGTCACCAGACTGTCTCCAAGACCCCCACCATTTCCTGTTTCACGTTGTTTAGTAGGCTACATGTTGTTTGTGCTTCTAGCGTTAAGGTAAGTCTTCATTTTAATAATTAGGCCTATCTGTTTGTGTAGCTTGATTCATGCAGGCATCCTACGTTTTCCACCACTGCATATCATGTGGTCGGTGTTTCAGACTGCTGTTGTTTAAACCAGGTTCAATTGTTTCACGTTGTTCGGCGTCGGGAAGCCCACACGGAAAGGAAATATATGCACATATATGATATTATATGTGACATATATGAAACATATATGTTGCATATATGCCATATTCAGGGTAATATATGTCTATATATGTGGATATATAGGAACATATATGTGTCATATATGGCTTATATATATCAACATATATGCCATAGTCATGGTCATATATTTGCATATATGTCATACATAATGTCTCATATATAGCTCATATATGTCTGACCTTATGCATATATGTCATATATAATGCCTCATAAATAGCTCATATATGTCTGACTTTTTGCATATATGCCATACATAATGCCTACATCTCACTTTTATTTGCAAAATAATGTGCATATAAGTTTTATATAACACAATTTATCATAGTACTTATTTTCTACTTAATGCAGGTCACCCCGGTTGCTGGGGGGCCGAGTTATGGCCTTTTTAGCGTGCTGCAGTGGCAGGGGTCTACGAATGGCTGTTTCCGCGCCGCCGAGGCGGACGCGTGGATACCGGCCCCGGCTCTCCCGGTCGCTCCTAGGCCGAGTTACGGCATTTTATGTGCACTGCAGTGGAGGGGGTGCTCCACTAGGGGGTGGAATCACTTTTGGATCTGTTCTGGAGCAGCCGGAGTCGGTGGCCCCCCGGGAATTCCCCATGAGCAGCCCTGTTGGGGTGGTCATTTGGTCATTTTTGCACTTTTTGGCAGCTGGAACAG
Source organism: Nannobrachium achirus (assembly GCF_963921795.1). NCBI lineage: Eukaryota > Metazoa > Chordata > Actinopteri > Myctophiformes > Myctophidae > Nannobrachium > Nannobrachium achirus. The sequence continues at coordinate 65,221,648 of NC_137814.1, forward strand.
GGGGTCCCTGGAGCTCCGGGGGTCCTGGGAGGGGTGGAGGTTGTGGATTGCCAGGCAAGGACTGTGTGTGCAAAGTTTGGCATGGGGCAACGGTGGCAGAGATATGAGTTGGGGAAAAGTGTGACGTGACGGACAGCCAGCATTTTCACGCGACGGGACCAACTACATCGGACTCAATGTCAAAAATCAAGTCAGAATAAGTGTATTTTATCTGAAAAAATATATAATTGATGCTGTGTGTTTTTTTATTTAAAACTAATATAACATTCCTATGTAAAATAACATCCGGATTTATTAATATAATTATAGGCTATTAATTATATTATTAAAATTATGTATAGTATGTATTATAATTATAATAGTTGTAATAATTATTACCCTTATCATTATCAATCAATTTATTATCTAATATAATCTTTGCATAAGTGTTGTTCATCACATGAGAAACAATGCATTGTTGCATCAGCAGTTACAGGGTTAAGTTCCCAAACTTGGTTAGACCAGTGACATCACACAGTGCTTTGATGTGCCTGCAGAGTGAAACTGGATTGAACCGGTTTGTTTGAATTGCTTTCAGTGACTCACTGCCACTGCCAGTGAGTGTGAATGCAGTCTGAAGGCTCTCTCATGGACTAAATATATCTCCTTTGGGTAGGTGAAATTTAAACAATACATAACCACTGGATAATGTATGTTAAGAATGTTGTCTGTGGTGTTTTTGTCTGTGGTGTTTCCTGAAGGGCCCATGCTAACCAGTAGACAAATACAAAGCTAATGCTAACTGATGCTAAAGTTATTACAGTACATCCTAAAGGAACTGAATGTTCCAACTGTGTTGAATAGCTTATACTATGCCCTTTTGATAGAAGTGGCAGTTTTTTTGTTTTGTGTTATCATAGGTGCTTTGCTGTGTACTGTAGTATGTGTGGCTATAAGCTAACATTAGTTAGCAATTGTTCCATGTTAGCAGCATGTGTTGTTTGTAGCTAGCTAGCTAATGTCAATTTGCTAGTTGTTCAATGGTAGCAGAGAGTGTACAAATGGAACCAAACAACCCCTAACAGGTTAATTTGGTTCCATTTGTACACTGTTAGAGTTAAGGGGAGACCATGACATTTTAATCTGTTGTTGACTGTTAGCCCCCAAAATAATCACATTTGAACTGCATGGGGACCTCCCAAAATATTCACATTTTAACTGGGGACCTCCCACCAAGCACTTGGACTGCAGTGAGCTTGTAGATCTGCTATTTTCACATTGGTTGCCTCTTTCTTATATCAGCTGACAATTTGGCCAATGTTTGACCAGTTTGTATTTAGTGTTGTTTACTTTTGATGTTAGATCTTATAGTGGAGCTGATGTTAACACCACTGACACCAGCCAGACAAAATGACACACATCTGACACTCAAAGGAGGCATGTGCTTGATCCATCATCATTTGTCAGATCATTTCATTTAATTTCTGGAATCAAATTGGTTTAATTAATTGATAACGTGTGTGTGTGTGTGTGTGTGTGTGTGTGTGTGTGTGTGTGTGTGTGTGTGTGTGTGTGTGTGTGTGTGTGTGTGTGTGTGTGTGTGTGTGTGTGTGTGTGTGTGTGTGCGCGTGCGTGCACGCTGTAGGAAAAGTCCTTCAAGGCGTGTTAAAGAGGACTACGCAAATCACTGCCTTGTTTCCATACCTGGCCGATCCCTAGGGCACTTTGGGCTATGTAAGTACATAATACAAGTCTAACTTCCTTACTCCTCACTCCTGGAATTGCTCGAAAAGACAAGAGTGAGATTTCAACTAAATTTCAACAAATCTTCTATATGCTGACCCCAACAAGTTGATCGCCACAGATGTCAGACCTGTTGACCTTGATTTTAGCAATTCTCCAGACAAGGGCATGTGTTTAGTTTTTTAAGGAGAAAAAATAAAACACGTTCTTGTTTTTTAGGAGCAGTATTACAATCCAGTAGATGGGAGTGGGTTTCTTGCATGAAGAGTGAACACACTTCAAAACGAAGCCTCAGAGGGACAAAAGAAGAGAAGAAACACTCAGCCACTGACAGGTATGTGATTTTGATTATAGTTAGAATTTCACATGTTAAATTATTTTTTAATGTGCATAGGCCTATAGTGCATTTTTGCTACTGTGGTGGGCATCGCAAGGGGGTCCAGTAAAAAGACAAGTGGCCCTCTGGTGTAAGGGGTAAAAACTGTCTTAACGTTTTTGAGAAACTAAACCCAACATCACATTGTAGCAAATCGCGTGGGTGCCCACTAGGCCGCTTGTTCCCAAGCAGTGGGTCGGGATCCATATGTGGGTCGCAGACACATTTTTTAACGTCCCTTATATTTGTATAAAAAAGTAGTTAGTGAAAATGGCCTAAACTAGTGAAAACAGCAGATCTACAAGCTCACAATGCGTCGCACCGCATTGTGAGCTTGTAGATCTGCTGTTTTCACTAGCTTGGGTCCTGGGCATAATTTCTCTTGAGCTAATAGTTTGGGAACCACTGCTCCAAGCCATGGCCCATTGGTCAGAACTAGTCCCAAGTCCCAACATACCTTTCTCCTAACCCCTACAAGTACATACCTTTCTCCTAACCCCAACAAGTTGATCGTCACAGATATCAGACCTGTTGACCTTGATTTTAGCAATTCTCCAGACAAGGGCATGTGTTTAGTTTTTTAAGGAGAAAAAATAAAACACGTTCTTGTTTTTTAGGAGCAGTATTACAATCCAGTAGATGGGAGTGGGTTTCTTCAGCTAACGACATAAACCCAGTGTCTTGAGGGCATCGCACTGATGATGGTCAAGGAGAAGATGAAACAGACCTTCACCCATCGCCAAACAATGGTTCATGACCCAGTGAAGTCCTCTGAAATATTCACCACCTTTACAAGATTTCTTGACATTGCAGGAATGGTATGTCGCTCTTTAACTGTCTTGCCTTAAAGTCAAACTGAAATGAAAAATGACTTTAAACAGATCACATCCCTGGTCATAGGGTGAACCCATTAAAATGTATGCCATGTTGTCTGTATTCCATCCTGTCTGCAGATACAGGATTTCAGTCTGATGTTTGGTGATGACATCGCTGCAGAAGTGGCCTACTTACTCACTACATGGAGTAAGTCCTTGAACAAAGCTGTGGACTCACCCAGACAGGCGACCATGTAGATCTGCTTCATAATGCTGAATCCACAACAGAAGAACTGGAAAATGGTACGCTGGAATTAAAGGAATAATACTAATGGAAGAGGAGATGGTTTTGAAACCAAAATGTAAACAGATTTTAGTAAAAATGTCTTTGTTTCCCCCCACCCTTGTATTTTCAGGATGGGACAGTGAGATGTCCTCCATCTTGCCTTATCCACCACATGCCACCCTCACCTCAAGGCCGCAACGAGACCAGGAAAGCTCTCAGCCCGAGACCACCTTTTGAAGTTTATCTAGGTAAGGTTACAGTTCAATTAAAGTTTTTAAGATGGCTCACTGTACTGTCCCTAATATTCACCCTTAAAACTATACTTTTCTGAAATTATGCGATGACCATGCTCATCTGTAATCAGCGACTGATATGTGTCTGCTTCTAAATCTAAATACTGAATGAAGAAATTCAAAAACTGTCCTGGGTGTTCCCAAAAGCCTGATTAGATGCTAAAATGACAAAAAGTAATTTTGAAATTGGAATATCTCTTTAAGTTACTCTAGACCCCCGGGTGTGTTGTTATAAATATCCCCTACCCTGGCTGGGTCACCCACCATTCATAAAAAATGAAGCATAGTGTTGCAGTTGTCAATTTTGTCAGCTCATTTCTTTGTCTCACTTGAAACTTTACATTTTCTGTTTACTGGAGAGATGGGGAGAGAAGGTTGCCGTTGAACATGACAATCCCTGCTACTGAGAAAATAAATATTCCATAGCAATGGCATAGCAATGACTGTTATCAGAATATAGCGCTATTTAACACTTATTTGTACTCAACCTTTGAATATGTTGGGATTGTCATAATATTTTTTCCTCTTCATTCCAGGCATTGAACACCTGCAAGCTCTACAGGGACTTGTTGAGATGGTTGGGGACATGGAGATGGCAGATCCAATGTGAAAAGTTTAGGTGTTGGCCATTGAGGTGCAAGAGCTATATCCAGGTATGTATAAATGTATAATGGATTTTACATTTTTGATGGTACGATTATAGTCCAGGTAAAAAGTTGGGAGGTAGACGAACATGTTCAATATACATTTCACACTACAGTGAGAAGATTAACTATCTTAACTATATCCCATACTACGCTTTGTGATCTGTTAGAGCTAGAAAGTTAAGTTTCCTTTAGGCCTGCTTTACACTGGCAGTCAAATCCAGCCTAAATCAGATCTGAGTCACATTCAGATTGGAATCCGATTGGCTTAAATGGTCACATGGAACCAATCAGATTCCAACCCGGATGTGACACAGATCTGATTCAGGCTGGGTTTGGCTGCCAGTGTAAACCAGGCCTAATTAGATCACACAATGGTCTGTTTCCATGGTCCACTTGAAGAGCAGAAACTTTGTGAAATGTGTTAATCATGGAATCTTTGTTCACTGGCTGTGGACTCTGTGTTCTCGTTGGAACAGGTAGCCATTCACCACAGTGCTAAGAAGGACTGCAGTCGCCTGTTCCACCAGCTGTTTGACAAATTCTTCACGACTGAAGAACTGGAAGGATGCAGTTGTCACAGGGAGGCATGGTGTTGTTCCAGAGCTCGAGGGCAAACATATGCTGGACCCCACCAAAGTGGAAAAGATTCAAAGTAAGTTTATCTTACACTTACACGTTTTGTAAAGTATATTCAGATATACAGTATGATGTCACCATTGCATTGGTTATATGTGGGAAATAAAGTGTCTGACACATTGTGCAGTAGTTAGTAAAGAAATGCTGCCCAGACATGATGTTGCAGTGGTGAGAGTCTCTCCCAGTCTAGTCAAATACTTTTTAATGTAATATTGTAACATCCCCCACTGACTGAGCAAAGGACCGAACATGGGGAAAACTAGCCCCATATAGAACCTCACTCTCCGCTGCATACCGTTGTGCTCCTCGAGATGAGGTCCTAAGCGGATATCCCTGGACTGCAGTAGAATGCCTCCACGCCGAGGTAGAGGTTCTATCCAAAAAGTAAAGGTAGTTCCATGCTCCCAGAGTATGATTTTCCATCCCGCAGTGCATAACAGTATGCAGCAGAGGTTCTATATGGGCTAGGGGAAAACATGTTTAATGTGCTATTATAGCTAATTTCATCTTCTCTGTCTCCAATCTTACGGTATAGCACCGGAGCTGGATGGAAGGCAGTATCGGTGGAAACATCAAGACTGGTTGGACAACGCTGAGGTGATTCACAGCAAGGGGAAGAGCAGGCTGTTCTTCCTGAGAAGACTGCGATCGTTTTGCCACCAAACAGTTTTTTTTTTATTAATGTGGAATAACGTGCTGGGGAGGAACAACTGAGCGAGTGACACGTTCAACTCAACAGACTGGTGAGGAAGGCGGGCTCCGTTGTTGGGTTCTCCTTGTAGGGGGTGGAGGATTAATTGGCCAGGATGCAAATGGCTAGGACGCTGGATATCCTCCCACCCCCTCCACCTTCCTTGGATAGACAGAGGATCCGATGTGAGAGACTGGGAAAGTCCTTTGTGAATGTTATACAATGAGAGACACAGCGGTCGTTTGGACAACTGTAACTTAACTGGAATAATTGTTACTGACTGTTCCTGTGCGGCTTTGCTGGGAGTCCAGCCCATGTCACTTCTACTTTTTTGCACTGACCAATGGACATTTTGCATTCTCTGTAAGTATGTGCCTGTATGTTAATTACTGCCCACACACACACACACACACACACACACACACACACACACACACACACACACACACACACACACACACACACAATGTGTGGCCATTAATGTGCCAGGCTACAGCAGTTGATATGTCGTCAGTTCAGTTTTCAAATGGAACATACAGTATCAGTGTCAGTTGAGTTCTGCTTGTATGTGAATAAATGCTAATAATGACTTCAAGATTGTGTGTTTTATTTTGTATTCCTGTAGGTATATATAGAGAGTATGGTATGTGTATCATTTAACACATATATGTACATATATGTTGTGCATATATGTGCATATATTCTACATATATATGTGTACATACCAGTCAAAGGTTTGGACACAGCTTCTCAAACACACATTGAATAGAAGCTGTCCAAACCTTTGACTGGTAGGCTATGTGCATATATCTTGCGACCATATATAAACATGTGTGCATATATACATATATGTACATATATGTTTATATGCACACATATATGACATATATGACATATAGGCGGCCATTTTTTTATATGTGGCATATATGTTAGACATATATGCATGCATATATTAAAAACATATATGTTCATATATTTTTCTTCCGTGTGGGAGTTCACGCTGGCTAGTGGCTACATTTTCTTCTTTGTTTAGACGTGTGTGTGTGTGTGTGTGTGTGTGTGTGTGTGTGTGTGTGTGTGTGTGTGTGTGTGTGTGTGTGTGTGTGTGTGTGTGTGCGTGCGTGCGTGCGTGCGTGCGTGCGTGCGTGCGTGCGTGCGTGCGTGCGTGCGTGCGCGCGTGCGCGCGTGTGTGTGTTTTTTAAAACCGTTTTGTTTTAGAGCTGTTAAGATTTTATTCATTCTCTTGTACTGTATAAATACAGTGATATTATTTCTCGTGGCTTTAAAGGGGATTCAAACTGTCCAACCAAAGGTTATTTAGCTTTAAAGACAGAAATATACCTGGTTTTACTGCAGTTTTACTCTTAATAGATTAGGCTACCCTGCTAGAAAAACCAGCACAGACCAGCACAATTTTCATGCTGGTCTGTGCTGGTCTATGCTGGTTTATGCTGGTTCATGCTGGTCTGTGCTGGTGCTGGTGCTGGTCTATGCTGGTCTGTGCTGGTCCCATGCTGGTCCACCAGCACAGACCAGCACCAGCACCAGCACAGACCAGCATGAACCAGCATAAACCAGCATAGACCAGCACAGACCAGTACAGACCAGCACCAGCACAAACCAGCACATGTTGTGTTTTACTGCTGGTCTGTGCTGGTGCTGGTCCAGCACAGACCAGCATGAACCAGCATAGACCAGCACAGACCAGCACCAGCACAAACCAGCAAATGTTGTGTTTTACTGCTGGTCTGTGCTGGTGCTGGTCCAGCACAGACCAGCATGAACCAGCATAGACCAGCACAGACCAGCACCAGCACAAACCAGCACATGTTGTGTTTTACTGCTGGTCTGTGCTGGTGCTGGTCCAGCACAGACCAGCATGAACCAGCATAGACCAGCACAGACCAGCACCAGCACAAACCAGCACATGTTGTGTTTTACTGCTGGTCTGTGCTGGTGCTGGTGCTGGTCCAGCACAGACCAGCATGAACCAGCATAAACCAGCACAGACCAGCACCAGCACAAACCAGCACATGTTGTGTTTTACTGCTGGTCTGTGCTGGTGCTGGTCTGTGCTGGTGCTGGTCTGTGCTGGTCTGTGCTGGTCTAAGCTGGTCATATACAAATAGGGACAAACACCCATTTTAATTAACAGGTTCCAGTGGCGCCGAGGATAAGTGCAGGACTGAAGTGCGAGAGGTAGTAAGTTCGAATCCCACTCACACCCACAATGTCAAAAATAATGTCACAATCTAATATGGTCAAATACAGAACAGGATTCAAGCAAAGAGCAAATTAAACCAGCAAAGACCTGGTCCACTTCTCAGGGGGGTCCCCCGGGGGTCCCTGACCACACCAGCACAGACCAGCACCAGCACAGACCAGCAGTTTGTGCTGGTGCTGGTCTGTGCTGGTTCATGCTGGTTTAGATGGTGGGACCAGCACAAACCAGCACCAGCACAGACCAGCTAGAAAACACAACATGCGCTGGTTTGTGCTGGTGCTGGTGCTGGTCTTACTGCTGGTTTTTCTAGCAGGGTATTGTCCTTTACTGTCTGTGTGGTGTTCATGGCTTTTATCCTTTGGGTGAGTATTTAGGCCTACAGTGATTTTTAATAGCCTACCAAGCGCACTTGGCTCCGAGTATTTTTAATGTGCTTATTTGCAGTGATTAACTGACGGTTTTATTAGAAGTTTAGATAAGACAAGTTACAGTGTCATGGCGGTACAGTTCACTGGTACAAGGTCAACTAAAAGGATTCCTCAAAAAAGCTTTGGGCTTGTTTAAATTGGGGTCCTTCTTTAACTCGTATAACATTGAATGGCAGACAAGTAAGAACATTACTATGCAAAAATACCAGTAAGACTCCCTAATCGGGAGATATGCGTACATCAGGTCACATGTATACACTGCTTTGCGTGATTTTAGGGCAACATCTGTAGGAACAGTGTCCAACAATGTGTTTTGCAAGAATCGGCCTCATGGTGGCGCTAGAAGAGGGCCATGTGATAAATGAGGTTTTGATAGTAACTGCGACCTGACGGTCGCAATAAGAACAAGTCATAGCGTTTTTAGGCTGCCTTTGTTGTGACCACAAACACGATGCAAACATAAATATTATTTACAATAGAAAGGTCAGGGGGAGGTAAGGTTAGGCTGTTTTCTGTTACCAGTTTTGAGTAGCAGCTGCCTGTTCTGTAAGAGGCTTTTCAGAGAAGTTTTAAAGGAAGGTAGGGATTTACACTCCTTTAAGGCCTTCGGTAAGGCATTCCACATTTTGTGGTGTTCCACATGATCTCTGGTTTTGTAACATCCTTGACGTTTCGGAAGTATGTTGTCGTGTGTGTGTGTGTGTGTGTGTGTGTGTGTGTGTGTGTGTGTGTGTGTGTGTGTGTGTGTGTGTGTGCGGGCTTAACCAATGAGTACATTTCAGTGCTTAGTCAAGCCTATTTTATCTGTCTCTTTAATGGCCCTATGCAATCAACTATTGGGTGGATATGTAGGCCTTGGATCAAGACTACATGGATGTATATTTCATAGATTTTGACATTTGCATAGCTATGATCTTCTTGGGCTTCACCCCCCAATTGTCACTGGACATTCGCCCCTAAAGTCTGTATTTCTCAGAACATGTAGGCTACAAATGCAAAATATAAGGCACTTAGCCCCGGATGTCAACTCTGCATTCTGAATCTTTGTGTACTGTAATTAGTCTTTTAAGTGTTTTAATCGTGTCTCACCATTGTTTTCCAACTACAGGTCATGTACCCAAAGGTACTTGCCCTTAAATTAAATTGTATTTTTATTTTATTTTATGCTATAAAATGTTAACACCGTGAGCCCAAGACTCATGGATACGAAAGTAGAAGTCAGACTCAATAAAATAAATCTATGATAGTCTTTATCTAAGGCTAGAGTGGATGTAGCTTTTATGAAAGATTATTAAAGATGTGATTTCATGTCAATGCTTTGTACTGTTCTCCCGACATTTTGAATAATGTGAATTGCAAGTAGAGTGAAGTGACACAGGAGGACACTTGTTTTTTTTTTGATCGAGAGAGGCTTTTTATTATTATTATTTGGAGAGAATACAAATCTTCTTTCTCGTCTTTTCTTTTAGAAACGGAGATACCGATACAAGATTTGTCATCCAGATTTACCAACATCCATCCAAGGTTTTCCATCATAGTGTGAAGAACAGCGTTATAGCAGAGATGCAGACCACTGTGTTGAAACCTGTGATCAAGTTACACAGAATAGGTATGTTCTATTTTATTATGTTACAGGAAACAGTGTTTCGGGAGCTATTTAAGGTGGTCGTTAGTTCTGCGTGTGTCACAGGCCAAGGCGGTGTTGCCAATTTGCAATAACAAGCGATCCTAATGCCACTCGTGTCCCATCAAGGCCAAGAATGAGACACTTGGGCACCCAGGGAGGAGTGTTCATATAGGTTTAGGCCCTTGTTATAGGGATACTGTGTCGTTGTCGTTCCGTGTGGTTACCAAAAACGGCTCTGCGTTTACACCTCGTGTTGGCTTGTTTTGTGTGTTTACATGACAAGTTGACCGCATGCATTCACACAAAATGTGTCATGTTCCCGGTCTACATATACTGTGTAGTTGCCCTTCAACTATAAGATATATATTGTTTTTAATGAGACATGATTTGTAATTATGCCCCCAAAATGTATTGTCTGTTTTCGCATATTTACAAAAATTACAAAAATGTGATTTGAGTAAATTTACCCCCATTGATTCCGGATGGGTACCCGTTTCGAAACGGGTCCCCATCCGGAACGAATGGGGGTAAATGTATTGTTATCACATTTTTGTCTTAGGAATGCGACAAAAAACTAAAAATATTATTGAACTCTAGTCTCCATGGCATGAGTAATCAATAGGAAAAAAAGTCATTTTGGGGGTGAACTACTCCTTTAAGCCTGCTCTGCATGCTCCATCCATGCTCTCACCTCAAAATGAATTTAATTCTTCAAATCGACCGGACAGAAGCAGCGGGCAGTAACGAGTCTTATTGAATGTGATTTCTCCATCACAAAGCTTTGCCATCAATGTTCTCACACAAACCTTGCAATGTAGCAACTTTTTTTAAGAGTAATGAGTGGTGCTGGGCAGAACGCAGCACACATGCTGCGTGCCCTGTGGCCAGTCGTTGCGACCACTGAGCAACAGTGTGACAGTCAGGCTTCCCAATCAACCATGGTAACACGCAATTTATTTTACTTGTTAAAAGCAACATTTTATTAAGACATGACAGTAATATAATGGGTGCAAAATGTAAATGTTTAATAAAGTTAATATCTCAATAATTAAAAATATATTTAATAGAATAACCAAATTGAATTTTCAAAGCAAATAGTGTTTACAAACCGTTTAGTCTGATACCCGAATATTCGCGCACTTCCCTAGTTTTATTGTCAATCTTGAAAAAAATCAACCAGTAGACCGCAGACCGCATTCATACATGCATGGACTAACAGACATGCAGTCTGACGCACTGAAACACACACTGTTCCTCTCCCATTCGGGTTGAGGCGGGGGGAGGGAAAGGGGGTTCTATGACCGACATCATCGTATTCTCCCGTATTGGTAGTGTTTTTTTTTTTCTTTTTTTTTTTTACACAGCTGCGAAAACAATAAGGAAACGTACTTATTCACTTTCCGTTTTCAAAAAAGTGTTGGATTGGGTCATAAATAAGCATCTCTGTGTGTCAATATGACCGTATCAGCAGCTTTTTTTTTTTTTTGCTAATTCAGAAGAATTCATCCTTGTGTAAAAATAGCCTTAGAGAGAGTGGGGAAAGATGTGGATAGGTTTAGAGAGAGTGGGGAAAGTTGGTGCCCTGTGGTAGTGGTTCTAAGACCTCCATGTGGTGCTTGGCTATGCTTTAAGCAGTTAAGCGTGAATCAAAAAAGCACCCGGGTTAAGACGGGTTCTTGTAAAGGAGCGCTTGTTTTTGCATGTATATATCAATTAATTGGGCTTTTGTGAACACCATTGTTTTTTTTTGTTGCTTGATTCAATATTTAGATATTTGATATTCATTTTTATCAGAAACGCCCCCCTTCCCATACAAACCCATTATAACTTCAAACTCCATTTTAACCATAATAGACTTTTCTGACACCCTCCTTTAATATGTGAGCTTGCAGTGTTTTCTTTATTTTTATTTTACACTATCATTTATTTTTAATAATCTTTGGGGGAAATGAGAAAAAATAAATACACAAAAAAAATAATTGAAAATAAATGAAAAAATATGTTTAAAAAAGGAGAAAACAACAACATGGCAGCTCAAGTATTAGGAGGGTGTCAGGAGTCACCAGAAAAAAGGATATGGGACCTGTGTCTGATTAAATATCGCAACTTAAAATCTGTTAAGGGTGCTCACAAGAGCCTGATTAGATGATAACCTTTTTTGAAAGTGAAATATCCCTTTAAATGATCCTGAATTAATTGGATTCCAATTCCATTATTCCAGACGAGTCCAGACTGCAGGTGAAGATGAACTCTCCAGACCCAGACAGGCCTGTTTCCATCAAACAAGAGGAACCTGGAGACCACCAGGACCTCAGTGAGTTTCATGCCCTCTTTGTTTCTTTGTTTTATTCTGTTCTGTTGTCTCTGATCTTTCACTTGTCACAAAACTGGAGATTACGGTAATATTGATGCTTTTTTTTCTCTCAAAAAAGTCAGACAAACATTTGTCAACAAAGCAGACGTGTTGTGACATTTCAGTTTTGTGTTTTCTATCTCAGATACCGGTCCAGCCCCATCCTCAGTTAAACAAAGACCCTGCTGTAAACAATGTGGAAAAAGGTTCACTACTATGTATGATCTGAAAGTACACGAGAGAATGCATACTGGAGAGAAGCCTTTCAGTTGTGAAGATTGTGGGAACAGCTTCAGTCTCATGTCTACCCTCATACGACACAAGAGAATACATACTGGAGAGAAGCCTTACTCCTGTGACCAGTGTGGGAAAAGCTTCAGTCAAAGGTCTCACATCGAGTCTCACAAGAGAATCCATACTGAAGAGAAGCCATTCAGTTGTGAAATATGCGGGAAGTGATTTGCCCACTCTGAAACATTAAAATCTCATAAAGACACCCATACAGGGGAGAAGCCTTTCAGCTGTGACCAGTGTGGGAAAAGCTTCAATCAAGCGTCTCAACTCAAATCACACAAGAGAGTTCACACAGGAGAGAAGCCATACAGCTGTGTAATATGTGGGAAAAGCTTCACGCAATCATCTGCCCTTAATCCCCACATGAGAATTCATACTGAAGCGAAACCGTACTCCTGTGACACATGTGGGAAAAGCTTCAATGTCAGGAGTCACCTCACCGTACACAAGAGAATTCACACTGGAGAGAAGCCTTACAGCTGTGATCAATGTGGGAAAAGCTTCACTCAAACATCTAGTCTCGAAAGTCACAAGATGACACACATTGGAGTGAAGTTCTTCGACTGTGAAGTATGTGGAAAGTCTTTTACTAGGCATAAGTGGCGTTTCCATAAAGCTACTTTTTGCGCATTAACGGCTGATTCGCTAAATGTTTTTATGGAAACACTTCAATTTGCGAATAAACTTTCATTATCCGCAAAAAAGATAATACGCTTGGAGGAGGAGGATTTTGAGGCTTAATCGGATAAACTAAAAGCGCAAAAGTGGATGGAAACGGGTCAGACAATACATTCGAATAAAGTATGACGTTCACTTATCACGTGACAGCCTAGTCCACCACACAAAAGAGAAGACAGAAGAACCGGGAAATAAAAGAAAAATGGCGAACACAGGGAAAAAGAAGACGCAGAAAACGAAACAAACAGGAGATACAAACACTAATACAACAACCAACAGACACAACTGGACAAACAGAGAGACAGAAACGTTTTTATATCTCGTACGAGAAGGTAATGTAACCGCAATTATTGACGGCAGGAGCCAGAGAAACCGTGCCCTGTTCCAAGACCTCGAAAAGGAGTTGGAGAGCCGCGGTTTCATCAAACCCTGGGACATACTGAGGACGAAGTGGAAGGCTCTCAAGCAGGGTTACATGGCGGAAAAGCGCCGGTTGGCAACCAGTGGAGCGGGGGGTAAGGGGAAAATGAAATTTTTTGATTTAATGGACGAAATCCTGGGGTCCAGACCCGTCGTGGCGGCCATCAATACGAGCATCAACAACTCCGGTAAGTCAGCGTTGGTAATAAACACGTTTTCAAATATAGCCTACTTACTACTTAAACTTACGACTTGTGTCGTTCTCAAGTTTATTAATTTGTTTCTCCTATAGGTGCGGGTGGGGATTCTGGGGAAACTGTAGACGGAGAGGAGGAAGAGGAGGCTGCTGAAGGCGAGTCAGAAGGTAAAATATGTAGCTTTTTCAGAGGTGAAAGTGTGCTGCGGGAACGGGCCAGTAAAAAGCCTTGCCACAAACGCATGTCCAACAAGAAAACACGTGTAGCCCTACTAACGTTAAATCAACATGAGTGTTCGTTTTCTTATGAAGTGCTTCTAAATCGCTCCAGTGTATTTGTCAACGTGTTGCGTGTTGTTGAGCTCGCTAAGACTGCCTGGGATCAGTTCACATTACATATTGCAGTCAGATCCGGGTTAGACCGGATACGGAAACTGCATTTTCACTTGCCTATTTGTGACGGCAGATTTCCGGATACAGTAGGCGGGCACCACATAGGAATGGATCACTGAGCAGTAAATAGCCAAACCCGGATATACATTCAAAACCTTTGTGGTTGTCCATTAGGATAGTTAGTTTAGTAATCGTCTAATTTAATTCCAAACAAAGGTAATTTGGTTAATTTGACAATACTTAAGGAGTAGTTCACCCCCAAAATCTCTTTTTCCTATTGATTCTCGTGCTATGGGGACTTGAGTTCAATAATATGTTTGAGTTTTTGATGCATTCCTAAGACAAATTTACCACCATTGATTCCGGATGGGGACCCAAATGCATTTGGGGGTAAATTGACTAAAATCAAAATGTTCTCTTAGCAATGTGACAAATACAAAAAAATAGTAAGTATCCATGGCGTGAGTAATCAATAGAAAGTCATTTGGGGGTGAATAACAACTTTAACTGAATGCAGCTGCTGTCTTGCAGTTAAAGTTGGTCCCCTGGTTTTAACAATTTGGTTAATTTACCTAAATTTAGAATGGAACTAGAAAGGTACAATTCTTCACAATATGTAATGTGAATGGTTGCACTGACCATTCATGTTATATATTGTGAAGCATGACCATTCCTGTCTGTCTGGACATTATTTTGTCCATGATATCTGGCCTTACACCCCAGTAACTTTAGTCAACTGGTTCACTTTGGCTGGCACAAAGATTCTCTGACCTAGAACACCTAGTTTGTTGCCTATAGCTACCACACAAATTATCCATCAAGTCTGAATACATTTATTCCCTCCCTTTTTTAACAGCTGTACAGGAAGAGGATCGGCCTGACACCCCAAATCCAGACAGAGACGAACGACAGAGCAGCAGCAGCAGCAGCAGCACATCCCGACACCACTGGAAACGGTCTTCAGCAAGAAAGTCTTCTGATACTTCCACCCTGCACACCATGTGGGAGTCTTTCTTTCAAACTCAGCAGGAGCAGGCAGCGAAAGAACAAGAGACCTTGCAGTCCATTTCCGGTGTCCTGAATCAGGCTGTGCAATGTTTTGAGAGATGTACACAAGCTGCTGAATTAATGGCAGGAATTAACCAGCAGGGCAACGCTTCATATCCTCCACCACATTCTCTTCACCAACGCTCAGAGCCACCTACGTCATTTCACCAATCTACACAGCAGTCATTTCACCACCAACACTCTCAGCCATCTACACAGCAGTCATTATTTCACCAGCACTCACAGCCATCTACTCAGCAGTCATTTCACCACCAACACCCACAGCAGTCATATCGCCAATATACACAGTCGTCTGCCATCTCATTTCGCCAGCTCCTACACCCATCTACATCCCCACACCATACACATACTGATACACCCACCGCCTCCAGTCAAGGGATTACATCAGGTGACAATACAGCCGCTGATCCCTTTGCTACCTACTTAAACCTGGAGTAATGCACTCGCAACACAAATGTGTGGGGGGAGGAATTAATTGGCTAACGACTAAATTGGGGCAAAAAAGGGGGTAACAAATAATTGGCTTCTACCCAGGGGCCGCTGCGCGGACGGGACAAAATTGGGGAAAAAGAAAAAAAAAACATTTGAGACGGTTACCAGTTTACCTTATCTTTTTTTTCCCTCTTATTTAATTTTATTTCTTATCTTTTTTTTCCCTCTTTTATTTAATTTTATTTCTTTAAATTTTTGTATTTGTATTGATTTTCATTGTTATTTCTGCAGGTCTTTCAGTTTCAGAAAATGTTTACTTACAGAATCTCAGTATTCATTGTGCACATACACACAGAGTTATCCTCACAGCGATATCAACCTACATATCAGTGCTAAAAGCCATCCAGATAAGACGGAGGCAGATGCTTCAGGCATATTATCTAGCACAACTGACTTTAGCAGAATTGCCACCACAGGCTTCGCCGTACATTTCACTCACAAACGTTGGATAGAGGATTTCCGAATGTCAAGAGAGACGTTCTTTCAGCTGTGTGACATCAGCTGTGTGACATCATTGGGCCATTTGTAGGACCACAAGAAATAACTTGCAGACCTCCTGTGCCAACTGAGAAGAGGATCGCCAATGCAATATACAAACTTGCCAGTTGTGCCGAGTACAGAGTAGTTGCACGAGCTTTTGGTGTTCGCAAAACAGTCCATCGTAGTGTTTATTTTATTATTTATTTATTTGTTTATTATTATTTATTTATGTTTATTATTATTTTATGCAACCTGCAGAGTTTGATTCAGTTCGATTTAAGATATGTTCAGATATGTTAGTGTACAGAATGTGTTACTGTACAGTGTTTCTGTACAGCTCTTAACAAATGTATTAATGTTATGAGGGGTCTTCAATGTTTCAGGCCAAGGACCCTTTTAGTTGGGAGAGATGAAGCAGGGACACCCACAACCTTCTCATAGATTCCGTATAGCTTCATTGTTTCACAGTACAATTGCCAGTGTATTTTGGATTCATGTCAGTTTGTTTTCAGATATTTAACTACTTGAATCAATACTTAATAAACTTTAAACTTGACCTTTCACTCTGTACAGTCTGTTCTCCCCTCTACACCAAAGCTCTCAGATTGGGTGCTAGTGTTGAAGTGGTTAATAGAGAAAAGGTTCAGATTTGGAGGACCTCCTGTTGAATACCCATGGTGTAGTAATCCAGCACTGCACACGTTTTTGACAATATTAATGTGTTCATGTGTTTTTGCACTTTCTTTGGCAATAAACAAAAAGGAATTGTCACCAATGGTCCCTCTAATTTTATTTATTTATTTATGAATAAGACAGTCCAATGTTGATATAAGCATACCGTGTAGTCTTTGACAATACTTTTGTCTCAAGTCAATTTTGAAATACAGACTTATACTTGTAACAGTTTATTTTACTCCAGTTTTGAAATCCAGACTTTTACTTGTAACAGTTTATTTCTTCATTGCAGTATTGATACATTTGAGTAAATAAAAATAGTACTTTTGCCACCACTGCTCTGTATAGTCCATACTCTGTGAAGAGCTACAGGCTGGCACGTTGTGAAAATGGGAGGAATTTACACAGAGTTCAAAGACTGTAAGTTTTGTGGGCTAACGCTAATACAATGGACATTAAACAGCAGGGGAGAGTGTTAACTTGGAGGACAGTAAAACAGAGTGAAGACCTATACTTGGCAATTCAGGCAGACAGAAGAATAGCACACATTTCACAAATCTCCCTGTGTTAATTGGGGGTGGATATTGGCAAGATGGGTCACGATGCAATAGTATCACAATGTATTACGAATCTTTGCGATACAATACTATTGCGATATATCAGCTTTAAAAGCTGAAGGTGCTGCTCTAATGCTGTTGTTTTCGTTCTCCCATTTTCTCGAGAGACCTCACTCACTGAACCTTGGGAAGTGGAAGTAGCTACTCAAAATACTTTAAAATGAATGTGAAGATACTGCTCCAACACTTCAAATTACAACATATACTGTACGATGCACAGCAATCACATTAGAATCTTCTTGCAACAACAATTACCTTTGCGAGTGTAAGTTATTACACTCAGTTTGGCACATCAAAACATTTTCAGTTCACACAACAAATAGAGTATCAGTATTCTGTTATAAAACAATGTTATTTTCTAAATATTTCATATTTACAGCGACATCTAGAGGCAGCGGAGTGTCAGGACCTGACCTCTACCATCTATACTATAATTTTGCGAATGTCTGAGTGTCTGTCACAGCGTTTCTCCTCGGTGGCTGGAGCAATTGATAGAGCAACAGCTGGAGCAACAGTATCTCTGTAGCCATTAAACGAAACGGGTTTCTTACATTGATGCTCCTACAGTACATCATGCAAGCACCAGTTAAAGTTACTTTCCATCCCTCATATACTGTGTGCACAGTGCACATCCCATAACCCACACACTGCACATCATTTTGGAGCTCATATCTTTGAACGGGTAAGGGCTAGTTGGTTCCTATTCATGGGAACATATTTTATTTTCCTCAAAGTATTGCCCACCCCTAGTGTTAATGTGCCCTGTTTTTTCTGTGCTGAGTCGTGCACTGTTCACATTTCTGGATTGCGTTGGTGAACCCTGGTACACACATGATCAACAAGTGCATTTCTGACATCCACGGCTATGTCGCTTGGTTGATCCTGACAAGCTCTGCGAGGTGGCTGCTCCAGCTCAGGTACATTGGTGCGCCTGTTGGGAGGGAGTTGTCGAGGTAATGCATTCAGGAACTTTTCCTTCTGACACATGTTGTGTAGCACACAACATGCGGCCACTACTGTTGGCATAAAGGAGTGGTGGATGTCAGAACGGTGGCCAAGGAGTCGCCATCGTGACTTCAGGTGACCAAAAGCATGTTCAACCCTGACACGTATTCCACTCAGGTGCTCATTGAAGAGAAGCTTATCTTCTGGGAGGTTAGGACCAGAGAATCCCTTGATCAGCCATGGGAGCAATGGATAGGCTGGGTCCCCAGCGATGAGAAGAGGCACCTGGACTCCTCCTACGTCTTTACAGCCTTGTGGATGTCTCTCAGGAAATCTGCAGAAAGGAAATAGATTTGACATATGTTTAATTGGCATCAATGCAAAATGGCAGCCACGCTGTCGAATATATAACATTCTATGCTATATAATAAGGTGTTCAGATATAAAAAAATAAAAACATTTGAGGCATTAATGAATTAATTAAAAGAGTAGTTCACCCCCAAAATGTTTTTTTTCTATTGATTACTCAGGCCATGGAGAGTAGAGTTCAATAATATTTTTTTAGTTTTTTGTCACATTCTTAGACAAAATTTTGATTCGAGTAAATTTACCCCCATTGTTTACGGATGGTGGTCTAGTAAACTAGAATTTCACATCAAAATTGTAACTTTTTTCCCCCCCTTCACAATAAAGCATATTCTAAGGCAGGGGTCTTCAACAGGGGGTCTGGGACCCCTAGGGGGTCCTCAGAGTTACTACAGGGGGTCTTCCAAATCTTTGTGTGATAGAAACTTGTTGTTTTCTTGCTTTTTATATTAACCACTTGAACCCTAGCGTCCATATTCGGAGAACTTTAGCCAAAAATAGCAGATCTACAAGCTCACAACGCCTCGCAGCGCTTGTAGATCTGCTATTTTTAGCTAAGAGCTTTGGAGGGGGAAAAGAGCAGACTAAGTACAGTGAAAGGTCAAGTTTATTAAGTATTTACGTTTCAAGTGGTTAAATATCTGAAAACCCACATTAACATGAATCCAAAATACACTGACGATTGTGCTGGCAAACGATGAAACTACCGTATATGGAATCTATGATAAGGTTTTGGGGGTCCCTGCTTCATCTCTCTTTCAACTAAGGGGTCCCTGGCCTAAAAACGTTGAAGAAACGTGTTATACCTTACCTGAATAAATTGGACGTGGTGAATACTGCTGCATCATGTGCAACGCCTGGTGAACCAACACAGAGATCTCGGAACATCAGCTGGTCGTCCACAAGGGCCTGGAGGATAATGGATGGCCATCCTTTCCGATTGACATAGTCCGAGTACCTAGTTATGTAGCAAAAAGAAGTTGGGTTAGAAGAAGTTGGGAGTTTTTCATATGCAGATCCTTCTCATAAAATTAGAATATTGTGTTAAAGTTCATTCTCTTCTGTAATATAATTGTTGTTTCTAAACTATAATCTATTTTAGATGTATTGTGCATGCAGTGAAATATTCAAAAGCTTTTGTTGATTTTTATTTTATTTTTATGGCATACAGCACATGAAAATTAAATATCCATATCTCAAAATATTAGGCCTCTATCAACGCAAACCTGGGCTTCTATAACACCTCAGCAGTACCACAGGCTGACCACCTTCATGCCATGCCCCATCAATGAAGACATTTGTTCAAAAGTATTCCATACCAAGTACTGAGTGCATAAATTAACCTTTTAGAAGTTTGACATTTCTGTATTATAAATGCTTCTTTTGAGTGGTCGTGTGGAATATTCTAATATTTTGAGATATGGATTTGTGATTTTCATGAGCTGTATACGATAAAGAAAAAACAAATTGGAACAACAAAATCTTCTGAATATTTCACTGCATGCACACTACATCTAAACTATATGAAAGAACAATTATATTACAGAATAAAATGAACTTTAACACAATATTCTAATTTAATGAGAAGGATCTGCATATTCTTGTAAACCGTGTTTTTTCTGTTCTATGGACCCAGTAGGTGAGGACACAAAAACTAACGTAGAACATTTTTAAAAGTGATGACTAATCACTAAACCATGTTTTTTTCCCCGGTACGTTTTTAGCCCAAGGAATGTTTTTTGTTTGTTTGACCCCTCACATACTACTTAAAGCACCAAAATAGTGCCAGGGCAGGGCAGAAAATTTAACCTGTTTTCTTTTTGTATCCTACTGGGTCTATAGAACAGAAAAAAAACATGGTTTACAAGAATCTATATGAAAAATTCCATTAAATACACAATGAAATATACTAACCCAACTGCTGGAGGAAGTACTGGGATGTGTGTACCGTCCAGTGCACCATACACTTGTGGTATATGATGCAGGGAGTAGTTCCGTTCCGCAATTTGTTGTGCCTGATTGATTGATTGAATAGTATTAGAAGTTTGCATAGGAAAGGGTACAGTCTCGTGACAGTACAGTTCACTGGTACAAGGTCAACTAAAAGGATAACCTGAGGAAAGGGCTTATTTACGTTTAACTCATAACATTGAATGACAAAACAGTACTATGCAGAAAAGGGAGGGGGGAAAACATTTGTGTAAAACAATGCAACAATGCAAAAATGATTGGCATTTACAATAGAAGGGTCAGGGGGAGGTAAGGTTAGGCTACGTTTACTGTTACCTCCATGGCGTCTGGTAGCTTGATGTACTGGTGCATCATCTCAGCTTTGATGGCTCGGCAGGTTGCATAGACACTGCGATGGACTGTTGTTTTACTGACACCAAAAGCTCGTCCGACTACTCTGTACTCGGCACAACTGGCAAGTTTGTATATTGCTATGGCGATCCTC
This sequence comes from Nannobrachium achirus, assembly GCF_963921795.1. Taxonomy (NCBI): domain Eukaryota; kingdom Metazoa; phylum Chordata; class Actinopteri; order Myctophiformes; family Myctophidae; genus Nannobrachium; species Nannobrachium achirus. The sequence continues at coordinate 65,242,825 of NC_137814.1, forward strand.
TTCTCAGTTGGCACAGGAGGTCTGCGAGTTATTTCTTGTGGTCCTACAAATGGCCCAATGATGTCACACAGCTGAAAGAACGTCTCTCTTGACATTCGGAAATCCTCTATCCAACGTTTGTGAGTGAAATCTCTCGGGATGGTGACTTCCCAAAAATTCTTAAATCGCCTTTCTTCCCACATGTACGGCGAAGCCCGTGGTGGCCTTGGCGGTGGCAATTCTGCTAAAGTCAGTTGTTAGATAATATGCCTGAAGCATCTGCCTCCGTCTTATCTGGATGGCTTTTAGCACTGATATGTAGGTTGATATCGCTGTAATGATAAGTCTTTCAAGAGCACATATCTGTAGTAGAAGTTGGGCTTTGTGTCTCTGGTCCATTGTCCCTCCAAGTTAACACTTAACACAGGGAGATTTGTGAAATGTGTGCTATTCTTGGCCTGAATTGCCAAGTATAGGTCTTCACTCTGTCTTACTGTCCTCCAAGTTAACACTCTCCCCTGCTGCTTAATGTCCATTGTATTAGCGTTAGCCCACAAAACAAACCGTCTATGAACTCCGTGTGTAAAATTCCTCCCGTTTTTAGAACGTGCCAGCTGTAGCTCTTTACTGTTGCGCAAAATGCAAACTTAGAACACAAAATGCCAAAAAGTTCAGTCTCTCTCTGTTTACTTTATGTGGTGTTGTTGTTGTTGTGTGTCGCTTGTCGCTCTTCTTCTGCAGTTATAGAATGTTGTAGGACTGAAAAGGTGCGCCACCTATTGGTTTTCCAAACGAACTACTACCCTTATTCGAATGACACCCGCAAATGGAAACGGGCTAAATTCACTTTGTCTAAATGCGCATTTCTGATAATACGCTTCCCTAATGCGCTTAAAGTTGTACTATGTAACTTTTTTTATAAAACAAATCTTAAAATTCTCCTAACTATTAAATCACAAAAGTTTTAGAAGATCCGCGCCGTGAATTTCAGCCTGTAAAGCCTTCTCTATATGTAAACTGAGATCCTTGCCGTGGACCGGATCTCGCGCGAAAATTGCGTCATCACACTACCGGCCAATCACAGCGAGGGTTATACAACTGCCGGCCAATCACAGCGCATCTTGAAGTGGGGTCGCTATGGCAGCCATATTTGTTGTCGCCCGTTTGTACCATCCCTTCTCTAGGTAATTTCGCCTACCAGGCAGGGTGAAGGAGTCCGTATCTCTGGAATTACTGAACGCACAGGAACAAGGGACCCCTTAAAAGATAGATCTCAGCGAGGTGGAGGCAGACGCGGGGGTCTGAAGGTACGAAAAACGGACGAAAGACGCGGACGCGACCGCGGTTTGCTATAGGGCTAATGACCACTAGTTGGGCAACTTACACAGTATGGCTTTAAGTTTATGGAAACGCCACTATCGATACTTAGAACTTCACAAGCGCATCCATACTGAAGAAAACCTTTTATGTTGTGAAATATGTGGTAAAAGCTTTGCTGCGTCTGGATCATTAAAACATCATCAGCGCATCCATTCTGGAGAGAAACGTTTTAGTTGTGAAATATGTGGGAAGTGTTTTATTGAGAACTCAAAGTTAAAAATACATCAGCGCATCCATACTGGAGAAAAGCCATTCAGCTGTGAAATATGTGGGAAGTGTTTTAATCAGTCCCCAGCCTTAAAAGCACACCAGCGCATTCATACTGGAGAGAAACCTTTTAGTTGTGAAATATGTGGGAAGGGTTTTACTCAGAAAGGAAACCTGAAAAGACATCCTTGCTTCCGTACTGAAGAGAGCCGCATCCATTCTGAAGAGAAACGTTTTCGTTGTGAAATATGTGGGAAGTGTTTTGTTGAGAACAGAAACTTAAAAACACATCAGCGCATCCATACTGGAGAGAAGCCATTCAAGTGTGAAACATGTGGAATGTGTTTTACTCAGTCCTCTGGCTTACAGAGACATCGGCGCATTCATACTGGAGAGAAAACGTTTAGTTGTGAAATATGTGGGAAGTGTTTTGCTCGGAATGAAAGCCTGAAATCCCATCAGCGCATCCATACTGGAGAGAGCAGCCAGACAGGAGGAACCTGAAGACCACCAGGACCTCGTTTAGTTTCATTATGTATGTTTCTTTATTTCTCTCAGGTCCAAACTGCTAATAGTTTCACTCTAGACTCTCTAGAGAACAATGGTGCTCAACCTGTGGGTTGGGACCCCAACCATTTTGTGGAGAAGCCAGTGAAATGACAATTTCATAAGACATTTTTACTGGATTAAAAATAGGAACTATTACTGCATCAAAAGTAATCAACAAACTAGATACTATAAAACTGGTCAAATTTAAATTTAAATACAGGCCTTAGAATAGAGGGAAAAAACTGCATGGCTCACCAGAGTGGATTCTTCAGTTAAAATCTGAAAGTTTGAAGGACCATGATTAATACTTTTATCTTTTGTAAAAATAGCATGAGACCTTTAATACATTTCTTGAGATCACTGCTGAATAAAACCTTGCAGTTGTCATATATTGCTTTTGAGTGTTTATTTTTCTTTTTTTTTTTTATGTTTTTTTTTTCTTGTTCCTCCTCTCCCTCGTCCCTCACACACATTCTGTTTGTAAAGCAACTTTGAGTTCTCTGGAATGTGCTATATAGATTTTTCATGTATTATTATTTACTAAAATTGTTTATGATTACATTATATCTATGTATTAGACTAATACATTATGCATAATGAAGGCATAGCAGTGGTTTGACTCAGTTTGAGAAGCACTGGTATGGGTATATAGCTATTCTCTCACTGTGACATTCATGTGGAACATGGCAGCAAAGCATATGTGTGCCTATCTATCACTTTGATTTAATTTAATGTCATGTACATGTATTGAATGTTCATTAATATGCATTGTCCCAATGGTTTTTCCTTTTTAAAATGTTATATTAAAACACAATTGTATACAAATTAAATCCTGCACATAATTCTACATTCATTCAAACTCTGACCTCTGACTGGGGAGGAGGTCTGGGAGATAGGTGAATCTAATGCTCATTATATCTATGTATATATATATATGTTTATGGACAATCAAAATCACTTGTGAATATTTAATTTTGAAGTGGTGTCATAATAAAAATTATTGTTGATATGACACACTGACTACGAAGAAGATGAAAACATGGCACTTCGTGTCAAAAAGGTTGCCGACCCCTGATTTATAACATTCTGCATTTGAGACAACAGGAAGGATACCACTGTCTAAACAACATGCTACGTAAACAGTGAAGCTAGCATCTGTCTAAAACAACATGCTCAGGCTCTAATGTGCCCGGTTTGATTCCTGGGATGACTGAGCCTAATTGGCTATACTCCCATGCCACTGACTATATGCACAAAAGCCCTCAAAATAACAAAAAAAAAAAAAAAGTAATGTATGTAAATCCTTGTTCATTGAATATGCATTATAATCATTTATAATCTATGCTCCAGGTCATGCTCTGCAGTGGTGTGAAGTAACTAAGTACTGTACATAAGTAAATTGGTATTTCTACTTTACTTGAGTATTTACTGTCCAGTACTTTTACTTCTTCTGTTCTGTACTAGCCTACTCCACTACATCTCGGATCTAAACATTGTACTTTTAGGCCTACCACACATTCCTCTACATTCCCTTCAGAGTTCACAGGTCGAAGAAGCATGGTTTGGTTTTAAATTTCAAATATCTAGCTACTTTAGATGCCATGTCTCCATTTAAAACCACCAGGTTTAATCCCGCCAAGAGCCATGGATGAATTCAGATATTGTGGAATCAATAGAACTTGCAGAAAATACGCAGAAAAACTAAAGTGCATTGCTAAACAAAAACAAAAAAAACTTTCAACCCTGACCTCAAACCCACCTCAAGCATCTTACTGTTCAGGGGAAGAAACTTAGAAACCAGACAACCGCCCTAGTTAGATCCGCCCAAATGACCCTAAAAACAAAGCTCCAGAAAGTCCAAAACAAACTAGGGTCCTGTTTAACCGTTCCTATCTGACTCACCTCACCGCTACTCACCAGTTAAGCGTGGGGCAATCTGGCTAGCCATCGTCAAGGAAAAGTTTGGTTGCTTTTTTGCAGCAATGCGGAAGGCTGTAATCGAGAAACTAAGCGTGGGGTGACTCAGAGTGCAGAGTACAGCATCTTGCAATGGGCGGCATGGGCCTGGTGTACAAGATACACTACACTTCTAAGATACCCATGTACCTGACAAAATACTTTAAAAACGTTAAGGATGTGCACAATTGCAACACCAGATGCAGCGCCACAGATCACGTTCAACCCAGAGTCAGCTCAAACAAAGGGTCAAACTCGTTCTCCTGATATACCACCAAAATGTGGAACACCTAATCGAAGGCCTTAAAGGAGTGTAAATCCCTAACATCCTTTAAAATTGCCCTGAAAAAAAAAAACACTTACAGGCGGCAGCCGCTCGTAACTGGTAAAAACAAACCTAGCCCAGCCTTACCCACCCCCTGACCCTTCTATTGTAAATATCTACTGTATATATTTTTCTTATTTTTTTAATCTACTGCATAGTACTGTGTTCTATCCTTCTGTCATTCAATTTTATATGAGTAGGCCTACTTAAATGGTTTCCTGTGTAAATAAGCCAAATAGCTTACTAGGATCTCCTATCAATCAATCAATCAATCAATTTATTTGAATAGTTACTACGTCGTGACTTTGTAGGTTTTGAGTATCATTCATTGTGATTATCATTACAAAACATACATTAACAAACCACTTCAGCCCCATTTAGGCCATCCTCCTTTCAAACCAAAAGGAGGATGATCAAACCATGAACTGTTCCCAAAATAATTCCCCACACTCAAGGATATAATCAGCGGCGGCTCCAGAGAATTGTGCCTGCGGGGTCTATGGGAAAGCTGGCTTTTTTTTTAGAGAAGGGGCTAATTAATTTTGGCAACAAACAATACTGAATATAGTAGGATATGACAAACGAGATTCACTCGCTTGGGGTGTGGATAACTGAACAGATCAGATCAATGGCAGTTTCCAGCTCGAAATCTGAGGACTGTACTGTAGGTGATCGCATAGGGTTTTTGTGAGGCTGAGGATGCTTTCCAGCATAAAAAGTATGATTTTATAGTATGGTTTACATATAAGTCAGTCAATTGTCTTTCACATATTCATAGGCCTATATATTTTATTCATTTATTCCTTAAATATTTTTCATCACAATTGAGTTGTGGAGCCGCCTCTGGATATAGGCTAATTTTAGGTAAACCCCTTGTTTTGCTTATTTTTGGAATAGTTATTTTGGCATATCCATATTTAGTCTTAGATACGACTACATTTACACTAATACTACACAAGCATTTAAATGGAGATTGGGAAAACAAACGTGGGGAAGGGGGACGGACCAAAACAAAGTGCTTCCACTTCTGCGTGCTCGTTTTTAGTAAATTAGTAAAAATTGCATCTAGCTTAGGGCCTCAGACCCATACCAATGGCCCTAAGCTAGATGCAAAATAGATATTCTGCGTAGTTTAGGCTTAACTCAAATCTTTGCTTCTGGGGGTCCCTGGAACAAAATATTTTGAGATTGGGTCCGCGTTCAAATAGGTTACATATCATTTTAGGGGTCCTTGACATGACAAAGTTTGAGAACCACCAGCAAAATAATTGTATGAGGTTTATTCTCCAGAAAACTGCTAGGATTTAGAATTAGAAGACATTTGTAGAATCGGCCTATAGGCCTATCAGTGATGTAGGGCCACGGACCCAGCTGTCCCCCATCTAAAAATATTTTGTTCCAGGGACCCCCAGTAGCAAAGCTTTGAGTTCAAAATGTTCACTCTAAATGTGGGTCTATTCTGCATCTAGCTTAAGGCCTCAGACCCGTTGGCAAACGCCAGGTCGCTCTTCTTCTGCGCGTTGCCGGTTTAGGCCACGCCTAGACCGGATCACACACGTCGACCCGTTGGTGGAAAGACTGGTGATGATCATGCAGTTTGGGCATAGCGTTTTTAGGCTGCCTTTGTTGTCACCAGACTGTCTCCAAGACCCCCACCATTTCCTGTTTCACGTTGTTTAGTAGGCTACATGTTGTTTGTGCTCCTAGCGTTAAGGTAAGTCTTCATTTTAATAATTAGGCCTATCTGTTTGTGTAGCTTGATTCATGCAGGCATCCTACATTTTCCACCACTGCATATCATGTGGTCGGTGTTTCAGACTGCTGTTGTTTAATAAACCAGGTTCAATTGTTTCACGTTGTTCGGCGTCGGGAAGTTCACGCTGGCTAGTGGCTACATTTTCTTCTTTGTTTAGACGTGTGTGTGTGTGTGTGTGTGTGTGTGTGTGTGTGTGTGTGTGTGTGTGTGTGTGTGTTTTAAAACCGTTTTGTTTTAGAGCTGTTAAGATTTTATTCATTCTCTTGTACTGTATAAATACAGTGATATTATTTCTCGTGGCTTTAAAGGGGATTCAAACTGTCCAACCAAATGTTATTTAGCTTTAAAGACAGAAATATACCTGGTTTTACTGCAGTTTTACTCTTAGTAGATTAGGCTATTGTCCTTTACTGTCTGTGTGGTGTTCATGGCTTTTAGCCTTTGGGTGAGTATTTAGGCCTACAGTGATTTTTAATAGCCTACCAAGCGCACTTGGCTCCGAGTATTTTGAATGTGCTTTATTTGCAGTGATTAACTGCCGGTTTTATTAGAAGTTTAGATAAGACAAGTTACAGTGTCATGGCGGTACAGTTCACTGGTACAGGGTCAACTAAAAGGATTCCTCAAAAAAGCTTTGGGCTTGTTTAAATTGGGGTCCTTCTTTAACTCGTATAACATTGAATGGCAGACAAGTAAGAACATTACTATGCAAAAATACCAGTAAGACTCCCTAATCGGGAGATATGCGTACATCAGGTCACATGTATACACTGCTTTGCGTGATTTTAGGGCAACATCTGTAGGAACAGTGTCCAACAATGTGTTTTGCAAGAATCGGCCTCATGGTGGCGCTAGAAGAGGGCCAAGTGATAAATGAGGTTTTGATAGTAACTACGACCTGACGGTCGCAATAAGAACATGTCATAGGTTTTTAGGCTGCCTTTGTTGTGACCACAAACACAATGCAAACATAAATGGTATTTACAATAGAAAGGTCAGGGGGAGGTAAGGTTAGGCTATGTTTTCTGTTACCAGTTTTGAGTAGTAGCTGCCTGTTCTGTAAGAGGCTTTTCAGAGAAGTTTTAAAGGAAGGTAGGGATTTACACTCTTTTAAGGCCTTCGGTAAGGCGTTCCACATTTTGTGGTGTTCCACATGATCTCTGGTTTTGTAACAACCTTGACGTTTCGGAAGTATGTTGTCGTGTGTGTGTGTGTGTGTGTGTGTGTGTGTGTGTGTGTGTGTGTGTGTGTGTGTGTGTGTGTGTGTGTGTGTGTTGCGGGCCTAACCAATGAGTACATTTCAGTGCTTAGACAAGCTATTGTATCTGTCTCTTTAATGGCCCTATGCAATCGACTATTGGGTGGATATGTAGGCCTTGGATCAAGACTACATGGATGTATATTTTATAGATTTTGACATTTGCATAGCTATGATCTTCTTGGGCTTCACCCCCCAATTGTCACTGGACATTGGCCCCTAAAGTCTGTATTTCTCAGAACATGTAGGCTAAAAATGCAAAATATTAGGCACTTAGCCCCGGATGTCAACTCTGCATTCTGAATCTTTGTGTACTGTAATTAGTCTGTTTTTCATTAAATAAGTGTTTTAATCCTGTATCACCATTGTTTTCCAACTACAGGTCATGTACCCAAAGGTCATGCCCACTTGCCCGTAAATTAAATTGTATTTTTTATTTTATTTTATGTATTAACATGTTAACACTTTGAGCCCAAGACTCATGGATACGAAAGTAGAATTCAGACTCAATAAAATAAAGTCTTTATATAATGTAGCAAACAAAATCAAGTAATTCCACATTTAAACGGAATGAAACCAAAATAACGTTTTCACTTTAAGGCCAAACAAGAGAATGGGCCAAATCTACTCCTCCCTTACTGTCTGTTATTGTTGAAGTGGAGTTAAAGGCATATTTCACTTAAAAAAGGTGTTTATTTTATCTGTTTATTTTATCAATTAATTGGGCTTTTGTGAACACCCTGGACAGTTTTTTAGTTGCTTGATTCAATATTTAGATATTTGATATTCATTTTTATTGGAAACGCCCCCCTTCCCATACAAACCCATTATAACTCCTTTTTAACCATAATAGATTTTCTGACACCCTCCTAATATGTGAGCTTTTTTGAACATTATCATTTATTTTTAATTATTTTTGGGGGAAATGAGAAAAAATAAATACACTAAAAAAATAAAATGTATTAAAAATAAATGAAAAACATATATTTAAAAAAGGGAAAAAGAAACATGGCAGCTCAGGTATTTGGAGGGTGTCAGGAGTCACCAGAAAAAAGGATGGGCATGGAGTTTGAAGTTCCAATAAATGTATATGGGAAGGTCTGATTAAATATCTAAATACTGAATCGAGCAACTTAAAATCTTTTCAGGGTGCTCACAAGAGCCTGATTAGATGATAACATTTGTTAAAGTGAAATATCCCTTTAAATGAATTAATTGGATTACAATTCCTTCATTCCAGACGAGTCCATACTGCAGGTGAAGATGAACTCTCCAGACCCAGACAGGCCTGTTTGCATCAAACAAGAGGAACCTGGAGACCACCAGGACCTCAGTGAGTTTCATGCCCTCTTTGTTCCTTTGTTTTATTCTGTTCTGTTGTCTCTGATCTTTCACTTGTCACAAAACTGGAGATTACAGTAATATTGATGCTTTTTTCTCTCAAAAAAGTCAGACAAACATTTGTCAACAAAGCAGACGTGTTGTGATATTTCAGTTTTGTGTTTTCTATCTCAGATATCGGTCCAGCCCCATCCTCAGTTAAACAAAGACCCTGCTGTAAACAATGTGGAAAAAGCTTCACTACTATGTATCGTCTGAAAGTACACGAGCGAACGCATACTGGAGAGAAGCCTTTCAGTTGTGAAGATTGTGGGAACAGCTTCAGTCTCATGTCTACCCTCATACAACACAAGAGAATTCACACTGGAGAGAAGCCTTACTCCTGTGACCAGTGTGGGAAAAGCTTCAGTCAAAGGTCTCACATTGAGTCTCACAAGAGAATCCATACTGAAGAGAAGCCATTCAGTTGTGAAATATGCGGGAAATGTTTTGCTCGCACAGAAACATTAAAATCTCATAAACGCACCCATACAGGGGAAAAACCTTATAGCTGTGATCAGTGTGGGAAAAGCTTCATTCAAGCGTCTCAATTCAAATCACACAAGAGAGTTCACACTGGAGAGAAGCCATACAGCTGTGTAATATGTGGGAAAAGCTTCACTAGATCATCTGCCCTTAATCCCCACATGAGAATTCATACTGGAGCGAAGCCATACTCCTGTGACACGTGTGGGAAAAGCTTCAATGTAAGGAGTCACCTCACCGTACACAAGAGAATTCACACTGGAGAGAAGCCTTACAGCTGTTATCAGTGTGGGAAAACCTTCACTCAAGAAAATGGCCTTGACATACACAAGATGACTCACACTGGAGTGAAGTTCTTCAACTGTGAAGTATGTGGAAAGTCTTTTACTGGGTATAAATACTTAAAACTTCACAAGCGCATCCATACTGAAGAAAACCTTTTTGGTTGTGAAATATGTGGTAAAAGCTTCGCTACACCCGGATCATTAAAAATTCATCAGCGCATCCATTCTGGAGAGAAACGTTTTAGTTGTGAAATATGTGGGAAGTGTTTTATTGAGAACTCAAAGTTAAAAATACATCAGCGCATCCATACTGGAGAAAAGCCATTCAGCTGTGAAATATGTGGGAAGTGTTTTAATCAGTCCCCAGCCTTAAAAGCACACCAGCGCATTCATACTGGAGAGAAACCTTTTAGTTGTGAAGTATGTGGTAAGTGTTTTACTCAGAAAGGAAACCTGAAAAGACATCCTTGCTTCCGTACTGAAGAGAGTCGCATCCATTCTGAAGAGAAACGTTTTCGTTGTGAAATATGTGGGAAGTGTTTTGTTGAGAACAGAAGCTTAAAAACACATCAGCGCATCCATACTGGATAGAAGCCATACAGGTGTGAAACATGTGGAATGTGTTTTACTCAGTCCTCTGGCTTACAGAGACATCGGCGCATTCATACGAGAAAAGGTTTAGTTGTGAAATATGTGGGAAGTGTTTTGCTCGGAATGAAAGCCTGAAATCCCATCAGCGAATCCATACTGGAGAGAGCAGCCAGAGAGGAGGACCCTGAAGACCACCAGGACCTCATTGTTTCGTTATTTCTCTCAGGTCCAAACTGCTAATAGTTCCACTCTAGACTCTCTAGAGAACAATGGTGCTCAACCTGTGGGTTGGGACCCCAACCATTTTGTGGGGTACCAAGATGACAGTGAAATAACAATTTCATAAGACATTTTTACTGGATTAAAAATAGGAAGCATTACTGCATCAAAAGTAATCAACAAACTATATACTATACAACTGGTCAAATTGACTGGTCAAATTGTGAAATAATATAAGATTTTTTTTTTTTGTTTTAGCTTTTTTCTCTTTTTTTAATACAGGGCTTAGAATACAGATACTTTATCTTTTGTAAAAACAGCATGAGACCATTAATACATTTCTTGAGATCACTGCTGAATAAAATCTTGCAGTTTAATAGCATATTATGATTTTAACCACCACTTGTATTTGCTTTTGAGTGTTTCTTTCTTTCTTTTTATTTATGTTTTATTTTTTCTTGTTCCTCCTCTCCCTCGGCCCACACACACATTCTATTTGTAAAGCAACTTTGAGTACTGTTGCAATGTGCAATATAGATTTTTCATTTATTATTATTTACTAAAATTGTTTACATCAGGCCTATATCTATGCATTAGACCAGCGCTACTCAACCCGCGGCCCGCGGGCCGCATGCGGCCCTTTCCGCATGTCTGTGCGGCCCGTCATGATCATGCCAATAAAAATATGATTTTTCTAAGCCTGTCAAAGTTAACGCGCAACGCAAAATGCGGTGATGTTTGAGCCTCGGTGGACTCCGTAGTCAGGAAGCGAATGCAGTCAATGCACAGAGAGCACACCACAGACAGCTGTGCGGAGATGCTGTTGGCTACACTAGATCTATTGTACAACGAGACGGTCAGACAGACAAATCTGCGGAGATTTTGCAGCAGACAACCACAGTCGGGCTCACTGGAGTGGAGACGCATGACGCTCGTGCGATATGAACGCTCGCGACCGTCATGTTTTAGGCTAGTGAAGACGTAGTCCTTGTCTGTGCTTGTCTCTACCTCCGCGACTCGGCCAGTCAGCACCGACAGACAGTGCACACATTCCAACAGATCGTAGCAGCCAGGGAACTATGCTTGTACCCCAAATGGGGACGTTTTCTCATGCCAATAATGCTCCTTTTCATTAATAGGACGGATTTAAAATAAATAGACGTTTATACTTATTATTCAATCACTCAAACCCCAGCATCCCTATTCTTGGGGGACATTCACCAAAAATAGCCGATCTACAAGCTCACCACAAGATGCATTGTGAGCTTGTAGATCGTCTATTTTTGGTTAAGAGTTGTTGTTGTATGGAAACATAACTACAAGCTTACAATGCATTTTGTGGTGAGCTTGTAGATCGGCTATTTTTGGTGAATGTCCCCCAAGAATAGGGATGCTGGGGTTTGAATGATTGAATAAGTATAAACGTCTATTTTAAATCCGTCCTATTAATGAAAAGGACCGTTATTGGCATGAGAAAACATACCTTTACATTGCCAAAGTTCACTAGCCTTGCATTCCCATACACAGGGGCGGTTACAAAACGATTGAACCAGTTTTGTTAATTTTCTCTTCACATTTTGTGAATAAAGCCCAATTTGATCAAATTCGATAATTTCTTCATTCCATCCATGACAATCTTTTGGTTCAATGAGGTTGGGCCTGGCTTATTATAGATGGAAATGTGGCTGTTTTCTGTGCGTTTCCTTAATTATATTAGACTTGTCATGAAGTGTGTTACAAAATCATTGTAAATGTCCAAAATGGGACCGTCATTTTTAGTTTGCGGCCCTTTGGACTTTTGGTATTTTGCTGAGTGGCCCCTGAGCCATCCTAAGTTGAGTAGCCCTGCATTAGACTAATGCATATGAATAATTAAGGCATAGCAGTGGTTTGACTCAGTTTGGGAAGCACTGGTATGGGTACCTGTAGCTATTCTCCCACTGTGTGGAACATGGCAGCAAAGCATATGTGTGCCTATCTATCATTTTGATTAATTTAATGTCATGTACATGTATTGAATGCTTAATATTGTGATGTTTTTTATCTGCTTATTGTAAATTGCTTTGGATTAAAAGCGTCTGCTAAATGCCTAAACTGTAAACTGTAATATGCATTTTTTTTCCTCTCTTTTAAAATGTTAGATTAAATCACATTTATGTACAAATTAAATCCTGCACACAATTCTACATTCATTCAAACTCTGAACTCTGACTCGGGAGGAGGTCTGGGAGATATTTGAGTCCAATGATCATTACATCCTGATGTGAAAGAAAACATATTTCTAAAGAAAAATAGGGAAAACAAACATTAAGTAGCGTTTATGGACAATCAAATCACTTCGAAATGTTTACATTTGAAGTGGTGTCATGTTGATATGACACCCTATCAAGAAGATGAAAACATGGCAATCATGTCCAAAAGGTTGCCAACCCCTGATTTATAACATTCTGCATTTGAAACAACGTGAAGGATACCACTGTGTAAACAACATGCTAGGTAAACGGTGAATCTTGCATCTTCCTAAAACAACATGCTCAGGTGTGCCCGGTTCTATTCCTGGGATGACTGGGCCAAATTAGCTATACTCCCCTACCACTAACTATAAAGCCCCTTTTCCACTGGAAGCTCCAGACAGTCCAAAACAAACGGATTAGGGTCCTCGGACTCACCTCACTGCTGCTCACCAGTTAAGCGCGGGGCAATCTGGCTAGCCATCGTCAAGGAAAAGTTTGTTCGCTCTTTTGCAGCAATGCAGAAGTCAATCGAGAGACTAAGCGTGGGGTGGCTCAGAGTACAGCATTTTGCAATGGGCCTGGTGTACAAGATCCACTACACCTCTAAGATACCCATGTACCTGGCAAAATACTTTATAAACGTTAAGGATGTCCATAATTGCAACACCACACGCACTGCCACAGATCACGTTCAACCCAGAGTCTGCTCAAGAAAAGGGTCAAACTCGTTCTCCTGCTATACCACCAACATGTGGAACGCCTTATTGAAGGCCTTAAAGGAGTGTAACATCCTTTAAAATCGCCCTGAAAAACCACTTACAGGCGGCAGCCGCTCGTAACTGGTAAAAACAAACCTAGCCCAGCCTGACCCTTCTATTGTAAATATCTACTGTATATATTTTTCTTATTGTTTAATCTACTGCATAGTACTGTGATATCCTTCTGTCATTCAATTTTATATGAGTACTTAAATGGTATCCTGTGTAAATAAGCCAAAGAGCTTACTAGGATCTCCTTTTAGTTGACTTTGTACCAGTGAACTCTACGTTTTCCTATGCAAATATCTAATAAAGTCTTCAATCAATCAATCAATCAATTTATTTCCCAATTTACATCCTCCTTTCTCAGACGGACTACAGAAAGACGAAACCATAAACTGTTCCCAAAATAATTCCCCACACTCAAGGATATAATCAGCGGCCGCTCCAGAGAATTGTGACTGCAGGGGCTATGGGAGAGCTGGCTTTTTTTTTTTAGAGAAGGGGCTAATTAATTTTGGCATCAAACTATATACTAGTACTAATATGACAAACAAGATTCACTTGCTTGGGGTGTGGATAACTGAACAGATCAGATCAGATCAGATCAGATCAATGGCAGTGTGCAGCTCGAAATCTGAGGACTGTGATCGCATAGGGTTTTTGTGAGGCTGAGTGAAGATGCTTTCCAGCATAAAAAGTATGATTTTATAGTATGGTTTGCATATAAGTCAGTCAATTATCTTTCACATATTCATATATATTTTATTCATTTATTCCTGAAATATTTTTCATCACAATTGGGTTGTGGAGCCGCCTCTGGATATAGGCTAATTTTAGGTAAAACCCTTGTTTTGCTTATTTTTGGAATAGTTATTTTACATTTATACTAATACTAGGCCTACTCAAGAGATTGGGAAAACAAACGTGGGGGGGGGGGGGGGGGGGGGGGGGGGGGGGCGGAACGGAACGGAACAAAACAAAGTGCTTCCACTTCTGCATGCTCGTTTTTACCAATGGGTCTGAGGCCCTAAGCTAGATGCAGAATAGATATTCTGCGTAGTTTATGGCTTAAAGGAATCAAATCTTTGCTTCTGGGGGTCCCTGGAAATAAATATTTTGAGATGGGGTCCACGGTCAAATAGGCTACATATCATTTGGGGGTCCTTGACATGACAAAGTTTGAGAACCACTAGCAAAATAATTGCATTTGTTTATTCTCCAGAAAACTGCTAGGATTTAGAATTAGAAGACATTTGTAGAATCGGCCTATAGGCCTATCAGTGATGTAGCCCTATTTGGCCACGGACCCAGCTGTCCCCCATCTCAAAATATGTTGTTCCAGGGAGGGACCCCCAGTATCAAAGCTTTGAGTTCAAAATGTTCACTCTAAATGTGGGTCTACCGTCTATTCTGCATCTAGCTTAAGGCCTCAGACCCGTTGGCAAACGCCAGGTCGCTCTTCTTCTGCGCGTTGCCGGTTTAGGCCACGCCTAGACCGGATCACACACGTTGACCCGTTGGTGGAAAGACTGGTGATGATCATGCAGGTTGGGCATAGCGTTTTTAGGCTGCCTTTGTTGTCACCAGACTGTCTCCAAGACCCCACCATTTCCTGTTTCACGTTGTTTAGTAGGCTACATGTTGTTTGTGCTCCTAGCATTAAGGTAAGTCTTCATTTTAATAATTAGGCCTATCTGTTTGTGTAGCTTGATTCATGCAGGCATCCTACGTTTTCCACCACTGCATCATGTGGTCGGTGTTTCAGACTGCTGGTGTTTAATAAACCAGGTTCAATTGTTTCACGTTGTTCGGCGTCGGGAAGTTCACGCTGGCCTGTGGCTACATTTTCTTCTTTGTTTAGGTGTGTGTGTGTGTGTGTGTGTGTGTGTGTGTGTGTGTGTGTGTGTGTGTGTGTGTGTGTGTGTGTGTGTGTGTGTGTTAAAACAGTTTTGTTTTAGAGCTGTTAAGATTTTATTCATTCTCTTGTACTGTATACAGTGATATTATTTCTCGAGGCTTTAAAGGGGATTCAAACTGTCCAACCAAAGGTTATTTAGCTTTAAAGACAGAAATATACCTGGTTTTACTGCAGTTTTACTCTTAATAGATTATTAGGCTATTGTCCTTTACTGTGTGGTGTTCATGGCTTTTAGCCTTTGGGTGAGTATTTAGGCCTACAGTGATTTTTAATAGCCTACCAAGTGCACTTGGCTCTGAGTATTTTTAATGCGCTTATTTGCAGTGATTAACTGCCGGTTTTATTAGAAGTTTAGATAAGACAAGTTACAGTGTCATGGCGGTACAGTTCACTGGTACAAGGTCAACTAAAAGGATTCCTCAAAAAAGCTTTGCGCTTGTTTAAATTGGGGTCCTTCTTTAACTCGTATAACATTGAATGGCAGACAAGTAAGAACATTACTATGCAAAAATACCAGTAAGACTCCCTAATCAGGAGATATGCGACCATCAGGTCACATGTATACACTGCTTTGTGTGATTTTAGGGCAACATCTGTAGGAACAGTGTCCAACGATGTGTTTTGCAAGAATCGGCCTCATGGTGGCGCTAGAAGAGGGTCATGTGATAAATGAGGTTTTGATAGTAACTGCGACCTGACGGTCTCAATAAGAACAAGTCATAGCGTTTTTAGGCTGCCTTTGTTGTGACCACAAACACGATGCAAACATAAATGGTATTTACAATAGAAAGGTCAGGGGGAGGTAAGGTTAGGCTATGTTTTCTGTTACCAGTTTTGAGTAGCAGCTGCCTGTTCTGTAAGTGGCTTTTCAGAGAAGTTTTAAAGGAAGGTAGGGATTTACACTCGACTCTTTTAAAACTCACTTAGCGCCAGATTTCAATATGAATCTGCGCTTATAACGCCAGGAAATAGCTATATTGAATCCCCAAAATCACATTACATTACCAAGTGCACGTGCATGCGGATACCACAAGATGACCACTAGAGAGAGCCATAGCCCATAGACTTTGCATGGTCCAATGTTAAGTCAGAATAAAAAAGAGGTTCATGACATACAAGGATGGTACGATGACATGCTCTCCATTCACATTCAATGGACAGGCCGCGGGCCGCCATTTGAGCTCAATACTGTTCAATTCGTGCTTGATCGTCTCAAACCACCATTGGTATGGGCACCGGAACGTATATAGATGCCACACAGAAAGTTTCCGAATCAAAATCCGACCTAGTGAAGCTACGTGAGGGTCGGATGGTTTGCATTGAGCCTAGCGGCTAACAGAGGCCTACGTAAACAGGAAGCTATGGCTTAAAGGTGACGTCATAATCGTATCCTTTTTTTTCACGGTTTTCGTCTGTATACTAGCCGAAGGTAAGCTAACCGTTTCGCTCCGTCTATCAACCCAAATTAAAAGCTTAAACAATGCTTTTATATAAAAGTCGCTCTTAGTCGCTCGGCACTAAACGCCATCATTAGTTAGTCGCCCAGAAAGTCGCTCGGCGCTAAGTGAGTTAAGGCCTTCGGTAAGACGTTCCACATTTTGTGGTGTTCCACATGATCTCTGGTTTTGTAACATCCTTGACGTTTCGGAAGTATGTTGTCGTGTGTGTGTGTGTGTGTGTGTGTGTGTGTGTGTGTGTGTGTGTGTGTGTGCTCACACGGGCGGGCCTAACCAATGAGTACATTTCAGTGCTTAGTCAAGCTATTTTATCTGTCTCTTTAATGGCCCTATGCAATCGACTATTGGGTGGATATGTAGGCCTTGCATCAAGACTACATGGATGTTATAGGTTTTGACATTTTCATAGCTATGATCTTCTTGGGCTTCACCCCCCAATTGTCACTGGACATTCGCCCCTAAAGTCTGTATTTCTCAGAACTTGTGGGCTACAAATGCAAAATATAAGGCACTTAGCCCCGGATGTCAACTCTGCATTCTGAATCTTTGTGTACTGTAATTAGTCTGTTTTTCATTAAATAAGTGTTTTAATCCTGTCTCACCATTGTTTTCCAAATACAGGTCATGTACCCAAAGGTCATGCCCACTTGCCCGTAAATTAAATTGTATTTTTTATTTTATTTTATGTTATGAAATAACACTTTGAGCCCAAGACTCATGGATACGAAAGTAGAAGTCAGACTCAATAAAAGAAATCTATGATAATCTTTATCTAAGGCTAGAGTGGATGTAGCTTTTATGAAAGATTATTAAAGATGTGATTTCATGTCAATGCTTTGTACTGTTCTCCCGAAATGTGAATAATGTGAATTGCAAGTAGAGTGAAGTGACACAGGAGGACACTTGTTTTTTTCCTTTTTGATCGAGAGAGGCCTTTTATTATTATTATTTGGAGAGAATACAAATCTTCTTTCTCGTCTTTTCTTTTAGATACGGAGATACTGATACAAGATTTGTCATCCAGATTTACCAACATGCATCCAAGGTTTTCCATCATAGTGTGAAGAACAGCGTTATAGCAGAGATGCAGACCACCGTGTTGAAACCTGTGATCAAGTTACACAGAATAGGTATGTTCTATTTTATTATGTTACTGGTAACAGTGTTTCGGGAGCTATTTAAGGCGGTCGTTAGTTCTGCATGTGTCACAGGTAGGGATGTCACGATACCAGAAATGTAGTAGTCGATGCCAATACCATTGAAATTCCACGATTCTCAATACCATTTCGATACCACGATAAAAATAAAAAATAAACCCCATGTAGTTCAACATACACTCCTTTATTAGAAGTGAACAACAAACAACAATACTGTATGCTTAAACAGAAGTTGCATGTAGCTTTAAATGATTAAAATAAAATAATGTGCATGTAGCCTTAAAAAAATGTATAATTAAAAAAATAAAAGATATGGGCAACAATGATAACACGTGAATTCAAATGCACTCACCTTGAATTCTTTGTACAAGTCTGGATGTCGGTCTTTTAGATGTTTCGCTAGTTGGATGTGTTCCCCCCCCCCCCCTTTCGTCTGGAAACGGTTACGGGCGGCGTGCCGGCATACAGGTTTTTGACGATCAACTATTAATCCCTGCTCATCCTCGAATGCGAAGTACTATACGCGACTTTTGGTTAGTTTTTCTTCTCAACTATGGAGGGAGGGCAGCTGTCACTGCTTGTTGGAGACGGCGCGATGCAGATGCGTGTGCGTTGTTTTTCTCCTTGAAGCGTGGTAGTCCAAGTAACGTTATCACAGCATCAGACCCTGCTGTGAGGGTTGTGCGTGTGTCTCCGACTGCCTGCTGTGAGGGTTGCCAGATAACCGCTCATTTACAGCCCAAAAATAACACAAAAGAAGCAGCCAGATCTGGCGTCTCGGTACCAACGGTACTTCGGTACTACCGTACTTGTAGAAAAGTCAGTACCGTACCGTCACATTTGGCATCGAGTTGGTACCGAAGTATCGGTTCTGGTGACAAGCCTAGTCACAGGCCAAGGCGGCATCGCCAATCCACCGTTTGTCAGCCTTCTGATTGGTCCCTGAGACTCCCTGACTGGCCAACCAGAAAAAACATTCACTTTTTGCTATCGGGGGTGGAGTTTGTGCAGTGGAGAAAGTTGCTTTAGGCTTTCATCACCGTAGGCACTGTGCGACACAGCGTTCGTGCAGTACGGCCCCGCGAGGTGATAGCGATTTCGCTCATTATAATGAATAAGCTTCAACAGACTAGTTCACATGGACCTTATCAATGTAACTAAGAGTTACGATTGGGTACATATATTTTAAATGGGCAGAATTACGAAAGCCAGCCTATTATGTGAGTAGAACTATAATCTGTCTGTCATCTTCCTACCCAAGATGCACTGCGCTTTCTCTTTCTATTTATCTCCTGTCTGATCCAGAGGATTAAACTAATTAAAACATATATTTTCGGGGGAAAACTACTGTTTTGCTATGTAACTACTGTACTTTTTTCTTCCCTTTTTATTAATATCACGTAGATGTGTTTTTTTTTGGTACTTTATATAGCTGTAATGAGGCTATGAAAAATCTTTTTTCCCCATTCATTTCCAATGTAAAAACAATCAGCCATGATGATTCTGTCCCACTGAGATTAAACTAATTAAAACATATATTTTCGGTGGAAACCCCCTGTTTTGCAATGTAACTACTGTACCTTTGTCTTCCCTTTTTATTAATATCACCTAGATGTTTTTCCTTTGGTACTTTAAATTGCAATAATGAGGCAATGAAAATACCCTCTCCCCCCATTCACTGCCACTATAAAACAATCTGCCCAGGGTCATTTGTACCCCCATAGTAACAGGGCAGAATGGTGCGGGATTTGCAATAACAAGCGATCCTAATGCCACTCGTGTCCCATCAAGGCCAAGAATGAGACACTTGGGGGCCCAGGGAGGAGTGTTCATATAGGTTTAGGCCTTTGTTATAGGGATACTGTGCCGTTGTCGTTCGGTGTGGTTACCAAAAACGGCTTTGCGGTTACACCTCGTGTTGGCTTGTTTTGTGTGTTTAGATGACAAGTTGACCGCATGCATTCACGCGAAATGTGTCATGTTCCCGGCCTACATATATGTAGTTGCCCTTCAACTATAAAATATATATTGTTTTTAATGAGACATGCGTTGTAATTATGCCCCCAAAATGTATTGTCTGTTTTTGCATATTTAATGAGTCCTGCAGCGCAGACAATCTCAAGCACTGCACTGCAGGAAAATTAATTCTTATTTTTTTTAATTTTAGTTAACACACAGAAATTAACCACAAATAACCAAAACTGAGCACATTTCGGTCTATTAGGGCAAACCTAATTTGAAAAAAGTATAACTCATGCACAGCTGGTGAGACTGGAGCATCTCTCCTCAACGACATTAAACCATAAATTATACTATTGCATTATCAGCTAATATAGATTAAAGGAGTAGTTCACCCCCAAAATGACTTTTATTCTATTGATTAGTCACGCCATGGAGAGTAGAGTTCAATAATATTTTTTGTTTTTTGTCACATTCCTAAAACAAAAATTTGATTTGAGTAAATTTACCCCCATTGATTCCGGATGGGTACCCGTTTCGAAACGGGTCCCCATCCGGAACGAATGGGGGTAAATGTATTGTTATCACATTTTTGTCTTAGGAATGCGACAAAAAACTAAACATAATATTGAACTCTAGTCTCCATGGCGTGACTAATCAATAGAAAAAAAGTCATTTTGGGTGTGAACTACTCCTTTAAGCCTGCTCTGCATGCTCCATCCATGCTCTCACCGAGATCGACCGGACAGAGGCAGCGGGCAGTAACGAGTCTTATTGAATGATTTCTCCATCACAAAACTTTGCCATTAATGTTCTCACACAAACCTTGCAATGTAGCAACTTTTTTTAAGAGTAATGAGTGGTGCTGGGCAGAACGCAGCACACATGCTGCATGCCCTGTGGCCAGTCGCTGCGACCACTGAGCAACAGTGTGACAGTCAGGCTTCCCAATCAACCATGGTAACACGCAATTTATTTTACTTGTTAAAAGCAACATTTTATTAAGACATGACAGTAATATAATGGGTGCAAAATGTAAATGTTTAATAAAGTTAATATCTCAATAATTAAAAATATATTTAATAGAATAACCAAATTGAATTTTCAAAGCAAATAGTGTTTACAAACCGTTTAGTCTGATACCCGAATATTCGCGCACTTCCCTAGTTTTATTGTCAATCTTGAAAAAAATCAACCAGTAAACCGCAGGCATCTCTGTGTGTCAATATGACCGTATCAGCAGCTTTTTTTTTTTTGCTAATTCAGAAGAATTCATCCTTGTGTAAAAATAGCCTCAGAGAGAGTGGGGAAAGATGTGGATAGGTTTAGAGAGAGTGGGGAAAGTTGGTGCCCTGTGGTAGTGGTTCTAAGACCTCCATGTGGTGCTTGGCTATGCTTTAAGCAGTTAAGCGTGAATCAAAAAAGCACCCGGGTTAAGACGGGTTCTTGTAAAGGAGCGCTTGTTTTTGCATGTAATTGGGTTTTTGTGAACACCCTTGACAGTTTTTTTTTTGTTGCTTGATTCAATATTTAGATATTTGATATTCATTTTTTATCAGAAACGCCCCTCTTCCCATACAAACCCATTATAACTTCAAACTCCATTTTAACCATAATAGATTTTTCTGACACCCTCCTAATATGTGAGCTTGCAGTGTTTTCTTTATTTTTATTTTACACTATCATTTATTTTTAATAATCTTTGGGGGAAATGAGAAACAATAAATACACTAAAAAAAGAATTGAAAATAAATGAAAATTATGTTTAAAAAAGGAGAAAAATCAACAACATGGCAGCTCAAGTATTAGGAGGGTGTCAGGAGTCACCAGAAAAAAGGATATGGGACCTGTGTCTGATTAAATATCGCAACTTAAAATCTGTTAAGGGTGCTTACAAAAGCCTGATTAGATGATAACATTTTCGAAAGTGAAATATCCCTTTAAATGATCCTGAATTAATTTGATTCCAATTCCATTATTCCAGACGAGTCCAGACTGCAGGTGAAGATGAACTCTCCAGACCCAGACAGGCCTGTTTCCATCAAACAAGAGGAACCTGGAGACCACCAGGACCTCAGTGAGTTTCATGCCCTCTTTGTTTCTTTGTTTTATTCTGTTCTGTTGTCTCTGATCTTTCACTTGTCACAAAACTGGAGATTACGGTAATATTGATGCTTTTTTTCTAAAAAATAAAGTCAGAAAAAAATTTGTCAACAAAGCAGACGTGTTGTGATATTTCAGTTTTGTGTTTTCTATCTCAGATATCGGTCCAGCCCCATCCTCAGTTAAACAAAGACCCTGCTGTAAACAATGTGGAAAAAGGTTCACTACTATGTATAATCTGAAAGTACACGAGCGAACGCATACTGGAGAGAAGCCTTTCAGTTGTGAAGATTGTGGGAACAGCTTCAGTCTCATGTCTACCCTCATACGACACAAGAGAATACATACTGGAGAGAAGCCTTACTCCTGTGACCAGTGTGGGAAAAGCTTCAGTCAAAGGTCTCACATCGAGTCTCACAAGAGAATCCATACTGAAGAGAAGCCATTCAGTTGTGAAATATGCGGGAAGTGTTTTGCTCACTCTGAAACATTAAAATCTCATAAACACACCCATACTGGGGAGAAGCCTTTCAGCTGTGACCAGTGTGGGAAAAGCTTCAATCAAGCGTCTCAACTCAAATCACACAAGAGAGTTCACACAGGAGAGAAGCCATACAGCTGTGTAATATGTGGGAAAAGCTTCACGCAATCATCTGCCCTTAATCCCCACATGAGAATTCATACTGGAGCGAAACCGTACTCCTGTGACACGTGTGGGAAAAGCTTCAATGTCAGGAGTCACCTCACCGTACACAAGAGAATTCACACTGGAGCGAAGCCTTACAGCTGTGATCAATGTGGGAAAAGCTTCACTCAAACATCTAGTCTCGAAAGTCACAAGATGACACACATTGGAGTGAAGTTCTTCGACTGTGAAGTATGTGGAAAGTCTTTTACTAGGCATAGATACTTAGAACTTCACAAGCGCATCCATACTGAAGAAAACCTTTTCTCTTGTGAAATATGTGGTAAAAGCTTTGCTGTGTCTGGATCATTAAAACATCATCAGCGCATCCATTCTGGAGAGAAACGTTTTAGTTGTGAAATATGTGGGAAGTGTTTTATTGAGAACTCAAAGTTAAAAATACATCAGCGCATCCATACTGGAGAAAAGCCATTCAGCTGTGAAATATGTGGGAAGTGTTTTAATCAGTCCCCAGCCTTAAAAGCACACCAGCGCATTCATACTGGAGAGAAACCTTTTAGTTGTGAAATATGTGGGAAGGGTTTTACTCAGAAAGGAAACCTGAAAAGACATCCTTGCTTCCGTACTGAAGAGAGCCGCATCCATTCTGAAGAGAAACGTTTTCGTTGTGAAATATGTGGGAAGTGTTTTGTTGAGAACAGAAACTTAAAAACACATCAGCGCATCCATACTGGAGAGAAGCCATACAGGTGTGAAACATGTGGAATGTGTTTTACTCAGTCCTCTGGCTTACAGAGACATCGGCGCATTCATACTGGAGAGAAAACGTTTAGTTGTGAAATATGTGGGAAGTGTTTTGCTCGGAATGAAAGCCTGAAATCCCATCAGCGCATCCATACTGGAGAGAGCAGCCAGAGAGGAGGACCCTGAAGACCACCAGGACCTCATTTAGTTTCATTATGTATGTTTCTTTATTTCTCTCAGGTCCAAACTGCTAATAGTTCCACTCTAGACTCTCTAGAGAACAATGGTGCAACCTGTGGGTCGGGGACCCCAACCATTTTGTGGGGTACCAAGATCACAGATATTTTTACTGGATTAAAAATACCATAAAACTGGTCAAATTGTCAAATAATATAAGAAAACTATTTTCCCTTTTTTTAAATACAGGCCTTGGAATACAGAGGAAAGCACAGCATGGCTCACCAGAGTGGATTCTTCAGTTAAAATCTGAACAAATTGTCAAATAATACTTTTTTGTATATTTTTTTTTTTTTTTTTTTTATACAGGCCTTAGAATACAGAGGGGAAAAAAACGGCATGGCTCACCAGAGTGGAATCTTCAGTTAAAATCTGAAAGTTTGAAGGACCATGATTAATACCTTTTGTAAAAGACAGCATGAGACCTTTAATACATAACCTTGCAGTTGGCATATTATGATTTTAACTTTTGAGTGTTTAGGTTTCTTTCTTTTTTTTTTTTTTTTTACTTTTTTTATTTTTTTATTTTAAACCATCGGCCCACACACAATTCTGTTTGTAAAGCAACGTTGAGTTCTCTAGAATGTGCTATATAGATCTGTTTTTAACTCATACAGTGCCATCCGGCCACAAGGGGTGCTAGAGTGCCAGAAATTTCTCCATTGACCTTCTTTATAGCTTTCGTCGACCCTCTCCCAACTGGCCTGTGTTTTCACTCCGGTCAATCCTATGGGTGTCCAGAGGAGGAAGCTAGCTGTCACGTAGCCAAAATGCTAACCCATTTAGAAGCCCGATCTAAAGCTATTTCAGCCGCAAAAAACTTTCTCATTGGGTCTGGGGACACAATCCGGAGAAAATCCTGTCTAAAGATGTGATTTATTATTGGAGTGGGCGGCGCGATTCGGCCGTTAGCGCGAATACGGCCCGTGGATGGCCGAGTCTAAGTCCCGGCCAAGGATGGACGTCTAGACCGGGGCTTTGTTGAGGCCTCCGATAAAATAATTCATTTTATTAAATATCCCGGACATGTTCGGGATCGGCACCCTGGAATACGTCGCGCCGCCTACAATGAACATTTGGTGAACATTGGGGGGGGGTCTAAACTTTATTTTAAACCATTTTCAATGGAATAAATCGTCGGAGCATCTAGCGTCTCTCGTTGGTGAGCGCTGGGCGAGCCGGGACCACCCACGTTGCTCCAAGCAGCTCGGGGTAAGTAAAATAGCAAATAAAAAATTGTTTTTGATCCCGAATATCCCGAACTAGTTCGGGATAGGCACTAAAAGGGTTAATGTATGGTTACTAAAAGTGTTTATGATTAAATATCTTCAGTTAAAATCTGAAAGTTTGAAGGACCATGATTAATACCTTTTGTAAAAGACAGCATGAGACCTTTAATACATAACCTTGCAGTTGGCATATTATGATTTTAACTTTTGAGTGTTTAGGTTTCTTTCTTTTTTTTTGTAACGTTTTTTTTTTTTTTTTTTTTTTTCAAACCATCGGCCCACACACAATTCTGTTTGTAAAGCAACGTTGAGTTCTCTAGAATGTGCTATATAGATTTGTTTTTAATGTATTGTTACTATAAAAGTGTTTATGATTAAATTATATCTATGTATTAGACTAGAAGGTATAGCAGTGGTTTGACTCCGTTTGAGAAGCACTGGTATGGGTATATAGCTATTCTCTCACTGTGACATTCATGTGGAAATGGCAGCAAAGCATGTGTGTGCCCATCTATCACTTTGATTTAATTTAATGTCATGTGCATGTATAGAAAGTTCATTAATATGCATTGTCCCAAAGGTTTTTCCTTTTAAAATGTTATATTAAAACACAATTATGTACAAATTAAATCCTGCACATAATTCTACATTCATTCAAACTCAGAACTCTGACTGGGGAGGAGGTCTGGGAGATATTTGAGTCTAATGATAATTACATCCTGATGTAGAACATCTTTTCTAAAGGAGGGGAAACAAATGTTATGTAGCGTTTATGACCATGAAAATCACTTGGAAATATTTAATTTTGAAGTGTCATAATTAAAATTAATGTTGATATGACACACTGACTACGAAGAAGATGAAAACATGGCACTTCATGTCAAAAAGGTCGCTGACCCCTGATTTATAACATTCTGCATTTGAAACAACAGGAAGGATACCACTGTCTAAACAACATGCTGGGACTAGTTAAACAATGAACCTAGCATTATGTCTAAGTGGTAACCGGTCACAAAAATCCAACTCGCCAAATTGTCCACGCTCATTGGGCAGGCTTGTCAGTGCTCCTGGATTCACCAGGATGAGTGGCAATTACATCTACTATGTTAAGTATTTTCTGGGGGAGGACCCCCAGATGAGAAGTCATTATTAAGGATGTCTTACTTTGCTTCAGTCATCAAATTTGTACACCTACATTTGGCGTTTTAAGGCTGAAATTGTACCCATGCTAGTAAAGCAAGCCTGATAAAAGTATCAAACATGCACAACATTCAACAGAACACAGGAATATATATCTGTTAAGACGTTTTGGGGGGAGGACCACCAGACTCCTGTTGGGGAGTTCCGCGCACCCCCTAAAAAATAAATCTTCTCCTGAACTGACAGTCCAATGTTTACAACCCTGCTCATTGGCGAGGTGTCCTAGCAGGTTGATTTGTCGAGTTGGATTTTTGGCAAAGTGACTGGTATTCGTCTAAGCAACATGCTAGGCAAACAATGAACCTAGCATCTGTCTAGAACACCATTTTCAGACTCTAATGCCTGACATAAGCCGCTTACCAATTCATACCCTTTGTAGTGTAGCCCTAGCTAGGGTAGGGCTAGTGTAGTGTAGGGCTTGTCCTGTGAAGTGCACGTTTTTGCCTGTGGAATGGGACAGCACTGCCAAGTGCATAGCCGAGAACTTCCGGTTGCAAAAATCATTCGTCCGCCATTTGAACGAGGTGGGTGGCTTTTGTTATCTTCTGTGCAAAATGCATACATAATTGAAGTTATAAATTACTTATACAGTGTGTGTTTGATGTTGTAGAGAAAGGAGCTCGTATGAACTAAAACACTCACTTGGAGACGTGTCTGTTTCTGTCTTTTGTCTTAAACAGAGGTTGTCTCCAAAGAGAGTTCTGGGTCTGTCCACACAACGCAGACAGCTAAAGATACAGCGGTTACACATGCTCACATGTTGTGAGCATCTAGATCGGCTAGTTTCACAATTTCTGCCTCTAATGTTTGACAATTTGACCAATGTTTCATTTGTTATTTAGAGGTATTAAAAATTGTCACTTTAGAAATGTGCAGATACCCTCTATACATACATGGGCAACTGGCGGCCCGGGGGCCATATGCGGCCCCCACCTTCACTTAATGCGGCCCACACTTTAATACCGGAATACTAATATATTATTGTTTTCAGCTGTTACAATTCCAAACATGACCTGCTTTAATTATTTCAGTCTATATTTGAAGCTTAATGACTAGTATAGTAGTATTAAAATGTATTTTTTTAATGTCCAATGTAAGGTATTTGTATTTGTATGCAGGTTCATAAAGTTAACATGAGTATAAAACTAAAATGTGTTTGAAATTAAATCAAAATGTTACATTTCAGGATTCCAATACAAATATAACAACAAATAATTCAGGATTCCAATTCAAAAGAAGCAAAAATAGCCGATCGACAAGCTCAAAACGCATCGCAGCGCGATGCGTTTGTAGATCTGCTATTTTTTGCTTCTTTTGTAATGAGATACTAGAAAGTAACAAAGTAGGAAGTAAGCAATATGCATTGTGCCCTCTGGAGTGAAGGTGGACATATAGTGGCCCTCGCCATCATCAAAGTTGCCCATCCCTGCTCTATACACTTAAACTTTATGTTGGTTTGTTTACTGTTGAGTGAGAAAAACAATGTTGCACAGGGTTAATCATCTGGGGACCCCCAAAATAATTTGGCCCACAGGTTGAGAAGTTATGAGAACCACTGTGCTAGGCTACCTCTCATTTACATTATTTTACGGTGTAAGCTTACACAAATCATGCAAATACTATCACTCAATTAAAACTGGTTGAGTAGATAGACAGGCAGACCTGACAAACCTTTTTTTGTATTATTATTCTTTCAGCTAAGACCCCCCCTACTGCAGGGTCAATCTGCATGTCCCTGTCCTGCGCAGTTTTTTTGATGGGGAGGACACACGGGAAGATTTTCGACTGAGCAGGGAGGCCTTAACAAGGTTGTTGGACATCCTTGACCTGGACAGACGACACGGGTGGGGAGCCACATTTGAGACCCTGGTGTTTCTCTTCTGGCTAGCGAGCGGAGCATCATACAGGGTGTGTAGTATTTATCCTACTCATATTCAACTTTGTGGAATTTAGTTTAAAGGAAATTTCACACTAATGTAGATTTGCCTGCAGCTGTCAAACCAACAGCTGACATCCTCCTGTGACTTCTACCTCTCTGTCAGCATGATCTGTACTGTGTGTAACTATTTGTATGTTGCCCTTTCTTTAGTACATGTCCTTATAAGACCATGATTAGAATAGCATCTCTGTTAGAATGCGGGTATAAGAACTGTCTGAAATTGAGAGCTCGCTCTGTATGCTGTGAATGCTGTTGCTGAAATCTTCAATGTCAACTTTAACCTGACTGGATATTAATGTTTCTATCATAGGTGGTGACCAGGTGCTTTGACGTACCTCGTTCCACTGTCCACCGCATTGTCCACAGGGTCACAAGGGAGGTGGTGGCCATATCCGCCACAAGGTCATTCAGTTCCCAAATACCCCTGAAGACCTGGAGGCAGTGACCAGTGGGTTTGCAAGGCTGGGTGGACACGCTGCCTTTGGAAGAGCAGCTGGAGCAATTGACGGCTGCCATGTCCGGATAATGCGACCAATCGGCGTCGATCATCAGTGCTAGCAGAACAGGAAACTGTTCGCCTCCATCATCCTCCAGGCAATTCAATTCAATTCAAATGAGCTTTATTGGCATGACATGAGAAAACATACGTCACAAATAAAATAAAAACAGTTGAAAATGGGGAACATATATACATTGGGAGGGGGTACAGCATTGTGTAAACAGAGCTATGTCGCATTGAGACATTATATATATATATATATATATATATATATATATATATATATATATATATATATATATATATATATACACACAGGGTATAAAGCTTTTGGAACAAATAAAAGCCTTATCTTTTCTCAAAATGCATTTAAAGGTAGCGGCTCATACTGTATGTGCAGTAGGTCTAGATGGCAATCCATGGTTTATAGTCCTTAGGGTGGTTGTGTTTCTAGCCTCCTTTTGTCGCAACAGTTCACAAATCTTGCTGCTGTGTTTGAACATTGTTGTATTTCTCCCGGTAGGTATGGGAGTTTTTCATCATTGGTCATGTTTTCAAACTCACTTCGGGTGTGTGTAATCTCCAGGCAGTCTGTGATCATGAGGGCCGTTTCATAGACACCTACGTGGGCTGGCCTGGGTCGGTGCATGACGCCAGAGTGCTCCGCTACAGCCCACTGTACCTGCCGCCACTCTACCCTCCTCCAGGGCACTTCATTTTGGCAGATGGGGGGTACCCCTGCCTCCAACCACCCTCTCCCCCTCATCACTCCCTACAGGAAGGAGGCCAGTAGCTGGTGTGGCAGCCCAGCGGTTCAATTACCGGCATGACAAGGCCCGTGGCATTATAGAGCGTGCCTTTGGCAGGATGAAAACCAGGTGGCGGTCCATCTTCCTTCAAGCGTTGGAGGTGCACTACACCTTCGCACCTCTTGTAAGTCATCACTGAACAGTCTAGCATCACTCTAGAGCAGGGGTGGGCAACTTTGATGATGGCGAGGGCCACTATATTTCCACCTTCACTCCAGAGGGCCACATCTTTGTCATTCTAGTATCTCATACAAAAGAAGCAAAAATAGCAGATCTACAAGCTCAAAACGCAACGTGCTGCGATGCGTTTTGAGCTTGTAGATCGGCTATTTTTGCTTCTTTTGAATTGGAATCCTGAATTGTTTTTTGTTATTTTTTAATTGGAACCCTGAAATGTAAAATGTGTATTTAATTTCAACTCTCAAAACTCTCATTTAGTTACATAGAACTTAATTTAACTTTAGTTAACTTTATGAACCTAAATATAAATACATTGGACATAAAAAATACATTTTAATACAACTATACTAGTCATTAAGCTACTAATACAGACTGACAGAATTAAAGCAGGTCATGTTTGGAATTGTAACAGCTTTGAAATCAATAATATATCAGTATTCTGGTATTAACCTGCGGGCCATATTAAGTGAAGGACAAGGTGGGGGCCGCATGTGGCCACCAGTTACCCATGTATGCTATAGAGGGTATGCGTGTGACAGCATCATCATACCCGGAAGTCATGCTGGAATGCCTACTGAGTGGCAAACACTACTTTCTGGCCTTGACAGCCCATACATCCAAACAGAAAAGTCCTATCTGATTGCTTTAAATTATGTTAAATTTACTTTGCCACTCAATTTGCCATTCACTTTATGCATGCTCATACCCTCTATTCTGAGACAAATGTCCATTGGCAATGTTTTTTTTTCCTTCTCTTTTTTCAGTAAGTATAATGTATCTCCCCCTCATATAAGTACAGCTCATAACAGCATGCACAGTCCTCCACAGGTCATAACAGCATGCACAGTCCTCCACAACATCTGCGTGGATGCAGGTGAAATTGTCGACCCAGATGAGGAAGACGAGGATGAGGATGAAGGGGAAAGGGTGCTTGAGGCAGTCAGTGGTGATTTGTGGCGCGACCAGCTGACTGCAGAGGTGTCTGGCCTGGCGGTGGGTCTTCCAACACAGCTTCAGCTCGGGGTCTGTACTTTTTAGGTTGAATTTCAGCTTCTGCAATACTTCTAATAACCTGGAAACGGATCCTTTTTTTCTTTTCACATTAACAGCAAGTACATCATTATGACATGGGGTCATATGATGAGGCTTCAATGCCCAATCTGAAAGGTAATCTAGTAAAACAACCTGTCATAATAACTTTGCTTAAACACCTTAAGCATCCCCTTTGTTTTTACTTCTCAATCGTTTTTTTCTGATTCTAGATTACTGGCTGAAAGCCATAACTAATACACGTAATGATTCTCTCAATGAATTTTACCTTTTACTGACAATTTCTTGTTTTAGATGCTCATTTATGTTTTCTTGTTAAGCTTGGGTTATAGAGCCCGACCCAATTAAGGCAGCACAGCTGTTTACTTCTTCAAAACGGGAGGAGCATAAAAGAGATGTTAAAAAGGCTCCAAGTGTATCAAACTGGCCACCTTAATAATTACCACCTTAAGAACGGTGAGCGCTGTTTACCTGCGCCACCTTAAGACGAGCTGCATTATGGTTCACGTTTTCATTCAATGTCAGTAGCGGTGAATAACAGCCACATATATTCGCTCGCCTACAAAGTGTATTATTGTTCAGCACTACGTGCCTGTGTGCGTCGCTGACGATCAACCACACTCACTAATCCATAGCACTCAGTGCTGTCTGCAGCCCGTGCCTGTATTCTACCTGACTGTGCCTTGCCTACCTGACTGTGCCTATCACCCGGTAAAGCTGCCATAAAACCCATCTTCAATCTCCTGTCAACTGTGTTCTGACCAACGCCCCGGGGGCGAATGTGACAAACTCATAGTACTCATACAGTCCTTCTCAAAGGGAGGAGGACCTTCTTTTCAAATTGGACATGCAGGAATCGGCAGTGACGCGACCGAGTATTTCCCGGTGAACCTAAGCGCAACGGTGGGGGCTTGGGAGTGGGGAACACGCACCACTGACTGTTGCTGATGATGGAGAGGTTATATAGCTTAGCCTTTATGTATTGAGAATGAGAGGCACTCTTGCCGATTTAGTAAGAGACTCGTCGCCAATTGCAAGATATTTAAAAGTTATTTCGGCCGATGATATCCTTTTCTTCCCACAACTAGACTAAGGATTTATATTGTCTCTGTTATTGTTTACAACCACAATTATTCACGTGTGGCAAGATCGCGGTTCACTAGTTTTTAGTAGGCTATAGTGTAGGCTTAGAAGCCTTTTCAGAAGTTAATTTAATGATTTCCTTTATCCTCATCTAATCTTGCGCTAATGCACGCAACTGTTTTTGCCATGGTTTAAGGCCGTGTAGGCCATATGGTGTAGGCTTTTCAGAAGTTAATTTAATGTTCTCCAGTTTCCTTTATCGTCATCTTGCGCTAATGCACGCAACTGTTTTCGCCAGGTTTTAAGGTCTTATTTTAGTTGTTTCTCATAAGCTCGCAACCCTCCTTGCCCATCGGCCCCCACCTTTGCGCTTAGGTTCACCGGGAAATACTTGGTCGCGGCAGTGACGAGGAGCAGAGCCATAATACGATTTTATAAGAATCCAAGAGTTGAATGGGCTCGTCCACTGGTCGTTATCTTAAGAGGTAAAGGTCTCAGTTACTCCTCAACATATGGAATTGTGTCTTACGACAAACTCTTCTGTTTTTACATGTCTATACGTATATTTTTCCAGGTGATCCGGCCATTGGTGAGGGGGTCAGCCGACACGTGTTGGGAACCATAATGGTGCAACTGCAAAACGGATTTCTGCTTGATGAAGACAGTGGTAAGTATTCCCAGCAGCCCTGGGGGGTCCTGGGCACCAAGTCTTGCTCAAGTGTGCTTGAAGCTTGCCCATTTGATGGGACCCCTTCATCTGTGAAGCAACAGATATAATAATTTGGGTTTTAATTTTGTTTTAGGCATCAAAAGCATGATCTCTCATTCTCAAAATAAATCATTGGACAATAGCTATAAGAAAATGCTGAATATGCTATGATATTGTGCATGCCCCTACTGCTCTGTTAAGTCAAATCTTTCTTCTCAGACGTGAGGACACTGCTGTTTGAAGGTGAGCGAGACCACCTCCTTCCCTGCACCTCTCCGGAACTGGTACAAAGTGACTTCTTCGTGGTGGCTGGCCGTATACTGGGCCATTGTTTTCTTAACGATGGACCCCGCCTGTACGGTTTAAGCAAGGTCATTGTCCACGTGCTGTTCGGGGGGCCTGATGAGACTGCAACAATAACCCCAGAAGATTGTGTGGACCAAGAGGTCAGTTTTAGCTTTGGTTTGTGTATATATTTTCTATTTCTCAATCATGATGAATATGTAAGTCTCATAGTTTAGAAATGTTCATCAATACTAGAGATGTTACCGATCAATCGGCAATGGATCGGATCGGGCCGAAAGCGTGATCGGTGATAATCGGTGGTTTAGATCAAAAGGTAAATTCACCGATCCTCGATCAAAGCCGTATTATACAGTGCTATTCAAGGTATTGTTATGGTCTGAGCGCACTCCGGATCCGAAGGTGGCCGTATAACTCTGCATACCATCCGCCTTAAAACAAGGAAGAAGTGTTTGTTATGGGCGCATCCTGCAGTCTGCACATACACACGCTTCAACATGTCGGCGGTGTGGACTTTTTTAAAAGTGTGTGAGACAGATGTGAAATGGGCTATCTGCAATGTATGCAAGGAGAAGGTAAACCGTGGGGGAAACAAAGCAAGTACTTTCAACACAACAAATTTAATCCGGCACTTGAAGAAGGATCACGTCGTGGAGCATGGCGAGTTCCTCAGGCTGACCGCAGTCGAGAAAAAAAGGCAGAGAAAACAACGCTGTCACAATATATAAATGAATTCATGAGTGAATGAATGAATTAAAGTTAAAACATTAACATTTAGAAAATATAATAAAATATAAATAATAACTTGATCGGATCGGTGATTGATCGGTATCGGGTGATCAAACTTTTGTGATTGGTGCTCGGTGATCGGTTCCAAAAAACCTGATCGGACCATCCCTAATCAATACCAGTGGTATATAAATGAAAAGATCTTTATACATAATATTGCCAGTCATATTAATACAAACAAAAGACATATTTGGTTCATGTAATAGGTGGACTTAAAGGTATGGTACGCAAATCTGTTGGTTAAAACAAAGTTTGTTTCTGCTCGTGTGAGTCATCACTTCCACTTGTTGACCTGAAAGAATTATGTGTACAGTAAAAGTATCTTAAGTACTCTATAGCAGTGTTTCTCAAATGGGGTACGTGGAGGTACTGCAGGGGGTACTCAAGATAATGCCCCCCAAAAAGAAAAATAGAAGTATAAATCATGATACTATTATTCATAGTTAAATAATTAAAGACAATTGAATTAGAAGGAGAAACATCATTTACATTTAATGATGACACTTAGAGAAGCTTGTTGTGACGCTGATAGTTGCCAACCCAAATGACATGGTACCAGGCACCTGGGATGTGTTTGAATGTTGTTTGAATGTAAGTTATTGACATGAAAACTGGACTGAAATGTTATGGCCACAGTGTTGAAACTATAACTCCTTTTTTTTTTTTTTTTTATGTTATATTTCTTAAAAGGATCATCATATATATATAGCTATGGTTTTAATTGCAGTTGGGAAAATGTTGTTGTCGGGTTAAGGGTGTACTTGGATTCAAAAATCAGCAAAAGGGGGTACTCAAGGCAAAAAAGATTGAGAACCACTGCTCTATAGAAATGGTTGGCATCGAATATACAGCTATTATCACTTGAAATAACTCTGCGTCTTGTGAGATTGTAGATCTGCCATTAAAACTTGAATGTATTACTTGTGTGGTCTTTCACACTAATCTAAATTTTGTGAATGCCATTCATCAGCTCGAAGGGTCAGATGTCCTGAATGAGATACAACGGGCGTTTGTGAACACGTTCTGTTTTCCCTGGTCGCTGCCTGCCGTCACCGTCGAGAACAGGTGGTGGTTGAGGGACCAGTTGCTCATTCATGCTGTAAGTATAATTTGCTTAAATGCTACATGAAGTCTAAATGAGAAATTAACTGCCATTTCCAAAATTGCACAATTTCACACTACACCCAGATTAAATGTGTCTAGTATTTCCACGATAACTAAATCTGTAAAGGGTTATTTGAGTCAATTGCCTCATAATAGGAATACCTTTTGTTTAGATGTGTTTTGGTAACATTGTCTAATATTTACATTACCATTATTGACAGTGGTGCTTGTAGAACACGCTGAAAAATATGTTCCTGAAATATCGTGTTTGGTTCAAGGTTCTTGAAAGGACCTGCAGATAGGTGAAACAACTGAAGAGGGGCCTAGCTGACACCGGGGTGTGGGAGTTCTTTAGCTCCAGGCCAGACGCTGTGTCCATATTCTTCCCCAGGGCCTCTGAGACAGAGCTAAGGCCAGAGGTAAAAACTTAAGCTAACATATGTTTGAAAAAAAAATTGTGCATTTTCAAATAATTATTATTATCATAATCATGTTCGAACAGTAACGACAAAGATCAAATTGAGCAGTCCTTTCATTTAGTCTACAGACCAGGTAACAATTGTCTCCATCCTTCTGGTGGATGAAGAAACAACTACAGAATTATGTTTGATTGTAGATTGAGATTTTAGCCAGGCATTTCAGAAAATGGGATATACTTTTATGAGCCAGCAAGAAAAACAAAAGAATCAAATCAAAGTCCCCATGGTCACCTCAGACACTGGCATTATCATTTCCTAAATACCCTGTTTAAATGTTGACAATTTGGCAAATCCACATCATGTACAAGCCAATTACTTTTTTGACATGCATTTTTACACTTTAAAGTCTGTAAAGCATCAACTATTAGGCTTCCATGGTTCTCCGGCAGCTGAAGAAGTTCAGTGTCAGCCCCAGCATCCTCAGGTCCTTCTATAACAGCACAGTTGAAAGCATCCTGCTGTACTGTTGCACTGCCTGGTACAGGAGTTGCACCGTCCACGACAAGGGGCCTTACTGAGGGTGGTGAAAACAGCCCAGCGCATCATTGGAGGCGAACTCCCATTCCTCCAAGGACTGTTCGACTAAAGATGTGCAGCCAGGGTAAAAGGCATCATACAAGACAGTTACCACCCCAGCAATAAACTGTTTCAGGCCTGCAGAAACCCCCGGCATGGGAAACAATACATAAGCATCCCAAGCACGACCGACAGGATGTCCAACAGTTTTTTCCCCACAGTTTTGAGAATGCTTAATAAACAGTAGTGTAGGACTGCTGGTCACATTGGACTTGAGTAGTGTATGTTTATTTATTATTGTATCTTTTATTATTTTATGGTTGTTAGGCTTAATTAAGTTGTTAAGCTTAGTTAAGGTTTTGCACTGTTTTCACTTTTAACTACTGCTGTTGTTTTAAGCTGCACCACAATGTTTTTCACCCACTGTTTTACCTGTAATTCATGTGATGTGACTATTCTATTCTATTCTCAGACTAAAATGACTAAACCAAGGTTGTTGTTTTTTTTAGATGATCTTGGAGAAGATCACATGGCCAAGAGACCAGGACGTCCTCGATGATGGTGTATGCAGCCTCCTCCGCCAATTCATTGAGAACAGTAAGGCTATTTCCCCCAGATTATTCCATACAGGTTCCTTATTGATATGGGTATTTTAGTGGAGGGATCAGCCCTTTATGGGATCAGCAGGGTTAGGGTTAGGGTACTACATATTGGCCCTCATTTATCAACGTGGTGCAGATCAAAATGTGGGTAGGGTAGGATCAAATCTCACGTCCAGAGGTGGTGTAGGATTCATCTTACACCACTTTGTTCCATCATAGGCAGCAAAGCAGCATTGTATGCGCATCTGACAGGCATCTAAACATATGTATTAACTCAAAAAAATATATAGCTAGCAAAGAAATCCATAATAAAAAGAAAAAAAAGAAAAAAAGAAATGCGTATATTTCCTAAACGCATAAAAAATAGGTAAACGATATCCAAATCTTTTACAACAGGTGACATAATTATAAGCGATCACCCGACCAATTAAAATTGTACATTGTACATATGTACATTTTGGCACCTATTTAAACGAGCTTTGACAGTCATCAGATGGCAACAATGGCAGACCTGGCTCTTCTAGAAGAGGTCATAGCAGCCCGGTGGCCAGGGGGTTCCCGCGACTCCTACATATTCCACAACAGTGGTGTGGGAATTGAACTGCAGGCGGGCGCTTTACGCAGCAGGAGTCATCTAATAGGTGAGTAGATTTGGCTATAGGCTGTGTAGCCTGTGTTAAAAATGAAAAACATTAATTTAGATGTATTCCAAATACTAACATTTCAGTGGGACATGTGTTCTAGGTGACAAAGGTTATGCCATGGCAGAGTACCTCATTACTCCACTGCAGGAACCCCAAACTGCCCAGGAGCGCAGGTTCAATGATGCGCACATTGAAACACGCGCTACTGTGGAGCGCTGCATTGGAAATTTAAAAGGTGAGATGCGTGTGTGATCACATCCATTTCTTTTCAGTAAGCATTTATTTGGTTATCAGATATTTAAGTCTAATCCACATCTGCTTGTGTCACAAAGGCAGGTGGCTTTCCCTGAGCCACACTGGTGGCACAATGTTGTACAAGCCAGAGAAGGCTTGCAACATGATACTGGCCTGTGCTGTTCTCCATAACATTGCGGTGGCCCACAGAGTGCCCCTGGAAGGCCCCATTTTGATGGACGAGCCCATGCCCATCGAACCAATGCTACCACTACCAGCGAATAATTACCAGAGGGCCGCACAGAGGAGGGCGGGAATCATTCGTCGTTTTTAAAAATATATGTAACCCCATTCTGACCGTTTAGCCTGATAAGCTATACCCAAATACTATTTATAATGCAGAAATAATAATTATCATTACAAAAATGCATACCTCAAAGTGCTCCAGGGTTTACAAACATTAGCATAAAACAGCAAAGGCAACGAAACAACTATAAACATGGAATAAATCAGACACTTTACACAGCGTTTTACTGACCAACATTTATTTATTCCGCATTCGGCCGGGTCTGCAGTACGCTACATATTCTCTCCACACCCTGCGAGATGCACTCTGTTAAATTAATTAAAGACTGATTAATTTGACCCAAGGCTTCGATTATGTTCTGTTGGCCCTCCAGGACTGCAGCTGTGACCACCTGGGCTCTTTCTGCAGCAGAGGAAGGGCGCGCTCTCTCACCGCGCACCTCTCCTCTGCCTGCCGCATCACCACCACTGCCAGCTGGGATGTCGGGTACCGAGGAAGGGCGCGCGCTCTCACCGCGCACCTCTCCACGGCCTCCCGCACGGGCCGCACCACCGCCAGCTGGGACATCGCTGCTGGGGACCGTGGAAGGCCGCGCGCTCTCACCGCGCAACTCTCCACGGCCTCCCGCACGGGCCGCACCATCAGCGCCAGCCGGGACACCACTGCTGCTGGGGACCGAGGAACCACTGCCACCAGCTCCTTCCTCCTCTGAAACAACGGCTTCCCCCGTTGTGCCACTGCACGAAAGCTCTGAAATTACAAATTGTATAAAGAATAAAAACTACTGTAAATGTGTGAACGGTGTACTCATTTAAATGTAAGGCAATAGACTACTGATATCATATGCATGATCTTACCATCAAAAACAGCGGTGTCGCCTCCTGGCACATCCAACCCTTCTATTGATTCTTTGCCTATCAGGCTGGCAACCCTCTCCTCCACCTCGGTCAGCTCCAAATCTGGATTAGTCTGGTCATAGGATCACAATGGAAATAAGTTTCCCATCTGTATTGCATTTAATCAACTTGTTGCTTTGCGGGCTACAATGTCACATAACTAACTTACCTGACCACCACCGGTTAACAGTGCGCTCTGTCGATGAGCGCTGATGCGCTTCTTCACTGCCATTTTAATGTCAGACCACTTCTTCTTAACCTATAAATGAATGTAAATATACATAAAAAAAAAGAGAAGTAGGCCTACGCTGTGGCATATTGTTCAAATATATATTAGGCTATAGGCTAAATCTAGAGTGAAATGGTAAATCAAACAAATCTAGGCTATATTATGCTATATTAAATCCATATTGAAATGGTAAATCAAACCTCTGCTGTAGTCCTGACGTCTCGTGAAACGCTGTTCACTTCCCTCGTTATCTTGGTCCAAATCTTGTTTTTTTGAAAAGCGCTAATCCCACTGCTTTTGTTCCCAAACAATACTCGTCTATGTTTGGCAACCTCGGAGGTGAGGACATCAACCTCCTCCTCGGCATAGTTTATTTTTTTTGCCGTCTTCTGGCCACTCATTGTCGCAAAATCTGGGGGAGAGGCTTCTGAAACTCGAATATTTAAGGGCGTGCCAGATTGATTTCAGCCGCCGCATTTATCAACGCTGCGATCACATTTACACCAGGTGTGTCTGTTTAGGAAGCATTGATAAATGCCGTGCACAAAACTGCACATGTTGCCCTACGCAAAATGTGGTGAAAAAATAGACCATTTTTTACACTCCATTGATAAATGAGGGCCATTGTGTTGCAGATTGAACTATTTCATCCCTTCATAGACGTGGTTGACAACACATTTAGCTGTGTGGTCAGGTTTTGGTTTATTTGTTCTCACAATCTTTTCTATGAATATGTTCCATATGTATTTTCAGACATTTAACCTTGTCAACCTTTAATACTTGGACTTGACCTTTGACTCTGTTTAACACTCTGCATCAAACCTTTTTAGCTGATGAGACTATTTTTGGTTAAATATGCCCTCAGAATAATGGATGCTAGGGTTCTAGTTGTTAACGTGAATATAAGATCCACCTGTAAAAACTTCTTCGCAACATAATGTCGGGGAGAATAATTGCAAAATTGCCCTCATGTTTTCCCTTATATGGAGGTGAATTAATTTGAATGTACCATACAATTCTGATTTACTCAATTAAAAACGAATTCATTCAGATGTCGTCATCTTATAATAAATGATAACAAGAATATTCACAATTTTGATTGAAAAAATTGTTCATACTATTATGCTAAAGGTAATATTAAACTATGGCATAAATATAAGGTGCTGGGAGTGAAAATTATCAATATAATGTAGGTGTGCCTTTGAGGTAAAATTATTTATAGGGGTGCCTTGAGCCAAAAAAAGTTTGGGAACCCCTGCCCTAGGGGTCACAGACCCCTATTTATTGGATTACACGTGTGTGTGTGTGTGTGTGTGTGTGTGTGTGTGTGTGTGTGTGTGTGTGTGTGTGTGTGTGTGTGTGTGTGTGTGTGTGTGTGTGCGCGCGCGCCCCATCACTTAAACAGCTATTATGTCAGGGCCGGATCTAGGCATAGGCAAGGGGGGGCAATGCCCCCCTAAATGCCCTGCCTGCCCCACCAAACATGATGGCATGCAAAAATCATAAATTTCAAAAATGTTAAACTATTTGAAATATTATGCTACAACTAGTAGCATAGGTAGATGGATAGATAAACTGATAAGATATTAGAGAGAGAGATAGATAGGTGTAAGACCTGCGTGTTATAGGTATAAGTGTGCCAAAATGCATAGTTTTCTATGCATTTCGGGTGTTTTAGGGGGTTTTTCCCCCCATTTTTTTCCGCCCACGCCGCTTCGCGGCATGGGCTGGAGGTCAGGTGACCCCCCTATCATTTATTCCTGCCCCACCTAGTGCTAAAGGCTAGATCCGGCCCTGTATTATGTGCTCTATCTCTAGGTCCTTCAGAGGTGCTAAAGACACTCCTGACCTTCTGGACTGGGTGGGACGTCATCCCTCAATAGTATACCAATAATAATTGGAGGTAGAACTTATGGAAAACGAACTGCCACAGTCCTCTACCTGTTTTTGCAATCTAGAATTGCCAAAAATTGGCTGCTGGCCAGCATATCATCCTCTGAATGGGGATTTGGCCAGTACTGATGTAAATTGGTTGGTTTGTCAGTGGTTGTACCAAGCATTGCTGCCATCTTGAGTTTTTGTTTTGCTTTTTCAAAGAATACCTCATTGCACTAAAATATATCTGGAGACGACTGGATATTATACGAAACCAGTTTGGAGGTCTTTTGTTCCTACCAGCACATTGTGTCTCCATACGGCGCACATCTGTACCCTTATACTAGGGTGTACTCGGGTTTGGCAGTGAATGTTGTTTTGTTTAATAATACCTCATTGCACTGTTTACGGATATGTGTTGACATGTTAAGTCGTATTTGAATTTCACTTCCATTAACCCATTTAGGTTGTTGCTACAGTATGTACAGTACTATGGTCTCCCCCTGATGTTTTTTTTTTTTTTTTTTTTTTTTGCCTCAGTCCTAAATGGGTTAAGATGTACATGTTTTGTATTTTTCCACTCGGTGGTTGTTGTACAGTGCTATGCCGTATGCCATTAAGATATATATTTTTAAAGCGTATGCCCTTGAGAACCTTTCAAAGTATCGTGTCTGATAGGCATTATGCACTGGCGTATGCGCTGGCCACACAAATAGCCGCGGGGAAAAAAAGTCTAGAACACACCACTGTGGTTGTACCATTACTGCTTACTTGCTATCTAACCCTAACCTCATTGCACGGTTTGCCATTGCGGCCTGCCTTGTTTTTTTTGTTTTTTTTAGTTAAAAGTTTGTGGTGGCCATAGGTTGCTGACGTTTTTGATTTTTCTTTTTTTTTCAAAGAGTGAAAGGCATAACTGGCATTATTGCTTTCCTGTCACACTTTGTGTCACGCTTTATATAATCGGTCTGCTCAGTGATTTCACACATTGAACAAATCCGCCAGCTCGGTATATCGGCACAAAAGGGTGCATGCCATTATCTGGGCATATGCTCATCTCCATTTTGGGCATAAAAGGGATAGACTGTCGTACAGATCTCCATATGAGTCATAGCTCAATGTCTAGTTGCCTGTTTTGACGTCACAATCTGACATCACAATGACATGACTCGACACCTCATGTCAGATCTTCCATTGTGAATCCATGTTTGCATTAAAAAAAAATTATACAAGAATCCCAGTCTGAGGGAGTGGGAGTGTGAGTAAAGTTGTATTTTGTTATTATGCTTTAATACTTGGTTGTTATTTTTATTATTATGATGTAATATGTTTTATTCGTTTTGGACTCTTGGAAGCTGATTAAAAGAGAGAGATCCAAATAAAATAATAATACATTTTATCTATCGCAAGACTATGC
This sequence comes from Nannobrachium achirus, assembly GCF_963921795.1. Lineage (NCBI taxonomy): Eukaryota > Metazoa > Chordata > Actinopteri > Myctophiformes > Myctophidae > Nannobrachium > Nannobrachium achirus. The sequence goes on from NC_137814.1 coordinate 65,284,504, forward strand.
TTCTCCCTCGAGATCTCGTGACATCCGGTCAGAGTTGGCATATTGGGTTAACCTCTAAGGGCATAGTGATATACTATCCTACTAAGAGTGTTCTAAAGGACTGTTGGGTGCATGAGCTTTGGGTGGATTGGTGATGCAAAAGCAAGAAATACAGGGCAACAGGGAGTTGTAATATAACCCCACAGTGACAATCCCTCCCATGCCTCCCTGGTTATTTCCATGGCCCTGTGTAGATCTTGGAGTACAGCAGGAACTAAAAAAAAAAACAAGCCAGGGACAACTGCAGTGTGGTACTCAGTTCAAAGATATTGTGAACATAAGTATCCAGATTCAGTGTTTATCTATACATGGCTATCTATACTATGGCTCAAAAGATCCTGAATCAGAATGTACAGGATCAGCTGTGTACATACCTGTAAGCAAATTAAACATTAAGAAGAGACTAACTAGTCATGTTAGTCATTTTTGGGGTATAGGAAGAGGGAAAGAAAAGACTGGATTGCGGACGACACCTGGCAAGCCATAGAGGATAGAAGGGACCTCAAAGCAAAGTGCAACAGGGAATCTGATAGGGAAAAGAAAGAACAGTGTAGACAAGAATACCAACAAAAAAGCAGGATAGTGAAAAAGAAGACTAGAAGGGACAAGAGAAAATGTGTTGTACTTTAGAATGAATGACTTCCGGCTCAGAGCTCAGTTCTAAATTTACTTACATTTGAGGCAATGCTGCCACCTTCTGTTCAAAGCTTGTAACCATCCACTAAAATTACTTTTCAAACTCTTTCATAGTGCCTGCAGCTGACAATCTGGTAAAAACACATTTGAATCTAAAAAGAAAAAGCTACAATTTCCTTAATATGTGTGCTTAAAATTCTCCCTGAAACAATGTAGCCTATGACTGTGCAATAAAAGAATCAACAAGAAATTTGACATAATATTTTATTAACTAATAACTGTGCCGTTACACTTATATGACATACTTCAATGGTTTCCGATGTAAATAAGCCAAGTGCTTTTCTAGGATGTCCTTTTAGTTGACTTGTTCCGGTGAACTGTACCGTTGTGAAACTATCTTTTTCTATGCAAACTGACAATAAAGTCTTCAATCAAACAAACAATCAATTATCAGAACAAAAGGGGGGGGTGAAGATCGAGGGACAACTGGCTGATTTTGTTTTTCTTTTTTTTTTTAATCAGTGTGACGTTGACTCCTTCGGGGCCGAAGTCAATTCGTGCCCGGAACGACAATTCTTCGGGGTCAATCTGGAGCGCCTGCCAGCGCTCTACAGGGAGGATGACTGTGGTGTCATCGTCTAGCAGAAGCTCCATCCCAGCCTCCACGGGCATGGCCCCCAACACTTTCACCTCCCTGGCCTTCTCCTCCACCTGCTGGTGAAATCAAACATTGTTTTAGTCCACTGACAGAGCTGGGGTCCGTTACTCAAAACCGTAGTGCACTAGGACTTTGAGTTGTTTTGAGTTATTCTTGGTAGAGAAAGAAGAAGAAGAGAAGTTGTATTGCCAATTGTATTTGCACTATTTTGCATTTGATTGTGTTTGCACGGCTAAGATTATTTTTTTTTTGAAATGTGGACATTTCCTTGGGGGAGGGGGAGTGAATGTAAGAGGGAAAAGCTGGGTCTGCCTGGGAGCCAGGGGGAGCAGTAGAGCGATAGAAGAGGGGGAGAGGAAGAGAAGAGAGAGAGAGGGAAAAAGGAAATAGTTTTTGTTGTCATTGTTACACTGTTCTAGCCGGTTGCAATTCTGTACACACATGCCTGACTTTGAATGAACAGTAAAAAGTTTATACCTGCACATGGTGCCTCGTTCTTTACATAACACCGTCAGAGCTGTTATAGTAACTTTTATTTCCCCCCTGGACCCAGGGTAGACCTATATGGCAGCTGCATACCCCTGCCATACCCAATGGACCTTTCCCGGCTCCGCCCCCTCCAAAAGCTGCGTCCAACCACTATCACAGCGCGCCGCTATTGGCTTCATTCACTTCAATGGGAAATACGGCGGATTGTACACACATTTTACACATTAAATACTAATTCAGTGTTGGACCCAGAGCTTCGAAATTTCTTCCAATCCATCAACAAGGCCTGGATCTGCATTGGAAAAAATATTTAGACCTTTAAACTTTTAAAACAATACGACATAGGAATATATAAGGTCGCAGCAGAGGAATAAGGAACATGTCCATGGTTGCTGGACCACAGAAAGCCGTTTCAAACCAATTTAAATATGAATGGACTGTATTGGCCTAAACGACAATAACCCATGACTACAAACACCTTATTTGTTATGTTAAATAGCAACTGATATGTAATGTACGTCTGTGAATGTCTGAATGAACAGGGGTAGCGACGCGAAGTGTTGTATTTCAACTCTGCTTTCGACTGCAGGCTGTGGGTAGGGGCGTCACAAGGGGGGGAAAAGTGGGACTGACTTACCAGGGTCCAAGGTGGAAGGGCCTTAATTATTTTAGACTTTATCGATTGAAAAATAGCAGATATACAAGCTCATAGCGTGGCACTGAGTGCCGCGCTGCGAGCTTGTAGATTTGCTATTTTTGAAATCCCACAATGAAGAACATTCATGTGGGCCCACAGCGAATCCTTGTACCCAGGGCCCAGAATTTGGTGCGACACCCTTTCCTCTCCCTCTGCGTCTCGGCAGCTAAACTTGTCAGGAATCGCGAACATTTCACGCCAGAGATATCAAATAAGATTTATAAGCAATCGGCATGATTAGAAACAGGTAGCCTACATTTGAGGCAGTTTATTCTGGTTGGTTGTTTGTGTAATGGAGAGTAACAGCCTCTAAACAAATCAGTGAAAAGTGAAAACGGCTCTGTATAGGTCCAGCAGACAGGCGATTTCCTCATTCTGCTGTTGCGTCCGTATATATTCCTTTGTCGTATTGTTTTAAAAGTTTAAAGGTCTACATATTTTTCCAATGCATATCCAGGCCTTTGTTGACGGATTGGACGAGATTTCGAAGCTCTGGGTCCAAAACGGAATTAATATTTAATGTGTAAAATCGCTGTATATCCATTCAAGTGAATGGTGCGGCTGTGATTCTGGTCGGAGGTCTCGGAGGAGAGGTGGGGGCGGAGCTCCCGGGAGTGGTTTATTGACGCTCCTGCTTTCCTGCTACCGGTAATTAGTGGCAAGTTCATTTATGCAGTAGTGTGTGTGTGATGAGCAGGTCGGACCTTGTAGGACCTTGGCTGAGACGGGTCGGGCAGCCAGTGCAGAGATGGGTGTTCTATGGTCCTATTCACGCAGACTGCTGGCGCCTAGTTCGAAATCAGAGAAGGACGTCGACGGCCACAAATCGAAAGGAAAGCGAGATGATCGTCAACAACACGACAATGTGGTCAAGCTCGTCACGCGTGGCCAGCTCTCGGGAGGAGGACAGTTCTGTCAACGACGCCACTTCAGAAAGCTGCCACCTCTCCATTTCTGTTCTCCATGTTGTCTCAGATATCCAAAGACTCTTCCCTTCAAACCTGTGCTGCTGCATCTGTGGTCCTCCGGGGAAAAAAAACCCATGCTGTCATCGTTTGCTTATTATATCAACAGTGTACTCCAATTGGGTGGTGCTAAAAAAGCTGTATTTGACCGCCTCAGCCATTTTGGAATTACAACAAATAAAGAGGCAAAGTATCATGGCCAACACATGTGGAGAAGAAATTCAGATGCTCAAAGTTGAGATGGAGTCGCACTTGAACTCCCTGCGTGAGACAACAGAGGCTGCCATCCATACAGAGGCTGAGGACCAACTGTCCAGTCTTGGTTGAAAGCATGGCAAGGCTTTTTTTGTCAGGTTAGAGGGACTTTTATTTCTGTTACACACACTACAAAAAGCAGCACACCATGATCCTCGTTCAAATGGATTATTACAGACTGGCAGTCAATTGAAGTAGGGAGATGAGTCGGTTGGAAGGTAAAAAAAAATAACTGTTTATTTTATTATCTTTTTATATTTTTATTTTTTCAAAAGTAGCAAACATAACTGGTCTACGGGATCGTAACGGGTCGTCATATGCCACAATCTGTACTTTTTTTGCAAATGTTGAGCAACTCTTTTGAATGAGAATGTAGGGCATTCATTGTGATTTTATTAATTTTGTGAGTAAATAATATATAGTTGTAATATTGTTGCTGTTCAAAAATGTTACTGATTAGTAAATAAAATAACCTTTGTTCCAATGGCTCCAATGTAGTTACTTATTATTTAGTCACAAGCTCTTCGTCATTGTCGGGTGGAAACCTTGTACAGTATGTCCAAAACATTTCCAATTGTAAGAAAACCTTTGGGTGAAAAAAAAGAAAGGATTTGATGAGATATTTGGCACCCGATCCCCTAAGAATTGTTTCACCCAGTAGCTGGGAACCCTGCTTAGATATGGTCACTAGGGCACAAAGGTCTCTTAACCCTTAAGTTCTGTTCGGGTCAGTTTGACCCGTTTTACATTTTCATTTGGAAAAAAAAGGTAGAAGTTTACATTTTTTCCACCTGAAACTCACTGGCCTTAAAGATTCTTCTGAGATGAACGTGTAAAAAAAATATTTTTGCACTGCACCCATGCTACACCCCCCTCATATTTTTTGAACCTTAAGTGCTGTTCGGGTCATTTTGACCCGGAAGCACATAATTATGCACAGAAATACACAGTATTGTGCCAAAACACAGACACACAGCCCCCCCCCCTTCTAACACCCCCTTCCGAAGCCCCCCTGTCTGATTTTCATTTTTTCCTATAAGCATGAGCAATATTGCCCAGTATTAAATAAAGTAGTTTTTTTACATGAATTCCAGCTAAATCAGTAAAAACGCCTAGCTCGTTCAGTGTTTAATGTGATATAGCAAAGCAGAAATGCAAACATTTACCATATATATCATATGAATTGTTTGGTATTGAGTCAAAGTCAATGTATCATGATGATTTGTTAAGTTAAAATTTATATTAGTGTTGTTTTTTTTAAAACCAAATATCCCCCGGGTCAAAATGACCCGAACAGAACGAAGGTGTAGTGAATCTGAACAGAACTTAAGGGTTAATCAACTTAATTGTGTAACAACTAGGTTAATTCATGTTTGTATCAACAGATCCAGACCCTTCCAAGCAGCCTCTTCAGGCACACCAGCCCACAGGAAGTAGGTTGAATTGCATTCCAATTCTAAGTATAATTCATCCTTTGTCAGCCTTCTGATTGGTCCCTGACTGACCAACCAGCAGGCTCTTTCTGCCTTGTCCCGCCCTGGTTCTGCCTTTTTATTGTTGAATTAGCTAAAGCATCATTTTTGAGAAATAAAATCATTTCAAAACATGCCCAGTCACTATACTGCATCTGAGAGGCTCCTTTTTTTTACTGAAACAAAGTTTAAACTAGAAAAAGTGCTCTTCCGAGCACAGGTCTCCACCAGCCACGCGTCCTGGTGGTGGTATAATAGGCCAATGTAAAAAGGGTGGCATGTGTTCTTCACCAATCTTAGGCCTTTCATGGCACCACCATGAGGCTGATTTGAACATTTTGTAGTGTAATTTCTTCCTTGGCCTTTTGCGAATGTCGAAACAATGTCATTACAATTGCAAGCTGTGTTTGATTTGAGGCATTTTGTTTGAAACGGATCAATCCTGCAAAGTTTGGAGGCCAATCTTAGCCAATCAGGATGGTATATTTAATACAGGACAGATCCGTCTTGATCATATGACTGTAGAGACACTGTGTACTGATTTGTGTTCATTTTGGGTAAAATCTGAAGGAGTAATATCCAAAAATGTGTCTTACATAAGTCGGCCTCCAGGTGGCGCTATAAAAGGCTGATGTGAAAAATGCAAGGAAAGAGTTTTTCCTTGGCCTATAGGGAGTGCGCATCAAAACTACAAATGAAGAGTTATGGAGGATCACAAAACAGGACAATATAGCAAATACCATCAAAAGGAGAAAGTGGAACTGGATAGGCCACACCCTTAGAAAGGACACAAACAACATCACAAGACAGGCCCTGGACTACAATCCACAGGGAAAGAGGAAGCAGGGTAGGCCAAGAAACACCTGGAGACGTTCCACTCTCCAAGACCTAAAGAACATTGGAGTGAGCTGGCAAGAAGCAAAAGCCCTGGCCCAGAAGAGAGTGAGATGGAGAGCTCTGGTGGACGCCCTATGCCCCTCAACGGGGTAAAGAGGATTAAGTCAAGTAAGTCAACTAGTCATGTATCTGTATATACAACTGAGTTAGTGGCAATAATCTTGGCCCTGCAATGGATAGAGGAGAAGGAAAGAAATAATGTAGTTATTGCATCCGATAGCTTCTCAGCACTACAGAGTATTACGTTTGGGAAGTCTGCATGCAGAATGGACCTTGTTAGTGAAGAGTTAATAAACGTTCTTGTGGGTTCCAGCCCATGCTGGTGTTGAGGGAAATGAACAGGTCAACATTCTGGCCAAACAAGCTTAAGAATTGAGGAGGTAAATGTACCTGTGCCGTTAACAATTTTGCTGCCATTTTAAACATAGCTGTAGTAAGCAGCTGCCAAATTGTCCTTACCTTTTAACGTGGGCACACGCACGCATCGTGCACAATCTGTGCGCGACTCATCTAGTAGACGTGTAGACTCGGTGACAGCTTTCGAATAAAAAAACCCCCATTGAAATAGACATATCCGTTGCCACGCTGTATCCCTGCTTATCCGCCAGTGTTTACATGAAAAAACATTGAAAAAAGCCAGCTGTGCGCTATGGTAACACGTGGACATGTTCGCGCACAAAACGCAAGATATGTGCGGGGATCATAATCCAGGCGTGTAGAGACTGGATCAAAGTTTCCAAACGCAAAAATCGGATTGAAAAACGAGCTTTCCATCGCCGAGTAGCTTCCTCTTCTGTTACAATGTAAACCAATGGAGGCGGGACTATGGCCCAGGCTCAGACCGGATACGGAAAGCTAGATCCGGTCCAAATGGGAAACACGACCGGATACAGTTAGGGGGCGGGCCTAAAGTCTCCGAAACGGATATATACAGCGATCATACTTTTAATCGTTTCATAATGATTAAAGCTAATTCAATTTCCGGGAACGACGGGCATCGCAGAGAGGTACAGCGGGAAATCCCCGGTTTCGACGGGGATCGCAGAGTATGAGTTAAGTAGGAGTGAGGTCAAACCACTTATTAGAACATACACACAGTCAGTATGGCAGGAGTGCTGGGATGGTGGGGAGGCTGGAAGACACCTACTGTATATAAGATCCAAAAACAGGTCGGCATTGAGAGGGCGGTGGGTTGGAATAGGAAGGAGGAGAGTATGAGAATAGGACACTCAGGTCTTAATGATGACTGTATAGAATAGGGAAACACCCTACAGGAGAATGCATAGAATGCTTAAATGAGCAAGAAACGGTAGAACATGTACTCCTGCATTGTAGTAAATACAACAGTGAGAGGAATGAGTTACATCAGTCATTGAGAAAGATCAAGCATCACGACTTTACACAGTCAGGTCTCTTAGGAAAAGGGAAAGTATATCATCTTGTTATTAAATTCAGAAGAGCAACACATTTAGTTAATAGAATATAGGTTTGCTGTACAAGCTCTAGTCCCACACTATACAGTCCAGTTGGTGGCGGTAATGCGCCTTCAATGGTTTGCCAACCGGCAATAAACACGAAAGAAGAAGAAGACTTCCGTCAGATTGAGGAAACAAAACAACAAGAATCAATGGCGGAGACGCCGGAGACCTGGAGATCAATTGCGGGTGAATTGAGACATTTGAGTGATATTGCTGGAAATGCTTGTTCGGACTTTGTTATTTCGAGTGGAGTCCATTTTGGAACGTATAATCGCGTTATCCGAAACTTTAGATGTGGAGATTGACCCAGTGATTTTGGAAAATGTGAATCAAGTGGCGGGAGGATTATATTTTCAAGTAGAACAAAGTTCCCATACCCATGGAGTATGTGGACGCCCGTCCTATGATGTACCCATCGAAGCCTTGGAGAGTTATTTATTTGCAGGATTAACTGTTCGTGACATAGCTCATCTGTTTGGAGTTGGTGAAAGAACGGTCTACCGTCGAATGGCTGAACGTGGCATTAGGTGAGTCTGAGTTTGTATCTGGGATCTTAGGGCCCGGGTATCCCCGTTTGGGACAGCGGAGAGTGAGGTCCCAAATGGGCATAGGCCCTGGGCAAAAGCTCCAAACATTGACGCTCATTAATTTGTCTGGTTTACCAACGTTGATTTGTATGAATTCTTATTTTTAAGGGTGTCTGACTTGATCAACGCTATCGACAATGACGCATTGGATTCAATGGTCTGTGAGATCCTTGGTCAGTTTCCAAATACAGGGACCAAGATGAGATGTGGTTCAAAGTAAGTGACTTGATCATTGGTCAAAATAGCCAATGTATAAGTAAAGTATTTAGTGTACTAAACTTGAGCACTAGAAGTCTGTGGTCTTCAACCTTTTTCATATCAAGGTCCATTCTTTGTTTGGCAATGGCCACAAAAAAAAAAGAAAAAAGAAAAGAAAAAAAAGTTTATATTGTAACTATTATTTTGTTATAGTTGGATACGATTTTGTCCAAAATTCCATGCTGTACTGATATAGTGCCATAGGAGAGATAACAGGCAAACATTGATCAAAATAACGATTATTCATTCTACATTCTGTAATTGTGTAGAAGTCTTGTATATTTACAAAAGGCAGATATTTAACCATTAAGTCTTGAGAATGTAAAATGAAACCAAATACAATATTTGACCTTAAATTTTTTGAAAGAGTGAAATACAAAAACAAATTGTGGGAAATGTTATCATCTCTTCTCTTCACCCATCCTCAATTGCCATGGAGAAATAAAATTCACTGCAGCATTCACTTTTTTAAATGTCATTTTTTCAGAGGATAGCGCACCAGAAGAGACTAAGCTTTTAAATGTATTTTCTTTTAAGAGGATAGCGCACCAGAAGGGTCTAAGCGTTTATCTATGAGTATATAGGGTGCCATTGCGGTCATAGTTGGGTCTTCATCAGGGCAAGAACAGGGCAGTTCTTGCTCTGGTGAAGACCTTAACTGGCCGAAATATGTTGGCTATTTTTATAGAATAAAATGTGTTTTAAACTTTACTTCCTCCCCTCAACCTTTTATAGTGCTCAGATCTCTTCTTTTTAATAGTATATATTCCTGCGGATCCTAGAGGAAGGTTTTTATCTTCTTTGAGCTCCCGATTGGCCTGTTTTTCTTGTGTGTTTATATGTTGATGTACTTGATTATATTAGCCTACTTACTGTCTTTTTCCCTAATATGATGTGATTTACTCGCACACAAGATGTAACTATGACCACCTTTAACCTTGTACCCTAAAGTGAAACCACTTCCAGGTTTTGCCATCAACTTGATTCAATGATTCAACTAAATTCACAGATGAATGAATTGCAACTGTCAGATGTGCAAATCGGTGTTATTAGGAATGATGTCAATGGTTTGTGTTTGTGTGACGTCAGACCATAGCTCTGGTCAACCTGAATAAGATGTGACACAGTTTCTAAACGTCACATTTAGTCTGAGTACATCCGTGAGAAGGTATTTAAAGTGGGATGTGAGAATCAGCGGGTAAGAGATATATAGAAGCAAAGAGATTGTCAGAGAATATATTAGTCTTTCCAACCTGCAAGAGACAAAGGAACGCCTTCCATTACAGTCCAAGTAGCAGTAGTGGATTCCATGAACCAATCTTCCAAGACACAGGTGTCCTGTTAGGATTGTCCATACCCCTTCACGTCTCGGGCACCCTCCATGAAAACATGAAGAGGAACCACAACAACCTATGCTGTCAAATGATGAGAAATGGACAGCTGCCCTCATCTTCCTGTCCGACGATCACCAGCTGTATAACCGGCCAGCAGCAAGGAGACACAGACACACCGAGATCTTGTGAGGACTTCAACGCAGCCGGGAGAAGTAAAGAAACATTAATGACCTACCCAGGAAAGAAAACCTCTTATGTGATAAAAAAGACTGAAACCTTTCAAGGGTTTCAGTCGGTTAGGTAACCTGAAGACACACCAGTTTGTCCACAATGGTGAAAAACCCTTTGTGTGTAAACAGTGTGACAAGGGTTTCAGTCACTTAGGTCACCTGAAGACACACCAGTTTGTCCATACTGGAGAAAAACCCTTTGTGTGTAAACAGTGTGACAAGGGTTTCAGTCAGACAGGTTACCTGAAGAGGCACCAGCGTGTCCACACTGGAGAAAAGCCCTTTGTGTGTAAAGAGTGTGACAAGGGTTTCAGTGAGTTAAGTAACCTCAATGCATCAGCGTATTCACACTGGAGAAAAACCCTTTGTGTGTAAACAGTGTGACAAGGGTTTCATTCAGACAAGTGACCTGAAGAAGCACCAGCGTATCCACACTGGAGAAAAACCCTTTGTGTGTAAAGAGTGTGACAAGGGTTTCAGTGTGTTAAGTAAACTGAATCTACATCAGCGTATTCACACTGGAGAAAAACCCTTTGTGTGTAAACAGTGCGACAAGGGTTTCAGTGTGTTAGGGACTCTGAAGAAGCACCAGCGTATCCACACTGGAGAAAACCCCTTTGTGTGTAAACAGAGTGACAAGAGTTTCAGTGTGTTAAGTACCCTGAAGAATCACCAGCGTGTCCATACCAGGGAAAAGGCCTTTCCAGTGTAAACAGTGTGACAAGGAAAAAGATTGCAAACTGTTCCTGTTCGCTGGTGAGGAAGCTCTCAGCTCAGAAGTCACCAAAATCCGTACTTGGCTTACAGATCACTACACCTTGGTAAAACAGAATCCATTCTTTTTTGGACCAGACATTCTCTAAGTGAAATAAATGTAAATGATTTCTAGCAAGGACGAGATGAAAAAAAAGAAGAAAAAAAAAGATGGCGGCAGCAGGGTGCCGTGGGGCTGCCAGCTCCTCTGGCCGCACTAAGTCAGAAGTTTACCGAACTACTGATAATAAGGTCACAGTGGAAGATGAACTTTTAAACTTCCTCGTCATTAAAATGAGAACTATGAATCACGACGACATTGTTTTATTGGCCTCAAACAACTTCAGCACAGAGTGGATTGAATCCTCGAAGAAGCTACTGTTTGAGCTGTGCCCTAGAACAAAGCAGCGCTGTGTTGCATACAAAGGAGCACAGAAGGACGCCAACAACATTAAAACGTGCCTGAAGCTGCTTAATGAATGTGGTGAGGATATACCAAGATTTGTCTCACACTATCTGGATGACCTCTCCCCTGTGTCATATGACAACATTGACGTCTCTGCGTTGTTGGGGCGGATGGAACAACTGAATAAGGACCTATGCTGTGTAAAAAAAAAAACACTTGAAGCCCACATGGAGGCATGTGAGGGTCTGCGAGCGACGAACATGACCATTGAAGCCCGAGTGTCGGCAATCGAGAGGCACCGTGGGCGTGGACCATCTACTAGCGGGGACCCTGGAGTGGCTGGGGATGAGAGGCCAAGCAAGAGGCAGGACCAGCGTCCACGCCGAAGCCGATAAAGTCTCCTACATGGACCCGTGTCGTGAGGGTCGCAGTGTGACACCAGAGCCCAGGCAAGCAGCGCGACAACGGGGCACGCAAGCAGTACCCGGGCCTCTGAAATGGGAGAGGACGCAGACGGACATTGTTGGAACAGGCACACTGAGTTCTAGCATACCGGTTGTAAACACGAAGATGGTGAGTGTGTTTGCCATTAAGTTTGCCCCTCAACTGGAAGCTAACATGCTATCTGAGTATCTGAAAGTGAAACTTGGCCGAGACATTACTTGTCGGAAAGATTGAGTCGGCTCAGAGCAGATTCAGCTCATTTCACATCACAGCTGAATGCAAGGAGGTGGGGGAAATGTACGACCCTGAGCTGTGGCCAGCGGGCACTTATGTCCGAAGCTTTTATGAGCCAAGAAGACCTGCGAGTGATAACGCTGTGAGTAACAATAACAACAACGTGCCCGCTCCTGTTCAACACGGGAATCATGCATCTGAAGATGTAACCGACAAATAGAAAATGGGGGTGGTGTCATATAACACGCGTGGCATACATTAGTGTGGGGATTTAAGGGGAGCAAATGCTAATTCCGTGCAAATTTGTCTTAAAGCGCAAAATTTTGCACAGATGTAGCCCAGGGCTTGCTCTAATGATTTAGCTAGGGCGCCCGAGTCTGCGACCTTCGGGGTCTCCACAGCGGCCAAATCAAGTTGGGCTCCCATTGACTTTCTTTACAGGAGGAAAATACCCAGAATCTTTTATTTTTTTCTGGGTATTTAAGTAGGATCTGAGGGGTCTAACTAGAGGTTTGTCATGATGCTGAATCCATTGCAGGCATTTGTTTTGCACAAAAAACATTCCTTGGGCTAGAAATGGTCTCAGAAAACAATGCATGTATGGGTGAGCATTCATGTTAGTCGGAGGCCTTAGGGTTTTTTTTTCTCGTGCTAATCAGTCTAAAAGTGCAAAATTTTGCACAGATGTAGCTCAAGGCATGCTCTAATGATTTAGCTAGGGCGCCCGAGTCTGCGACATTCGGGGTCGCCACAGCGGCCAAATCAAGTTGGGCTCCCATCGGTTTAGTGATGAAAAGTGATGAGTCATCACTTTTCAGAGTTTTGAGGGTGTTTTCTGGAGCTGTGGTGACCCCGAAGGTCGCCAACTCGGGCGCCCTAGCTAAATCGTTAGAGCATGCCTTGAGCTATGGGTGAATGCTCACCCATACATGCATCATTTTCTGAGGCCATTTCTAGCCCAAGGAATGTTTTTTGTGCAAAACAAATGACTGCAATGGATTCAGCATCATGACAAACCCCTAGTTAGACCCCTCAGATCCTACTTAAATACCCAGAAAAAAAATGTTTTTCTGGGTATTTTCCTCCTGTATAGAAAGTCGATGGGAGCCCAACTTAATTTGGCCGCTGTGGCGACCCCAAAGGTCGTCGGCTCGGGCGCCCTAGCTAAATCATTAGAGCAAGCCCTGGGCTACATCTGTGCAAAATTTTGCGCTTTAAGACAAATTTGCACGAAATTAGCATTTGCTCCCCTTAAATCCCCACACTACATGTGGGGCACAGTGCTGGGGACAAAGCAAAGCGGCTGGTTGTTGATAAACTGCTGGAAGAATGTGACATTCTGTGCTTACAAGAGACTTGGTTACCTAAACAAGACCTGGAAAGGCTTAATGCGCTACATTTTAATTTCCATGGGGCTGGTGAGTCCACTACTGATCTTAGTGAAAAAATAACACTCGGAAGAATACCTGGTGGTGTTGCAATTCTCTGGAACAGTAAATATGACTCTAGTATGAAAATAGGTCTTTTATTATTTTAAATGTATACACCCCTTATGAGTCATACCAAAATGAAGACGAATTTAGCAATATATTGGCATGTATAAATGCATTTATCAAGGATAATGCTACATCCTGTGTCTATCTCGTGGGTGACATGAATGCTAACATATCAGATGATACATCTCTGTTTGGCAAATGCCTTCTGAATTTTTGTGATGATAATAATCTTACATTGTCAGGTAAAGCTCTACTACATGAGAATAGCTATACATTAGTGATGCATGGCATACAGTGTCATGGCTAGACCATTGTATATGTACTGCGGATGCACATGCTTTTATTGACAACATGGTCATTTGCTATTAGTTGGCCACTTCTGACCATATTCCTTTTGCTTTGATCCTAAATGTTGAAAATATACCAATGCTAGCTGTGGTTGACAAAAAATGAGGCCGGATTGGCTAACATTAAGTGAGAAGGATATCAATCACTATACCTTGCTCACAGACCAACTACTTGACTCTGTTGTATTACCCAAAGAAGCAATGCTGTGCTGTGACACCAACTGTAAAAATGAAAAACATCGTAGAGAGTTATGTCTTACAATTTTATTATTCATGTTTTAAATTCCTCTAAGGGTCTTTATAAGGGTAAGAAAAAGGAACATAGCATAAAACCTGGATGGAATGAGCATGTGGCTGAGCTACACACTGCAGCAAGAGATGCCTTTTAAAATTGGACAGAATCAGGAAGGCCGAGACAGGGACCCTTATTTGAACTAAAACAAACCATGAATGCCAAATATAAATACGCTGTCCGCTTCATTAAAAGAAATGAGGAACATATGAGGGCTGACTCACTTGCCTGAAAGCTGCGCACAAACAGTTGTGTTGATTTCTGGCAAGAGGTAAAATTGTTAAACAACAGTAAAATGTCCCTGCCATCTTCCATTGATGGTGTGAGGGGAAAATCACGCTCTATCGAACGACCATCATTTCGACCTGAGGGTTAGCGACTCACTCCACGGAGGTTAGGGTGAGGGTTAGAGGCAGGTGTCGAAAAGATGACATGTAGTAACAGCGACACGCTCCCGGTGTGAGTGGAGCAGCTAATATTGCTGCATTGTGGCGACAACACTACCAGGAATAGTTTAATTGTGTTAAAGTTGTACTATGTAACTTTTTTTATAAAACAAATCTTAAAATTCTCCTAACTATTAAATCACAAAAGTTTTAGAAGATCCGCGCCGTGAATTTCAGCCTGTAAAGCCTTCTCTATATGTAAACTGAGATCCTTGCCGTGGACCGGATCTCGCGCCAAAATTGCGTCATCACACTACCGGCCAATCACAGCGAGGGTTATACAACTGCCGGCCAATCACAGCGCATCTTGAAGTGGGGTCGCTAATACTCGCTATGGCAGCCATATTTGTTGTCGCCCGTTTGTACCATCCCTTCTCTAGGTAATTTCGCCTACCAGGCAGGGTGAAGGAGCCCGTATCTCTGGAATTACTGAACGCACAGGAACAAGGGACCCCTTAAAAGATAGATCTCAGCGAGGTGGAGGCAGACGCGGGGGTCTGAAGGTACGAAAAACGGACGAAAGACGCGGACGCGACCGCGGTTTGCTATAGGGCTAATGACCACTAGTTGGGCAACTTACACAGTATGGCTTTAAGACGAGTGATGCATTTGAGGTTGATAAGGTTGAAGCCACTGAGAACCTGACTGTTAGATCAAATATACAACACTATAATGAGTCTAGATAATAAGTCATGTGGCCTGGACAGGGACTTGCTGGCCATTGGGAAAAGCGGGACAACTCCCGAACTGCCGGTTCATTCCCGGCCGGTCCAGGCCGGCCATTAGGAAAACATTTAAAATAAAATGTCGGCCTTCGTTCCATTTTGGGGGCTGGGCGGCCAACAAAGTAAATCGTCACTGTCAGGCAGAAACCTTGTATCTCCAAGTTTCAAATTCATAAATTTTTTCGCAAAGCAAAGCCCTGCTTCATCATATAAGGCCGTTGCACAAAAGCTTGTACATGCCATGTACAAGCTTCTCCAGCTTTGCACTGTTTACCACGGAACCGAAGAAGAAGGGACGCTAAGCTATCGCTGATAGCTATTTTCTGTGTAGTGTGTGTGTGAGTGTGAGTGTGTGTGTGTGTGTGTGTGTGTGTGTGTGTGTGTGTGTGTGTGTGTGTGTGTGTGTGTGTGTGTGCGTCGTGACAGTGCGCGCGCACACACACACACAACGTCCACACACGAAAAATAGCAGATCTACAAGCTCACAGCGCGTCGCGAAAGTGACACGTTGTGAGCTTGTATATCAGCTATGTAGCAGAGCTAATAGCCGTACGGCTATTTAGCTCGGCTACATAGCTACGTAGCTGACATACAAGCTCACAACGAGTCACTTTCGCGACGCGTTGTGAGCTTGTAGATCTGCTATTTTTCGTACACACACACACACACACACTACACAGAAAATAGCTATCGGCGATAGCTTAGCGTCCCTTCTTCTTCGGTTCCGTGGTAAACAGTCCAAAGCTGGAGAAAGTGTGTCCATGGAAAAAAGCTCAGACAGCTTGTTTGTAAAATACTTGCCCATTTTAACTGGTTATAGAACATGGAGTTGCCGAATCTAATCAACAAGTGCCCAACTGCGACAGCCCTACAGTCTATAGACTGTAGGGCTGTCGCACTGAACAACAACCCCTTCCCGGCGGCGCGTTGCCAATAGTACGTTCTTTGGCTCGTTCTTTTGTACCTTGTTTTGATGTCTGTAAACTGATGAGGGGTCGCACGGGTGTGTACAGTATAAGCATCTCCTGTAATCCTGCTTTGAAATCTCCACCTCACGTAAACATCAATGATGTCCAAATTCACTTCTTGGCTGCTAGCTGTCGATCTATTGCTCTGATGCGACTCTGCGCCCTGAATGTATGGAAGCTGCAGTGCCCCATTTCACATTAATTCTTGCATGAGGCTGCCCTCTGCTGCTAGTATGGCCAAAGTACATGTCATTTAACACGTCGCAAAGGTAGGCTGCTTTGCTGGCACCAGACCCAATAAATAAATAATAACATCTGGCAGTAATACAGTTAAGCGTGCGTGCGCGCGTTTGTGCGTGACCGCGCGGAGGTGGTTTCCATCATGTAATGTGTGACTGCTGTGTGTCAACTGTATTGTATGTAACAATGTTCTGCCTTACAGGCAATTTGTACCTGGCTGTTTTCATATTGTCTGAGAGCTCTAGCAGCAGTAGTGCTTTCGAGGCCGGGCATGTCAGGCCAATATATTTCCCACATGCACGCGCACAGAGCCGTTTCTGGGCCCATGGGGGCCCTAAGCATGATTCTGCTATGGGGCCTTGCTATGTTTGATTTGTTCTTTTCTTATTTAAATAAAAAATGAAAACTTCCCCATAGGGGTGCTGGAACACCTGCAGCACCCCTAGTTCCCATGCTGTTCCCATGCTCCTGCACAGTGGCCACTGTGCCAAAACATCACATTCACTTTCTTTTTCAGCTGTGTGGAGATGCGCGGAAGCAAAGAAAGTCACCACAGTTTGTTTTGATCATTGCTGTAGTCAATTATGAAGGGATTTTAAAAATTAAAACGTCTCCATTATTGATTCGCTAATCGCAGGATTTCACATCGCGATTTCGGTTTGAAAACGATTAACCATGCAGCACTAGTTCTTTTCTGCTGAGGAGGGGGGGGGGGGCTTTTTGGTCGGCGGGGCCCTACGCAGACTGCGTAATCTGCGTATACGGCCCGCCGGCGCTGCACGCGCAGGAACGGCACGGAGGTCGGAACAGTGCACGCTAGAACCATAGAGTTATAGGCTGTACGATGACGCCTATCTATAGTAAGGGGAACATAAGAAAATCTCTGAAGTAAATCGTTACCAAGAAATTTCTTCACCAATGTGTTTCTAAAGGTGTCTTTGATTTGCATGAAAAAAATTCCATGGGCTACAAATGGCCCACACAAAACAGTGAAAAGTGATGATTCATCACTAAACCATCGTTTTGTGGGTCAGTTTCTAGCCCAAGGAATGTTTTTCATGCTAAACAAATGCTTGCAATGGATTCAGCATCATGAAAAACCCCAGTTTGACCCCTCACATGCTACTTAAAGCATATTTATTTTTGGTATTTCTTTCCTGTATAGTAAAGTTAATGGGACTCAAACACAAATCAGTTTTTTATGAGGTTTCCCCCGGGAGTTGAATTTCAACCTTTTAGTACATATTATTACACACCTTTAGAAACACATTGGTGAAGAAATTTCTTGGTAACGATTTACTTCGCAGATTGGTCAAATATCTTATAAAATCCCCTTACTACTAATCAAATGAGGTCCCCAGATGTTTAGCTTAAATGTTAACATTGTTTTCTCACTCAACAGTAAATACCAACATACAGTATAAAGGGGTTTCCACACGGTACGCGGTCACCGCCTGCTAGTAATTTATTTTCAATGGGAGGCGGGCATCTTTTTTCGGCCGCGCAGCGAAGTTTTGGGGCGGCGAGGCGAGCGGGCACGGTCTCGTGAAATCCACCGCGAGCGTGCTCGTTTGTGCATGTGTACGCGGGCGGTGAGAGATGGATTGTGTTCATCTTTGTGAAATACCGCGTGGCGTTTACTCACTGAGCGAGTGTGTTTGTGTCTCACCGCGGTGCGGCCACCACTGATCCTAGCGGCAGCCCCGACGGCAACCGCGTACCGTGTGTAACCCCCTTAAGAGTATACAGGCTATCTGCACATTTCTAAAGTGACAATTTAAGGACTTTAACACATCGGCTGCCCACGGTGATTCAGGGTTTACCCTCGCAGGGCCCATCGTCTCCATGGCAACACGTCATTTTACGTACCTTCGCGTGGAAAAAGTATCCGTAATACTTTGAGTAAATGTAATCCAAGTATGTCCAGTTTATTTTCACGATGATCTTTTCTTTCAGTCAGGACAGCTTTTTACCAATCTTGGGCCACAGCGTGTGTGTCATGGGCGGTAGAAAGGGTCGCGTTTTGAACATGGTGATTGAAAAAGCAAGATCAGGAGAGGAATCCGCCATGTTACGTACCTCTGCGTTACTGGGAAAATAGTATCCATGATCCGAGTAAATGTAATCCACGGATGTCCTGTTTATTTTCACGATCATGATTTCTCTCAGTCTGGACCACTTTTTACCAAACCTGGGCCACAGCGTTTGTGTCACGGGAGGTAGAAAAGACAGCGCATTGAACATGGTGAATGAAAAAGCTAGACCAGGAGAAGAATCCGCCATGTTACGTTATCTCCGCGTTACTGGGAAAATAGTATCCATGATACGAGTCGTGCGAGCCGAGGGGATGATAGAGTGCAGGATAGGCAACAGAAGCTTGTGATTGGCTGCAGGGAGACTGCACATGCTGGTCACGTGTACCGCGCTGCATTTTGGGAAATGTAGTGTTTTTCCCATATTGTTGGTTTTTGATCACCGTGGTAGATCCTTCATTGCGGTAGCAAAGTACAGTAACTACAGTACAGTATAGATATTGTAAAACGCGGCAAACGCGTTGTGGGCCTCCAGAGACATCAAAGAGATTGGCGTGTAGACACCTCGTGGGCATCCCATGAGTTAAAGACCTTTTTAGTACCACTGGTCAAACATTGGTCAAATTGTCAAATATTAGAGGCAGAAATTGTGAAAATAGACGATCTACATGTAGATCGGCTATTTTCACAATGGAATAGATCGAGTCAAACTAAATGTAATGCCAACTCCTACAATTCCAAGTGTTTGTGCATGGTGGGGGGGTCCCCAGTTCAAATAGGATTATGTTGGGGGTCACTGCCTGAACAGATTGAGACCACTGTATTAAATCACTATGGGAGTGTGTCAGTGATATTCCACTTGTAATGTGCTTGACTAATAATGACGGCCGTTTAACTTGCAAACAAAGAAAACCAGAACTCCTCCATCCCTCCGGCTGCCTTTTTATTTGGGGAAACTCAAGTGGACTCTCTCTTGACCCTCCGACCGGAAACAAAATGTCAAAATAAATTACAATACAATAAAAAAGACAATGTTTTCTAGCGGTGGCTTTGTGCCTTTTCATTAGAATCCCTTTCTTTTTGTCTCCACCTTCTGTATAGTCTGCATGGGCGTCACAAGGGGGGGGACTGAGTTACTAGGGCCCAAGGTGGAGTGGCCCTATAGTAACTTAAGCTATTCAAAAATAGCAGATATACAAGCTCACAGCGCGGCACCGAGTGCCGCGCTGTGAGCTTGTAGATCTGCTATTTTTGAAAAGTCATGAAAATGTGTGCAAATCTTTGGAATATTATGTATTTTTTTAAGCGAACATTTGTAACTCAAATTTGAGATGGGGGGTCCGTGGCCAAATACATATCATCTTGGGGGTCCTTGACATGAAAAGGTTTGAGCACCACTGACATGGAAACATAGGTTTCTTGCACACATTTTCACATTTTTTTTTCAAAAATAGCAGATCTACACGCTCGCAGCGCGGCACTCGGTGCCGCGCTGTGAGCTTGTATATCTGCTATTTTTCAATAGTTAACATTCATGGGGGGAATCCTTGTACCCAGGGCCCAGAATTTGGTGTGACGTACGCCTGGTAGTCTGTACCCATTCCACCTGCCTGAACCCTACGATCGCTGTGCCGATAAACATTAATTCCTTTTGCCCTCAAACTTAGAGAGGTCCTCGCTCGCTTAACGATGACCAGGGGTGTCGCAATTCTGGGCCCTAGGTACAAGGATTCACTGCAGGCCTCCCATTTAGACTAAGAACGCATTATTTCTAATTCTTTTGTGCTTTAACTGTTGAAAAATAGCAGATCTACAAGCTCACAGTGTGGCACTGAGTGCCGCACTGCGAGCTTGTAGATCTGCTATTTTTGAAAAATCATGACGTTTGTGCAAGTCTTTGAATATCGTTGACCCGATCTATAAATGTCTTCTAAATCTAAAGGTTTTTGGAGAAGAAAAAAGAAAAAAAAAAAAGAAAAAAAAAATATATATATATATATATATATGTCACGGTTTGATAGAGAAACAGTACGGTCGAGAAACGGAGCACTCGTCGTGCGGCACGGTGCGGAACAAGCGGTCGCCACAACAACGTCCTCCAGGCGGAGCCGCTCGATTGTCCACGACATTGCAAGCGGCGCGAAGGGCAGCGGACCTTGGTCCTGCTCTTCGCCCCCGAGCGCCGCAGGCGCGAGTGGCCGCGGCGCTCCGCCGGCCGCGCGAGTTACGAAGCCGTGGTGAATGCAATCGTTATATTTATGCCCAGGCCGTAAGGCCTGGGCAAGCCCACGATAAACGCCCTGTCCAAGTGACTACAATGGAGCGCTCCCTAGCTCATAGTAAGCTAATGGCTAAACACTGCCGAGCTAGGCTAGTAAATAAAGAAAGAGAGTCGCAAACGAGTGACGTCAGCGCCTTCACTAGTGAATGGCTGTCGTCGCCATCTGGTGGTGATTGGTGTGTGGTGAACGACAAAACAAGCGCTCTTACAATGAACGTACTGAGTTACCCAAACGTACTGTAACATATATATATATATATATATATATATGTTTCTATGCCAGTGGTGCTCAAACTTGTTTCATGTGAAGGACCCCCAAAATGATATGTATTTGGCCATGGACCCCCCATCTAAAAATATTTTGTTCCAGGGACCCCCCAGAAGCAGAATTTGAGTTACAAATGTTTGCTTGAAAAATGCATATAGTCAAAGATTTGCACACTTTTTCACAACTTCTCAAAAATAGCAGATGTACGCGCTGTGAGCTTGTATATCTGCTATTTTCAATAGCTAAAGTTTAAAATAATTAAGACCCCGCCACCTTGGGCCCTGGTAACTCAGTCACCCCCCCCCCCCTGTGACACCCCTGACTACGGTTCCAATTCGACGCGTCAAAGTGTTTAACAACACATTAATACTTCAGCAAATGACCCAGAAATATAGGATTGACCCAACAACCCCCATGTAGTGTTTATTTGTGATAATTAATTGGCAATGAATTAGTTTGACTGCTGACGACGGCAATTTTTTATGATAGTAATTAAAAGCTTAAAGGAAAAGGGATAAATCATTGAGTTCATCCAATCTTCCATCTTCATCCTCTTATCTGGAGCAGAGGGCATTAACGACTTGTGATTTTTGACTCGACTCAGTAAAAGGTTGAGTTGAAGTCGACTTTATCGTTTGATGACGTCATCACATCACACACGACTCCCCAATTATTTTGAGGGGGTCCCCAGATGATTAACTTAATGTGCAACATTGTTTTCTCACTCAACAGTAAACAAACCAACATAGAGTTTAAGTGTATAGAGGGCATCTGCACTAGCCTGACACTTCAGTCCGCACATCACCACCCCCTGCTGGTGGGTGGTGTGTAGTGTGGACTGAAGCTGCACACATTTTAATCTATTTCGAAAGCGCCCAAAGAGCGGGCGCATTGAATGGGCCAATCAGGGTTGTATGCTTGGGGCACGTGGTGTGGCTGCTCCGGTCCCAGCCCCCTCCAAACAGAGCTCTTGAGCTCACGTGAGACTCGCTTGTGGACTCTGATTGGTGTCCTCTGCCCACGTGAGAGTCTAGTGGACTCTGATTGGTCCGTGAAAACTGTCATGGCGGAGTCAGACTCGACTCGTATTATTTTAATAAACTATGAAATAGTGCCGTTTCTTCACGTTTTAACTCATACAGGGCCAGATTTCCAAAATATGAATATGAATGTGCGCTTATAACGCCAGGAAATAGCTATTTTGTATCCCCCCAGACCACCTTAACCAGACCACCTTAACGAATGCACGTTCACCATACCATACCACCAGATGACCACTAGAGACCACCATACACCATACACTGACATGGTCCCATGTTAAGCCTGTTTAAATCCACATAACAGGATGAGACGCTGACTTGGTCCTCATTGACTTAACATGGACGGGCCGCCGGTCACCATTTCAGCTCAATACTGTTCAATTCGTGCTTGATCGTCTCAAACCACCATTGGTATGGGCATCGGGACGTATATAGATGCCACACAGAAAGTTTCAGAATCAAAATCCGACCTAGTGAAGCTACGTGAGGGTCGGATGGTTGCATTGAGGCTAACGCTAGCAGAGGCCTGTTGTCAACAGGAAGCCCTGGTTTAAAGGTGACGTCATAATCGTATCCTTTTTTTTCACGGTTTACTTGTGGACATTAGCTGAGGTAAGCTAACCATTTCGCTCCGTCTATAAACACATATTAAAAGCTTAAACAATGCTTTTATATAAAAGTCGCTCCGAGTCGCTCGGCACCAAACGCCATAGTGAACTAGTCGCTCGTAAAGTCGCCCGGCGCTAACTGAGTTAATACCATTTTGCACTAACGTAAACATGCAGACATATAATATGTTATGAGAAATAACGTATTTTTGCAATGTCACGCCACGTCGCCGTCGCGTGTGTGTGTGTGTGTGTATGTGTGTGTGTGTGTGTGTGACGTCAATAGGCTTTAGCCCCCCCCCCCCCCCCCCCCGCCGAAATAGAATGTCTGCCCTCAATTTCAGACTCTCATCCCGAAGTGAAACGTAGTGTGAGATGTCTGGCGCTCGCAGTCAGGCAACATCTGCACATTTCTAAAATGACAATTTAAGGACTTTTAAATACCTCTAAAATGACAAATTAAACATTGTCCAAATTGTCAAATATATAGAGGCAGAAATTGTGTAAATAGCCGATCTACATGCTCTGTAGATCTGCTATTTTCACAATAGAATCATGTTATACCAAATGTAATGTAGCACTGTAATATTGGATAATTCCGTCCTTGACAATAAGAAATCCTACTGTTTGAATGCTGTACAGACGCGCACAACACACATGGAGCAAAAATAATGATAGAAAAAAATACAAAGGATTTTTTTTTCCACTTCGACTTTCTCTGGTGGGAGTCGACTGGTCGACTTTTTCGTTAATGCCCTCTCGCGGAGGTGACATGCAGGCTCCAGCAGAGAAGCCCAGACGTCCCTTCCCCAGGCAGGCCCCAGTAGCCAGCTCTGTGTGGGGGAGACCCAGGCTGTTGCCAGGCCATGTGTGGAGATCATAATCCCCCCATCTGGTCCTCTGGTCTGAACCATGGCCTCTTCCCACCTGGACATGCCTGGGGAAACCTCTCCTCCTCTGGGGAAACCAGGGACGTGCTGGGCCCCTGATTCAGCCCGGGAAAAAGAGTTGGAGAGGCCCTCATTGTGCGCTATAGAGAGAGATCTCTCTCTATAGCGCTGCTGCTACTCAAAGATTTGCCATTTCAGATCATGACAAGTGACAAGCCAGTGGGCCAATTACTGTACATGAGTTATATTTCGTCGTTGTCGGGTGGAAACCGTTTGTTTTGTATTTATCATTTTAAAAATGATTTAAACTAGTGGAAACAGCCGATCTACAAGCACACAACGCCTCGCACCGCGAGGCGTTGTGTGCTTGTAGATCTGCTGTTTTCACTACTTTTGTGCGACGGCCTTGTATAATGAAGCAGGGCTTTGCTTCGACACATTTGAAACTTATGAGGTTTCTGCCCGACAGTGACGATTTACTTTGTTGGCCGCCCAGCCCCCAAAATGGAACGAAGGCAGACATTTTATTTTTATTTTTTTCCTAATGGGTGGCCTGGACCGGGCCGGGAATGAACCGGCCGTTCGGGAGTTGTCCCACTTTTCCCAATGGCCAGCACGTCCCTGGGGGAAACCTCCCCTCTGGGAAGGCGACCTTACTAGAAGGCCAAAACCACCGTAACACATTAAAGCTCCTTTGTAATCTCCTTTTCAATGAGAGGCGGGCGATTATCTGGGACGCGTGGAGATGTTCAGGGGCGGAGAGGCCATAGCGTGAAATTCAGTGATGGGCATAGCTTGTAGTGTAGTTTAGTTATATTTAATCAGAGTAACTAGTAATGTAGCTTACTACATTTTCTAAATAGCTTACCCATGACGGTTAAAAAAAAGAAAAAGAAAAAAAGAGACCAGTCAATTACAATGTCCCCAAAAGTGAGGGGACATTCAATATGTCTGACGCCCCTCTCCAGGGGGTCCCCAGATGATTTTAATACAGATGTCTTTAAAAAAAAAAAGTAGTGTCGATTTGGCTAGCTACTTTTTCCATGTAGCTTGTAGCTTAGGTAACTACATTTCTTTGGGGATAGCTTTGCTGTAGATTTAGCTATATTTAATCGAGTGTAACTTAGGTAACTACATTTCTTTGGGGATAGCTTTGCTGTAGCTTTAGCTATATTTAATCGAGTGTAACTTGTAGCTTAGGTAACTACATTTTCCAAGTAACTTGCCCATCACTGGTGAAATTCTAGCGCACATGCTTATTTGTGCATGCTCCCGCAAGTGACGAGTCACCTTTTTTAAATATCGCCCGGCATTTACTCGTGGAGCGATTGTGTTTGTGTCTCCACCGCGGCGCGATCCCTTCTGATTCTATAAACACCTTCAGTAGTTTAATTAGATTATTATATACTGAAAAATCAAACCTCGGTTCGAAGTGAAGCGGTGAACTTTTATTCCATGTGTTCCAGAGTTATGAACTCTGGAACACATAGATACATTCTTTATTCTGAATGAATGAATGAATGAATGTTTTTATCTGGAGGGCCCAATTGCTGACGGGGGGTAAAGACACTCTCCTGAGAGAAAAGCCATGTCGGGCCCGCCTGTGTTCGCTCATGACCCAACTTTCATGACCGTGAGAGGGTGAGAGTAAGGACTGCACATCAGCCCTGGTAGATTGAGAGCTTTGCCTTGTGGCTCAGCGTCACATGGCGCAGGCAGGGACGTGCTGGGCCCCTGATTCAGCCCGGGAAAAGTTGGAGAGGCCCTCATTGCGCGCTATAGAGAGAGATCTCTCTCTATAGCGCTGCTGCTACTCAAAGATTTGCCATTTCAGATCATGACAAGTGACAAGCCTGTACATGAGTTATATTTTGTCGTTGTCGGGTGGAAACCTTGTATGTCCAAAACCGTTTGTTTTGTATGCAAGGTATAGTCTAGGTCAGTTTTCCAAAAATCTTAACCCTTAAGGCAAATCGTGTTAATTAATGGCATACATGTTTCCTAGGGGTATTAAGGCGTCCTGAATCCGGCAACAGTCCGCCATTCCGAAACACCGCTATTCCGAAGCAGGGTTAGGGTTAGGTTTAGGGTTAGGGTTAGGGTTAGGGGTAGGGTTAGGGGTAGGGTTAGGGTTAGTTAGGGTTAGGGTTAGGGTTAGGGTTAGGGTTAGGGGTAGGGTTAGGGTTAGGGGTAGGGTTAGGGTTAGAAGTCAACGTTCGGAATAGCGGTGTTTCGGAATGGCGGGGTGTAACCCCTGAATCCAAATCTACTGTAGCCTATGACCAGCTCAAAGATTGCCGCTAAGCCCTCAAAATGGACCATTTAACTGTTCTGCTGCTGTTGACGATCCTCACCGTCATTCAAATCGGTGACTACATGACGCCATTGACCACTGTCAATGGCACTGTCATGTGACTAGATGACGTAATCGTTGCCGTCAAGTGATAATCCAAAAAAACTAAAACAACCCCCTTCCGGCCCTTCAAAATAATAGCGGCGGCCGACGGAGGAAACGACACGGCACCAAGGCAACAAGCAACCTTCAGATTAAGAGGCAGTAGTTGTGTTAATGATGGCGGCCACCACTGAAACCAAAAAGTGCCAATCAGCTTCCAAGCCACTTTCATGTGTGTGCGTGCGTGTGTGTGTGTGTGTGTGTGTGTGTGTGTGTGTGTGTGTGTGTGTGTGTGTGTGTGTGTGTGTGTGTGTGTGGTGTGGGCTGTCATTTTGTTGTGTTGCTGTTGGTAGTCATGGTTGCCAGTTCCCACCTGATGTCATGTGGGAGTTCAGACTCATCCAGACCATAGTGAATAACTGATAGCTTCCATAACGTCTTCAGGCTAGGACTTAAATCTAAGATGTACAGGTCATCAGACATTGTACCGTGTGCTGTGTATCCTTCATTGATGATGATGATACGATCTCCCACCATGCAACAGCCCATCCCATGCATCCCACTTGGATCTTTCCCCTTCGCCTCAACCTGCTTCCAGGAAAAAGTCTCTGGACTGAAATTCCACAGATCATTGAAGAACTGTTTCCCATTCCAGCCGCCAAATACGTACAGCTCTCCATTGTAGGCAAAGGCTAAATGACACTGACGTTCTTCTGGGAGAAGCTGTGCAGAAGGTGTCTTCAGCCAACAGTTGGTCTCTGTGTCAAACACAGTGTTGTTGTTTAAGTTCCTCTGGCTCCCCCATCCCCCAAATACAAATATCTTTGTCCCAATGATGGTGGCAGAGTGACTTTGGGATGCAGGTGGAGGAGTTCCTCTGGTGTTAATTAAAGACCAGACCATTATGTTGATGTCCAACTTGTACATGTCATTAGTAAATCCAGTCAGCTGGGTGTATCCTCCGTACACATACATGATCTTCTCCAGGACACAGGCCGAGTGCCAATACCTTGCTTCTGGAATAGACCCAGTAATATTGGGTTTGAACCAGCTGTGGGTGTTGACATCAAAGGCATAAAGCACATTGCAGTAAGATACTCCTCCCCAGATGTAGACTATTTCTTCTACCAGCACAGCTGTGTGGCCACAGCGCCCAGAGGGAACCTCAATGGGACCTTGTCCTCTTCCATTTGTCACTGGGGGCAACTTCCTCCAACGCAAAGACACTGTGTTAAAGACGTGGACTTCAATCTGTTCCCTGTTGTTCCAGTAGTTGTAGTATCCTCCAAATGAGTACAGTTTGTGTCTGACCACCACAGCAGCATGTTGGGAAGTCTTAGGTCCTCCTTTCAGAGCTATTGTCCAGTGAAACATTTCCTCAAACGAGCACCACTGTGAATCAGCCCAACTAATAATTTTCAGGTTGTTAAAGAACAGTTTACTCAGCTGGAATAGTTGTTGAATGACATTTGTTTTGTTGGACGTTTACTTTTAAGACAAGTACATTGGTTGTGATGACAACGTTGTGATGTCATTGCATGATGACATTTAGATCCATCAATACTAGTACAGAGCCCTGGTGGATCCCAGGCAACTAAGGAAGAGGGTTTAAGTGGCTAGACTGACATGATTACGATTACACCCACAAACTGTGTGGATATTATGCAGCGTTGAAGTGACTTAAAGGAGCAGTTCACCCCAAAATGACTGTTTTGCTATTGATTATTCATGCCATGGAGACTTGACTTCAATAATATATTTTTGTATTCGTCGCATTCCAAAGACAGAAATGTGATCAGGGACGTGCTGGCCAATGGGAAAAGCGGGACAATTCCCGAACGGCCGGTTCATTCCCGGCCGGTCCAGGCCGGCCATTAGGAAAAAAATACAATAAAATGTCGGCCTTCCATTTTGGGGGCTGTGCGGCCAACAAAGTAAATCGTCACTGTCGGGCAGAAACCTCGTTTCAAATTTATATATTTTTTTGCAAAGCCCTGCTTCATCATACAAGGCCGTTGCACAAAAGTAGTGAAAACAGCCGATCTACAAGCACACAACGCCTCGCACCGCGAGGCGTTGTGAGCTTGTAGATCGGCTGTTTTCACTAGTTTAAATAATTTTTAAAATGCTAAATACAAAACAAACGGTTTTGGACATATAAGGTTTCCACCCGACAACGACGAAATATATAAAAAAAAAAAAAAAATGAGGGCCTCTCCAACTCTTTTGCCCGGGCTGAATCAGGGGCCCAGCACGTCCCTGAATGTGATTATAGTAAATGTATCCCCATTTATTCTGGATGGGGACCCAAATGCATTCGGGTCCGGAAACAATGGGGGTCATTTTATTGAAATCAAATTATTGTCTTAGTCGGGGGCGTTAGGGAGATTACATGGTAATTTCGTGCTAATTAGTCTAAAAGCGCCAAATTTTGCACAGATGTAGCCCAGGGCATGCTCTAATGATTTAGCTAGGGCGCCCGAGTCTGCAACATTCGGGGTCACCACAGCGGCCAGATCAAGTTGGGCTCCCATCGACTTTCTATACAGGAGGAAAATACCCAGAAAAAAACATTTTTTTCCTGGGTATTTAAGTAGGATGTGAGGGGTCTAACTAGGGGTTTGTCATGATGCTGAATCCATTGCAAGCATTTGTTTTGCACAAAAAACATTCCTTGGGTCACACATGGCCCCAGAAAACGATGGTTTAGTGATGAGTCATCACTTTTCAGAGTTTTGTGGGTGTTTTCTGGAGCTGTGGCGACCCCGAAGGTCGCCGACTCGGGCGCCCTAACTAAATCATTAGAGCATGCCCTGGGCTACATCTGTGCAAAATTTGGCGCTTTTAGACTGATTAGCACGAGAGAAAAAAAAACCCTAAGGCCTCTTAACATGAATGCTCACCCATACATGTATCGTTTTCTGTTTGCGAAGAAAATTACAAATTTACTTGGCCACCCAGCCCCCAAAATGGAACGAAGGCCGACATTTTATTTTTATTTTTTTCCTGAATGAACCAGCCGTTCGGGAGTTGTCCCACTTTTCCCAATGGCCAGCACGTCCCTGCACGGTGCAGGTACCAGTGAAAGCCGTGCTGTTCCCATGCCAGCTCTGATTCTCCAGCTGATCTCCCGTCTTTACTCCTCCTCTCACTTCCGACTCGTGAACAAAGCGATAAAATGTAACTTGAAGCAGACGCAGGGCAGACGTGTTTTAACCAAAGATGACGTCTATTTTAGGTTTACTTGAATCTTTGCTTCTGGATGTTCCTGGAACAAAACGTTTTGAGATTGGGGTCGGTGGTCAAATACTGTACATATAATTTGGGGTAATCCTGGACAAGAAGTTTGAGAACCACTTATATACTGGACTGTAGCAACGTACGTTTTTTTCAGAAAACTGTTGGGATTTAGAAAACATTTTTAGAATCGGCCTCAAGTCTTAGCCTCAAAAAAAATCACACCCAATGTGAAGTGAGCGGTGGTCGTGCTTGCATAACGTCTTCAGAGTCTAGGATGTACAGGCTATGCTACACACGTTTTGCTATGGCAAAATGCTGAGGAAAAGGGCTACAGACACACGCACAGCCACTCTATGGAGCGGTTTACCACCGCTCAAAAGAAACATTGTGCTTGCATAACATCTTCAATTGGTAATTGGTGATGTAATACAGGCTACACACACACACACACACACACACACACACACACACACACACATTGCTATGGCAAAACGCCGGGAAAAAGACTATATAGGTCTAGGATGTAATTGGTGATGTAATATAGCTACACACACACACACACACACACACACACACACACACACACACACACACACACACACACACACACACACACACACACACATTGCTATGGCAAAACGCTGAGGAAAACACATTGCTATGGCAAAACACTGAGGAAAAGTGGCTACAGACACACGCACAGCCACTCTATGGAGCGGTTTACCACCGCTCAAACTTAAATAATAGAAAGGAAAAAAAAAAAATATATATATATATATATATATATATATATATATATATATATATGTCACAGTCAGTTTGGGTAACTCAGTGAGATTGTGGTAGTTCACCACACACCAATCACCACCAGATGGCGACAACAGCCAGTCAGCCATTCACTAGTGCAGGCGCTGACGTCACTCGTTTGCGACTCTCTTTCGTTTATTTACTAGCCCAGCTCGGCTGTGTTTAGCCATTAGCTTATTATGCCTTACTCTAACCCTAACCCTAACCTTAACCTCAGTAAAACTATGCCCAACCCTAACCCTAACCCTAACCATAACCTCCGTGGGGTGAGGCTATCATTCCTGCCGACGCCACGTTGTTGTTGCTCAAAGCGACCGCTTGTTCCACCCCGCGCCGCACGACGAGCGCTCCGTTTCTCGATCTAACAGTTTCTCTATCTAACCGTGACATATATAATTTTCTATCAATTACGTACGCCACGAAGCCTTGAACTATTGGAGATTTATGTTTTTGTTTGTAGGAATCTTTGAGTCTTTTTGACTAAATATGAGTCTCACTTGACTAAATAATAGGAGTCTCAGTAGGAGAATCTTTGAGTGTCTTTGACTCAACCTGTGACTTTGCATCTCCGCCGGTCATCATATTATCGGCTTAGGAATGTGACAAAAACAAAAAAATAAAGAAATAAATCTTGAGGAATTCACGGCTTCTTGGGGTATGTAATTGATTCAAAATAAGTCATTATTTGGGTGAACCTTTCATGGTTTCATAGGTTCTATACAGAGATATAGCCTATACACAGTAAGGATGGGCAATATGTAAACGACATGTATCGATATCGAGGTATCAACATGCAAGGTATAGTCTAGGTCAGTTTTCCAAAAATCTTAACCCTGAAGGCAAATCGTGTTTTTATGGCATACATGTTTCCTAGGGGTATTAAGGCGTCCTGAATCCAAATCTACTGTAGCCTATGACCAGCTCAAAGATTGCCGCTAAGCCCTCAAAATGGACCATGTAATGATGGCGGCCACCACTGAAACCAAAAAGTGCCAATCAGCTTCTAAGCCACTTTCATGTGCGTGTGTGCGTGTGTTTGTGTGTGTGTGTGTGTGTGTGTGTGTGTGTGTGTGTGTGTGTGTGTGTGTGTGTGTGTGTGTGTGTGTGTGTGTGTGTGTGTGTGTGTGTGTGCTTAGACATGCTCTGCATGTGTGTGGTGTGGGCCTGTCATTTTGTTGTGTTGCTGTTGGTAGTCATGGTTGCCAGTTCCCACCTGATGTCATGTGGGAGTTCAGACTCATCCAGACCATGCTGAGTGACTGCTAGCTTGCATAACATCTTCAGGCTGGGATTTAAGTCTAGGATGTACAGGTCATTGGAAATGAGGTTGTTGTGGTATCCTCCATGGATGATAATACGATCTCCCACCATGCAACAGCACATCCCACACATCCTATAGGGGTCTTTCCCCTTCGCCTCAACCTGCTTCCAGGAAAAGGTCTCTGGACGGAATTTCCACAGATCATTGAAGTACTGTTTCCCATTCCAGCCGCCAAATACGTACAGCTCTCCATTATAGGCAAAGGCTGAATGACACCGACGTTCTTCTGGTAGAAGCTGTGCAGAAGGTGTCTTCAGCCAACAGTTGGTCTCTGTGTCAAACACAGTATTGTTGTTTAAGTTCCCCTGGCTCCCAAAGCCCCCAAATATAAACATCTTTGTCCCCATGATGGTGGCAGAGTGACCGTATGAAGCAGGTGGTGGATTTCCTCTAGTGTTAATTGAAGTCCAGACCATTATGTTGGTGTCCAACTTGTACATGTCATTGGTATAGCCAGTCTGGGTGTATCCTCCATACACATACATGATCTTCTCCAGGACACAGGCTGAGTGGTGATACCTTGCTTCTGGAATAGACCCAGAGACATTGGGTTTGAACCAGCTGTGGGTGTCGACATCAAAGGCATAAAGCACATTGCAGTAAGGATACCCTCCTCCCCAGATGTACGCAATCTCTTCTACCAGCACAGCTGTTTGTCCATAGCGCCCAGAGGGAATCTCAATGGGACTTTGTCCTCCTCCATTTTTCACTGGGGGCAACTTCCTCCAACGCAAAGACACTGTGTTGAAGACGTGGACTTCAATCTGATCCCTGTTGTTCTGGTAGTTGTTGTATCCTCCAAATGAGTACAGTTTGTGTCTGACCACCACAGCAGCATGGTGGGAAGTCTTAGGTACTCCTTTCAGAGCTATTGTCCAGTGAAACATTTCCTCAAACGAGCAGCACCGTGAATCAGCCCAACTAGTAATTTACAGGTTGTTAAAGGACAGTTTACTCAGCTGGAATAGTTGTTGAATGACATTTGATTCATCGGACGTTTACTTTTAAGACAAGTTCATTGGTTGTGATGACAATGTTGTGATGTCAATGCATGATGACATTTAGATTCATCCATACTAGTACAGAGCCCTGGTGGATCCCAGTCAACTAAGGAAGAGGGTTTAAGAGGCTAGACTGTCATGATTACACCCACACACTGTGTGAATATTATGCAGCGTTGAAGTGACTTAAAGGAGCAGTTCACCCCCAAAATGACTGTTTTGCTATTGATTATTCATGCCATGGAGACTTGACTTCAATAATATATTTTTTTATTTGTCGCATTCCAAAGACAGAAATGTGATTATAGTAAATGTATCCCCATTCATTCCGGATGGGGACCCAAATGCATTCGGGTCCGGAAACAATGGGGGTCATTTTATTGAAATCAAATTATTGTCTTATAGTCGGGGCGTTAGGGAGATTACATGGTAATTTCGTGCTAATTAATCGGTGGCCAATACTGTACATATCATTTGGGGACTAGAAGTTTGAGAACCACTTATATATTGTAGCAACGTACGTTTTTTTAGAAAACTGTTGGGATTTAGAAAACATTTTTAGAATCGGCCTCAAGTCTTAGCCTTAAAAAAATCACACCCAATGTAAAGTGAGCGGTGGTCGTGCTTGCATAACGTCTTCAGACTAGGATTTGAGTCTAGGATGTACAGGCTATGCTACACACACGTTTTGCTATGGCAAAACGCTGTGGAAAACACATTGCTTTGGCAAAACGCTGAGGAAAAGTGGCTACAGACACACGCAGAGCCCCTCTATGGAGCGGTTTACCACCGCTCAAAATAAATATATATATATAAAATTATATATATATATATATATACATATATATATAATGTTCTATCAATTACGTACGCCACGAAGCCTTGAATTATTGGAGATTTATGTTTTTGTTTGTAGGAATCTTTGAGTCTCACTTGACTAAATGATAGGAGTCTCAGTAGGAGAATCTTTGAGTGTCTTTGACTCAACCTGTGACTTTGCATCTCCGCCGGTCATCATATTATCGGCTTAGGAATGTGACCAAAACAAACAAATAAAGAAATACATCTTGAGGAATTCAAGGCTTCTTGGGGTTTGTAATTGATTCAAAATAAGTCATTATTTGGGTGAACCTTTCATGGTTTCATAGGTTCTATACAGAGATAGACTGACCTATACACAGTAAGGATGGGCAATATGTAAACGACATGTATCGATATCGAGGTATCAACATGCAAGGTATAGTCTAGGTCAGTTTTCCAAAAATCTTAACCCTGAAGGCAAATCGTGTTAATTTATGGCATACATGTTTCCTAGGGGTATTAACACGATGACTGCCAGGGGCCGCAAGTGGCCGCTAGAGTGCCAGCCATTCCTCCATAAGGCTTCATAGCAACATCCGGTTAACCACGAAGAAGTGGCTTGTGTTTTTTCTGCATACAGTGTTATGAACGTGAAATGGAGGCCGAGAGCTAACAGTTAGCAATCGACTCTTTTATTTTTTAGAGGACCGATCTGAAGCTATTCAGCCGCAAAAAAAAACTTTTCCGATGCACTAGGGACACAGTTCAGAGAAAATGGCCTCTAAAGATGTGACTTTGTATTGTTTTGGGCGGCGCGTTTCGGCGACGTTACCCGATTACGGGCCGGTGGAAAGAGAGCTTGGTAGGCGGCTTGGATCCAGGGCTACACCGGGGCTTCGTTGTGGCCTCCAATTATTTAATTCATTTTATTAAAGGAACCGAAAATTTTGTTTTTTTGTAAACCCCTTAACTCATTGATTGCCAAGGCCCGAGTTTCCCGAGTTATTACAGTACTCCCAGGCTGCCACAGCCCGAGTTTCCCGAGTTGGCAGCCATTTTGAAAAAAGTTTTTTTATTTTTTTATTTTTTTTATTAAAAAAAATCCAAAAATGCCTAAAATGTATTAGGCATGATCGCAATCGCGAAATTGCATGTTTAGCCCCATAACAAACACATCTTTCAAAATGGCAAAATGTTTGTTTTGTCTGACTTTGAAGGCTTGTATCTCATGAATGCCTGAACGGATTTCCAAGCGGATTTTTTTGTTTGAAAGCTGTTAAAAAGTACTACACATATGGTGCATATATGGTGCATGGGCGTGCACAATCAATGCACTAACGTGCACTAAAAATTTATCCGTGCTCTAGAAATTTAGGAACGTGGCAGTGTTTGTTTTGTCCGACTTTGAAGGCTTCTATCTCATGAATGCCTGAACGGATTTCCAAGCGGATTTTTTTGTTTGAAAGCTGTTAAAAAGTACTACATGGTGCATATATGGTGCATGGGCGTGCACGATCCGTGCACAAAAAATTGATCCGTGCACTAGAAATTTAGGAACGTGGCATCCTGGTACTTGGCGGCCATCTTGAAAAGGGCATTCAATGAGTTAATACGTCTTGCAAAAATAGCATTTTTTTTTTTGGGGGGGGGGGGGGGGGGGGGGGCTCTAAACTTTATTCTAAACCATTTTCAATGGAATAAATCGTCGCAACATGTAGCATGGCTCGTTGGAAAGCGATGGACGAGCCAGGACCACCCACGTCGCTACTAGCAGCTCAGGGTAAGTAAAATAGCAAAAAAAAAATTGTATTGGAATGAAAAAAATAAACGAAAATATTCGGTTTTAGCACTAAAATAGTTAAGGCATCCTGAATCCAAATCTACTGTAGCCTATGACCAGCTCAAAGATTGCCGCTAAGCCCTCAAAATGGACCATTTAATGATTGCGGCCACCACTGAAACCAAAAAGTGCCAATCAGCTTCCAAGCCACTTTCATATGTGTGTGTGCGTGTGTGTGTGTGTGTGTGTGCGTGCGTGCGTCCACGTGTGTGTGTGCTTAGACATGCTCTGCATGTGTGTGTGTGTGTGTGCGTGTGGTGTGGGGCTGTCATTTTGTTGTGTTGCTGTTGGTAGTCATGGTTGCCAGTTCCCACCTGATGTCATGTGGGAGTTCAGACTCATCCAGACCATGCTGAGTGACTGCTAGCTTGCATAACGTCTTCAGGCTAGGACTTAAATCTAAGATGTACAGGTCATAAGGAGTGAGGTTGTTTTCATTGCATCCTCCATGGATGATGATACGATCTCCCATCATGCAACAGCACGTCCCCCACATCCCACTTGGATCTTTCCCCTTCGCCTCAACCTGCTTCCAGGAAAAGGTCTCTGGACTGAAATTCCACAGATCATTGAAGTACTGTTTCCCATTCCAGCCGCCAAATATGTACAGCTCTCCATTGTAGGCAAAGGCTAAATGACACAGACGTTCTTCTGGTAGAAGCCGTGCAGAAGGTGTCTTCAGCCAACAGTTGGTCTCTGTGTCAAATGCAGTATTGTTGTTTAAGTTCCTTTGGCCCCCCAAGCCCCCAAATACAAACATCTTTGTCCCCATGATGGTGGCAGAGTGACCTGCTGAAGCAGGCGGTGGAGTTCCTCTGGTGTTAATTGAAGTCCAGACCATTATGTTGGTGTCCAATGTCACGGCCCCTTTGGCCTGGCCTCAGGGCCTGTGGTGTCCATGTAGTTCTCCCTTTAGGTGTGCTTCTCTCCACAGAGCCTATGGGTGTCGGCCATAGAGTATATATAAAATAGAGAGCGGACGAGCCCCGCCCCCACTATCATTTCAATGCAAGTGCTCAGTGGCGTTTTGAAGCAACGGCTACGTGCTAGCATGTAGCTAATCCAGGTGCATTCTGGGGGAAATTGGCCACTATTTAGAGACCACAAATGACGTCACGCTGCTCTCCGCTCACAGGAGTAGTGGGGCCAAACCCCCAGAATGCACCTGGATTAGCTACATGCTAGCACGTAGCCGTTGCTTCAAATCTAGCCCTGGGTTCTGGGGGCTTGGTGTCGGCCCATGATTATGTGCATTGGGAGCACCTGGCCAGTGCTCCCTGAAGCCCTATAAGACTGGGTGCCAAGCCAGTCTTTCTCCCTCTCTCCAGACGACAGCACCTTTTGTTTGAGTTCTCACACTTTACAACACCCCACACTATATTTACACACATCCATGCATTGCTGACACTACTGATGACTGACTTACACACTTCATACCCTTGTAAATATTATTCATCCCTTATGTTAATAAATTATTGTTATTATTTATATCCCTACCGTGTGTCCTCCTCAGTTTGTCATGGCCTAAGAGCCAGGTCGTGACAAATTGGGGGCTCGTCTTGCCGTTTGAGAAAAGTTGGAACTCGGGTAGGCTGTGATATTGTTGACAGGTAAAGTAATCTTCCTGTTTTGTTTAGAGCTTGTGGGCCTATATTGGCATTGTTGGTCACAGCATTTGGAGGAGGTGCATGGTAGTGGTTGGTTTTGATTCATGTTAGTAACAATTTGGTTTTGAGTAATTTGGTTTTGTTTGTTTGAGTTATCTAAGTAAGGGTAATCTAAGTAATTGTCTGGGTAAATACAAATTGCCAAATTGCATTTGGTTATTTTTATATGGGGGTTATTTTTGGTTCACGCTGTCTCTTAGTTACCATCTGTGTGGTAATTGGGACAGGTGGGGCAGGTGGGTCTCGTACAGTCTAGGGGAGGTACTCTGGTCCACGTAGGTCAGGGGTGTTTTCCCACAGGGGGACTTGGTGTTCTTTTTGGTTACTGTCACTGGTATTAACACAAACTCTGCCATCAAAATACCCCTTTGTACCCCTTCTCTGCCATGCCCGTAGAGCCCGTAAATGTAATAAAAATTAATTAAAAAACATTTTTTTATCGAAGCGCAACTAAAATAGGCCGGAACTAATGCTCCGTGATCGGTTTCTACACGGACACATTATTGAGCGGACAACTTTAACATTGGAGTCCCTGAACCGGAAGCGGAAGTCCGTCCTCTATTTTGGCCCGTTAACTTTCTGTCTGGACTCCGCGGCTTACAGATGGAGAACTTATTGATCAATTGAAAAAGTTTCAACGGATTTGAGAAGCTGATGGAATACGCGAACACACGATGCATAGCACGATCACGATCACGCACGATGGGAACTGGACGAGCGCCCACGTTAACAGGTAGGAGAAGCCGGCAGTGAAAGACATAGAGAAATTAACGGGCTTTACGGCCGTAAACTACGAATGAGTTTTTAAGGTCACAGTGACAGAGGGGGAGCATTTGTTCCATTTTGGAATTTGTTTGTCTCACTTGTCCTAACGTGACAGTGACAGAGGGGGAGCATTAATTGGTTCTTTTTTGGAATTAGTTTTCTCAGTTGAGTTAAATAAATGCCTGACTGCTCTATAAAGAGACTACATTGTATTATTGAAAAATAAGTAAGTCACGTCTTTTTCCTATTGACCAGGTGGAATTTATTGTTTTGAAAATGCCTAAGATTGAGGGCTTTGAGACTGAATAAATCTTAGGTGGATTTACTATAGACTGGCTACACTGTAAAAGGGGACTCTTTTGCAGAGTGGAATTTAAACAATATATGGTGAGTGTTTTTTTTTGAGTGTCACAGTTTTGCCCATTGTTCCTTGGGTGGTTCTGCTCTGGGTCAATATTGGCTAAAGTAATATGAAAAGCATAATAGCAAAAAGGACTTATTGTCCGTTAAGGAAATGCAGGCAAGCAACATGGAGTGGTTAAAAAAAATAAAAATACAAAAATGAGTTGATTTGGCTGGTGGTTGGTAGCATGGTGGGTACACAGTGGTGCAGAGGTGTATGCGTTATGTGTGTGAAGCCAGTGGGTGGACATAGTTGCATCTGGATGTTGGTCCACTTGACGGTGCGACCCTCCAGACGGATGTGGTCCACCAGACGGATGTGGTCCACTAGACGGTGCGTTCCTCCAGACGGATGTGGTCCACCAGACGGTGCGTTCCTCCAGACGGATGTGGTCCACCAGACGGATGTGGTCCACCAGACGGTGCGACCCTCCAGACGGTGCGACCCTCCAGATGGATGTGGTCCACTAGACGGTGCGTTCCTCCAGACGGATGTGGTCCACCAGACGGTGCGGCCCTCCAGACGGTGCGTTCCTCCAGACGGATGTGGTCCACCAGACTGATGTGGTCCAACGGATGGAAGCTGGGACCACGACGGCTACAGAGACTCATACGGACCCTGTACTATTGTTGCCACCAGTTACAGCCATTCAAACGAGGCCATCCTGTTTGTCAGTCTCTTAAAGTGCTCCTGTATACAAGGCTGCTGAGGCGGTGGACAGGAGGGTGTGGCAAGGTGGAGTTGATGTTAGAGTAGATATCAGGTGGTATTTTGGTTTACAGGTGTGAATTGCTCATGTTACCTGCTAGTAAGGTGGATAATGTGACAATTTTCTGTTGGACATTCAAGAGGATGTTTTTTTTAACCTGAAGATTTCTTCTTTGTTAGCTGCTGCATGGGTGCCTCCTGCACTTATGGTGTTGGCCCCTGCAGGGTTTTGATCAACAAAATAATTAATTGGGTTGCAACCTTTGACATGTCGGGTGGCTTTGTTATACAGTACTTGGTTCTAACCCTACGTTTGTTTATGAATTTCTACAGGGACCAAGCCAGACGTGGTTGGTACTCTTTGGTGGACAGAATGTCTACGTTTCTACAGGGGCCAGATTTGGGTGGTGCTCTTTGTTGGACATCAATACTGTAAAGTAATGGTGATTTGCTCCTTTGCTCCAGTGGCCCTCTTGGCCAGTCACTCAGACAGCATCAGTTGCTGGGTTGGTGGCTGGTGATAGGAGGGTTAACCATTGGAGGAGCAGTTTTGTGTCTTTGGTGTTTGTCTTTGGTTCCATTGGCGGAACAGTTTGTATCTTTGTGTCTTTGGTTCCATTGGCGGAACAGTTTTGTGTCCTTTTGTTATATGTTGGTTGTACTGATTAGTGACCTGTTCTCAATGTTTTCCCTACAGTGTCTAAACTGAGGGTTGTGGTCCTACTCGTCGGACATTCTCCGTGGGTCCTCATCTTGCCTCTGTCTTTCACCCCTATGCTCCTTGGGTAATAGGTTGCTGGGGTGGAGGCCTGTGACAGGGTGCGGGTGGCCATCGGAGTAGAGGTGGTATAATTTGCGACCGTAAGGTCGCAGTTTAGTTGCGACCGTCAGGGAGCAGTTTACTATGAAAACCTCCACCGGCCGTCCGTCCGTCGGTCGGTCGGTCGGTCGGTCGGTCGGTCGGTCGGTCACACGTCACACCTTTGCCCTGCTCATATCTCCGCATCAGTATATAGGGCTTGTTTGTTTATTGTACCAGTAAGACTCCCTAATCGGGAGATAAGCGACCGTTGGTCGCTTATCTCCACAAATATCACAACCTCCACCTCTCACGTCATACGGGTAGCCATAGTTACACCTGGAATGTTGAATCTCCATATATGGAGATAACCTACGCATCACACAAAGTCTGACCTCACCAGCCCATACTTGGGCATGGACGACTTATATCTCCATATACGGAGATGGCCATATATGGAGATACGATGACATCACAGAGTCCACAGCTGATGATGTGGCGTGATGTCATACAATACACAAACAAGCCCTATATAAAGGGGCAATTCTCACCAGGGAAGAGAGCATTGCCTGGAATGTTGAATCTCCATATATGGAGATAACCTACGCATCACACAAAGTCTGACCTCACCAGCCCATACTTGGGCATGGACGACTTATATCTCCATATACGGAGATGGCCATATATGGAGATACGATGACATCACAGAGTCCACAGCTGATGATGTGGCGTGATGTCATACAATAAACAAACAAGCCCTATATACTGATGCGATACGATGACATCACAGAGTCCACAGCTGATGATGTGGCGTGATGTCATACAATAAACAAACAAGCCCTATATACTGATGCGGAGATATGAGCAGGGCAAAGGTGTGACGTGTGACCGACCGACCGACCGACCGACGGACGGACGGACGGCCGGTGGAGGTTTTCATAGTAAGCTGCTCCCTGACGGTCGCAATAAACAAACAAGCCCTATATACTGATGCGGAGATATGAGCAGGGCAAAGGTGTGACGTGTGACCGACCGACCGACGGACGGACGGCCGGTGGAGGTTTTCATAGTAAACTGCTCCCTGACGGTCGCAATGACATCACGCCACATCATCAGCTGTGGACTCTGTGATGTCATCGTATCGCATCAGTATATAGGGCTTGTTTGTTTATTGTATGACATCACGCCACATCATCAGCTGTGGACTCTGTGATGTCATCGTATCTCCATATATGGCCATCTCCGTATATGGAGATATAAGTCGTCCATGCCCAAGTATGGGCTGGTGAGGTCAGACTTTGTGTGATGCGTAGGTTATCTCCATATATGGAGATTCAACATTCCAGGCAATGCTCTCTTCCCTGGTGAGAATTGCCCCTTTATATAGGGCTTGTTTGTGTATTGTATGACATCACGCCACATCATCAGCTGTGGACTCTGTGATGTCATCGTATCTCCATATATGGCCATCTCCGTATATGGAGATATAAGTCGTCCATGCCCAAGTATGGGCTGGTGAGGTCAGACTTTGTGTGATGCGTAGGTTATCTCCATATATGGAGATTCAACATTCCAGGTGTAACTATGGCTACCCGTATGACGTGAGAGGTGGAGGTTGTGATATTTGTGGAGATAAGCGACCAACCGTCGCTTATCTCCCGATTAGGGAGTCTTACTGGTATCAAAACCTCCACCGGCCGTCCGTCGGTCGGTCGGTCGGTCGGTCGGTCGGTCGGTCGGTCGGTCGGTCGGTCGGTCGGTCGGTCACACGTCACACGTCACACCTTTGCCCTGCTCATATCTGGGCTCGTTTGTGTATTGTATGACATCACGCCACATCATCGGCTGAGGACTGTGTGATGTCATCATATCTCCATATATGGAGACATAAGTTGCTCATGCCCAAATATGGGCTGGTGAGGTCAGACTTAGTGTGATGCGTAGGTTATCTCCATATATGGAGATTCAACTTCAATGAGTAACCATGGCAAATCACACCGTACACAAATGACCCTTATATAAGACCGGCATTATCTACCGACAGCTGCTATAAGCCAACCCTGGCGATAAGGTCTGAGTCGAAGAAATGCTTCTTTCCTGGTATAAGACCGGCATTGTCTGTCGTACATTTCGGTCAATTCCAGTGGGGATGCCATTGAAAAGTTAATCTAGTTGTACAAAGTAATCAAAGAATGGGTTGACTGGTAGGCTGGTTGACTGCTTTATCTGTGGAGAGTGTATGTCACTGCGAGTCCTTTTATAGCGATTGAAATCATGATGAGGTCACGATGAGTCATCTATGCCCAAATATAGATTTCTAGGTCAGATGGCCCATGGAGTTTGTGATGTCAAACCTAGCAACCCAATATAAACAAACCTGATGTCAGACCTGAAGTATCCTTTTATACCCATATATGGAGATACAGAGATCTCCATATATGGGCATATTAGAAAGCCCATATATGGGCATATACGGATGACATCAGGGATATCCATATATGGGCATAAAAGGGACAAGGGCTTACAGTTAAGAGATCTCCATATATGGGCATATCAGAAAGCCCATATATGTTCATATACTGATGACATCAGGAATATCCATATATGGGCATAAAAGGGACAAGGACTTACAGTTAAGAGATCTCCGGGCATAAAGGGACAAGGACTGTTACAGTAGATATAGAGATGTCCATATATGGGCATAAATGAACAAGGACTGACAAACACTGAGATCTCCATATAACCTATGGGAATATAAGGGACGAGGACAATGCGTAGCATTGTGAGCTTGTAGACCTATTTTCTAAATATTGTTGTACATTAAAAACTTGAAATGGGTCGTTCTGCATAGTACTTGGGATTTGTTGATGTAAATGTTCACATAGAGTGTAATAATTGGTAAAACAAACTTTTGGCCTATTTGTGGAGATAAGCGACCAACGGTCGCTTATCTCCCGATTAGGGAGTCTTACTGGTAGATATAGTATATTTAATGTGTGGTGTATATATCTTGTAGCCTAAATTGTAGGCAAGAAAGTGACATGTGTTTTTTTTTTTGTCCCTTTAGGCCTTTTCTGTCTGCTTCTGCCTCCTGATCTCCTCCTCTTAGATGCTCCAGGAAACCTAGGCAATCTTGGTTGCTGAGGAAGTGGACGGGTGTGCTGGTTGTAGACAGGATGGCTTGGATTTAAATGTATTTGGGGCAAATGGTATTGATAGTACTTAATGGTATTTATGATATTTAATAGTATGGATATTCCCAAATTTACACATGGGTTTTTTCTTCATTATTTGATATTATGTACCTTTTGTTTGAGTTCTCACACTTTACAACACCCCACACTATATTTACACACATCCATGCATTGCTGACACTACTGATGACTGACTTACACACTTCATACCCTTGTAAATATTATTCATCCCTTATGTTAATAAATTATTGTTATTATTTATATCCCTACCATGTGTCCTCCTCAGTTTGTCATGGCCTAAGAGCCAGGTCGTGACACCAACTTGTACATGTCATTAGTATAACCAGTCAGCTCGGTGTCTCCTCCATGCACATACATGATCTTCTCCAGGACACAGACTGAGTGGAAATACCTTGCTTCTGGAATAGACCCAGACGTATTGGGTTTGAACCAGCTGTGGGTGTCGACATCAAAGGCATAAAGCACATTGCAGTAAGGATACTCTCCTCCCCAGATGTAGACAATCTCTTCTACCAGCACAGCTGTGTGGCCACAGCGCCAGGAGGGAACCTCAATGGGACTTTGTCCTCCTCCATTTGTCACTGGGGGCAACTTCCTCCAACGCAAAGACACTGTGTTGAAGACGTGGACTTCAATCTGATCCCTGTTGTTCTGGTAGTTGTTGTGTCCTCCAAATGAGTACAGTTTGTGTCTGACCACCACAGCAGCATGGTGGGAAGTCTTAGGTCCTCCTTTCAGAGCTATTGTCCAGTGAAACATTTCACAAACCAGCACCACCCTGAATCAGTTCAACTAATAATTAACAGGTTGTTAAAGGACAGTTTACTCAGCTGGAATAGTTGTTGAATGACATTTGGTTTGTTGGACATTTACTTTTAAGACAAGTACATTGGTTGTGATGACAATGTTGTGATGTCATTGCATGATGACATTTAGATCCATCCATACTAGTACAGAGCCCTGGTGGATCCCAGTCAACTAAGGAAGAGGGTTTAAGA
Organism: Nannobrachium achirus; assembly: GCF_963921795.1. Taxonomy (NCBI): domain Eukaryota; kingdom Metazoa; phylum Chordata; class Actinopteri; order Myctophiformes; family Myctophidae; genus Nannobrachium; species Nannobrachium achirus. The sequence continues at coordinate 65,327,930 of NC_137814.1, forward strand.
GGCTAGACTGACATGATTACACCCACACACTGTGTGAATATTATGCAGCGTTGAAGTGACTTAACCCTTAAGTTCTGTTCAGATTCACTACACCTTCGTTCTGTTCGGGTCATTTTGACCCGGTGGATATTTGGTTTAAAAAAAACAACACTAATATAAATTTTAACTTAACAAATCATCATGATACATTGACTTTGACTCAATACCAAACAATTCATATGATATATTTGGTAAATGTTTGCATTTCTGCTTTGCTCTATCACATTAAACACTGAAAGAGCTAGGCGTTTTTACCGATTTAGCTGAAATCCATGTAAAAAAAACTACTTCATTTAATACTGGGCAATATTGCTCATGCTTATAGGAAGGGGGGGAGGGTTCGGAATGGGGCTTCGGAAGGGGGGTGTTAGAAGTGGGGGTGACTGTGTGTCTGTGTTTTGGCATAATACTGTGTATTTCTGTGCTTTCGGGTCAAAATGACCCGAACAGCACTTAAGGTTCAAAAAATATGAGGGGGGTGTAGCATGGGTGTAGTGCAAAAATATTTTTTTTACATGTTCATCTCAGAAGAATCTTTAAGGCCAGTGAGTTTCAGGTGGAAACATTTTTAACTTCTACCTTTTTTTTCCAAATGAAAATGTAAAACGGGTCAAAATGACCCGAACAGCACTTAAGGGTTAAAGGAGCAGTTCACCCCCAAAATGACTGTTTTGCTATTGATTATTCATGCCATGGAGACTTGACTTCAATAATATATTTTTGTATTCGTCGCATTCCAAAGACAGAAATGTGAATGGGAACAATGGGGGTCATTTTATTGAAATCAAATGATTTTCTTAGGAATGCGATACAAACCAAAACATATTATTGAACTCAAGTCTCCATGGCATGCGTAATCGATAGAAAAAAACACACCCAATGTGAAGTGAGCGGTGGTCGTGCTTGCATAACGTCTTCAGACTAGGATATAAGTCTAGGATGTACAGGCTACAGACACACACACACACACACACACACACACACACACACACACACACACACACACACACACACACACACACACACACACACAGGAGAAAGGGCTACACACACACACACACACACACACACACACACACACACACACACACACACACACACACACACACACACACACACACAGCCACTCTATGGAGCGGTTTACCACCCCTCAAAAAGTCAAGTGAAACGTGACCGATCATGGACATTGGCCCACTTATAGATCTGGTCAAAGTGTCATGTGAAGCCCATAACCCCTAGTGGGGGCAGCTTTCCATTCAGACATGCTGCCATTCAGACATTGACTTCTAATTGTCTGAGTGGTGGCACTTCCATAGAGGTAGGGTTAGGTCAATCCACCAATCCCCAAGCTTATGCCCATCTGTACGCATATGGCATATGCTATGCTCATGGACTTAATATAATGTATGCCTCAATATTATGACATCACCCTTTATGTTCATATTAGATCGCACTTATTGATGGTGGTGATGACTAGGGATGTCAACGATTAATCGATCAATTAATCAATAATCAATTTTAATATTTCATAATCGAATATCTAAAAATAATAATATTATTTTCCTGATTTTTTTTAATCATTTGTGTCCCAGCACCCCCAGCAGCCAGTCATTGCAATTTTTTTCATTTTCATTTTTTCATTTCATTTGAAAGCTGGGGATCATAGCTACAAAATGATATATTGGTTGTGGAGATTGACCCAACAGTTTTGAAGATATGGCTTATAGAATGATGCCATGCTGAAATAGGACTTTTGAGATATTCAAGTTTTAAATAAATTTCTAACCTGCAATGACCTGACTCCGCCACATGGGGAGCAATCTTCAATTCAATCTTCAATTCAAAGAAGCTTTATTGGCATGAGAACACAAACGTTTACACAGTGGTGGAAAAAGTACCAACATTTTATAATTAAGTAAAAGTATCAATTCTGCAATGTAGAATCACTCTGTTACAAGTAAAAGTCCAGAATTAAAAATGTACTTGAGTAAAAGTACAAAAGTATTGGTATCCAAATGTACTTAAAGTACCAAAAGTAAAAGTACAAAATGTTTGAAAATAGCAGATCTACAAGCTCACAACGCGTCGCACCGCAATGCGTTGTGAGCTTGTAGATCGGCTATTTTCAAATAGCCTTGGTATAACATAGGGCTAAAGTGGTTTATGTATGTTTTAAAATGTAGTTATTGCTCTCTAAAAAGATAATGCCACAACAGCATCTCAAGCATTATTGGGCTAAATGTAAAGACGCTACGCTGCGCCAACCGTGAATTCAACACAATCTGCTGTTACGCAGTTTAACCAATTTGCTACATACGTCTACACAAACGGTCAGATTACAAAGATAAATTGCTTATTGAAGGCTCACAGATGTCACCATAGGGTACGCTCCAGCAGGATGTCCCGTAATGATCGTATTATTTAATGAGGAGCATTTTAATCCGATCGGTCGTCGTTTCCTTAAAAAGGTATTAATGTATCTAAGTGCAGTACACCTCGCAACCGATGGGGTCGCATGGCTGAAAAACAACAGAAAATGGCATCTGATCGGATTAAAATGCAGTTTATTAAACAATACGAAAGATACGGGTAATTCTGCTTGAGCGTACCATACTGTGACATCTGTGAGACTTCAGTAAGCACGTTATCTTTGAAATATGAAGGTTTTTGTAGACGTACGTAGCAAATAGGATTAACTGCTCAACACGAGGTTGAAGTGAATGTATTACGTGCGCAACAGGGCTAACTGTACTAAATGTAGCATAATCAGTGTTTGTGTAACTTTAGTCAGAAGGATTATCTGACCTGATAATAAAACACAATCTACAGGCTTAACCGCCTCGCGTTGTGAGCTTGTAGAAGAGAGCAACAATAGAGTTGGGTCACGTTTTATTTGTTTATAGCCTGCAGCTAGCGCTGCAGCTAGCGCTAGCTAACGCTAGCTAGCGTTAGCCGTTAGCCACTCATAGCCAGTCAACCAGAATAGTCTACTCTAAAGTCAACTTTCCGACGGCGAGTGAACGATTGCATTCCATCCATGTTTTCTTGGCTGTCAATTTATTGTCCAAAAAAACAAACGCCCTGAACGTTAGAATTAGATAGTTTAGGACGACACTGATCTATTGCCATACCCAATGCTAAGCTAACTCAGTGACAAAGGAAGCTTCCGCACGCATACGTCACAGACGTCTCCAGGCCGCTCCAGGCAGGAACGGATCATTCACCAGCGTAGAAGAAGAAACAGCGGAAGAACGGCGGAAGAATAATAAATAAAATAATACACTAAATCATACATTACGTGGTTAATAATTGTTCATTTGGAACACACGTGGCATTAAATTAATGGGATAAATACTGTGGGTTGCATCGCTAAGTAATGGAGTCCCGATATTACCGCATTTGGCTACAAACGGCTAACAAAGGCTGGCTAGTTAGCATTTTAGCTAATATAAACTGGGAGGACTAACAGAATTATGTACCGATCTCTCACATTAATTAAAAAAAGTCTTATTTACATGCAGAGTTAAGCTCTGGCGTTTAAGTGAAATGTAGCCTAGATATTATGAGATGCTGTTGTGGCATTATCTTTTTAGAGAGCAAAAAAAAATAAAAAATCATTTTGGCTGTAGGGAATAATGACAGTCCCCGAGATGACTGGCTGCTGGGGGCGCTGGGCCACATTTGTATGCTATTTTATGGCTTAGTTAGTTAGTTTCAACCAAAATATAGGCTAATAATAGAATTAATTATAATAGTAAATGGCCATTGATTTATTATTCACACCAGCACCAACTGTAAACTATAGTGATTAGGCCTACTGTGTAGAGTGGAGGAGCACAGCAGAGTGGCAGTTCCCCCCCCCCCCATCTCAGACACATGTGTGATTGATTCAGGCTTGATTGTTTGGTAGCCATCATCAAAGAAAAGGTGAAAACAGTGCCCTCTGTATTGTAAGTATCACAGAATCTGTTCTTGAGAGATTAGGTGAACAGTACACTGACACACTAAAAAGAAAAATGAAGAGTAGTAGTTAACTCATACAGTGCCTATCCCTCGGGATAATTTGGGCCGTATTAACGTCCTGAGTGCCTATCCCGAACTAGTTCGGCTTTTATTTTATTTTATTTTTTTGTAGCCCCACTATATTCTGTTTACACGGCCCGCGAGAGCGTCGCACCGCCGATATTTACCATCCACTCCAATGCAATCCAGGATCTTTAGAGCTCATTTTCTCTGTTCCATGCATATCCATGAGGTGTGCAAGGTTTAATCATGGCTAAATCGCCGAAAATAGGGCTTCTAAAATGCTTGGTAGCCAATAGCTAACTTCAAGCTAACTTCATCCTGTTCCTGTAAATGAACAGAGGAAAGTGTTCTGGCGCATCATGGCTGCGCAGGGCTTGTGCATGTACCAGTGTATCTTTATGGTGAATTCTTTGGCCACTGGGCGCCCTCTAGTGGTGAAAGCTGGCACTAATAGGGTTAAGCTACCAATTACCTGAAGAGCCATGTTGTACATAATGTAAATGGGCATTGCAATCCAGTAAAAAAAAGAAAAAACAGAAGAAAGAAAAACTTTTTATTTTTGTATTTTTATTGTATTTTTGAAGCGGTGAAAGCCGCTTCCAATGAGTGGCTTTGTGTGTCCCACGCCCATATATGGTCATTTCAGTCCAGAATGAACAGGCTTTTTCAAAAACAAAATGTGTGTTTCATGTCCATATATGGTCATTCCAGTCCAGAATTAACAGGTTTTATCTGTCCCGTATGTCCGTCCGTCCGTCCATACGTACGTACTGTAAGTGTGTAGTGTCCGTCCCGGTCTGATGATCGGATACTTTGAGGATTGGTCAAGCTTCACATGACAATTCGGCCCTCCAGATAAAATCATTAATTCATTCAGAATATAAAGAATGTATAGATCACAGAGTTCATAACTCTAGAACACATAGAATAAAAGTTCACCGCTTCACTTCGAACCGAGGTTTGATTTGTTTTATTAAAAAAATAATGAATAATTAATAATCGATTAATAATCAATTATTGCTATAGAATAATCGATTTTGATAAAGGTTCATTTTTGACATCCTAGTGATGACGTCATCAGGGGTCACTATGTATTTTCCAAAGGTTTTCCCATTGGATGACGTCTCTCTGTGATAAAGTTGTTTGAAAAAATAATCACCAATATGACAATTTATATACATTAATTTTAAGCCGTTTCTAATCAATTTGAGGGCTTAGCGGACATTTTTGAGCTGGGCATACAGCAGATTTGGATTCAACACACTTTAATACCCCTAGAAAACAAATAAGCACTTTTTCTGAAATCCTGCCTAGTCTAGTATACATATTGATGAAGACGGCTTGAAATGAGGTATTGGTGTATGTGTCCAATTAATTAACACTCGCGTGACTGAAAAAAATCACTTCCACTCTGACTGCATTTATCGGTCAAATTGACAGGTAAATTCTCTCCCTTTTGGCCCAGGAGAGCAACACCTCCTTCCCTGCTGCCAGCGGGGGTTCTATTGACTTCCAAATGTGAATTAGCATTTCAATTGACCTCTCAAATGGGGAGCGCAAAAGGTGTGAAATTCTGTCCTTGCTTCTGGGAGGGGGAGGAATGGGTGATAACTAACAGTCAGTGGTATAATGGTATATTATTTCATACTTAGGAAACCTTTCAGAAGGGGGGGCAAAAAACAAGAATATATGTATTGAGTATTTAGGAAAAGTCATGGAAGGGGAAATTTATTGCACTTCTAGGGGAGTTATTGCACTTTGCGATTTGCAACATCGGTCAAAATGACCTGTTAGTCACCCGTGCGTTAACAGACACACTATGCATGCACGTAGCACCTGCAAAAAAGCAGTCCAGGTGTGGTTATTTCAATAAAACCTACCTAAACATTCTGTGTGTACTGTGCAGTGTGCACATTCATTTAAAAAAAGTCTTATTTACATGCAGAGTTAAGCTCTGGCGTTTAAGTGAAATGTAGCCTGATATTTATGAAATGCTTTTGTGGCTTTATCACATTTAAGTAAAAAAAAAAAAAAAAAAAGAATTCAGCTGTGGTCTAAATAGTGGCTTCCGAAATGACTGCCCCTGTGTCACACTCAGTCACATCTACTGAAAAACCTATGTGGCTCTATTATATACAGAGCTAAATTCCAAAGTGACACGGATGCTTTCCCAGTTTTTAGTGTCATAACAGGCCACACAAAGGAGCAGCCGCTCTACTCTGAGTCTCTCCCGGATGACTGAGGGCAGCTTGCACCAAGAGGGATTAAATAAATCTTAGTTTAGGGTTAATCAAGGGTTTGTTGATCTAGGTTTTATTTTAAATCGAGGTGCGTTGCAACACTTAAATTTAAGCATTGCTTAACAAATCTGTGATTAAACCCTTAACCTGTGATTAAAACCATAAACTGTGATTAATTCATGGTTTAAATGTCCTCCATCTTGGATTTCGATATAAACAAACTGGAACATGCTATTCTCTTGAGCCTAATATCATTAGCGTTACTCTTTTATTCATTTCTAGGAAAATGTGGGCAGGCCTGTGTTAAGAAGAGCGCCTGCAGCCAAAACAAAACAAAACAAAAATATAACGCTCCCCGTCATACGACGGTGACGCTCGGACGCTACAGTGCGGTGCGGTGCGGCGATGCAATGCGCGGCTAGAAGCAAGAAAAGACCACAGTTTTGATCACATTCACATTTGAGTCGATTATGAAGCGATTTCGAAAATTAAAACGTCTCCATGTTGCTTGGGAAGTCCACAAGCTTCCATGACAAATGTCTGTATGTCCCTGTAAATATTTAAATGTTCGCTCATTTAAAATAGCCGATGTACAGGGGGGGGGGGGGGGGGTAAGGACACTCTCCTGAGAGAAAAGCCATGTCGGGCCCGCCTGTGTTCGCTCATGACCCACCTTTCATGACCGTGAGAGGGTGGGAGCAGGGACGTGTGCTGGCCATTGGGAAAAGTGGGACAACTCCCGAACGGCCGGTTCATTCCTGGCTGGTCCAGGCCGGCCTTTAGGAAAAAAATCAAAATAAAATGTCGGCCTTCGTTCCATTTTGGGGGCTGGGCGGCCAACAAAGTAAATTGTCACTGTCGGGCAGAAACCTTGTATCTCCAAGTTTCAAATTAATAATTTTTTTCGCAAAGCAAAGCCCTGCTTCATCATACAAGGCCGTTGCACCAAAGTAGTGAAAACATCAGATCTACATGTAGATCGACTGTTTTCACTAGTTTAAATCATTTTTAAAATGGTAAATACAAAACAAACGGTTTTGGACATACAAGGTTTCCACCCGACAACGACGAAATATAACTCATGTATAGTAATTGGCCCACTGGCTTGTCACTTGTCATGATCTGAAATGGCAAATCTTTGAGTAGCAGCAGCAGCACAATGAGGGCCTCTCCAACTCTTTTTCCCGGGCTGAATCAGGGGCCTGTGGTAGAAATATTTATAGTATTTGTGATCTCACAAGCCAAAGTACTAATTTAGATGAACCTGCACTGGGTGAAAAGATAGATTATCGGACCGGTATACTACATTCTATGACAGGTATATTCAGTAAATAAACCGGCATAAACATGAGGTATTCAGCCAGATAATCAGGAATATTCAGTTCGGTATATAGCCGTTTTGTACCACTACTTAAGTATTCGTGAACCCCTGCTGTGAAATCACACCTCCGGAGGTCCCAGGATTTCTCATTGGTGGGAGGGATTTTTTCCCCCTCCCTGTACCTGCATTTTCACTGAGCATGTGCACTGAGCCAGCTGTGATTGGCTGTGATCTGTGACCTCTCCACACTGGGGGGGGGGGGGGGGTATGGGGGGGAGGGGGGTTTATGGGGTGGGGGGGGGGTATTCGTGGACCCCCCTTCCACATTGGGGGGGGGGGGGGGGGGGGGTATTCGTGGACCCCCCTTCCACATTGGGTCCATTATATATTATATATTATTGTATATTTATATTCTAGTTAATCATTATTCAGTATTCCAATTTTTTTTAAATAGCAAAATAGCAGATCTACAAGCTCAAAGTGATATTCTAGTTAATCATTATTCAGTATTCCAATTAAAAATAAATAGCAAAATAGCAGATCTACAAGCTCAAAATGTGTAGCACTGTGTCACATAGAATTAATTTATGAACGAATAGGCATCAGTCAGGTAAATTGTTTTTATTGAGAGAAACACAACAGAAAAGCATAACGTTACAAAATATTTAAATGGTGCATACATGGTGTCAGTTTTCAATTACAATTGTGGGGATCCTTGACATGAAAACGCATGTATATCAAAAAACTAAATAATAACAGCAAACCACATCTAAAAATAATAATAATCTAAAAAGGTGTAAATAGTAAATAGTAGTAAGACGTAAAAAATAAAGTGGAGTGCAATAGAGTGCAAAAGGCAAAAGAGCAACAGGAAAAGAAAAGAGCATCCTCAGATGTACATGTGCAAACAGTTTGACATATTCTATACGCCAACAGCATATTTTTTCCAGTAGTTGCTACTGTACTGTAGGCTACTGTACTTAACTTTTGTAAACATCTTCACAGTGTGTTCTATGTGCAACAGATTAATATTCAACTTCACAGTATGCAGCATTCAGAAAACATTTGTAGAAGAAACAAAAAATTGTAAAAAAAAGGGAAAAAAATTGTAAAATGGTGGCGTAAAAAATGTTCGAATGTTCGAAATGAAAATGTAACAGCGACTGTCAACAGTTCTGCTCCCACAAAGGGGACAATAATTACAAAAATGAGCAGTTCTGTGCAGTGTATCGCTGGCTGAACAGTGTCCCCATTTCCTCTCCGTCCAAACTGGACAACATAGACATCCTTGTCTGACATCAGCTCCCAGCATGCATGCGACCACACAGCTCTTTCTTCATCTGTCTCCAGATGTGCACTCCTGGTGGTCAGCAACTGTAAAACATAGAATAGCAATTAATTGTATGTATTGAATTACCATTATTACATTGATACAACATGTAAAACATAATAACAACAGCAAAAAAAAAAAACAGTTCCAAACTTACCCTGGTCTTTCTTGTCGGTGCTTCATTGACATAGTCAATTTCTTTTTGCGGAGAGCATTTTCTGGCTGGTCCAGTCGATGGCTCCTTTTCAAAGACTCAAAATGGGTCCTGCAGGCAGCTTAAAATACAAGGAAAATGCATTTAGGATTTATTTCGTTGTTTATGTACAAACACAATCTAATTAAACCAGTTCAAAGGTGTTATCACGAAAATGAGGAATAGAACACTGTAGTATCATGACTACTAAGATATTTAGAATAACCAGTCTGATATTATGGGTCAGTAACAGGGTTTATTCCACGCAAGGTCGGCAGGGACAACTCACATGCACCCACAGAGGTTAAGGTTAGGGTGAGGGTTAGAGTCGGTGTCGAAAAGATGACATGCAGTAACAGTGACACGTTCCCATCACATCACAGGCTCAGTCAAAACAGGAACTGGTCCAGCATGCCATGCGTGACTACTTCAAAGCTAAATGAGTAAAAAACACAACAAACACACAGGACATTAATGGGGAAATTATATATTTTTTACCTTTTATTAAGTCACCGTCTATGTCAGGAAAAGCAATGCTGACCTGCTCCAGCACGTGTGTCATGACACCAAGATTGTGTGGTGAGTTGATACTGTTGAGAGAAGCAACACATTAGTTTGTATTCCAGAAAAGGCATTTCCTGTGAAGAAATCACCCCCTAAAACAACTCACACCTCCCCCACAGTTTACCGTTTCTTCCCTTCCAGCCAATGCACTTTCCCTTCCCCCCCCCCAATTCAAATAGCCAATGCACTTTAATAGCGTGTCTTTTTACTAGCCTACAATATGTGATATTATTTAATTGATTTAATTACACAGTGATACAGCAAAGAACAACAAAGAACAAATAGTTCTTCTTGCGGGGATAGTTTGTGTTCGTTGTTTTCCGAGTTGTGAAAATGTCTTACAGCCTCCTATAAACAAATAGAATGATTCACAAAGTTAGTTAAGCATAAATGCCTTCTTGCATTTGGTGGACACATACAGCCATATGCAGACATAATTATAATTTCACTTACTTTTCACCCAGTGTTTGTTGAAGAGATTTGGTGCAGAGGGACAATACAAAATGGATCCACAATGCAATGCAATGTTTAAGTGGTTAAAACCCATAAAAGTGGTTATAAAGGCCTCCAGTCCACGGTTTGAAAGACATGGTCACTGATAAATACAGACAATATGATGTGAGAACAACAAGCAATACAACCTAATTTAATATAATCTAATCAACAATGTTTGTCCCCCTTAATTTGGCAGAAAACAAAACAAACACCTATTTTAGTTAGCTGCTATGCTTTGAGAAATGGTTACATGTCTCTACTATTACCTGTCTCTAACATAGGCTACTTACATAGAATTATAGTAGTTGCAACTTACCGAAAAGTTTGAAAATGATCCATTCGTTTAAGTAACACTTCTCCTCTCTGTCTTCTTCAGCAAGCAGTTACTACTGTGCCAGAGAGCCAGACTGTGAGGCACTTAGAATTCAAAGGTGGTGGCAAGAAACCTGATTGGTCACATTTTCACACTGATAAGTCAAGTGATTGGTTAAGACAGAATAAAGGAAGCCTGGTCTGAGCTACTGTACTTGTCATGGTGTTAATAATAATAATAATAAGGGTAATAATAATAATACATTTTATTTGTAACATACTTTATATTTGAAACAAATCTCAAAGTGCTACATTAAAATGGCAAAACAAAGCCAGCAAAAGATTTATAAAAAAAAGAACTAACATGGTAAAAACTGTTAATTCCATGAATTAAGAACAGTGCACATATTAGACACATCTCAAGGAAGATTTAAAAGAACATTAAGTAAAAAAAAAAGAAGAATTAAAAGCACACAGGGCATCCAAAAGGACCATCTAGGCAAATGCCTTATTAAAAAGAAATGTCTTAAGTCCCCTTTTAAAAGCGTCAACTGTTGTCTGAACCCAGGTCAGAAACAGCGTCTGTTTTATGTACAGTAGACTTTGAAATAAATAGCCGATCTACAAGCTCACAATGCGTCATGATGCAACACATTGTGAGCTTGTAGATCGGCAATTTTCAGCAAAGAGGTTTGTTGTAGAGGGGGGAAAGAACGGACTAGGTACAGAGTATAAGGTCAAATGTATTTATACAACTGTTTCTAATTAGTCATCATTGAATGTCATTATAGTACATGAGATTGCAAGTTTCTACTTTTTACAACATTGTAATTACTTGAAAATGTGAGTTAAGGCAAATTAAGCCCTTTATACTTGGGATATCCAAGGTAAACTAAAATGTGTCTTTTTGGGAGGGGGGCTGTTTGCCCTCCTCCCCTTTCTTTAAACAAATAGTCAATTTGTAGGTCAAAGGAATGAACCAGACCCCCTGGTGTGCCTTTGTCTAGCTGGGGGCAGTATATCACCTATTATCACTGAATACAGAGGAATATTCCAGAATATCCCTCAAAAAGTATATACCCAATAATGTCGGTATATGCCCAGTATACCTGTAAATAAACTGTCATATACTCTACCAGTATATGTCAGATAATCTCTCTTTTCACCCAGTGCTGCAACTGTCAATCTAACAGCTGACATCCACGGACTGTGACTTCTACTCCTACTCTGTGTCAGCATAAATCTGTACTAAGAGATGCTATACATGGTCATTGCAACTTAACCAGTCAGCCTTATTATATACTGTATGGTACTTAGTATAGCTGTTTAGATTCTCTCTCCATCTAGGGAGAGCACCTTGGTGTATAAGAGGTGTCCCATATGACACTTCAGGAGGTCTTCTGCCCCACGGGGCCCAAGCTCTGGCCATGGAGGTCAGAGCTCTGTCTTTTGTGAATGCTGATACTCTGCTGATACTCTGTTCAACTTTTTGCCTCTTTGATGAATAAACCTTTGTCAATTCTTCAAATCCTTCATCCTTGTGGAACATTAATATTTTCTATAATATTTGGCGAGCCAGCTAGGAGCAATATTTCATTTTTCACCATAGAAAAGAACCTGGGATGAAGGAACTTTTTGGAAAGAAGATTTTTGAAAGCAGACCTAAAGCAGGTCCACCACCATGGAGGACAAAGAGGAGACCACTACAGAAGAAACTTGCAAGCTATGCAAACTCAACAAGAACTGACTTTCAAGCAGATCTACAAGGTCGAGACCTCACAGATTAACAATAATCTTGTGATGACTGCAGCCTGTGATGACATCTTGGACAGAGAGAAGCTTGCTGTTCATTTACAAGGAAAGCAAGCCTGCCACCAAATCACACAGATTGACAGCGGAGGTGACGAAATCGACACCACGTCGAACACCAACAGACTTTTGCCACAGTAGGAGGGGACCAAGCCAAGGAGACACATGCTGGCACGTCAGAGAGCCACTGAACTGGACGCCACCAGCCCAGTGGAGATCGCTGAAGCAAAGACATTAACCGCCACATGCCATAAGCCAAATGAAGATGGGAGGAACGGAGAGACGCCATGAAGACTACAACAACTATGTGTTTGATATTAAGCTGAGTAATTTATATAGGAATAATATTAGCTAAAAGTTGATATCTAAAATATGAGTCAACAAGGCATTTGCCACTAATGTGAGAATATTTGGTTTTATGGTCTACATTCTGTTATTCCAACATAAGAGTTGTCGCAGCTCTGCATGGTGACTAAGGGTCAAGGAATGACTGAGTCAGATGAGTGTGGACATGCGGGCTCTTGATTTTGGAAAACAGAATTTCAAAGTACAAACAAATATGGATTCACATTTACTAAATTCTAGCATGAAAAAGTCGTAAAGTGATTATTGCGTAGCCAGACGATCTTAATCCACGTAAAAGTAATGCACAAGTATTAATTAATTAATTATTTAAATTGCTATATCAACATGTAATTGTCTGAAAGGTCTATTGATTTGGCACTCTATAAATATCCTGTTGTATGTAAATGAATAGTTTATTCATTCACAAAAAAAAAAAAGGATGGAATGTGGTAGAAATATTTATAGTATTTGTGATCTCACAAGCCAAAGTACTAATTTAGATGAACCTGCAACTGTCAATCTAACAGCTGACATCCATGGACTGTGACTTCTACTCCTACTCTGTGTCAGCATAAATCTGTACTAAGAGATGCTATACATGGTCATTGCAACTTAACCAGTCAGCCTTATTATATACTGTATGGTACTTAGTATAGCTGTTTACATAGGCGATTCTAGCCTCTTCCAGCAGGGGGTGCACGACCTCTATTACCTTTGCGCGCACGCGAAAAAAAAATGCGGATATTAGCGGTTTTGTAATGTTGTTTTAGCGGATTTCTGCAGTTAATTTTGTACCCAAATGTAACACAATATAAACAAAAAAAAGTGTAAAACAGGTGCTTCTTTTTCTAGACACCATATGTCTATCTATAGGATTTATTTACTTATTTTGCAGACAGAGGCAGCACAGCCAGGACATATAAAGCCAAACATCAAGTTAATCATCATTCATCAAGCAATCAAGCAGTCATTTACATTGGTGGTGTGGCACAACCACACCACCAAAGATCCATAACCAGCAGCTACCAATATTTACAAGCAAGTGAAGCAAGCATGCGCGCTCGCTCGCGCGCGCACACACACACACACACACACACACACACACACACACACACACACACGGAGGAAAAGAAAACAGGCTGGCTAACTCCACAGTGAACAGATAGTTAAATAAAGCCATGTCTTACCTTAAGAAAATGACAAGAAAATATCCAATGTTATATTGAGGTGCCCAGAAGAAAGTGTTATTCCTTGGACTGGAGGCACAGAACACATCGTGTAATCCAGCCTCGTTGAGCAGCGCCGAAAACTTTAGTTCACGTATGGTAAATGTAAAAGCTATCCACATGTCCTATGGATGTCTGTAGTTAACCCCAGGTAGCATATTCCACTGTGAAACAACTGTTTAATTCTGTTATTTAGATAAATCTGCAGGTGTCATCATCTGCCGTTTGTTTTTCAACTGTGCTGTCAGAGACGTTCAGACAGTCACTGTGATTGGTTGAGAAACCAGTAGTCCTATTACCTCCCGCCCCCCATTTGCTGTGATTGGTTTAGAAGTCATGCTATGGGTGCTTCAAAGGGTCAAAAAAGGCGAATTTGAGATGTTCTTCTTCTATAATCATATTGCGTGTTTATGATCAAAAAAATCAAAATGGCCGCCTGGCGGCCAGGGGGTGCACGTGCACCCTAGGACACCCCTTAAAATCGCCTATGGCTGTTTAGATTCTCTCTCCATCTAGGGAGAGCACCTTGGTGTATAAGAGGTGTCCCATATGACACTTCAGGAGGTCTTCTGCCCCACGGGGCCCAAGCTCTGGCCATGGAGGTCAGAGCTCTGTCTTTTGTGAATGCTGATACTCTGCTGATACTCTGTTCAACTTTTTGCCTCTTTGATGAATAAACCTTTGTCAATTCTTCAAATCCTTCATCCTTGTGGAACATTAATATTTTCTATAATAGGCCCAGCACGTCCCTGGGTGAGATTAAGGACTGCAGATCACCCCTGGTAGATTGAGAGCTTTGCCTTGTGGCTCAGTGTCACATGGTGCAGGCAGGGACGTGCTGGGTCCCTGATTCAGCCCGGGGAAAAAAAGAGTTGGAGAGGCCCTCATTGCGCGCTATAGAGAGAGATCTCTCTCTATAGCGCTGCTGCTGCTACTCAAAGATTTGCCATTTCAGATCATGACAAGTGACAAGCCTGTACATGAGTTATATTTCGTCGTTGTCGGGAAGAAACCCTGTATGTCCAAAACCGTTTGTTTTGTATTTATCATTTTTAAAAATGATTTAAACTAGTGAAAACTGCCGATCTACAAGCACACAACGCCTCGCACCGCGAGGCGTTGTGTGCTTGTAGATCTGCTGTTTTCAATACTTTTGTGCCACGGCCTGTAGATCTGCTGTTTCAATACTTTTGTGCGACGGCCTTTGCGAGAAAAAAATACAAATTTACTTTGTTGGCCACCCAGCCCCCAAAATGGAACATTTAAATTTTTGTCCTAATGTCCTAATTTTAACCCTAACCCATTAGGACAAAAATGAACCAGCCGTTCGGGAGTTGTCCCGCTTTTCCCAATGGCCAGCACATCCCTGCACGGTGCAGGTACCAGAGAAAGCCGTGCTGTTCCCATGCCAGCTCTGATTTTCCGTGTTTAATCCTCCTCTCACTCGTGACTCTTGAACAAAGCGACAAAATGTACTTGAAGCAGACGCAGGGCACACATGTTTTAACCAAAGATGACGTCTATTTTAGTTTTACTTAAATCTTTGCTTCTGGATGTTCCTGGAACAAAATGTTTTGAGATTGGGGTCGGTGGCCAAATACTGTACATATCATTTGGGGTAATCCTTGACAAGAAGTTTGAGAACCACTTATATACTGTACTGTAGAAACTTACATTTTTTTATTTGTCAGAAAACTGTTGGGAGTTAGAAAACATAAATCCTCAAGTCTTAGCCTTAAAATCACACCCAATGTGAAGTGAGCGGTGGTCGTGCTTGCATAACGTCTTCAGAGTCTAGGATGTACAGGCTATGCTACACACGTTTTGCTATGGCAAAATGCTGAGGAAAAAGGCTACAGACACACGTACAGCCACTCTATGGAGCGGTTTACCACCGCTCAAAAGAACAATTGTGCTTGCACAACGTCTTCAAATGGTAATTGGTGATGTAATACAGGCTACACACTCATATTGCTATGGCAAAACGCTGAGGAAAAAGACTAGGATATAGGTCTAGGATGTAATTGGTGATGTAATATGGCTACATATTACACACACACACACACACACACACACACACACACACATATTGCTATGGCAAAACGCTGAGGAAAACACATTGCTATGGCAAAACGCTGAGGAAAAGTGGCGACAGACACACGCACAGCCACTCTATGGAGCGGCGCTCAAACTTAAATAATAGAAAGGGGGAAAAAAAAATATATATATATATATATATATATACACATAATGTTCTATCAATTACGTACGCCACAAAGCCTTGAATTATTGGAGATTTATGTTTTTGTTTGTAGGAATCTTTGAGTCGTTTTGACTAAATATGAGTCTCACTTAACTAAATAATAGGAGTCTCAGTAGGAGTGGGGCGGCATAGCTCAGGGGTAGAGAAACTGGTATTAGAGCACGAAGGGTATAAATCCCGAAGGGTTCCCAGTTCGAATCCGGGCTCCCCCTGAGTTAATGTCGAAGGGTCCTTGGGCAAGACTCTGAACCCCTAATTGCCTCCGGTGAGTAGGTTGGTGCCTTGCATGGCTTCCTCCGCCACCGGTGTATGAATGTGTGTGTGAATGGGTGAATGTAATGCACAATCTATGTAAAGCGCTTTGGATTAAAAGCGCTATATAAATGCACCATTTACCATTTACTAATGTATGGCATACATGTTTCCTAGGGGTATTAAGTCCAAATCTACTGTAGCCTGCTAAGCCCTCAAAATGGACCATTTAATGATTGCGGCCACCACTGAAACCAAAAAGTGCCAATCAGCTTCCAAGCCACTTTCACGTGTGTGTGTGTGTGTGTGTGTGTGTGTGTGTGTGTGTGTGTGTGTGTGTGTGTGTGTGTGTGTGTGTGTGTGTGTGTGTGTGTGTGTGTGTGTGTGTGTGTGTGTGTAGACATGCTCTGCATGTGTGTGGTGTGGGGCTGTCATTTTGTTGTGTTGCTGTTGGTAGTCATGGTTGCCAGTTCCCACCTGATGTCATGTGGGAGTTCAGACTCATCCAGACCATGCTGAGTGACTGCTAGCTTGCATAACGTCTTCAGGCTGGGACTTAAGTCTAGGATGTACAGGTCATTGGAAACGAGGTAGTTTTCTTTGCATCCTCCATGGATGATGATACGATCTCCCACCATGCAACAGCATATCCCACTCATCCTACAGGGGTCTTTCCCCTTCGCCTCAACCTGCTTCCAGGAAAAGGTCTCTGGACTGAAATTCCACAGATTATTGAACCACTGTTTCCCATTCCAGCCGCCAAACATGTACAGCTCTCCATTGTAGGCAAAGGCTGAATGACACCGACGTTCTTCTGGTAGAAGCTGTGCAGAAACACCTTCTGCCAACAGTTGGTCTCTGTGTCAAACACAGTGTTGTTGTTTAAGTTTCCCTGGCTCCCCAAGCCCCCAAATACAAATATCTTTGTCCCATTGATGGTGGCAGAGTGAGCTGCTGAAGCAGGCGGTGGAGTACCTTTGGTGTTAATTAAAGACCAGGTCATTGTGCTGGTGTCCAACCTGTACATGTCATCAGTATAACCAGTCAGCTGGGTGCCTCCTCCATACACATACATGACCTTCTCCAGGACAGAGGCCGAGTGGTAAAACCTTGCTTCTGGAATAGACCCAGAAACATTGGGTTTGAACCAGCTGTGGGTATCGACATCAAAGGCATAAAGCACATTGCAGTAAGGATTCCCTCCCCAGATGTAGGCAATCTCTTCTATCAGCACAGCTGTGTGGCCAAAGCGCCTGGGGGGAACCTCAATGGGACTTTGTCTTCCTCCATTTGTCACTAAGGGCAACTTCCTCCAACGCAAAGACACTGTGTTGAAGATGTGGACTTCAATCTGATCCCTGTTGTTCTGGTAGTTGTTGTCTTCTCCAAATGAGTACAGTTTGTGTCCGACCACCACAGCAGCATGGCGGGAAGTCTTAGGTCCTCCTTTCAGAGCTATTGTCCAGTGAAACATCTCACAAACCAGCAGCACCGTGAATCAGTTCAACTAATAGTTTACATTTGGTAAAGGACAGTTTACTCAGCTGGAATAGTTGTTGAATGACATTTGGTTTATTGGAGGTTTACTTTTAAGACAAGTACATTGGTTGTGATGACAATGTTGTGATGTCATTGCATGATGACATTTAGATCCATCCATACTAGTACAGAGCCCTGGTGGATCCCAGGCAACTAAGGAAGAGGGTTTAAGAGGCTAGACTGACATGATTACACCCACACACTGTGTGAATATTATGCAGCGTTGAAGTGACTTAAAGGAATTGATTATTCATGCCATGGAGACTTGACTTCAATAATATATTTTTGTATTTGTCGCATTCCAAAGACAGAAATGTGGTTATAGTAAATGTATCCCCATTTATTCCGGGGAACAATGGGGGTCATTTTATTGAAATCAAATTATTGTCTTAGGAATGTGATAAAAACCAAAATATATTATTGAACTCAATTATCCATGGCATGAGTAATCAATAGAAAAAATATCACACCCAATGTGAAGTGAGCGGTGGTTGTGCTTGCATAACGTCTTCAGAGTCTAGGATGTACAGGCTATGCTACACACGTTTTGCTATGGCAAAATGCTGAGGAAAAAGGCTACAGACACACGTACAGCCACTCTATGGAGCGCCGCTCAAAAGAACAATTGTGCTTGCACAACGTCTTCAATTGGTAATTGGTGATGTAATACAGGCTACACACACATATTGCTATGGCAAAACGCTGAGGAAAAAGACTAGGATATAGGTCTAGGATGTAATTGGTGATGTAATATGGCTACACACACACACATATTGCTATGGCAAAACGCTGAGGAAAACACATTGCTATGGCAAAACGTTGAGGAAAAGTGGCGACAGACACACGCACAGCCACTCTATGGAGCGGCGCTCTAACTTAAATAATAGAAAGAAGAAGAAAAAAATATATATATATATATAATGTTCTATCAATTACGTACGCCACAAAGCCTTGAATTATTGGAGATTTATGTTTTTGTTTGTAGGAATCTTTGAGTCTTTTTGACTAAATATGAGTCTCACTTGACTAAATAATAGGAGTCTCAGTAGGAGAATCTTGGAGTGTCTTTGACTCAACCTGTGACTTTTCATCTCCGCCGCCGCCAAGTACATTGGTTGTGATGACAATGTTGTGATGTCATTGTGTGATGACATTTAGATCCATCCATACTAGTACAGAGCCCTGGTGGATCCCAGGCAACTAAGGAAGAGGGTTTAAGTTCTATTTATTTTATTTAACCTTTATTTAACCAGTAAAAAACACATTGAGATCTCTTTTTTGAGTGGGAACTGGCCAAGAGGCTGAAATAAAAATGACACTAACTTTACTACACATACAATTAAGACACCAACAGCAAAGATAAAACATCCATGATACATCACTTATACCTAAACTCCAAGGTGATACACTTTACATAATATAAAAAACTACTAGTTTAGTTTAAGAGGCTAGACTGACATGATTACACCACACACTGTTTGAATATTATGCAGTTTGAAGTGACTTAAAGGAGAAGTTCACCCCCAAAATGACTGTTTTGCTATTGATTATTCATGCCATGGAGACTTGACTTCAATAATATATTTTTGTATTCGTCGCATTCCAAAGACAGAAATGTGATTATAGTAAATGTATCCCCATTTATTCCGGATGGGGACCCAAATGCATTCGGGTCCGGAAACAATGGGGGTCATTTTATTGAAATCAAATTATTGTCTTATAGTCGGGCGTTAGGGAGATTACATGGTAATTTCGTGCTAATTAGTCTAATAGCGCCAAATTTTGCACAGATGTAGCCCAGGGCATGCTCTAATGATTTAGCTAGGGCGCCCGAGTCTGCGACATTCGGGGTCACCACAGCGGCCAGATCAACTTGGGCTCCCATCGACTTTCTATACAGGAGGAAAATAGCCAGGAAAAAAAAAATCCTGGGTATTTAAGTAGGATGTGAGGGGTCTAACTAGGGGTTTGTCATGATGCTGAATCCATTGCAAGCATTTGTTTTGCACAAAAAACATTCCTTGGGTTACACATGGCCCCAGAAAATTATGGTTTAGTGATGAAAAGTGATGAGTCATCACTTTTCTGAGTTTTGTCGGTGTTTTCTGGAGCTGTGGCGACCCCGAAGGTCGCCGACTCGGGCGCCCTAGCTAAATCATTAGAGCATGCCCTGGGCTACATCTGTGCAAAATTTGGCGCTTTTAGACTGATTAGCACGAGAGAAAAAAACCCTAAGGCCTCCGACTAACATGAATGCTCACCCATACATGTATCGTTTTCTGTTTGCGAAGAAAATTACAAATTTACTTTGTTGGCCACCCAGCCCCCAAAATGGAACGAAGGCCGACATTTTATTTTTTATTTTTTCCTAATGGCCGGCCCAGGCCGGCCATTAGGAATGAACCAGCCGTTCGGGAGTTGTCCCACTTTTCCCAATGGCCAGCACGTCCCTGCACGGTGCAGGTACCAGAGAAAGCCGTGCTGTTCCCATGCCAGCTCTGATTCTCCAGCTGATCTCCCGTGTTTAATCCTCCCTCTCACTCTTGACTCTTGAACAAAGCGACAAATGTAACTTGAAGCAGACACAGGGCAGACGTGTTTTGACCAAAGATGACGTCTATTTTAGTTTTACTTACATCTTTGCTTCTGGATGTTCCTGGAACAAAACGTTTTGAGATTTGGGTCGGTGGCCAAATACTGTACATATAATTAGGGGTAATCCTTGACAAGAAGTTTGAGAACCACTTATGTACTGTACTGTCGCAACTTACGTTTTTTTCAGAAAACTGTTGGGATTTAGAAAACATTTTTAGAATCGGCCTCAAGTCTTAGCCTTAAAAAGAAAATCACACCCAATGTGAAGTGAGCGGTGGTCGTGCTTGCATAACGTCTTCAGACTAGGATTTGAGTCTAGGATGTACAGGCGATGCTACACACACACGTTTTGCTATGGCAAAACACTGTGGAAAAAGACTAGGATATATTAGGATGTAATTGGTGATGTAATATGGCTACAAACACACACACATATTACTATGGCAAAACGCTGAGGAAAACACATTGCTATGGCAAAACGCTGAGGAAAAGTGGCTACAGACACACACACAACAACAAAAAAAAAAAAAAAAAAAATATATATATATATATATATATATAT
This sequence comes from Nannobrachium achirus, assembly GCF_963921795.1. Lineage (NCBI taxonomy): Eukaryota > Metazoa > Chordata > Actinopteri > Myctophiformes > Myctophidae > Nannobrachium > Nannobrachium achirus. The sequence continues at coordinate 65,349,041 of NC_137814.1, forward strand.
ATATATATATATATATATTGTTCTATCAATTACGTACGCCACAAAGCCTTGAGTTATTGGAGATTTATGTTTTTGTTTGTAGGAATCTTTGAGTCTTTTTGACTAAATATGAGTCTCACTTGACTAAATAATAGGAGTCTCAGTAGGAGAATCTTGGAGTGTCTTTGACTCAACCTGTGACTTTTCATCTCCGCCGGTCATCATATTATCGGCTTAGGAAATGTGACAAAAACAAACAAATAAAGAAATAAATCTTGAGGAATTCAAGGCTTCTTGGGGTATGTAATTGATTCAAAATAAGTCATTATTTGGGTGAACCTTTCATGGTTTCATAGGTTCTATACAGAGATATAGCCTATACACAGTAAGGCTGGGAAATATGTAAACGATATGTATCGATATCGAGGTATCAACATGCAAGGTATAGTCTAGGTCAGTTTTCCAAAAATCTTAACCCTGAAGGCAAATAGTGTTAATTTATGGCATACATGTTTCCTAGGGGTATTAAGGCGTCCTGAATCCAAATCTACTGTAGCCTATGACCAGCTAAAAAAATTGCAGCTAAGCCCTCAAAATGGACCATTTAATGACCACTGAAACCAAAAAGTGCCAATCAGCTTCCAAGCCACTTTCATGTGTGTGCCTGCGTGTGTGCGTGTGTGCCTGCGTGCGTCCACGTGTGTGTGTGTGTGTGTGTGTGTGTGTGTGTGTGTGTGTGTGTGTGTGTGTGTGCCCTGCCCTGCCATAACTCGTGACACCCAATGTGCGTTAGCCCACTCATCTTGTGACATCCGTTTGACTTGTGACACCCAAAATGTGGATGCCACAAGTTTTCTTTGTTTAAATCAAGGTATTTTACTCCCATGGTGCTCTGGTGCGATTTTTAGGTCGGCTGTCACAAGTGAAATTTTCTTAGATTTGTGTGTGTGTGTGTGTGTGGGTTTGTGCTCGTGGACTCCCCTTGGAGGCTGGACCATGCTACTGCATAGTGTGTGTTACACACACCGCTATGGGGCGGAGCCACGCTGATCTGAGGTCACTTGGCCACATGCACACAATCAATCACAGTGTATTTTCTGCACGGAGTTGACTGGACTCGATGTTAAACACATTTGACATTGAAAGCAGAAGACCTAACAGGTAAAGTAATGCTTCACTTTGCAAGTTTAATACAGTTTTCAACCGAGTGATTGGAGATTAAGGCTGCAACGACTTTGGATAATATTTAACTAGTGGATAAGCTCCCTCTATAGCCGTGAACAGTGATATTAGAGGCGGCGTGTTTTGGCGTGTTTAAGCTCTCTATAGCCGGGGATAGCGAAGGGAGGACCGGGGTGTTTTAGTTCACTCTAGCCGGGTTCCGAAACGTTTTGACCGCGGACGCCGGGGCGCTCGCACTGGACACGGTGAACCTCCATCTGCCGCACCCGGCCACCGCGCCTCGCTCCGGAGCTCGCCGTCGAGCTCGCCGCCCGCTTGCCGCGGTGGCTGGGTGCGGAGAGCTCCGCAGCCAGATGGAGGTTCACCGTGAGCAGTCAAAACGTTTTGGAACCGGGCTTTACAGCGGGTAGACTGTCTGTCTCTCTCTGTACTCTTGGATCCCATGACTCGAGAGGAACGGGCCGTGCTGTGATTGGCTAGCTGGCTCTGTGACAACAGCACGGCCAATCGCGGCGCGACTGTCCTTCTGGGCCATGGGATGCAGTCGTAGTCGTTCATAGTTCATACCTGGATCACATTAATGCCTGGATGCATATCAATGAATGAGCCATATTTTTACCTGCTAACTTAGGCCCAGTTAGTTGTTTTGTCAGAAACAGTCAAAGGAGAACGTTTATAAGAGTAGCCTAGGCTATAGTAACTCATGATGGAACACAGCAGGATAGAAACAAATGATTAGCTGTCTGACTACTGCTCTGCATAACATGTTTTATAGTGTATCCCCTTGTCTGGCATGTCTGTGAATCAGAATTACTATTGTGATACCTAAATTGTTTTTGTGCTACTAAATAAAAAGCTAGGTATCACTGGTGATACCTGTGAAAAAGTTAGTCTGGAGCCCTGTACGCTGGTAGTGTTGGATATGCTACGTTGTTACTGACTGCAATCAGTGCACCTGTGCCCATCCCCCACCCATCCCCCACTTCAGTCCACACTCTAACTGCTAGAGTGGGGTGGGGGTGGGGCTGCATTCACACTACGAAAAGCCAAGCTAATGGTTTGCTTGGTAATACAATGTATTCTCTATGCAAACCAGCTTTAAACATTTCCAAGCTTTTTTCCCAGCTTGGAATTTTTTAAAGCTGGTTCATATTTGGTTCCTATTTTGGATAAACTTTTTGAGCTTGTAGATCTGCTGCTTTTTGCTATTTTTGAATTTGAATCCTGAAAATGATTTATTGTATTTAATTCCACTTGCATTTTGGGTTCAAATGTAGTCAGAAGAGCCCATCTCGTGGACCAACACACCAATGTTTTAATTTGTCTGTGATATGCCTACATTAGACTTAGTTTCAAATTGCAACTAAGTATATTTTATACTGGGACTTGTGTACAGAGTTGGAACACCACCCATTGGCTTCCAATGCAGGTCTGGCTTCAGCCAGGCTACCAACATGCAGCTGTACTGGAAGTCAATGGGTGGTGATGCGACTCTTGTATACTGTATTCCCAATATAACTAGACCAGGTCAACCTGGTTGTGCCAGACCCCCTGTCTGTCATCATCATTTATGACATCATGCCTTTTGTAGGCATGTCATCATCATGTCATCATCATATGTACCCTTTATATAGAAAACCCGGACCGACATTTGCTTATGTAGGCCTACCCATTTCATGGGTCTGGCAAAAATGTAAGAGTTGCATATGCGGCTACATTAGACTGGCTGAACAGACAAACAAACATGTGTTTGTCGTCAAGATGGCCATTTTTAAATGCACTTTATTGCGAAATGTTTAGGATGGATGAGTGCAGAAATCAACTTTATATAATAGGCTGTCTTGTATTGCTTTGTTCCCTTTTTTACTACAGTGATTACCAGCTGATTCATTCAGTGAAGAGTCCACATTCAAGGTATTTAAGCGAATACACTTTTTGTGGATCATACTTTTTCATGTCAGTCCCCTTGGATCCCCAAGTTGAGACTTTTAGCCTTTGAACCCACGTTAGTCAGGTGGAAATTTTGGAAAAAGGCCTATAACTAAGGAGGTTAGAGGCATTTTGGGGTAAAAGTGGGGAACCAGGTCATTTTACATAATTAAAGGGTGCTGAATCAGAAAAAAATGTTTCCCAAGCAAAGTTTTGAGTTTCCCCTTATCTTATTTTTTTCTTTCTTTTTTTCTCTCTACTTATTTGTATATTTGGCAGATCTAATATATAGATGTATATGATCATGATCTGCTGTACAACTCCTGTAATTTAGTGGTAAGCTTATTTCTAAATATGCAAATTAGAGGCCACCAACACAGAAACGGTTTAGTACTCAAAGGTGTCCACATGCACCCCCTTATCTTATTTTCTACTGATGTCTAATGTCTAATTTTGCCATTCTAAGGACCTATAAAATACTGATTTAGATTATACTATTATAATATTATTTATATTTTTCTGATTTAGCACCCTTGAAATCGGTGAAATGGCCTGGTTCCCCACTTTAACCCCCAAATACCTATAACAATCACATTTATCACAAATTCCACCATAAAATGACAGGAACTCTTCTTCTAATTTGAACATTTCTTTTTCCAATGTCTACAGATGCCACGAGGCAATCGTGAGAGTAGGCGGACAAATTTCCACAAGGTGAGTAGTTTAAAAATATAAATATAAAAGTGCATGCTCAATACATACTTTATGGCAGTAAGTAAATACATTTTGTTACGGTCAACCACTGAATGCTCGAGAAAAGAAAAAAAAAGAAAAGTTTGATACTTTTGTTACAAAAAAAAAAACATCTCATGCCATTTACCACTGAATTGTATCCAGGGTCGTTACAAGACATCAGATTCCAGAGAGGTATTGGATTGGGTGCTGTCAAGTGGTTCAGACGATGGATTGGAAGCTGATCTGCCAGAAGTTCCTCCACAGCCGAAGGGTTCCACCAGCAGGTCCACAACTCATGAACTCCACACGAGCAGAAGCTGCCACCCTGTGACTCCACCAGGTACTTTGGAAGTAACTGTGGTGTGGTGAATTTTGTAGCAAAGACTTAGCGCAAGTTGCCCATCTATGCTCTAGAAAGTGGGAGCTTTGAAATAGCAGTGATGGTGTTACTTACTGTTCTACAGTGTTTAGAAAAACACACTTAAAATGAAAAATAGAGGGGGACAATTGGAAGGGTTTTCTTGTATATGCTACTACTGTTGTTTGAAAACAAAGTAGCCTATTTGACGTTTGAGTTGACAGTTCTATATTTTAGGGGACTGTCATGTGATCTACCTGCACAGCCTGTGTGATCTACTGGTAGATCACGATCTACCTTTTGGGCACCCCTGCCTTAGACAATAATCTTTCCAATTTTGTTTTTTCAGAAGTTCCTCCACAGCCGAAGGGTTCCACCAGCAGGTCCACAACTCATGAACTCCACACGAGCAGAAGCTGCCACCCTGTGACTCCACCAGGTACTTTGGAAGTAACTGTGGTGTGGTGAATTTTGTAGCAAAGACTTAGCGCAAGTTGCCCATCTATGCTCTAGAAAGTGGGAGCTTTGAAATAGCAGTGATGGTGTTACTTACTGTTCTACAGTGTTTAGAAAAACACACTTAAAATGAAAAATAGAGGGGGACAATTGGAAGGGTTTTCTTGTATATGCTACTACTGTTGTTTGAAAACAAAGTAGCCTATTTGACGTTTGAGTTGACAGTTCTATATTTTAGGGGACTGTCATGTGATCTACCTGCACAGCCTGTGTGATCTACTGGTAGATCACGATCTACCTTTTGGGCACCCCTGCCTTAGACAATAATCTTTCCAATTTTGTTTTTTCAGAAGTTCCTCCACAGCCGAAGGGTTCCACCAGCAGGTCCACAACTCATGAACTCCACACGAGCAGAAGCTGCCACCCTGTGACTCCACCAGGATCACCAGCTTCTGAAGCTGATCTGCCAGAACCTTCGGAAGAAGACTGGTCAAGCACAGACAGTGGACAACGGTGGAGTCCAACTAAAAGTGATATGTGCTCCGATGACACTGGAAGTGAAGTTGACAGGTGCTGCTCCGATGATGACCTTTTCAGCGAAATTGACATGACCGAAGTTCTTCCAAAGACAAAGAGTGCTGTACAGGGCTCCACCAGCAAGTCCATAACTCATAAAATCCATAAGGCCTCATCCAAGAGCAGTAGCTGTGACCATGTGACTTCCTCCGGAGGTTCTGGCAGATCAGCTTCTGACGTTGGTGTACTTGGTGAAAACTTGACAAGTGCAGATATTGCCTTACCTAGGAACAGTAGCAGTGACTGTGAAGCTAATGGTCCAACATTCTCCGCTCCTACAGTGTCTGCAGTAGTCAAAAAATCGGATGGAAGGAGAGTCCGCAACAAGACACATTACTGCCAGTTCTGTGAGGAGGAAGTCAAAAGCTTTGCAAGACATATTGAACGTAAGCACCAAAACAACAGTGAGGTTGCCAAGGCTTTGAGCTACAACAAAAAGTCAAAGGAAAGAAAGACACAGATAGACCTCTTAAGAAAAAAGGGGGACTTCCTGCACAATGCAAATGTTTTAAAGAGTGGACATGGGACCGTCATTGTTAGCAGGAGACCCTTAAAAGAGACTTCAGCAAACACATTTGTTCACTGCCAAAATTGTCATGGCGCGTTTAAACGATCTCTGCTTTGGAAGCATGACTTGAAGTGTCCCAACCGGCCAGAAGAACACGAAAGGACCATCACAGGAAAAAGGAGAATATTGACAAGTGCATCTTTTGCTGAAACGACTTCTAGCGATTCGGACCCATTCTGGAGAATTGTAGACAAAATGAGGAATGGTGAAATCAGTGATATAGTTAAAACAGATTCTGTAATCCGAGCTTTTGGAATCCACCTACTAAATCAAAATAGGGCAAAACTAAATGACCAAAGCAGACACATTAGTCAGACGCTCAGAAACCTCGCTAGATTGGTCAGGGAGGCAGCAAGAGAGACATCTTTCAAGTCTACTTATGACTTGTTGGACCCTTCCAAATATCAGTCCACAGTCAAAGCAACACTCGCAGTAGCCGAATACAATGCTGAAACAACAGTATCAAAGAGTCCAAGCTTCGGGATTAAAGTTGGTGATACCTTGAAAAAGATGGCAGAATTTTTGAAATCAGAAGCTCTAATAAAACAGGACCATTCTGCAGCAGTCAGTTACCAGTCATTTATAGAAGTGTACAATGTCCGGTGGGGTACCGATGTGAGAGGTCCAGCCAGGAAGGACCTCCGGGAGAGAAAATTCAATGCTCCTAAAATGATCCCTCTCACATCTGATGTGAAATGTCTTCATTTGTATTTGGACCGTGAGCAACAGGATGCTGTTTTGGAGCTGGAAAACGAGCCTTGTTCCAGCCATTGGAGACGGCTTGCAGAGGTCACCCTCGCTAGTGTGATTCTTTTCAACAGACGTAGGGAAGGTGAGGTCTCAAAAGTGAAGATGTGTATGTTCCTTAAGAGAAGGATGTCACAGCCGTCTGAAGACCTGGAACATTGCCTTTCTGAGAGTGAGGCGGTGTTGTTCAAACATTTCGTTCGTGTTGAAATTCCAGGAAAGGGTGGCAGAAATGTTCCAATTCTACTAAGCCCAAAGAACGAATCAGCCCTCGTGTTACTCTGCCAAAAGCGAGAGAAATGTGGTGTCTTCCACAATAATCTTTACCTGTTTGCGCTGCCAGGCTACAAGAGCCATCTTAGGGGACACTTATGCCTCAGAAGCTGTGCTGATGCCTGTGGGGCTAAAGACCCAGCTTCAATAACCTCCACAAGACTGAGGAAGCAAGTGGGGACACTCTCAAACGTTCTGAACTTGAAAGAGACTGACCTCGACCAGTTGGCTAGGTACCTTGGCCACAACATCGAAGTCCACAGGGAATTCTACCGGCTGGACATGGAGACCCTGCAGATTGCAAAAGTGAGCAAGGTGTTGCTGGCAATGGAGCAAGGAAGAGTAGGAGAATTCCAGGGAATGAGCCTGAATGAAATAGACATCTCGGCCACAGGTATCTAGACTTGATTAGTATATTATATAGTATATATCTAATGTGTTCGTACAGCTTACAACTTTTAAAGACTTGTCTACAAGCTCACTATGTTTGGTCATGCATTGTTTTCTTGTAGAGCAGGTATTTGTGACTATGGCTAATGTTCCACAAGTGTTAACAATTCTCTTTATTCTACAGAGACTGTTCCAATGTTTGACGTTGACGATTCCGAGGAAGAGGAAGCAGAATTGGAGGAGGACATGTTGGGTAATGAGTCAATTCAATAGCAGATCTACAGGCTCACAACGTTGGAATAGCATTTGCCAAAACATCTCCAAAATGAAGTTGCAAAGCTGTTGTTTTTCTACCCTACTTACATTGTACGCTGGGTCTACAATGGCAGCCTAAATATTATCTCTGCCAGATCAAATTTAGTGTTTTCCTTTCTGTTGCAGGGACTGATGAAGATGTGTCATCTTCCATAGCAGCAGGCGAAAGGGAACAACCGCAGTGTTCAGGAACTGATGCAGATGTCCCCGTAGCAGCTGGCAAAAGTGGACCACCACAGGGGGCCAAACGTGCTTCGAAGACAGGTGAGGAAGGGTTCATTTGGTTTGTTTTCACACAGAGTTCCATATCTGTAAAGGGTTATGTTCCGGGCAAGTACTTATACAACCAACTCCTTAGACCATAGCTGAGTGGTTAGGGAGCCTGCCTGGGGAACCAGTTGGTTGTCCCTGGTTCGATTCCCGGTCAGGCAGCAATGTGTCAATGTGTCCCTGAGCAAGACCTTAACCCATAATTGCTCCCCGAGCACCGTATATGGCTGCTCACTGCTCCTAGTTGTTATAGGATGGGTAAAATGCAGAGAATAAATTTCACGTATGTGCAAATGTACTGTGACAAACAAGTCCCGAAGGCGTGGGGCCATATTCTATACAATAAGGTTTCTTCTTTCTTTTTTGCTGAATGTTTCAGGAACTGATGCAGATGTCCCCGTAGCAGCTGGCAAAAGTGGACCACCACAGGGGGCCAAACGTGCTTCGAAGACAGGTGAGGAAGGGTTCATTTGGTTTGTTTTCACACAGAGTTCCATATCTGTAAAGGGTTATGTTCCGGGCAAGTACTTATACAACCAACTCCTTAGACCATAGCTGAGTGGTTAGGGAGCCTGCCTGGGGAACCAGTTGGTTGTCCCTGGTTCGATTCCCGGTCAGGCAGCAATGTGTCAATGTGTCCCTGAGCAAGACCTTAACCCATAATTGCTCCCCGAGCACCATATATGGCTGCTCACTGCTCCTAGTTGTTATAGGATGGGTAAAATGCAGAGAATAAATTTCACGTATGTGCAAATGTACTGTGACAAACAAGTCCCGAAGGCGTGGGGCCATATTCTATACAATAAGGTTTCTTCTTTCTTTTTTGCTGAATGTTTCAGGAACTGATGCAGATGTAGCAGCTGGCAAAAGTGGACCACCACAGGGGGCCAAACGTGCTAAGAAGAGAGCAGAAGATGGAGATGTGCCATCTTCCATAGCAGCAGGCGAAAGGGAACAACCGCAGGGGGGCAAACGTGCTTCGAAGACAGGTGAGGTCGCAGTAGGGGGAGGGAGAGAGCTGGGGGGTGGGAGGGGGATTATTACATCAATATGATTACAGTTATTATGAGAAATATGCCTACATAATTACACAGTTTGATCATTGTTTCATGGATGAATGAATAAGTTAATAAAATATGTGTGCACCACATTTATATCATGCATTGTTATTATAAATAGACATTTAGAAAGTTACAGACATACAATCTTATCCACAGAACACGTACAGAAGGACAAACTGTGGCATAGCTCCGTTTAAACAATGCTGTACCTCCAACAATTATATGCTCAGCCTTTTTACACAGTTTTCATTTTATTTTGACACTTGCTTTGGCAATGTAAACGTGTGTTTTCTCATGCCAATAAAGCTCCTTTGAATTGAATTGACACAAAAAAGGCGTCAACACTGCCGCAAATCCAACAGAAGAAGCTTAAGAAAAAGGAGAGCACAGCAGTGCATTGTGGGGAAGTAGGGCTCAACAAGTGACCATCGAATGTACCCTACAAATCCAAATGCATTGTGGGATGTTTCAGTCCACTACATTAGGGTGCAGAAACGCTCACTACACGTTCGGACACTACTTCAAAATGGCAGAGCCCCAATGTAGTGCACTATATGAGGGATAGGGAGTGAATTCGGACGGACCCACTGAGAAAAAAGAGCATCCATAGAGGCCTTGGTTGTAGAGTGTATTACCTATAGTTGTCTCTGTAACACTTGTACATGCTGCTCCCAGGTATTTCTGGAGACCTTTCTGGGTAGTCCTTGGCTCATTAATTACTGTTCTGACTCCCTGGTCTTTGTTTTTTACCCATCATGAGATGTTTCCCATTTGAATACATGGTAACAAAACAACCTTTTTATAGCCCATCAATGTGCACTAACCCAGATGATGTTGGTTTGCATCATGTGAATAGCATAATTGGAAATGTATGTACTGGGAAATAAGTTGAGGGGTCAAATACTTATTTCCTCCACTGTACAAGCTCCAAATGTGTCTCATCGCAACACATTGGTTTTTGTAGATCTGATCTGGCACAGATGTGATTCACGCTAGTCAGGCTGTCAGTGTAAACCCAGCCTAAAAATCATTATTGATTGAAAGTGTTTTTTTTGTTTATTTTTTTTTTCATCTAGATGGCCGTAAAACAGTAAAAAAGAAGCAGTGGACGAAAGAAGAGAGTGCAGCCGTCCAGCGGAACATGAGTTTCTTCTTCAAGAAATTACAAGTCCCAAAGAAATACGAGTGCACAGCCTGCATTGATGCAGAACCAGAAGCGCTAAAAGATCGTGACTGGAGGGCTGTGAAATTTTACATTAAAAACCAAATCACAAGCATGAAAAAAAAAGCATATTAATTGTGTTTTTTTTATCTTCAGTGCTTCTGAAAATATGTTGTTTCCAAAACAGCATATTCACTTTAAACTTTAGAGAAAGTGTTTTTGTTTTGATGTTTTGTTTTGATGCTTCTGAAAAAGAATCACTTTAAACTTTCACTTTAAGCACTTTAAGCATTAGAGAAAGTGTTCTTTTTGTTTTGTTTTTTCTGCAGTGTGTTGGTAGACTGCCTTCAAATCTAAAAATATGTTTCAGGGTTGTTTCAATATTTGTAGCGGGATACAGCCAGCAATAGAGGAGCGAAGGGTAACAGTTTTAGAAAAGCAATAAGCCACTGGAGCTCGCAGGTTACCTTGATTTTACCACGGGTAGTAGGTAGAAGACCCTTTGGCGTCTGGTCTGCCTACGCCTTTTGTTTTGATGTTTTGTTTTGATGCTTCTGAAAAAGAATCACTTTAAACTTTCACTTTAAGCACTTTAACCCATTTAGGCCCTGAACACATTATGACGCAATATTTTATGCTTTAAATATTGAAAAATAGCAGATATACAAGCTCACAGCGCGGCACCGAGTGCCGCGCTGTGAGCTTGTAGATCTGCTATTTTTGAGAAATCGTGAACATTAGAATTTTGACCCGATTCTATAAGTGTCTTTTGAATCCTTCTAAGATTATTGGAAGAAACCTATGTTACTATGTCAGCAATCTGGCCAGCCATCGTCAAAGAAAAGGTCCTTTTCACTGAACTGGAGCTCAGTTAGTCTGTTCTTGAGAGACTACTATGTCAGTGGTGCTCAAACCTTTTCATGTGAAGGACCCCCCAAAATGATATTTATTTGGCCACGGACCCCCATTTCAAAATATCTAGTTCCAGGGACCACCCAGAAGCAACATTTTAGATACAAACGTTCGCTTTGAAAATACATATATTCAAAGATTTGCACACATTTTCACGACATTTTCAAAAATAGCAGATCTACAAGCTCGCTGTGAGCTTGTATATCTGCTATTTTTTTATATTTAAAGCATAAAATATTGCGTCATAATGTGTTCAGGCCTAAATGGGTTAAGCATTAGAGAAAGTGTTCTTTTTGTTTTGTTTTTTCTGCAGTGTGTTAGACTGCCTTCAAATCTAAAAATATGTTTCAGGGTTGTTTCAATATTTGTAGCGGGATACAGCCAGCAATAGAGGAGCGAAGGGTAACAGTTTTAGAAAAGCAATAAGCCACTGGAGCTTGCAGGTTACCTTGATTTTACCACGGGTAGTAGGTAGAAGACCCTCTGCCTTTGGCGTCTGGTCTGCCTACGCCTACCTGGGGTCAAATCTAGGGTAACCTGCTCCCACTCTTACTTGATTCATTATTTAGATATTTGATAGTAATTTTAGCTGCCCCGCCTACTTCCTATGCCAACCCATTATAACTTAAAACTCCATTTTAACCATGATGGATTCATCAAAAACACACAACCTTTTTTTCTGGTATATTATATTGTCCCCCCTAATAATTATTTTTGGAAAAGAACCTCCTGCAGGAGCAGGCCGGAGGAGACTAAAACATCAAAAGCAATTCATAAAATTAAATGAAAACAGTAAATGAAATTCCACGGCCCCCTCATGTATTAGGACATCGATCAACAGAAAAAAGGTTGGGTGTTTTTGATGAATCTATCATGGTTAAAATAGAGTTTTAAGTTAACGTTAAATGTTGCTAGATGACATCTATGCATGGATTAAAAAATAACAATAAAACAGTTTTCTGATGCTAGTTTTCTGTAATTGATTACTGCACACATCACATACAAACTCTATTCAGTAATTGCTTATATCTGCTACCTGCTTGCAATTAATAGTCCATGTGTATTATGTTTATGAAGTACTTGCAGTCATTAAGTGTCAGTGGTTAGACCTCACTGTTTTGTAAGAATTATCCTCTTTGAAATAAGGCAGGCACAAAAAAAAAAATCTAAATAGGGCATTCACAGTGTGGTATTGAAAGCTACTTAGGGTAACAGTTATCAGGAGAGGGAAGTCTGGAGATCTCTGCTGGAGCTGTTGACTCTGACCCGATTCTGGATAAGCGGTTGAAAATGGATGGATGGATGGATGGATGGATAGTGCTTTCTAGGGCCTAGGGTCTTTCAAGGTATAATAGATTCATTCAAGAGAGCCATTTTTACTTTCCCTATATTCTCCTATATCCAGGGATAACCCGTATACTGTATATACATACAGTACACGGCCATGCTCTTAAGCCTGGCTAATTCATAATGTTTCTCTTTATACAGTATAGATTAAAGGACTGACACTTGTTTTACGGCTCTTGGTTTACTCAATATAATCTAGTGTTACAGTATATCCCACTGATTCTCTCATTGTCTGCATACCATATGTGATGCTTGCTTGTAGAGCTGTTTTAGCTATTTCAGTCAAAGGAACCCCCCTATGTATTGAATAGATGCTATGTAGATTTCTTATATAGCACATTGATCGGCATAACTTTCATTCATGTGCATTTTCATAGCACTTTGGACGAATTATTTTTAATGGATTTTAATGTGTTGGAGGCCATTAAAAATTCATTTTTTTTTTCTTGGAATCTCTTCCCCCCCCCCTATTTCAAGTGCTTGCTGCACTTGCTGCTACTTTATGAATGAAATCCCTAGCCCAGTTAGCAGTGATTGACATATTGCAGGCTATACAATAACTGAACATTTTTAGCCCATGTTGCCATAGCAACCACTTGATACATGGTATTTCGATATATTAAGGAAAATTTCAGGGGACAGGTGCTATAAGTATGTATTTGAATATCTTAAAAAAACAAACTTGATAGGGAAAATATGAAAAGTAGAGATTTGAGTATTCATATAAGAAGGGAAAGGAATGAGTAAATGAAGAGTTAAGTAGGTGGCGGTAATCCACTAGTTGGTTTGACAACCGCCAATAAACCCAAGAAGAAGAAGAAGAAGAAGAAGACAGGTTCAGGGCAGGCTAATCGATCCATAGTGAACTTATTAGCAGGCAGGGAGTGAGTGGAAGGCTTTTGGCCTTACAACCAGGTGGTATTGTTCAATTTGCTATGATACTATGGTTGACTCTAAAGGACTACATTATAGGCTACCAAAAAGAAGACATCAAAAGGTAGGAATCTTATTCTGGAAGCTGCTTAGCTCCAGCCAAACATGTTGAGAGCTAACAGATGATTCAAATAAATTACTTGTACGCTCAGCAAAGCTAGATGTTGATAATGTCCATATACGGAGATGTTCATGTTTTTGTTGTGATGTCAGGTTATGTGTGTTGATGTGTATGTTGTGTTATGTATGTTGATAATGCCATATATGCCAATATATGGACATTATGGGCACTGGAGTGTGACAGATGTGGTTGTGACTATATCTAAGTCAAGTGTGTAAGAAAAGTATTTATTTTCTTACTTATGGCAGCCTGCGCAACAGGCTGCCATAAGTCAAAAGAGAGGAGAAGTGGGTGGGGCATAAGAGAGGATGCCACAAGTGAGAATACTTTTAAAAATGTGGATTTTCCATCATTTAAACAGATTTTTGTCAAATCTGATAGTTGCTAATGACACCTGATTTTTTTTGGAGCTGTACGAGCCCTGGAAAGGGTGGTTGCCGAAAGTGAGTATACAGACTCAGATGTCACAAGTCATATCAAGGCAGTGTGTGTGTGTGTGTGTGTGTGTGTGTGTGTGTGTGTGTGTGTGTGCTTAGACATGCTCTGCATGTGTGTGGTGTGGGCTGTCATTTTGTTGTGTTGCTGTTGGTAGTCATGGTTGCCAGTTCCCACCTGATGTCATGTGGGAGTTCAGACTCACCCAGACCATGCTGAGTGACTGCTAGCTTGCATAACGTCTTCAGGCTAGGACTTAAATCTAAGATGTACAGGTCATCAGAAGGTAGGTTGTTTTCTTTGTATCCTCCATGGATGATGATACGATCTCCCACCATGCAACAGCACATCCCACGCATCCTACAGGGGTCTTTCCCCTTGGGCTCAACCTGCTTCCAGGAAAAGGTCTCTGGATTGAATTTCCACAGATCATTGAAGAACTGTTTCCCATTCCAGCCACCAAATACGTACAGCTCTCCATGGTAAGCAAAGGCTGAATGATTGTAACGTTCTTCTGGTAGAAGCTGTGCAGAAGGTGACTTCAGCCAACAGTTGGTCTCTGTGTCAAACACTGTATTGTTGTTTAAGTTCCCCCCATTCACCCTTCCCCCAAATACAAACATCTTTGTTCCAATGATGGTGGCAGAGTGACTGTGGGAAGCAGGTGGAGGAGTTCCTCTGGTGTTAATTAAAGACCAGACCATTATGGTGGTGTCCAACTTGTATATGCCATTAGTCCATCCATTCATTAGGGTGCTTCCTCCATACACATACATGACCTTCTCCAGGACACAGACTGAGTGGAAATACCTTGCTTCTGGAATAGACCCAGACGTATTGGGTTTGAACCAGCTCTGGGTGTCGACATCAAAGGCATACAGCACATTGCAGTAAGGAATCCCTCCTCCCCAGATGTAGGCAATTTCTTCTAGCAGCACAGCTGTGTGGCCATCGCGCCCGGAGGGAACCTCAATGGGACTTTGTCCTCCTCCATTTGTCACTGGGGGCAACTTCCTCCAACGCAAAGACACTGTGTTGAAGACGTGGACTTCAATCTTATCCCTGTGGTAGTTGTTGACTCCTCCAAATGAGTACAGCTTGTGTCTGACCACCACAGCAGCATGGTGGAAAGTCTTAGGTCCTCCTTTCAGAGCTATTGTCCAGTGAAACATTTCACAAACCAGCACCACTGTGAATCAGTTCAACTAATAATTAACAGGTTGTTAAAGGACAGTTTACTCTGCTGGAATAGTTGTTGAATGAAGTTTGGTTTGTTGGACGTTTACTTTTAAGACAAGTACATTGGTTGTGATGATAATGGTGTGATGTCATTGCGTGATGACATTTAGATCCATCCATACTAGTACAGAGCCCTGGTGGATCCCAGGCAACTAAGGAAGAGGGTTTAAGAGGCTAGACTGACATGATTACACCCACACACTGTGTGAATATTATGCAGCGTTGAAGTGACTTAACACCTGAGGCAGATTAGGTCTTCTAAATCCTATCAGTTTCCTGAAAAATGTTGCTATATGTGTGGCGGAGAGAGTCGCAGCCCCAGCCTAAAGCCTCAAAAGTCTAGTATCTGCCCTCGTTCCATAGGGATATCCCTTTGGTGTGATGGTTAAGATATTGGACTTTTGAGCGGGAGACTGGTTCGAAGCCGGGTGGTGAGGTTCGGATCACCTCCGTTACATATGAGTGGCGCTAAAACCAACATTATTATTAGTGTGGTTGCCCAACATGGCAACACACTGTAGTCCTGGGGAAACTTTATTTATTCTAGATAAACTTTTATTTGTGAAGTGGTCTTTACCTTGAATCAGATGCAATTGGAAATTGGGGGAAAACATTTGGGAGTGGTGCTAGCTGGAGTATTGGTGGAGCTTCACATGACAGTTAGCTTGCTGCAGAATATAGTCACGTCGGCAACCACACTTGCAATTTCCAGTTGCATCTTTCTAGTTGCTGGAGGTTTGCGCCCGGTTTTCCCGTTTCATAGTGATGTGAAACCTGACCAATCATGGAAATTGGCCCACTTATGGTCTGGTCAAAGTGTCATGTGACCTTCCGCACCAAGGGCATGTGCAGTTTTTGTGCACCAACCACTACACCAACGTCACGGCCCAACAAAAGTATGATAAAGTCCAGATAAAGCAAAATGTAAACTGTGTTTCTGAGTGGGACAGGCTGGGAGGAGGCGGACAAAAAAAAAAATAGATTGTGTTTTCTGCTTGGTTAAACTTTGCTGGAGTTTTAGTGGAGGAGGCTGGGAACAATCACAGGAACCCATATGGTACACATGAGGATAACATACATCCACATGATCAATATTAGCTGTGTTATAGAAGTCAAATTCATGTTTCAGATAGGGAAAAAAAAAGAATACAATTGAACAGACCACAGTGCTAGCAGTTCAGACAGCAGGAGAACTCACAAGGAAGAAACATCTTACAAAGTGATAACGTTTGAAAGCCATAAATTATAGGCCTATTGGCAAACCATATTGTGAGCACTTAAAGTTGGGTAACTGATGTATTTATGTTGGGTTAAAAGGTTAAAGCACTGTGTTGCTATTATCGAGTGTTTGCTCAGTAACAGGAGTCTCCCTGTCTCTATATGCAGCCATAAGCATTAGAAAATACTGAACATTTTCAGGTGGGTTGCCAGTTTCTGGAGAGAGTAGCAATTTATCAGCTTCAAGCGTTCCAGTTTTAATCTGCTCATTTCTTTCATCACTTCCATTTTCACTTGATTGTATTGTGTGCACTGTGGTGCACGTCCCATCTCCTGATTGGATACAGTTGGTATCCTGAGCTTAAAACATATTTTCTGTTTACTAATAGTCTAGGTCAGTTTTCCAAAATTCTTAAAGTGATCCCTGATTTGTAAGCCATGTAGGCCTTAATATGTTATAATAACCCTCTTTAACCGAAATATACCTTTTAAAACACTTGGAATACATTCCTTTGAGAGAAAAAAAGTTATATGTTCAACCCCTGGGGGGAGCCATTGCACTGTTCGTCGCATGCAGTGATGACGTAGGCAATGCATTTTGGCTGGTCGGGCCCATAGGTTTAATATGGAACGTCAAAACAACGTTCTCTTTACAATATTTAAAACATTGTCTTGAAGCTCAGATTAACTGTAGTTAGTAGTGTGGTGCTTTTCTGTTCTGTTCATATCAAGTAGGATGTTTTGCCGTGCCTGTAAGTGTTTAATTCAACATCTAAAACCTGTTTACACCGCCATTTTAAATGGGCCCGACCAGCCAAAATGCATTGCCTACGTCATCACTGCATGCGACGAACAGTGCAATGGCTCCCCCCAGGGGTTGAACATATAACTTTTTTTCTCTCAAAGGAATATATTCCAAGTGTTTTAAAAGGTATATTTCGGTTAAAGAGGGTTAAAATAACATATTAAGGCCTACATGGCTTACAAATCAGGGATCACTTTAACCCCGAAGGCAAATCGTGTTAATTTATGGCATACATGTTTCCTAGGGGTATTAAGTCCAAATCTACTGTAGCCTATGACAAGCTCAAAAATGGCCGCTAGAAACCCTCAAAATGGAACATTTAATGATGGCAGCCACCACTATGCTGAAACATAAAAAGTGCCAATACATCTGCTTCCAAACCACTTTCATGCTTCTGTGTGTGTGTGTGTGTGTGTGTGTGTGTGTGTGTGTGTGTGTGTGTGTGTGTGTGTGTGTGTGTGTGTGTGTGTGTGTGTGGTGTGGGGCTGTCATTTTGTTGTGTTGCTGTTGGTAGTCATGGTTGCCAGTTCCCACCTGATGTCATGTGGGAGTTCAGACTCATCCAGACCATAAAGAATAACTGATAGCTTGCATAACGTCTTCAGGCTAGGACTTAAATCTAAGATGTACAGGTCATCAGACATTGTATTGCATGCTTTGAATCCTCCATAGATGATGATACAATCTCCAACAAAGCAACAGAACATCCCACGCATCCTACTGGGGTCTTTCCCCTTGGGCTCAACCTGCTTCCAGGAAAAGGTCTCTGGACTGAATGTCCACAGATCACTGAAGAACTGTTTCTCAATCCAGCCACCAAATACGTACAGCTCTCCATGGTAGGCAAAGGCTGAATGACTGTAACGTTCTTCTGTTAGAAGCTGTGCAGAAGGTGTCTTAAGCCAACAGTTGGTCTCTGTGTAAAACACTGTATAGTTGTTTAAGTTCCCCCCATTCACCCTTCCCCCAAATACAAACATCTTTGTTCCAATGATGTTGGCAGAGTGACTCTGGGAAGCAAGTGGAGGAGTTCCTCTGGTGTTAATTAAAGTCCAGACCATTGTGCTGGTGTCCAACTTGTACATGTCATTAGTCCATCCATTCATTAGGGTTCTTCCTCCATACAGATATATGACCTTCTTCAGGAGACAGGCTGAGTGGAGCCACCTTGCTTCTGGAATAGACCCAGAAGTATTGGGTTTGAACCAGCTGTGGGTGTCGACATCAAAGGCATAAAGTACATTGCAGCAAGGATACCCTCCTCCCCAGATGAAGGCAATCTCTTCTATCAGCACAGCTGTGTGGCCATATCGCCCAGAGGGAACCTCAATGGGACTTTGTCCTCTTCCATTTGTCACTGGGGGCAACTTCCTCCAACGCAAAGACACTGTGTCTAAGATGTGGACTTCAATCTGATCCCTGTTGTTCCAGTAGTTGTTGTGTCCTCCAAATGAGTACAGTTTGTGTCTGACCACCACAGCAGCATGGCGGGAAGTCTTAGCTCCTCCTTTCAGAGCTATTGTCCAGTGAAAAATTTCACACACCAGCACCACAATGAATCAGCTCAACTATTAATTTACAGGTTGTTAAAGGACAGTTTACTCTGCTGGAATAGTTGTTGAATGACATTTGGTTTATTGGACGTTTGCTTTAAAGACAAGTTCATTGGTTGTGATGACAATGTTGTGATGTCATTGCGTGATGACATTTAGATTCATCCATACTAGTAAAGAGCCCTGGTGGATCCCAGGCAACTAAGGAAGAGGGTTTAAGTGGCTAGACTGACATGATTACACCCTCACACTGTGTGAATATTATGCAGCGTTGAAGTGACTTAACACCTGAGGCAGATTAGGTCTTCTAAATCCTATTAGTTTCCTGAAAAATGTTGCTATATGAGTGGTGCTCAAACCAACATTATTATTAGTGTGGTTGCCCAACATGGCAACACACTGTAGTCCTGGGAAAACTTTATTTATTCTAGATAAACCTTTATTCTAGATATAAACTTTATTTGTGAACAGGTTTTTACCTTGAATCAGATGCAATTGGAAATTGGGGGGAAACATTTGGGAGTGGTGCTAGCTGGAGTATTGGTGGAGCTTCACATGACAGTTAGCTTGCTGCAGAATATAGTCACGTCGGCAACCACACTTGCAATTTCCAGTTGCATCTTTCTAGTTGCTGGAGGTTTGCGCCCGGTTTGCCCGTTTCATAGTGAAGTGAAACCTGACCAATCATGGAAATTGGCCCACTTATGGCCTGGTCAAAGTGTCATGTGACCTTCCGCACCAAGGGCATGTGCACCAACCACTACACCAACGTCACGGCTCAACAAAAGTATGAAAAAGTCCAGATGAAGAAAAATGTAAACTGTGTTTCTGAGTGGGACAGGCTGGGAGGAGGCGGACTAAAAAAAGTAATAGATTGTGTTTCCTGATTCAATATTAGCTGTGTTATAGAAGTCAAACAACTGAAGTATTTATTTTGGGTTAAAAGGTTAAAGCACTGTGTTGCTGTTATTGAGTGTTTGCTCAGTAACATGAGTCTCCCTGTCTCTCCATGCAGCCATAAGCATTAGAAAATACTGTACATTTTCAGGTGGGTTGCCAGTTTCTGGAGAGAGTAGCAATTTATCAGACTCAAGCGTTCCAGTTTTAATCTGCTCATTTCTTTCATCACTTCCAGTTTCACTTGTTTGTATTGTGTGCACTGTGGTGCAAGTCCCATCTCCTGATTGGATACAGTTGGTATCCTGAGCTTAAAACATATTTTTTGTTTACTTATAGTCTAGGTCAGTTTTCCAAAAATCTTAACCCCATCGTGTTAATTTATGGCATACATGTTTCCTAGGGGTATTAAGTCCAAATCTACTGTAGCCTATGACCAGCTCAATAATGGCCGTTAGAAGCCCTCAAAATGGATCATTTAATGATGGCGGCCACCACTATGCTGAAACAAAAAAGTGCCAATATATCAGCTTCTAATCCACTTCCATGCGTGCCCGCGTGTGTGTGTGTGTGTGTGTGTGTGTGTGTGTGTGTGTGTTTGTGTGTGTGTGTGTGTGTGTGTGTGTGTGTGTGTGTGTGTCTGTGTGTGTGTGTGTGTGTGTGTGTGTGTGTGTGTGTGTGTGTGTGTGTGTGTGTGTGTGTGGTGTGGGGCTGTCATTTTGTTGTGTTGCTGTTGGTAGTCATGGTTGCCAGTTCCCACCTGATGTCATGTGGGAGTTCAGACTCATCCAGACCATGCTGAGTGACTGCTAGCTTGCATAACATCTTCAGGCTAGGACTTAAATCTAAGATGTACAGGTCATCAGACATTGTATCGCCTGCTTTGTATCCTCCATGGATGATGATACGATCTCCCACCATGCAACAGCACATCCCACACATCCTACAGGGGTCTTTCCCCTTGGGCTCAACCTGCTTCCAGGAAAAGCTCTCTGGACTGAAATTCCATAGATTATTGAAGAACTGTTTCCCATTCCAGCCACCAAATACGTACAGCTCTCCATGGTAGGCAAAAGCTGAATGACTGTAACGTTCTTCTGGTAGAAGCTGTGCAGAAGTTATCTCCAGCCAACAGTTGGTCTCTGTGTCACACACTGTATTGTTGTTTAAGTTCCCCCCATTCACCCTTCCCCCAAATACAAACATCTTTGTTCCAATGATGTTGGCAGAGTGACTGTGGGAAGCAAGTGGAGGAGTTCCTCTGGTGTTAATTAAAGTCCA
The DNA here is from genome assembly GCF_963921795.1 of Nannobrachium achirus. Taxonomy (NCBI): domain Eukaryota; kingdom Metazoa; phylum Chordata; class Actinopteri; order Myctophiformes; family Myctophidae; genus Nannobrachium; species Nannobrachium achirus. The sequence goes on from NC_137814.1 coordinate 65,369,783, forward strand.
GACCATTATGGTGGTGTCCAACTTGTACATGTCATTAGTCAATCCAGTCATTAGGGTCCTTCCTCCATACACATACATGACCTTCTCCAGGAGACAGGCTAAGTGGTGATACCTTGATTCTGGAATAGTCCCAGAAGTGTTGGGTTTGAACCAGCTGTGGGTGTTGACATCAAAGGCATAAAGCACATTGCAGAAAGGATACCCTCCTCCCCAGATGAAGGCAATCTCTTTGACCAGCACAGCTGTGTGGCCACGGCGCCCGGAGGGAACCTCAATGGGACTTTGTCCTCTTCCATTTGTCACTGGGGACAACTTCCTCCAACGCAAAGACACTGTGTTGAAGAGTTGGACTTCAATCTGATCCCTGTGGTAGTTGTTGACTCCTCCAAATGAGTACAGTTTGTGTCCGACCAACACAGCAGCATCCCAGAGGAAAGCAGAATCCATGATTGAGCCCTCATCTATTGCTCTTTTGTTTCTCAAGCCACAAATGAGATCAAGGTGATACAAAAAGGAGATCTCAGGTATTGCTCCTGTTTCTCCTCTATTTCTGGGGAGCAACATGCCTCAGATGGAAGCTCTGATGAGCTATACAGGAGAGCTCAATAATGTCTCAAATATTGCTCAATTCATCTGGATTGTTGCGTCTCAAACTTAGCTCCAAGTGATATAAAAAATAGCTTTCAATATAATCTCATTTAAAGCTCAATTAAGGCTTTTTGTTACATCTCAGGTCTGTCTCAGAATGACCACTGTTGAGCTGTAAAAGAGCTCTCAAGATTATCTCATTTAAGTCACATTAAAGACTCCGATTGGCCAGTATATAGCTATAAACGATGCAGTCTTCAATCATTCTCATTTGATCATGCATTTGTGTTTAATGCTCATTTTAATTCACTTGCTTTATTTATAGCATATTCAGAAAATGTCTTAAGTATATATCATTCTAGCTAGTACAAGCTCTCGAATGATACCAACAATTAGATAAATTATGTCTCAATTTTATCACATACAGAACCAATCTCATGCCAATTTAAGAATGTTAAAAGCAATGTATCAGATAGTTTATTAAGATAAAGTATAGAACTTACAGAAACGTTATCTAATGAAAACTAAGGGTCTGCATCAATAGAATGCTAATTTGGGGGATAACCATTATAAGTTAGTTACATTTTAAGATATTATTACTACTACATGAGTTTCAACAATTTATGCAGCATGACTAAAACCTCAACTTTGCCCTACATTTGTCACATGCCTTTTATAGCGCCACCAGCAGGCCGACTTACGTAATACATATTTTCTTATATTACTCCTTCAAATTTCACACAAATCGCTAGTCATGTGATCAAGACTGATCAGTTAGATCTTTCTTAGTCTTATCCCGTCACGTAAAAATGCTTTAGTCGATTTCTAACCCTTCTAAAAGAGCTAGCTCGGGTTCTAGGGGACGCACAGACACATGGCAAAAAGATTCTTGATCAGCTCGCTGAGACGAACGCGTTGATGTATGACCCCTAGAGGGCTAACCCTAATTCTAACTTTAGGGGCCGTTCTCTCGGCACAGGAGTGTCGTATAGAGGAGTTACACACACACACACACACACACACACACACACACACACACACACACACACACACACACACACACACACATGTTCGTCTCTGCGAGCTGAACACGCCAGTATAAGGTTCATCCCACACAGACACTCCTGTGAGGAGATAGCTTTCTCTGGCCTGGCATTCAATGTGCTCTAACGTTTATAGACTCTATGACCCTTAGTCAAATTGGAGATCCCAGGGAAGAAAGGTCGTAGGAGGATAACCAAGACATCCACACGTTCGTCTCGGAGAGCTCTACAACATATCTCGGAACCAAGGTCTGATGTCGCATCGTCTTTGACTTATAACGCGAAATAGCTGACCCTAGGGTTAGCTATTTCGTGTTATAAGTCCGAAACCATCATGTGTCAAGGGCGCATCTTTTAGTATGTTGAATAGCTCACCGAGACGAACACGTGGAGGTGTGTTTTATTTCTGTGCGACATTCCTAGGATTAAACTAGGGTTAGCCTCCTTTGAATTACTATAAAATCACGATAGGATATTAGGGTTACTGAATGTCGACCTGAGGCTTAAAATGACATGCAGACATGAGAAAAAAATATATCGGAGCACCTACCAACTCGTAATACCCAAAACACACCAGGAAGTGGCAGTTTTGAGACACTTCCTGTTTGCGCATTGGAATAAAACCTGCATATTCTGACTCAGCGCATGTGATTTAGGGGGGGTAGCCAGAATCCTGGAGCAGAACAATACCAGTAAGACTCCCTAACCAGGAGATAAGCACATGTATGATCGGCTACTTTTGACTTTTTGGCAGTGGCGCCAGGGGGTCCCTGGGGGTCCCTGGAGCTCCAGGGGTCTCTAGAGGGGTGGAGCTTGTGGATTGGCAGGCAAGGAGTGTGTGTGCAAAGTTTGGCATGGATAGGGGCAACGGTTGTGGAGAAGGGCAAAAGTGTGGTGTGCCGTGATGTGGACGGACAGACGGACAGGCAGACAGACTGCCAGTGAAGGTTTTGATAGTAACTGCGACCTAACGGTCGCAAAAATGGCCTCTCAAAAATGTTACCAATGCCATTGTAAGCTTGTAGATCTGCTCTTTTCAAAGATTCTGCATAATGAGTACTTTCTACTTTTGCACTTTAAATACATTTTCATACCAACAGTTTTGTACTTTAAGTAAATTTAGAATGATTTGTTACAGAGTATTTCTACATGCAGTATTGACAAAAATAGTATTTTTTCCAATGATGTATAGGCCTAACACTTTATAGTATGTTTATTATAATTATAATAGTTATAACTGAGATACCTTGTAGGGTAGGGAAGGGGGCTACAACATATATTGTATATTTATGTATAAAATTGTGTAAAATCACATTGTGCATTCAATACTGCTATAATAATAATGCTATTAAAATATATATTTTTTCTTTTTTTTCTTTCTTAAAATAAATTATATATTTATATATATCCTATATATTTCCCCCCCCCCTTTTTTAGGGGACCCCCTGCAGTATCCCCGCGGACCCCCTAGGGGTCGCGGACCCCCTGTTGAAGACCCCTGATCTGATCTGATCAGATCTAATCTTTAGATAAGTGTACAGTAGTTCATGAAAAACAATGCATTATTGCTTCAGCAGCAGTCAGTCAAAGGGTTAATTGCCCAAACAACAACTGGGAAGGATGAGAACAGTGACATCACATATTGCTTTGATCTAGCAGGAAACAGAGCTCTGTAGGAGGCGGGGCATATCCTTATTATTATACTTTCTCAGAGGAAACATTTGCTGCTCATTTGCTGCTCATCTATTGCTCCTCAAGACAGAGAGGAGCTATTGGAACGACTTGGAACTGGTTTGAACCAGTCTGGGCTGGCTGCCATTTTGAACCTCAGTCAGTCAGTGCTGAAGAGAAGAACAACCAGGAGTTATATGCTCTCATGGACTTTATCCTTTTTAGGTAGGTGAAACAACATAGCCACTGGATAAAGTAACCTACATGTACTGTATGTTACTTAAGAATGTTGTCTGCAGTGTTTTTGTACAAAGTGTGTATTTTTCTGAAAGGTTCATCCAACCAGTACAACTAAGCTAATGCTAACGCTAGCTAATGCTAACACTAGCTGATGCTAACGTTTTTACAGTAGACTACATCCTAATGGAACTGAATGTTCAAAATGTGTAAGATAAGCTTCCCTTTTGATAGAAGTGGACGTTTTTTTATTTTGTATTAACAGAAGGTGCTTTGCTGTGTATTTGTGCACAGCTTGCAGCCTGTTGTGTGGTATTGTGGCTAACAGAGCCAAAGTTAGCTAGCAGCTGTTCAATACTGTGTGTGTGTGTGTGTGTGTGTGTGTGTGTGTGTGTGTGTGTGTGTGTGTGTGTGTGTGTGTGTGTGTGGTATTTGTGGCTAATGTTAGCTAGCAATGGTAGTAGAGTATACAAATGGAACCAAATTAACCCTAACAGGTGGTCCATCTGGTTCCATTTGTACAGTTCTAGGGGAGTTATGGATGATGGGGGATCATGGCCATATGCATACTAAAAACAGGGGGTCCTTTAAATAAAAAAACAGTTTGAGAACCAGTTCTTAACTAGAAATACTGTTCATACAAAACAGTGTGGGCTCATATGGGCACAAATATATACCCCTGTGCCCTTAGCCTCATTGGCTAAGGGCCCTGCCTTTGTACTGTTGGTATTTTTTATTTATTTTATATTTTTGAGGAGAATATCCTTGGTCTATCCTATGAAGTTTTGGTATAATATACTGGTCTCAAGCCCACTTGTTGTTATTTATATCCTGTGGCACTTGTTGGTGGTGATGTCACCAAGAACACTGCTTCTCATAATTAATGTAATCAGTGATCCTGTTGACTGTTAACCACTTAAGCCCCCCAAATAATCATATTTGAACTGGGGACCCCCCAAAATAGTCATATTTGAACTGGGGACCCTCCACCTTGACAAGCACTTGGAATGCAGTGAGCTTGTAGATCTGTTATTTTCACAATTGTTGCCTCTTATATCATTTGACAATGTGGGCAACGTTTGACCAGTTTTTATATAATTTGTTTACTTTTAATGTTATAACGGTCTTTTCTTTCCTTTGTTCCCCTGTTCTTTTGAGGTATTAGAAATGTGGTTCTCAACCTTTGGGTCGGGACCCCCAGGGGCGTCCCTAAATTTATTTGGGGCGGTCCCCTGATGATTGGCTAATCATTGTTTTCTCAACAGTAAACAAACCAACAAACTTTATGTGTATAGAGGGTATTTGCACATTTCTAAAGTGACAATTTAAGGACTTTTTAATACCTCTAAAATGACAGACTAAACATTGGGCCAAATGATCAAATATTAGACTCAGAGATTGTGAAAATAGAAGATCTACATGCTCACAAAGCCTCGCAATGCGAGGCGTTGTGAGCATGTAGATCTGCTAGACTTTCACAATAGAACAGTGTTATACAAAATGTACTGTCCCAACTCTTAGTGCTCGTCAGGGTGGGGGGTCCCCAGTTAAAATATGATTATTTTTGGGGTTGCGGCCTGAAAAGTTTGAGAACAACTGCAGTACGTGACAGCAGAGTTAGTACCAGACGCTAAATAAGTAGGCTACTGGCAGCAGTGCGCAAAAGCACTTCATGTTGTTTGAACCGGCACGCAATATTTATTTATAATATCTCTTTTACATTACTCTTAACACAAATGATCCCCTCTTGCTAATCACATGTTATTATAATCACTCCTGTTATGTCAACATGCTAGATTCAGTGAGGCTCACTGAAACTAGCCTTTCTCAGCTCCAGTGCAGACAATGGGGACTGATGACACCACCATTTTGCAGCCGTGTCCTGCCCAAAGGAACAGAGCTGACCTGACTCATCTCGCTCAGGTAAGATTTGCAGATGACTGTTTGAAATGGAGATCAAGATGGTGATTCTGATAAAGGGGGCAGCAGGGGGGTAAATGGCAAAGTACAATTGCGGAGAAGTATGGGGGGCATGGTTTACATTTGTGCTACTGTAAATATATTTGGCCACCAAATCCCTGTCCCCCCCTTTTCCCCCCTCCCACTTAGATGATTGAAAACATTCTGATGGCCAAACCTGGAGGAGAGAGGATCATTACAGAGTGTCAGAATCCCCTGTCAAAACCCAGTGTTGTGAGGCCATCGCACTGATGAACCATACAACTGATGAAGCAATCGTCGAGGAGAAGATGAAACACACCTTCACCCATCGCCAAGCAATGGTTCATGACCCAGTGAAGTCCTCTGAAATATTCACCACCTTTCCAAGATTTCTTGACATTGCGGGAATGGTATGTATTGCCTTAAAGTCGAACTGAAATGAAAAATGACTTTAAACAGATCACAGCCCTGGTCATAAGGTGAACCTATTAAAAATGTATGCCATGTTGTCGTCTGTATTCCATCTTGTCTGCAGATGGAGCAGAATTTCAGTCTGATGTTTGGTGATGACATCGCTGCATCGCTGCCCCTTTTCCAAGTTCCTGGAAAAGGGGCCTACTCGCTACAGGCAGAAAGTCCTTGAACAAAGCCATGGCCTCACCCAGACAGGCGACCTTGAAGATCTGCTTCATAAAGCTGAATCCCAACAGGACAACTGGAAAATGGTATGCTGGAATTAAATGACTAATACTAATGGAAGAGGGAATTGGTTTCGAAACCAAAATGAAGAGATTTTAGTAAAAATGTCTGTTTTTTTTTCTCTCCCTTGTATTTTCAGGATGGGACAGTGAGATGTCCTCCATCTTGCCTTATCCACCTCATGCCACCCTCACCTCAAGGCCGCAACAAGAGACCAGGGAAGCTCTCAGCCCGACAAGCCATTGACCACCTTGTGAAGTTCATCTAGGTAAGGTTATAGTTCAATTAAAGTTTAAGATGGCTCACTGTTCTGTCCCTAATAGTCACCCTTAAAACTATACTTTTGTGAAATCATGCGATAACCATGCTCATCTGTAATCAGCGACTGCCCTGTGATAATTGTCTGCTTTCGCCCCCCACAGATATATCCCCATCAGCCTGAGATACACCGATATGAATATGTTTATTTATTTTACATTTAGCAGAATAAAGATAAGGCAGAATGTTGTTGGTTGCATTTTGTGGCAAGAAGTGATTCTGGTGGCTATCTCATAAAGTTGGGGCTCTAAACTGCAAACATATTAATTGTAATAACATGACTAATGAAGTTCTCTTGTCACAGACTGGGACCAGTGTCGAGGGGCATCTGGACAGCATCACGAGAGTCGTCAACCCTATCTACTGGCTGTGGGGACCCAGAGGTGTACCATACACAAATACTTCATTGTGATTGACAAACGTGCAATCCCGTGTAAGTCACCAGACTCCCTTGCCTCTTTCGACACGCTTTTTAAAAATCATTTCGTCTTCGCTACCTCGTACAACCGGGATCTGGCTAATGTCTACCACTTCTTGCAAAGTGCTGTTTACCAGATAGATGCTGCTACCACCAAGGTCAATCCCAGGGTCAAATAAATGAGAGCTCGGATGCTGCACTGATTATTATTTTTATTTTGTTTTTATTTATTTAATACTTTTGAGATTATATTGTCTCCTACCGGTTGGGTCCCCTACCAGAGACTCCCGGCTCTTGATTCTGCACTGATTTCTGATACTTTTGAGATGGTTTTGAGGGTTCTGATGCTAAACTGAGAAGATTTATTTTGAGGGCTCTGATGCTGCACTGAATTTTAATACTGAAAAGTATATTGTTATCTGAGTGCTCTGATGATGCACTGATTTGATACTGAGATGTTTTGTTTTATTTGTAAAGTCCCTCAGGCCAATGCCAACTCACTAACAACGCACTTGAAGTTAATCCACAGACTTTGTTCAGGAAAGACACTTTGTCTTAAATGCGGTCAGCCTGGTTGTTCTAATTTCTTTGGTACTTTATCTTAATAAAGCACACAAACCTTGTGATTATCCTGTTGAAAGCCCCTCTAAAACTGAAGGTTTAGCTGGAAGTTTTGTTGATGACTTTACATCAAACAGTGCCCCTTCTGGGTCCTTCTTAATAAGAGTCTTGTAGATAGCTGCGCTGCAACAGTCGCTGAACAGTGGCAGGTGTAGGCCGAAACGATCATTAACTCTTTGGTTATTTCAATGGAAGAGATTGTGTCTCAGGGTTTAATGTAACATTGTATCTTTTATTTTCCCCCACTGACTGAGAGAAGGTTCGAACGACATCACTGGCGTGGGGAAAACATGTTGACTGTGCTTATATAGCTAATTTCATCTTCCCTGTCTGCAGACTATGTCTTACGGTATGGCACCGAAGCTGGATGGAAGGCGGTGTCCGTGGAAACACTGGTCGCACAACGCAGAGGCGATTCACAGGAAGGGTAAGAACAGCCTGCTCTTCCTGAGAAGACGGGATCGTTTGGCGTGTGCAACAGGATGCTACAGATGTTCTACCAATCTGGTATGGCAAGTGGAGCAGTTTTCTTTGGAATAACGTGCTGGGGAGGAACAACTGAGCGGGTGACACCTTCAACCTCAACAGACTGGTGAGGAAGGCGGACACCGTTGTTGGGTTCTCCTTGCAGGGGTGGAGGAATTGGCCAGGGTGCAGGAAACTTAATACAATCTTTAAGAACTCCCACCCGAGATCCTCGGATACTGGAGTAAGAGACAGAGGAACAGATAGATTCATCTACCCAGGACGGAGACGTGAGAGACTGGCAGTCCTTAGTGAATGTTGTCCTCACATTATACAATGAAACACAACGGTCGTTTGGTAAGGACAACTGTAACTTATAACTGGAATAGTTATCACTGACTGTTTGTTCCTGTCCGGTTTTGCTGGGAGTACATGTCACTTCTGCTTTTTGCACTGACCAATGGGCACTTTGCACTCTTAAGTGAACTTTTAAGCTGTGCGCATTTAATTAGTTAAGTATTATTGCATGTGTTTTTTTTGCATGTATTTGACTTAAGTAGCAGTGACTGTTTTGGTCACATTGATTTGATTAGGGTCACTTTCTTGTTTGGCACTGCATTCATGAGTAGTAAGGGGAGGAACTGTGATGTTTGTTTTTATTTTATTTGGAATAAAAGACCACTTTGGTCGTAGTTTGGGTTGTTGTATAACTAAAATGTATTGTTTTCTTGGCCACCTTAGAGTTACATCATGGCAAGGTAAATACACAACCCAAACCTTTTCCAAAGTAGTCTTTTAAAAGACTACTGTTAAAAGCACTTCATCTTCAGCCACCTTACAGAAAATAAAGTTTTATTGAAGGAAATTAAATAAAGTTTTATTGAAGGAAATTATTGTATTGTTTTTATATCAAAATATCTGCATGTATACTGTATCTCATTTACAGCTCCAAGTGAGAAAAAAAGGTTCTGGGTAATTAAATCTCAATTATTGCTCATTAATGGCTCAAAGTAAGAATCTTGGGTCACAGTTAAGAGACTTAAATGAGCCATCAGAGAGCTCTCACCTATGTCTCATTTATTGCTCCTATCATCTCAAATAAAGCTACTCAATTATTTCTCATATTTGGCTCAATATGAGAGTAATATAGGATACACTAATGAGTCAATAGAGAGTGCTCCCCTACATCTCGTCTCTCACTCCCTGTAATCTCAGAATAAGATACTCAAATTCTTCTCAAACATGGCTCCAAATGAGAAGCTCCTTAAAGATCCTAAAGCACCTTTAGGATCTACAAGGAGCTTCAAGGAGAGCAATATCTGATCTTCTAATGAAGCACACATGAGAAACAAAAGTGTGGCTCCCTTACGTCTCATGAGCAACTGAAAAGCTTTAAATGAGAAGCAGATTTTTCCTCTGGGATGGTGGGAAGTCTTAGGTCCTCCTTTCAGAGCTTTTGTCCAGTGAAACATTTCACAAACCAGCACCACTGTGAATCAGTTCAACTAATAGTTTACAAGTTGTTAAAGGACAGTTTACTCAGCTGGAATAGTTGTTGAATGACATTTGGTTTGTTGGACGTTTGCTTTTAAGTCAAGTATATTGGTTGTTATGACAATGTTGTGATGTCATTGCATGATGACATTTAGATCCATCCATACTAGTACAGAGCCCTGGTGGATCCCAGGAAACTAAGGAAGAGGGTTTTTGTTCTATTTATTTTATTTAACCTTTATTTAACCAGTAAAAAAATACATTGAGATCTCTTTTTTGAGTGGGAACTGGCCAAGAGGCAGAAATACAAATGACACTAACTTTACTACACATACAATTAAGACACCAACAGCAAAGATAAAACATCCATGATACATCACTAATACCTAAACTCCAAGGTGATACACTTTACATAATATAAAAAACTACTAGTTTAGTTTAAGAGGCTAGACTGACATGATTACACCCACACACTGTGTGAATATTATGCAGCGTAAGTGACTTAAAGGAGCAGTTCACCCCCAAAATTACTTTTTTGCTATTGATTATTCATGCCATGGAGACTAGACTTCAATAATATATTTTTGTATTCGTCGCATTCCAAAGACAGAAATGTCATTATAGTAAATGTATCCCCATTTATTCCGGGGAACAATGGGGGTCATTTTATTGAAATCAAATTGTCTTAGGAATGCGATAAAAACCAAAACATATTATTGAACTCAATTCTCCATGGCATGAGTAATCAATAGTAAAAAAATCACACCCAATTTTAAGTGAGCGGTGGTCGTGCTTGCATAACGTCTTCAGACTAGGATATAAGTCTAGGATGTACAGGCTACAGACACACACACACACACACACACACACACACACACACACACACACACACACACACACACACACACACACACACACACACACACACACACACACACACACAAGGAGAAAGGGCTACAGACACACACACACACAGCCACTCTATGGAGCGGTTTACCACCCCTCAAAAAGTCAAGTGAAACGTGACCGATCATGGACATTGGCCCACTTATAGATCTGGTCAAAGTGTCATGTGAAGCCCATAACCCCTAGTGGTGGCGACAGCCCTAGTGTTGTTCAGAGCATAGATGCTTGGACAACACAACGAGACGCCACAACAAGGGCAGAATGAAACCACGCCCCCCCTTGATACAATTCTATATTAAACAAACGTTAATATTAATTAGATATGCCTACGTCACATTGCACTCTAGAACAATGATAGCTAATATTTAATGAGTGGCGCCAAAGTTTTCTTTTCTTCTAGAAACCGGAAATAAACAGAAATAGCTGCAGAGACCAGCAGAAAGCTCTGAATCCACAAGGCTATAGGCAAACTGAACCATATCACTGCTCCCTATCACAAGTGACTCATTGATATAATTTATAGAAAAAGTGATTTTGTGTTTCATGGACCTTTAACAATGTTTAGCCATGTTTCTACAGGGGAATCTATTACAAGGACAAAGAGTTGTTTGGCACTCAGACAAGTGTGGATCATCTCGTGGATGACATATCCTGCATGTTTAGGGTTTACAGATTAGATCTCCATGTGGTACGTTATTACGACCGTCAAGTCGCAGTTACTATCAAAACCTCCACCGCCTGTCAGTCCGTCCATCGGTCACGTCACGTCACGTCACACTTTTGCCTTGAAGGCCAGCAGCCCGCCACATAGCTTGGTTGCTGGAGTCCATGTCAGTACACTAAAAATAGTGTATAGAACACACCAAGGAAAATCACTTACTGGGGTGCTATAAAGAAAGAAAGAAAAATGCTCCAATGGATTTTAATAACTTTCTCAAGCCGTTCTCTTCATCGGGTCAGTAACATCCATTGGAGCAGGTGAGTGCGGGGCCCTTATTTGTCAGTAACTCAAAATAAAACGTTCTCAAGAGATGATCTACACATGAAAGGTTTCAAATTCGAGTAGTTACATGATACTTTGAGATCTTACCACAGCCACCACTCTGATCCCTCGCTCCCCACAAGCCATGACGATGCCATGTACAAGCCCCCACAGCTCGGATCCAGATACAGATGACCCAGTGAAGTGGTATGCCACCACTTGCTTGTAATGGACCGTGAGGCTACTGAGCATGCAGGTGAGATGTTTCTTGCCATTCTTGTCTGGAGTGGGAGGCAATGTTACTGACCCCAACACAGTCTTTGTGGCAGGATCATATTGGAGGCCTGGAGCCATAGGGTCCGCATCAGTGTGCCGACGGGCCGGTATTCTGACATAAAACTAACCCTAACTCTAACCCTAACCCTAAACTTAACCTCAGTAACCGTGACGAGTAACTAACCTGCCGACGCTAGTCGGAACAGCGGCTCGTCAGGATATTGAGCGGACCCCGAGCCATAGACATCTCATCCATCTGAAGCATATGCAATAGATTTACAATGAGAAAATTCATAGGATATTTCTTTTAATTGTTTGAAAAATAAATAAGTCATGCCTTGAGAACCACCATCTGAGCATGACTGGGAAGGCTCTTTAGCTTTGCTGACATCAAATCTAAAATGTCAGGCTGAATGCCAGGGCTAAATGGCAGTCCCTTCACTCTTCTGGAGATGGTGGAATAAGATGGAATTGGGACATTCATAGAAAAAAGAAAAAGAAAAGTTAGTTACAGAATTGTGTTTACCATTTCACTGATGACAATGCAGTAGCTATGTATTGCTGTTCGTTAATGTTACCTTTGCGCTTGAACTCGTATCCGTCACAACCAACAGCTAACCTGAGTGCATAGTGTTTTGTGTCTTTGTAAAGTTGCTTTGTAAACTCAAAGAACCCTCTTTATACCTCGGGGGTATTATGTTTGTTTGTTTGATTAAATAAAGGTTTCACCACTACATGTCCTCTTTGTGTGCGTTATCATTACACTACGTTATCAGAATATGTACCATAACTACTGTGAACAATACAAGAACAATCGCTGCTTAGTTTTACAGCCTGCACATCTTGTGCTTAAACTAGTATTACATGATGGAAGTTGTTTATTTTACAGTCTGCATACCTAGTTGCCTACAAGGCAACCACACTAACAAGCATATAGTCCAGATTCATTATAAAGTTTGAGGGGGCACATTATGTAATATGGCAAAGTAAAAGTTAATAGAGACACCAAATACGTTCACACAGCCTATATCTGAGATAGTCATAACATCTGCACACCATGTTGCACTGGGTATTGAAATTAAAGCAAATCATTGTTTTATAGTTCAAGAATTAAACTCATTCATGTGCTATGTAACATTGAAATACAAAACTGAAACAATGTCATTGATTAGTAAAAAAATAATTTGGTATGTTTTCAAAACTGAAAAGGGGTAGGCCTATCATTGTAATGTAATTTTTTTTTAAAACGAAGCTCTTTTAGAGAAGTGAAATGTGTTAACTCAACTTCCACAGAAGAACTTGATCAAAGGTGAAATATCGAACTTTTAACAGAATCAGAATTCACTTTTGCCTCATCACACAGGTTTACAGGTGACGGTTTTTGACAGGTCTTTTTCAATAGCCCTGCATGGGTGCCAATGACGGTTTTGACGGTTTTTGCGTTTTTTGTATAGATTTTTTTTTTTTTTTTTTTTTTAATTTCAAAAAATTTCACAAAAAAAATCAAAAAATCCTGGCACAGCTACCTTGGAGCCATTTTGGCATTTGGCACAGAAAGAGTTGGTCATGTGTTTGTGTTCTTTGGCAAAGAAAACAGTCACTATGTTAATGAAGCAAAACACATTGAAACTTGCATTCATGTAAATGTATCACTGATGATGACCCATAGGCCTACACTGTCTTTTGTTGCGAGCCTTTCACATTGAAATGGACCCTGACTGCAGTGAACTGGAAGAGTGGGATGAGATGGGAGGAGGTGTTTCTCCACTCCAAGATAAGCATGGTGTTATCACTCCAAATCTCCACACTTTCCTCATACTCAGACTCTAAACATGCACTCTGACAGAAATCACCCGTGTCCCAGACAAGGATTCACAAATTAAAACACGTTTTTCTTGTATAAATACACCTAACTTTGTGAATCCCTGGTGTGTCCCAACCATAACAAATCAACTCTGTCAGGCCTTATACATCCAAACAAAATTAAACTTATTTTAAAAATGTATAATTATTATTATTAGAACTAGTAAAACATTTAAAAAAAAATCAAGAATGGGTGCTATATAATTAACAGACTGCTAAACATTACAGCAATCGAATGTCAATGTGTATGTTGTAGGCTACTGGGGGAGTTCATATGTGAAGGGACTTGAAGGGTTCAACTATTGGCCAGTTTCTGTCTATTGTTGCCCCACCCACCCATTCTCTGATTGGGCCATCAGACTCTCTGTGAGTATTTAGCAGGGCTCTGTATACGTTTAGCGACACTTTAGTATCTGCATTCTGCAAGTTGTTAAAGGCTGAACTTGCTTCTTTTGGTTGGTGTATTTGTCACAGAAACTCAGAGAGCTAGCTTTGAGAAATGGCTTTACTACAAACACTGAAGTCCTTGGTCAGTGAAAGACTATCTGCAGCTGCTGAAGAGATATTTGGGACCATTGGACAAATTGTAACAGAGTATGAGGACGAAGCTTTCAACTTGAAGCAAGAAATCGACCGCAAAAGCAGACTACTGGACATGGTTTTAAAACCCTACATCAAATTATACAGAGCAGGTTGGTACAATAACCTTTTTCATGTGTTTCAGAGTTAATAATATGTGATTTAACTGTGTTCAATTTGTGAGACCATTGTGGTTTTAATAGCCATGGTGGAGTTTTGTGGGGATTAGTTCTAGTTAATTTATAATACTTCTTCCCTTGTGGTCTCGGCTCAACAACCTTTGAATAGTTTTTTGTTTACAAGTCAAACAGCCTCTTCTGGCAGTGCCATGTTATGTGTACTGTTTTGAAAGCTTGTCAGACAATTTGTGGGAATCAGATATAGGATATATAAAGGATAATGGTGTTGAAATGCTAAAATACAAATCCAATTTTGTGAATTTGTTGCCATTTCTTTATTCAAATAGATAAGAAAAACACACAAGACACATACAGGGGGAAGCCTTAGTTCGCACAGACACATAAATGATCATTCAGTCTAAGCCAGAATGACAAAGAAAATGACACTAAGCAGAGGAATCATATAATCTGACAATATCAGAATAAAATAAACATGACAGTTAATTGTGATCTGGGCTGTCCACATTTGTCAGAATATAACAATATTATAACATATTAGTCCGAATCGATTCTCCATTGGCTCCAATAACATTTTGTGAGAAACTCTCATTTCTCTGTTTCATGATCTTTCATCATTCTGCCTGCCATCTCCTTTGAGACCTGAAACCTACTAGTTCGCTAGTAGGTTTGTGATGCTTCATCACACAAACATGCAATATTTTCTGTACAGACGTGCATCGCGGCATGCACACAGTTTGTGCACAGTACATGTGCACCATGCCCGATGGACTTTTTTTTAATGAAAGCAATCAATGAGTTCAAGTTTGTATTCATATTACAGGTCCTTATTATTCAAGTCCTTATTCATATCACAAAGTCCTTATAATTAAAGTTTTCATGTTATTCCATCGTTCCAGATCAGAGTGTGGAGTCCAGTCTGCAGGTGAAGATCAGTTCTCCAGCCAGGACTGTTTCTATTAAACAGGAACCTGAAGACCACCTTAAACAGGAACCTGAAGACCACCCGCATCTCAGTACGTTTCAAGCACCCTTTCTTTGTATTGTATTGGTGAAAGTGGGCCGGTACTGATGGTGTAAAGATGAACCCATTTGAACGGGTTATCAATTTTAGTAACAATGTGATTACATCAGTGCAATGAACCCTGCATTAACCAACCTGCTGCAGAAGACTTGCTGAGCATACATATCATCAACATAATAATAACAATAATAATAAGTACCACTGGAACATAAATCAAATCTTATTTCTGGAGACATTAGAAAGACATTCATTTGCTAGTTTCAAGTCTTTAAAACAACATGATATCCGTTTTAATTACTGGGCACTGAAGGATGTGTGCTCCAGCTTTTCAGTGAACTGAGGGAACACGGCAGGGGGAAAAAAAAATCTAATATCATATTTTTTTCCTAGACTTCCTGCACGCCCCTGTGTGTAGAGAGCAGTGGAGCTCCAGTCTGGTTCAGGAGGAACAACAACCTCCACAGATTAAAAAGAACAGGAGGAAAAGTCTGGTGGGTCAACATTGACATTACTGGCAGTAAAAAGTGAAGGTGATGATGAAAACAGAGAGACAGCGCCTGTAGCCAGCACCTCAACTGAACACATGAAAACACAAGCTGATGTAGAGGACTGTGGAACATCACAACCAGCTAGTGATGACCATCTTCTCTCTTCACACCGTTCTGAATCAGAAACTGAAGACAGTGATGAGTGGGAGGAGACCAGGGGAGATCAGTCTGCTTCAAACACACTGAAATCACACAAGACACAACATGTAGGAGGACATTGCAAGCTGTCCCAGGACCTGAAATCATTGAAACAAACTAAATCTATTAGGAGTCACACAGGGAAGAAAAGTCTTAGTTGTACAGAGTGTGAACAGATGTTTAATCATAAGGGGCATTTGAAGAGGCACACAATGATCCATAACGGGGAAAAGCCCTTTTCTTGTACAGTTTGTGGTAAACGATGTGTTCACAACTATGATCTAAAAATACACATGAAGACTCATACAGGTGAAAGGCCCTTTTCTTGTACTGTTTGTGGTAAACAATGTGCTCACAAGTGTGATCTAAAAATACACATGAGGACTCATACAGGGGAAAGCCCTATACTTGTACAGTCTGTGGGAAAGGCTGTCTTCAAATGGCTCATCTAAAAACACACATGAGGACGCATACAGGGGAAAAGCCATTTTCTTGTGCAGTTTGTGGTAAAAGCTTTGCTCAGACGGCTCATCTAAAAACACACATGATGACTCATACATGGGAAAGACTTTAGTTTAAGTTAGTTCACACATACACATAAATGATCATTCAGTCTAAGCCAGGATGACAAAAGGACACTAAAGCAGAGGAATCATATAATCTTACAATATATAAAAAATAAATATGAATAGTTTATTGTGATGCATTTTGCTTTGCTTGCTCCAGGACAGTAGAATAGTGTCTGTCCACATTTGTCAGAATTTGTGAAGTCATATTCAATAATATGCTTGCAAAACAATATGTTCATTGATATGCATGCAACACTGGTGTAGTAAAGTGCTGACAAGTTGCTGGGTTTGTGTAGCTGTTCACTGTGTGTTGACATGTGTGTTGTTTGGATTGTTAAAAGTACCAGAGTATATATTTGGTAGATGCCAAAGTCAGTTGAAATCATCACTTTGTTTTGATTGATTGAATACTTTATTAACAGTTTGCAAAGACATGTACAGGGAAGTACAGTGCGATATTCTACAGAGTTTTGTCTTTATAAAGTAGCTTTTTAAACTCAAAGAACCCTGTTTAAACGGGGGGGGGGGGGGTGTTATTGATAATGGTTGTGTTTGTTTGTTTGATTTAATAAAGGTTTCAACACTACAGGTCCTCTGTCAGAATATGTACCATAACTGCTGTGAACACAATAGGAACAATCACTGCTTCCTTACAGCCAACCAGAATATAGAGTAACCCCAACCTTTCCAGAGAGAGATAGAGACACTAGAAACCCTGCTGGAGAGACAAAACACACTGCAATCACTGCTTCATTTTACAGCCTGCACATCTTGTGCTTAAACTATGGAAGAAAGTAACCCCAAAAGTTAATTTAGTTCAATGGACCTTTTCTGTACCTTTTCTGATTGGACAATATAATGGATTTGAGGATTGATGTCAGCTTCACGTGACATCAATCCAATTTACAATTCAAATTAGCTTTATTAGCATGAGAAAACATACATTGCCAACGCAAGTGTCAAAATAATAATAAAAAAAAAACAGTTGAAGATGGGGAAAAATATATACAGTTGGAGGGGGTACAGCATTGTGTAAACAGAGCTATGACAAAGTGAAAGTTATAGACACACCAAATATGGACATACAGTAGCCTATACAGTATCTGAAATATAGCTAACAGTATTATTACATACAGATTCATACGATCTGCACAACTTGTTGCACTGGGTGTTGAAATTAAAGCAAATAATTGTTTTGTAGTTAAAGAACTAAACTCATTCTTGTGTTATGCAACATTGAAATAAAAAACGGAAACATTGCCATTGATTAGTAAAAACTCCCATGATAAAAAACAAGCAACTAATTCAGTAGACCTATGTTCTCCCACCCGATCTACTATGAATCCCTTCATTCCATGGGGAGAAACTGCTCAAAAAGACCCTCATTCCCTGGAGTGGAAATGTGCAGTTTTTGCAGCTCCGCTCACACAGACTACTGGAATTGCTCTTTTTGGCCCAGGGAATGGCAACGCTTTTCTATTGGCTGTCCTCAGGGGCAGCCCGGACAGCGCTTCCAGACGTTATAGACACAGACTGCAGGAATTGCTCCTTTATCTCCATCGAATGCGCAACACTTCTCCATTGGCTGTTCTCAGGGGAACCCCGCCCCCTCTTTCACACCGGGTATTGAGGTTGCCATGGCAACGTGGGCTAAAAATGAAAACATTTCAATATTACCGTGGTTTTGGCATATAATAAATGCATTTTATTTATAATATTTAAAGCACATTGTATTTTATTTTATTTTACCTTCCTTCAATGAATGTATATGGTTTGTTGTCGTATCTATTTATTTATTCATGTATTTATTTTGTGCTGACCGAAATTATAAGTCCATCGTGTTTAATTAATAATCATTTAAGGATATTGATAATGTAATTTGGGCTATCGTGTTTATTCATTATTCAATTATAAAAAAATATGTTTATTTTGCAATTTTAACGGAAGTCACATGAGCGGAAGTTGCATATCTACTCTCAGCCCCTCCAAGGGTTCAGTCAACAGAGCAGACTGAAGCCCGCGCTGCTCAAAAATAACAATAAAGATACATCTATATTATATATATTATTATTATCTACGTTCACAGTTTACCATCTGATCCTACGGTAAGTTTGTTTACCTTCAGTTGTTAACACATGGGCTGCTAAGGTTTATAACATTTATAGCTGTTGCTGCTGCCACCATTGACTTACGCTTTGTTTTGACGTGCCTCGCAAGCTTCGTGCGTGTGCACGTGCGTGTCCAGAGAAGATTGAGGAGGATAATCCATTTGTTTACAAACGCTCGCGAAACTAAAATCCAAACCGGGACCGACCATCGCGGTAAAGTGTCGCCGTGAAAACAATCAGATCTCTGCTTCCCTGGCGCTGTTTTCATCTCATTCTTAGATAAAGCCCTTCTTATGTTTCAAAGTAGAATCTAAAGCAATGTAAAGTGCTTCCGCAATTTCTCCCCCTGTGTAACTGCCTGCAGCTGCCGGGTGACGTAATGGACTCAGGTCATTCAGAGGGCAGCTGCAGGCTCGTAGAGTTAACTCTTTGTTGCCTCGTCTGTCAACGAGATAACTTCCTTTTGGCAGGGGGACACCTAGTGGCCTTAACTCGTCCCTGAACGAGTTTGGCTCCATGGGTGTTAAGGGGTGACAGCTAACATTAAAGAGGTGGTGCCATGATTTTTCCCCCCTTTAAAACATGATTATCAGGTATTATGATTATACTAGGAGGAAGATTTTTTCCAAAAGAATATACAGAAAGAGTTAAAATTGGGTTTTTATGTGGCCACACCCCCAGTTCATTAAGTATGCATGGATGTCATGGTGGGTGCTGACCCAGCTGAAGTTAGCCACACCCCACAGTGTTGGGTGAATGGTAATTAGGGGAGGAGTTGATTCTGTGATGCAATCATATCTGTGTTTTTTTAACTGACACTTTTGACCACAAGGTGGCAGCCTCCAAGAGAAAACAAACAAATACCAAGAGAATAAATAATTGCTCATAAAAACCACACCAGGGGGTCTAATGAAGTACTTGCAACCTCCTAGACACATGAACAACAGAAAAAGTACAAAACTATGGCACCACCTCTTTAAAGCAAAGCCCGGAAGTTTGTTTTGTTGTTGTTGTTGTTGTTGTTGTTGTTAGACCTCCCTTTGGTTAGACCACCTAAACCTAACCTTAACCCTAACCTTAACCTCAGTAAAACTAACGCTGGTGAATGTTAACCTGGAGAAATGCTAACCTGCCGACGCTGTAAGTGGTAAATGTTAACCTGGTCTAACCAACGCTCAGTCCCTGGTTTGTTTACGTGTAGCTGATGGTGGCTGAAATCATGATGCATTCAAAGCTTATGTTAGATTCCGGTGTTAGCTATAGATCTGATCTAGTGACAGTCATGTTGTGCTTCTCATATAACATTAATAAACGTGTTAACGTTTAAAGTCGATGAGATCAGGTCTGATTCATCAACCGAGCAAAAACTATGGTAGCTACAAAGTGTTATTTGAACATATGTTCAAATAATGTTTCGTTTTTTCTGTATGTACAGTAGGCCATTGGTGGATTTTCCATAAAGTCTAATTGTTAATCTGTCTGTACAGATCATCTTCGCCCACTGATGAGTGTCCCAGCACGTCTCCTGGTGATACTGCTACCCTGTCTGTGTAAGTTTAGAATGTGTTGGCAATTGGCATTTTACGTGTTGTGTGTGTACATGTTCTAATCGCAACAGCAGTGAACATTAGTTTCTTTAAATGCCACGCATGAGAAGGAACCTCGAAGAGATCAGGGGACAGTTATGGCTGTAACTATGCCATGGTGGTAGGGATTTGTAACACAAAGCTGCTGTGTTGTAAAAGTAGATTAACTTGATATCGTTCATTGTGAACTTTTATCTGTGATTGAATCAAAGCTTGTCCTTCATTACTTGGAGCCAGAAAGCCTAGATTGACTTTGAGAAATGAGGCTGTAAATCACTTGTCGATTTGTGTTTAACAGCCCTGTAGTCCAGCTTCGAGTGGGACTCATCTTGGACCCAAACCTTACGACCTACTCTCAGAAGCATGGTAATGTAATCTCTAACGTTCTTCAAAAAAGTCTCTGAAATTGACTTTAAAATCAGCCAGGGAAAAAGCATTTGTATGCGCATTAACCGCATTTGTCTGAGGTTTGCATTGAAATCATTTCATAGACATTAAAAACAATACTTCTACATTTCAGCCATGAGAGTCCAGAAATGTCAAGTTGGACTATCACGAGACAAGTCGGCATTGGTGGCCGCCCTAAGAGTCGCATTCCCTATCATTGGACACCAGCTAACCAACTGTGCACGGTAGACAGTCGGAAGAAAATTCGGTAACACTTTCTCATAACCTCCAAAAAAAACTAGTAAGTAATACTTTACTAATACATTAGTTAAGTATTACTACCACATTACTTAGACATTACTTAAGCATTTGTTAAGCTTCAATTCATGATGAAGTACCATGAAGTACCATGAATTGATCATTACTTCCTGCTTTAGTAACACTATTAGTTAAGGGTGTTACTTAATATATATTAATTCATATGAGCCTACATAGGGGGGTTTGTAGATCTACTTTTTTCTGTAAATTTTATGCCCAGCACGAGTGCTCATATTAGGGGAAGGATACCAAGGATCCAGGGCAAGAGGGGGAAATTGGGACTTGGGAACCAGGTGCAAGGGGCCTTCATTGCTCCACTCGCATCCGACTCTGGGGCCTCGGACCACAGAGTGGGGACCACCCCTGGGGACCCCCTCCAGGGACCCCTGGAGGTATCGCAGAGCTCTGGGGACCCCCTGGCTGCACCGCGCCGCCTCCTGCTGGAAAAATTACCTCTCCAACGGAGCTGCTCACGGGGGATTCTCAGGGACCACCGCTCCGGGGACCCCCAGGACGGAAGCAAAAGTGGTTGCACCTAGTGGAGGACCCCTGCAGCCCGCTAAAAAGGCCGTAACTCAGCCCCTGACACTGGTTGGTCCAACTGTTACTTAATAGTTAGTTACTAGTTACTTAATAGTTAGTTAATAGTTACTTAATAGTTAGTTAATAGTTAGGTGGAGTTTGAAGTAAAGTGACACATTATTATTATTAACTAATGAGGTACTAATGAGGAACTAATACTTACTTGGAGCCCCAAGTAAAGTGACAGACTATGCATTATTAAGTAATGTTGAAAGTCATTAAGTAATGAATAAACAAGACAACATTTGCTTCTCAATGATTTATTCTCAATTTATTCACAAAGGAAAAAAATACAAAAAGTTGACCGTAATAGAACTAACCATTGTTAACCCAAAGAAATATGAAGAATTAAAGGGATATTCCACTTAAAAAACGTGGTAATTTTATTGTCTAATCAGGCTTTTATGAACACCCTGAACAGTTTTTAATTTGCTTCATTCAATATTTCGATATCTGATATAAATGTTATCAGGCCCTCCAGGCCCAGGGCCTCTCCCCACACACACCCATTGTAACTTCAAACTCCATTTTAACCATGATAGATTCTTTAAAAACACCCATTATTTTTCTGGTGACTCATACTACCCTCCTAATACGTGAGCAGGCCGTGTTTTTTCAATAACTTTTTTCATTTATTTGTAATTAAATATTGTATTAGATTCTTTTAATTTTCCAGAAGAATTATTAAAAAATAAAAGAAAAAGGTTATTGTACAAGTACACGGTCTGCTCACGTATTAGGAGGGTAGTATGAGTCACAAGAAAAAGTGATTTTAAAGAATCTATCATGGTTAAAATGGAGTTTGAAGTTACAATGGGTGTGTATGTGGAGAGGACCTGAGCCTGGAGGGCCAGATAACATTTACATCAAATATCTAAATATTGAATGAAGCAAATTAAACTGTTCAGGGTGTTCATAAAAGCCAGATTAGACCATAAAATGAACACGTTTTTTTTTTAAGTGGAATATCCCTTTAAGAAGCACTTTCCAAGGTAGTCTTCTGCTGTTTGCCCAACTCTGCCAAACGTATTGTGATAAAGAGACCAGAGGCCAGCGCTATTAAGACCCTACAAAAGATGTGAGCTTCTTGATGTAAACAAGAAGTAAATTCTTGTTTTTTTTATCGTGAACATGTGCAAACCAGTCAGTCAAATTGAGGTTTAAACCAAACTAAAGGATTTCTTTTATTGCTTTTAATAATGTTAAGAGTCTGTTAAATAACTGCTTCGGGCTAGGCAAAGTACTGAATCTAAACCTCAAAATTTGGTGAAATGGGTTGGCAATTTGCAAGATTTCTATTTGAAAGGAGGCAGCCACCCGGGCAGCAGCGGGGAGGCCCAGATCCAGCCCTGGCACTGACAGTTTCACCTGACAACGCCATGGGACCGGCACCCACATATCTGGAACCCCCCCCCCCCCCCCCATGCCTGCCCGAGCAGCTGCTTCGACTCTCTGCTCAGAACACCTTCACCTTGGGCCAAAAAAATAAAAAAAACATGAAACTTCTGGTCCAGAATCATGTGTGACAATTGCCTCTCTACATCATGTGAGCTATAATAACATTTTCAAAAACAGTTGCATAAACAGCTGAACATTATCACAGAGAAAAAGGGTTCTTCAACTACAGTGCAGTGTCCCTCAGTAACAACTTAACGTAGTGTGACCAGTGCTTAACAAACTCTGACATTAATAAAAGGAATAAAATAAAGATAGTTTTGAACAAAAAACAATGACTTTAGTATATCAGAAAAGCTTCTTTTAACAAGCCCAAACAGTGCTTTCCCCATCAGCAACATCATCTTTTTTTAACATGAAGAGCGCCTGAAACCAGTATGTGTCATGCAATGACTTGGTCATCTGAATCCAACATCTCTCCCTGAACACAGGCTTTGTTGTTGAGCAGGTAAATTAATGAATCTAAATTTATCAAAATTAGCTGAAATGGTTTGGCCAGATGCAGGATGTCAATTTGAAGGGACGCAGCCACCCAGGCAGCAGTGGGGAGGCCCAGATCCAGCCCTGGCGCTGACAGTTTAACCTGGCAACGCCACGGACTGGCACCCACAAATCTGGGCCCCCCCATACCTGCCCGAGCAGCTGCTCTGCTCAAAACACCTTCACCTTGGTCCAAAATACCATGAAGGTTCTTGTAGGCAAATGTAAGACTGGTTGAAGAGTTACATACGAGTTGTCGTCCTATGCATCTACAACTTCATGCACCTTCTCGTCCGAGGACTTTGAGGACAAGAAGAAAAAGAGGGAGAGACGTGAAGAAAATATACTGCAGTGCCAATCAAACAAAGCAATTCGGATAATACTGTACATTTCAGCATGAAATACTTAAGAGAACTTGACCAACAAGCCTCCTGCTGTTGACAGAAAAAAAAAAAAAAAAACAGACTAGTGGAGGAAAGGAGTCGTCTTAATTCTCCATTCTAGTTTAGCTGACACTAAAACTTAACTAGCCACTGCCCATTAACCTTCAAGTACAAATACAGATACAACAGAACTTAAAATAAATTAATAAATAAAACAGAAAGGACGCAGCCACCCAGGCAGCAGTGGGGAGGCCCAGATCCAGCCCTGGCGCTGACAGTTTCACCTGGCAACGCCACGGACTGGCACCCACATATCTGGGCCCCCCCATACCTGCCCGAGCAGCTGCTCTGCTCAAAACACCTTCACCTTGGTCCAAAATACCATGAAACTTCTGGTCCAGAATCATGTGTGACAATTGCCTCTCTACATCATGTGAGCTATAATAACATTTTCAAAAACAGTTGCATAAACAGCTGAACATTTGTTTTTTTATCACAGAAAAAAGGGTTCTTCAACTACAGTGCAGTGTCCCTCAGTAACAACTTAACGTAGTGTGACCAGTGCTTAACAAACTCTGACATTAATAAAAGGAATAAAATAAAGATAGTTTTGAACAAAAACAATTACTTTAGTATATCAGAAAAGCTTCTTTTAACAAGCCCAAACAGTGCTTTCCCCATCAGCAACATCATCTTTTTTTAACATGAAGAGCGCCTGAAACCAGTATGTGTCATGCAATGACTGAACTCTGGTCATCTGAATCCAACATCTCTCCCTGAACACAGGCTTTGTTGTTGAGCAGGTAAATTAATGAATCTAAATTTATCAAAATTTGCTGAAATGGTTTGGCCAGATGCAGGATGTCAATTTGAAGGGACGCAGCCACCCAGGCAGCAGTGGGGAGGCCCAGATCCAGCCCTGGCGCTGACAGTTTCACCTGGCAACGCCACGGACTGGCACCCACAAATCTGGGCCCCCCCATACCTGCCCGAGCAGCTGCTCTGCTCAAAACACCTTCACCTTGGTCCAAAATACCATGAAGGTTCTTGTAGGCAAATGTAAGACTGGTTGAAGAGTTACATACGAGTTGTCGTCCTATGCATCTACAACTTCATGCACCTTCTCGTCCGAGGACTTGGAGGACAAGAAGAAAAAGAGGGAGAGACGTGAAGAAAATATACTGCAGTGCCAATCAAACAAAGCAATTCGGATAATACTGTACATTTCAGCATGAAATACTTAAGAGAACTTGACCAACAAGCCTCCTGCTGTTGACAGAAAAAAAAGAAAGAAAAAAAAACAGACTAGTGGAGGAAAGGAGTCGTCTTAATTCTCCATTCTAGTTTAGCTGACACTAAAACTTAACTAGCCACTGCCCATTAACCTTCAAGTAGACAACTGTGTGTTATCCTTTCACAGTCCAACTCAGTGCTTCTCCGAGTAGCGCGAAGCCTAGCAAGATTGGTGGCAGGGAGACAACAGGTATTGTATTTGTATGATGTGCTGGCACCACATTTCCAAATGTGGACACATTTTTATGGGTCCCTTAATTTTCAGTTTCCTAATTTCTTGGGGGTAAATATTATTTCAAAACATTTTCAGAAAACATTTCCCAAAAACCTGAACAATGTTGAGCTCATTCACTGCCTGGATTTTTAACCTCCAAAGGCCCAAAATTCATCCTTGAACCTTTTTTTCCCCTCTGTTTATGAACAGCTTCAGAAGAACCTAGAGTCACAGCCAAAGCTTTTGTCTTAGTCAACAGTGTCACCTAGTGGTCAAAAATTATAATCTGTCAAAGTGGTCCATGACCTGCTTGGCTTACATAACAATCCTGCCAAGATGCGTCCGTGGCATGGAATGAGTTGTCTCATTCCATGCCATGGCAATAGCCCTGCAGGAAGCCAAATTCAACGTACAGCTGCTAGAGCAAGAGACCAAAAACCTGAAGTCTGTGGTGGCGTCTCTCAAGAATGACAAGGAGTCTTTGCTGAGGGACAAGGCTATTTTGCAAGAGCAACTAAAGACTGGTAATTCAGTGCTTTAATTGGCTTTTTAATATCTGAAATTCATTTTATAGAAATTAACAGCTTTTCATGCTTGCACAAGCTTAAACATATTTTTAGTTATTACAGCCCTGGATCGCATACCCAACAGTGCAGCTTCTTCTGAGCCATCTATGTCCTTTCCAGCAGTGAAGACTGAGAAGGATCCAGTGACGTACGAGCTGTCCTCCACCGTATCTTCAAATACATACAGCTTCTCGTCCGACTTTGAGGACTCAGAGGACAAGAAGAGAAGGAAGATGAAGAGACGGGAAGAGGCTAAGAGGCTGAAGAGCACCAGTTTTCTAGTTTAGCTGACACTAAAACTTAACTAGCCACTGCCCATCAAGTAGACAACTGTGTGTTATCCTTTCACAGTCCAAACACCAGAAGACTTGATCAAGCGCTATCAGAAAGTGGTGAAGTTGGTACGACAAGGAAGAAGCAAGACCGCCGCATACATCAAGGCTCAAGTTGACCGCAACACCATCGTTAACCAGGCAGCTATAGCTGAGCTTGCCACCGTTAACCCAAAGAAATATAACGAAATAAAAAGCTCTTTCCAAGGTAATCTTCTGCACTTCGCCAGTGTCTGCCAAAGGTATTGTGATAAAGAGCCAGAGGCCAGTACAATTAAGTCTCTAAAAAAGAGCCGTGCGCTTCTTGATGTAAAGAAGTAATTTCTTGTCTTTTGAACGTGTGCCAACCCAGTCAGTCAAATTGGGGTTTAAACCAAATTAAACGATTACTTTTATGGCTTTTAATAATGTTCGGCTGTTGAATAATTGGACAATAAAATAGTAGTGTTTGCTGACGGGAAAAGCACTGCAGTTGAAACCACTGGTTGGGCTTGTTTAACCCATTTGCTTATCAACCTATGGAAGCTCTAAAATCCCTGGGTAGATGGTTGTCTTGACTCTGAACTTTATAAAACTCAGTGTGGGAAAAACCAGCATTGTATTGCTGGTGTTGAGAGCTATTTGAAAAGCACATATACTGAAGGTGTGTTATCCTTTCACAGTCCAAACACCAGAAGACTCGATCAAGCGCTACCAGAAAGTGGTGAAGTTGGTACGACAAGGAAGAAACAAGGCCGCAGCATACATCAAAGCTTAAGTTGACCGCAACACCATCGTTAACCAGGCAGCTATAGCTGAGCTTGCCACCGTTAACCCAAAGAAATATAACGAAATAAAAAGCTCTTTCCAAGGTAATCTTCTGCACTTCGCCAGTGTCTGCCAAAGGTATTGTGATAAAGAGCCAGAGGCCAGTACAATTAAGTCTCTAAAAAAGAGCCGTGCGCTTCTTGATGTAAACAAGAAGTAATTTCTTGTCTTTTGAACGTGTGCCAACCCAGTCAGTCAAATTGGGGTTTAAACCAAATTAAACGATTACTTTTATGGCTTTTAATAATGTTCGGCTGTTGAATAATTGGACAATAAAATAGTAGTGTTTGCTGACGGGAAAAGCACTGCAGTTGAAACCACTGGTTGGGCTTGTTTAACCCATTTGCTTATCAACCTATGGAAGCTCTAAAATCCCTGGGTAGATGGTTGTCTTGACTCTGAACTTTATAAAACTCAGTGTGGGAAAAACCAGCATTGTATTGCTGGTGTTGAGAGCTAGTTGAAAAGCACATATACTGAAGGTGTGTTATCCTTTCACAGTCCAAACACCAGAAGACTCGATCAAGCGCTACCAGAAAGTGGTGAAGTTAGTACGACAAGGAAGAAACAAGGCCGCAGCATACATCAAAGCTCAAGTTGACCGCAACACCATCGTTAACCAGGCAGCTATAGCTGAGCTTGCCACCGTTAACCCAAAGAAATATAACGAAATAAAAAGCTCTTTCCAAGGTAATCTTCTGCACTTCGCCAGTGTCTGCCAAAGGTATTGTGATAAAGAGCCAGAGGCCAGTACAATTAAGTCTCTAAAAAAGAGCCGTGCGCTTCTTGATGTAAACAAGAAGTAATTTCTTGTCTTTTGAACGTGTGCCAACCCAGTCAGTCAAATTGGGGTTTAAACCAAATTAAACGATTACTTTTATGGCTTTTAATAATGTTCGGCTGTTGAATAATTGGACAATAAAATAGTAGTGTTTGCTGACGGGAAAAGCACTGCAGTTGAAACCACTGGTTGGGCTTGTTTAACCCATTTGCTTATCAACCTATGGAAGCTCTAAAATCCCTGGGTAGATGGTTGTCTTGACTCTGAACTTTATAAAACTCAGTGTGGGAAAAACCAGCATTGTATTGCTGGTGTTGAGAGCTAGTTGAAAAGCACATATACTGAAGGTGTGTTATCCTTTCACAGTCCAAACACCAGAAGACTCGATCAAGCGCTACCAGAAAGTGGTGAAGTTAGTACGACAAGGAAGAAACAAGGCCGCAGCATACATCAAAGCTCAAGTTGACCGCAACACCATCGTTAACCAGGCAGCTATAGCTGAGCTTGCCACCGTTAACCCAAAGAAATATAACGAAATAAAAAGCTCTTTCCAAGGTAATCTTCTGCACTTCGCCAGTGTCTGCCAAAGGTATTGTGATAAAGAGCCAGAGGCCAGTACAATTAAGTCTCTAAAAAAGAGCCGTGCGCTTCTTGATGTAAACAAGAAGTAATTTCTTGTCTTTTGAACGTGTGCCAACCCAGTCAGTCAAATTGGGGTTTAAACCAAATTAAACGATTACTTTTATGGCTTTTAATAATGTTCGGCTGTTGAATAATTGGACAATAAAATAGTAGTGTTTGCTGACGGGAAAAGCACTGCAGTTGAAACCACTGGTTGGGCTTGTTTAACCCATTTGCTTATCAACCTATGGAAGCTCTAAAATCCCTGGGTAGATGGTTGTCTTGACTCTGAACTTTATAAAACTCAGTGTGGGAAAAACCAGCATTGTATTGCTGGTGTTGAGAGCTAGTTGAAAAGCACATATAATGAAGGTGTGTTATCCTTTCACAGTCCAAACACCAGAAGACTCGATCAAGCGCTACCAGAAAGTGGTGAAGTTAGTACGACAAGGAAGAAACAAGGCCGCAGCATACATCAAAGCTCAAGTTGACCGCAACACCATCGTTAACCAGGCAGCTATAGCTGAGCTTGCCACCGTTAACCCGAAGAAATATAACGAAATAAAAAGCACTTTCCAAGGTAATCTTCTGCACTTTGCCAGTGTCTGCCAAACGTATTGTGATAAAGAGCCAGAGGCCAGTACCATTAAGGCTCTAAAAAAGAGCCGTCAGCTTCTTGATGTAAACAAGTAATTTCTTGTCTTTTGAACGCGTGCCAACCCAGTCAGTCAAATTGGGGTTTAAACCAAATTAAACGATTACTTTTATGGCTTCTAATAATGTTAGTCTGAAATAACTGGAGAATAAATAGTGTTGCTGATGGTCAAGTTCCCTTAAGTATTTCATGCTGATATGTACAGTATTATCCTCATTGTTTTGTTTGGCACTGCAGTATATTTTCTGCCCGAGCAGCCGCCTCCCTCGACTCTACTCAAAACACCTTCACCTTCCAAAATACCATGAATGTTTTTGTCCAGAATCATTGCAATCATCGTTGCTGATGGGAAAAGCACTGTAGTTGAAGTAAGCTCAAATTGGACAACCATAAATATGGTGTGACAATTATAGTCGTTCTCCCACAGAAACACCAAAGTATAACATTTAAGAGTTATTTACAAAGGGAGAAAAAAAGGAAATAAAATAGGCAAATGTAAGACTGGTTGAAGGAAAATAATTGCATCCCATCATTGTATACTCTCCAGTAATTGAGCCCTAGCTCAAAGCTAGATTCACTATTGATTGATTGGCACTGCAGTATATTTTCTCTGAAGAATGACAAGGAGTCTTTGCTGAGAGACAAGGCCAAACAATAAGAGAGAAAGCGCACCACATCAATTACATAAGTTATTATTGGGACAACACATCGAATGAGGAACTGGGTCCTGCCATAGAATATCTTTCAGACTTCAGGTGGGAAACCGTGTCGTTACAAAAACGGCTGCCAATTTCTGATTCGAGCGAGGACGCCCTGGATTCGTTGGGTACAACTATGGGTCCACAGAACTTAAAAAAATTAAAAATAAAACAAAGTTGGCAGCCACCCGGGCAGCAGCGGGGAGGCCCAGATCCAACCCTGGCACTGACAGCTTCACCTGGCAACGCCATGGGACTGGCACCCACATCTGGAACCCCCCCATGCCTGCCCAAGCAGCCACCTCGACTCTACTCAAAAGACCTTGACCTTGGTCCAAAATACCATGAAGGTTTTTGTCCAGAATCATTGCAATCATCTTTGCTGATGGGAAAAGCACTGTAAAATTGGACAACCAGAAATATGTTGTGACAATTATAGTCGTTTTCCCACAGAAACACCAAAGTATAACATTTAAGAGTTATTTACAAAGGGAGAAAAAAGGAAATAAAATAGGATAGGATGCAATTGTTTTCCTTCAACCAGTTTGTGCATACAAGAAAAAAAGAAAGAAAAAAAAAAAAAAGAAGACTAGTGGAGGGAAGGAGACGTCTTAATCCTCCATTCTAGTTTAGCTGACGCTAAAACTAGCCACTGCCCATTGACCTTCAAGTATACGACTGTTCACCCACTAAATAGAATTATGGATTGTAGCTTTCTAATTATTTAGGCTACACTTTTCTTTCAGAGCTAATTTTGTTAATACACCCATAATTATTTTCTTTCATTTAAATTTAAAGTTTTGGCGGATATCCCTCAGTAAACGACCCAGTGGTCCATACTTGTGCCTCCTGCCTAGCCAATAAGTCCATTCTATAAAAACTAAATGCTCTTTTAAAAGATTGACTGTCCTGTTTCCTCTCTGTCGCCACACTTGAGCTTTGTAAACCCCCCAAGCTCGCTCAATATTCTGTGTATGTGCACCATTGCCTGGGTCAACAAAGCAGCTACTGTGGTTAACAGAATAATGGTCGTACCCCGCAGCAGAAAGCGCACCTACATACGCTCTCCATTGATCGCTGATTATTGACGAGCCTGGACGGACATGCTTGGTGATGATTGGAAGAAGCTCAGCCCTTGAGCGTTTCTTGACCAGTCTCAGAAGTGGCAGGCGTCGCTCTCCTTTGATGCCC
The DNA here is from genome assembly GCF_963921795.1 of Nannobrachium achirus. Lineage (NCBI taxonomy): Eukaryota > Metazoa > Chordata > Actinopteri > Myctophiformes > Myctophidae > Nannobrachium > Nannobrachium achirus. The sequence continues at coordinate 65,400,757 of NC_137814.1, forward strand.
AGCATACCGAACACCCACTTGCGTCTCCTCCATGTATTGCCAAAACGTCCTCGTCCATACTGTTAACATATTAAACAATGGCATGTCATAAGCAAAAACAGACACTAGGCTACTAATATATATATATATATATATATATATATATATATATATATATAAAATCACAATTAATTGGTCTCTCCAGTCCATGGTTATCATTAGGTAACAATACCACTGGTCATAATTACTAGGTCAATAGATAGATACCTTTATTATCCCAAGGGGGAAATTCAATTGTCCAGTTGTAGCACAGCAGTATACAGTTATTTACAAAGTTACAGAGAAGTAAGACAAAAGATAGATAAGAGGGAAACAAACAAGAGCAGTACAGTACCGATAAAGAGAAGGTGCATCAATAGAGGGGGCGAATAATATATAAGTATACAATAATATATAAGTATATATACATAAAGTTTCAATACTGTGTGTGTGTGTGTGTGTGTGTGTGTGTGTGTGTGTGTGTGTGTGTGTGTGTGTGTGTGTGTGTGTGTGTGTGTGTGTTTGGGGGAGAGAAGAGTCAAATATCAGCCACAAACCATCAGGTCAGGTTGCTTATAGGACTAGATTTTAGAAAAAATAGGACACAGATGACAAAAGCTAAAACCTTTTTTCCACATGCTCTCCATCACTATAACTTTCGTTTTGGATAAGGAGGGTCACATCATCAAGCTGGCATAAGTCAAAGATGGCCACAAATAGTATCTATAAGTGCCAATATCTCGACATGAGTTTATCACTAAATGCATTTGAAATTAAATCAAAATGTTGGCGTGATGCGTTTTGAGCTTGTAGATCTGCTATTTTTGCTTTTTTTGTATGAGATAGTAGAATGACCAAGTATGACGTAGCAATATGCAATGTGGCCCTCTGGAGTGAAGGTGGAAATATAGAGGCCCTCGCCATCATCAAAGTTGCCCATCCCTGCCCTAAATAAACACGATTTGCCTTCGGGGTTAAGATTTTTGGAAAACTGTCCCAGTCTATACAATAAGTACAAAGCTTTGATAAGATCAGCCTTGTAGTGCATGGCTCTCATATAGACTGTTACCTTGCGTTTGTGATAGAAATTGCTCTCATCAATCATGACCAGTTCACGACGACCACCTAGTTGCTGTCCTGTCTTCATCCTCTCTCTCTTCATTGCACGAATGCACACAGTGCGCAGCTTGGAGTTCATTTTGGTGAGTGTTTTTGAGCTGAAGGCTATCCCGTCATCCATCATGTCGACTTGGCGCAACCTCAGACCCTGGGCAAATCTGCAAGTGTAACCCCCCACGCCACCAATAAAAAAAGACAGTGGAACAAGCATTAGTTCCATATTACCTTACCTAAAGAAATCATTAACACACATTGTTGAGTGTCCCATTTCTTTTGAGAAATTATAGTCAAGAAATCATTAACCCTTTAAAGTGATTCTTTTTTTTATTTTGCATTTAAATATAACTAAAATGCAGAATCATTTAACTTTGTGTTGATAGCAAAAGCAAAAAACATTTTTCCAGACTACTGAATCGATTTTTCCAGACTACTGAATCGATTGATAGTTTATGTACTACCTGGGAACTGAATCTTTATATTTCATATATATGTATTTTTTATAATATATCTTTTATAAAGCCTTATACCTGTACATGAACTGCAACCATGACTTTAAGTGTAGTCTAGATCCCTCAAAAAAGGACTCCGTTCGGACTGTCTTCCATGTCTCATGTCCTCTGCTTCGGCATTTCCTGGGAATATACAGTAAAAAGACAGTTGTGAATTACATGTCAGTTGCAAAAATGGGGATCCAAATGCATTTGGGTCCCCATCCGGAATCAATGGGGAACAATTTCCTGTTATTTTCCTGTTATTTTCGTCTTAGGAATGCGACCAATACAAACAAATATTATTGAACTCAAGTGTCCATGGCATGAGTAATCAATAAAAAAAAGTCATTTTGGGGGTGAACTACTCATTTAGGCCAAGAGGCACGCTGGAGAGAAGAAAAAGGAGGTGCCTAAACTGTGTTTAGGGAATTAATCTAATGTGTAATTCCAGCATATTAGAAACTTGATGTAACACATTTAAAATGTTGCCCACTGTTATGCAGTCACATGGTTTCAAGCCTCATTCTCAAAGGGGAGGGAACGTTGACGCAATTGTAATCCTAGAGTAGCCATATCTTGGGTCAAACACAGGTGTTTCAATTGTTTGATTGGCATAGAACTAATGCTCTACTCCAATCAGAACACCTGTGTAAGGCCTGCAACCCCATATATAATAATCATATTTTAACTGGGAACCCCCCACCCTGACGAGCACTACACGTTGAGGAATTACATTTTGTATTACATGGTTCTATAGTGAAAATAGCAGATCTACATGCGCCTTGAGGACATCCAGATCGGCAATTTCTTCCTCTAATATTTGACAATTTGGTCAATGTTTAATTTGTCATTTTAGAGGTACAAAAGTCCTTAAATTGTCACTTTAGAAAAATGTGCATACCGGTATACCCTCTACACACAAACTTTTGTTGGTTTGTTTACTGTTGAGTGAGAAAACAACATTGCAAATTAAGCAAATCATCTGGGAACCCCCCAAAATAATGTGGGGACCGCCCTGGGAGTCCCGACCCACAGGTTGAGAACCCTTGTCTTTGAGAACTACTGGTCCATACAAGAACATACATTAAACAAAACGTCTTAACAGCTAAGGCTCTCCCTTATTAGCTACATGACTGCTGTGCTGTATTTTCAACATTCTGGCGTCAGTTTGCAAATACCAAAATTATGAAATTCAAACAATTGTCAGCGCATAGCCATGAAAAAGGACAATAAAGAATCAAGAGTTATTTTGGCTTACCAGACAAGGCCGTCGAGGCCATTGTTCACCTTCAGTTCCATTTTCGATTTGCAAACTTTGCAAAAGACGTATTTTTTCAATAGCCTGTTTTTCATAAGCCACTTCACGATTTCTTTAGTTGGCTTACCACCATTGCTTAACGCAGATAATATGTGTTCTAATTTGGACAACATGACGACGGCGTCTATTTGCTATATCGCTGCTACTTGCTATTGCTACAGCGCGCCAGCCAGGCAGACTGGAAAGGAAGAACGTTGTGTCGTCACGTCCCTTTTGTAATACGTCACGTCAATGGATTAGACCCCCCCCCCCTAAAATATATTAAAAAAAAAAAAAAAATACATACAAAAGCAAAAATAAAAAGGTGCAGCCTGATTTAATAATAAAAAAATTAAAAAAATCAACCCAAGCTTTGCACGATCATGAATTTAACCTATTTAAAACAGACTAAATAAAGTAAAAATACTTAAATACTCCCTCCCTTTTTAACATAACTTACTTGTCTCCCTTGTCTCTCTCCTCTCTCCTCCTCACTCTCTCATGGCTCTTTAGCCTTTGTAAAGTGTCTTGAGATAACCTGTTATGATTTGACACTTTAATAAAATTGAATTGAATTGAATTGAACTTCCAGTGGTGGAAAAAGTACTCACATATTTTACTCAAGTAAAAGTGTCAATACTGCATTATAGAAATACTTCGTTCCAAGTCCTTGAGCAAAAGTATGAAAGTCAAAGTTTTAACCCCTACTTGCGCATGCGCTAACTGGGTTGAAACTGTTTCCGTTTTGGTGTTTCCTGTCTAGACCGGATCAAAATAGTCTCGCGTAGCCAGAATGCTATATAGATGAATGCCGGGAGCATTTGCCCAAATCGCGGAGGCAGCAGTCTGGCCACGCGAGACTAGGATCAAACGTTCTGTTCCCAGAAAGCTTTGCATGCAGTCTTCCTCTTCCTCTCACCATGTCCCAGCGCGCCTTCTCCAACAAACGCCATCTCAAAAACTTTGTCCGTATTCTTCTTGAGCGAAAAATAAGAGAGAAAGCGCACCACAGCAATTACTTAAGTTATTATTGGGACAACACGTCGACGTCGAGTGAGGAACCGGGTCCTGCCGTAGAATTACTTTCGGAATTCAGGTGGGAAACCGTGTTGTTCCTAAAACGTGTTCCTATTTCTGATTCGAGTGAGGACGCAAGTACAACTATGGCTCCACGCCGAATTGGACACCGTCAAAGAAAGCCGAAGAAGTTCTATGACGAACTGGACGATGGTAATTTTACTTTCTTAAAGTTAGATATTTGCATTTTTACCTCTCGGTTTGTCCAAATATTTTAGATTAGAGTTTATTTGTCATTGTAACAATACAGTACAGGTACAGGCACAGTTTCATTGTCAACGATCAACTCATTTCCAAAGTACAGTACACATACAAGCACATAAACAGTACAACGAAATGTATTTGTGCATTTAAGGGTGCACGGCTGCTGCCATGTACGGCGCTGCCATATATATTCAGAGCAGCCGAGTTAGTTGGCTAGTAGCCTAGCCCTGAATCCTGGTGCCGCCTCAACTTGAGGAGTAGTGGGCAATCGAGCCCTTAACGGTTTGAGCTAGGAACGTCAGATTTCAAAAATAAAGTGCTTACCTAAGCCAACTTTGATAACAATTTGACGCCGCACAACGTTCATTACACGCCGCTACCGGATTGTTGAATAAAAAGCATTTATGTCCGAAATTATTTTGCTTAACATAGGACTTCCGCCTCTAGTGGACAGTCGCGTCATCGCATCATCTCCGTTCACTACAATGATCAACCGGAGATTACGCGACTGTCCACTAGAGGCGGAAGTCCTATGTTAAGCAAAATAATTTCGGACAAAAATGCTTTTTATTCAACAATCCGGTAGCGGCGTGTAATGAACGTTGTGCGGCGTCAAATTGTTATCAAAGTTGGCTTATGTAAGCACTTTATTTTTGAAATCTGACGTTCCTAGCTCAAACCGTTAAGGGCTCGATTGCCCGTTACTCCTCAAGTTGAGGCGGCACCAGGACGGTCATGTATATGACCGTCCTGTATTCAGGGCTAGCTAGTAGCCTAACTGTCGAGCTAACATTTGCTAATGCTAAATGTGATTTGTTTTTTGGTCTTTCTAGCTGTGGGGCAAGCTAGGAAGAGGAGGCGCATCGTGGAGGACACAGCAGGTAAGCATTTGTCATATTTTATTTTATATAACGGGATTTTGATTTTGTGTGCATTATGTGCATTTTACAATGCATTCATAGCCCAGCCCTACCCTCCCTTGCCCCTTCTTTTACTGTTTGTGTAGACTTACTGTTTTCTTTTGTTCTCTATTTTTACTGACTGTCTACTGCATAGTACTGTGTTCTATTCGTCTTAAATGGTCTACTGTGGAAATAAGCTTAGTCTTTTCTAGGATCTCCTTTTAGTAGACCTTGTACCAGTGAACTGTACCGTCATGAAACTGTACCTTTTCCTATGCAAACTCCTAATAAAGTCTTAAATCAATCAAAGCCATGCATAGGGGTTGATAGATTGAATACTTTATTAATGTAATTTGTAGTCCTACACCAGCCATTTTGTGGACTGGTAACGCATTATTTTCCCATCTGGATCAACACTTGTGTTCTGATTGGTATTGAACATGAATAGTGGTATTCATGGGTTGCAATTGTAGTCCTACACCGGCCATGTTGAGGACCAACACAGGTGTTCTGATCGGCATAGAACATTAGTTACATGCCAATCAAACACATTGAAACACCTTTGTTGTTCCTCAACATCGCTGTTTAGGACAACAAATGTAAACCCATGAATATAATAACCAGACATGGCTGTTTAGGTCTACAATTGTAACCCATTTATATAACCAGACATGGCTGTTTAGGACTACAAATGTATGAATATAACCAGTGCCATAATATGCTTGATTGGGGGTCATTTACTCTAACTGAAATCTGTGCTTATATATAATAGTATAATTATTTCAAAAATATTCTAAAGATATTTTCATTAAGTCTTTTTTTCTTCTCAGTTATTTCATTAATTAATCAAATAAAAAATAAGATTCTGTTAATGGTAAAAAACTAAGATCTAAGCTCACAATGTAGATCTGCTGTTTTCACATGCAAATGTCTAATTTGAGTCCTGAGCTAAAAGGTTTGGGAACCACTGTTTTAGAGGCTACCAACAGTTTTGACAGAACTATCCCATTATAAAATAATAATTTATGTTTGTTTTATCTTTATAGCGAACACAGACACTGACACTGAATCCCAAGCAGGGACTTTGGAGTTGGAACGTCAAGGCAAGTCAAAGTCCTTATCACACAGGTGTTACTAATGACTCCATGTAAAGTACGACTTTCCAGTCACCACCTTGACTCAACTTGGTTTGTTTTACTGCTGAAAAGTTAAATAAACAGAATGTATGAACAAAGCTGATTACTCAAATGATCAAAGTTGAAGTCAAAAGGGGTAATTTAGTTGAATATCTAGACCTCATTTTGAAAAGGATTTGTGAGTAGCTTCCTAACTTTTCTGTTCTCCAGATGTATTCATTGTATCTGAGAAGCATATTATCGACAGCCTCTAACAGAGGTTCTCAAACCTTGTCATGTTTTCAATTTGTTTTCACTACAGAGGCTGTTACTGTACCAGCCATCAGTTCAGAGCAGGACCGCTCCGAAAACACCGTTGTCAGTGGCGTGAAACATAGAAAGGGTATGCTTGCCAAGCTGTTGACAGAATTCAAATTAAGTCGAAGAAAATAATGTAGCACTTTTGCTAAACAGTTACAGTATTATAAGTGGCTAAAATATCACTTTATATATATATATATATATATATATATATATATATATATACACACACACACACACACACACACACACACACACACACAGAGACACACACACACCCCAGGGACGTGCTGAGAATGTTATAGCGGAAGAGGTTTCTAAAAGGCAATTTATTGTGGAAAATATCGGATGGCATATCTCAGAGCTAGTCTATTTTTCAGTGCTAGTTTTTAACAGCGTGCAATTCTTTCAACAAAAGATGCTGCATTCAAGTTCACGACAGTTTTCTTTTTTGCTTTAACCCCTGCATTCCCATGCAAAGCTAGATTTAATTGAATGAAGGCTGTTTTAAAGAAGGTTTACAATTGGAGTGAATAACAGCTCACGCACACACACAAACACACTTGCTTGTAGATCTGCTATTTTCATCTTTTGAGTCACAGACTAAACCGTTTGGGAAACACTGCTTGAAAAAATATTTCAATAGAGAGACAGTAGAGAATTCCTATTGTGAGAAAAGAAACTGCCATAAATGCATGTCAGAAAGTGTAGAGCTTTTATGTAGGCTAGCTAGCATGTAGTGATTATGTTTATCTGTTTGTCTTCGTCAACAGCAAGCGCGAAGTCATCAAATCGTGCCACTCCGAGTAACACGAAGCCTAGCAAGAGCCATGGCAGGGAGACTACAGGTATTGTATTTGTATGATGTGCTGGCAGTAAGGTTGCAACCTAGCTTACCTTGAATATTGTTACCATGGATGTAATCAATCCAGCTTCTGTTGCCCTTCTATGTAATCATTTTGGGGATGTTGATGTTGTCATCTGCCCATTTGTCAATTTTGTCAAAAGATATTGGTTGAACAGAACTCATATTTTGGGACCATTGCTCCATTGTTCACAATTGTTTGTAATGCAGGCTGCTATCCCAGGAAGTCATGTGATCCAAGATGGCCGTGGTGTGAATATGGTCTATTCAGAGTTGACCGTGGACCCCCCCCCCCACCCCCCACCCACCCCACAAACACACACTGTCATGTTTATGAACAGCTTCAGAAGAGCCTAGACTAAGCCGAGCTTTTGTCTTAGTCAACAGTGCCACCTAGTGGTCAAAAATTATAATCTGTCATGACCTGCTTGGCTTACATAACAAACCTGTCAAGATGCGTCCATGGCATGGCATGGAATGAGTTGTTAATGGCTAATCTACAGAGTGAGCTTGTAGATCTGCTATTTCCATCTATTTCATATTTTGAGTCACAGGCTAAGACGTTAAGGAAACACTGCTTTATAAAAATATTAATTTCATGGCTTATTCCAGCTGCTCCAACTATGGCAATCGCCCTGCAGAAAGCCAGATTATGAACAAAGCTGATTACTCAAATGATCAAAGTAGAAGTCAAAAGGGGTAATTTAGTTGAATATCTAGACCTCATTTTGAAAAGGATTTGTGAGTAGCTTCCTAACTTTTCTGTTCTCCACATGTATTCATTGTATCTGAGAAGCATATTATCGACAGCCTCCAACAGAGGTTCTCAAACCTTTTCATGTTTTCTAATTTGTTTTCTCTACAGAGGCTGTTGCTGTACTAGCCTCCAGTTCAGAGCAGGAAGACATCAGCCCACCTCGTTCCCCAGTCGTCAGTGGAGTGAAACATAGAAAGGGTATGTTCAAATATCACTTTATATATATACACACACACACACACACACACACACACACACACACACACACACACACACACACACACACACACTATTACATTTTGAGGGCAATGTCTAAAAAAGGCCTACCTGAGACAATAATTTAATACAGTCTGTCTTTAGTCTATTATTGCCAAGACATACATGGTGTGATGCAAATCTAAATATTAAAGTAATGTGTAACTTTGACTCTTCTCAAGCAGCAGTCCGGTTCACAGGAGCCACCCGACGTACCGACAAAGTGCAGAATTTAGGTGAGTTCTCCATGTAAATACATGTAGCCTAATACGTATGTCTGAAGGTTCTGTGCATCACAGAATTCACTCACCTAAAATGCATAACATTACATGTGTTCCAAGGTTTAGCATTAGAGTTGATACTAATGGCTTGTGGTGTCACTATTGTCAGAAGCAATAAAGATCTATTAAAGCAGAATGTTTTTGGCCCACGTTTACACTTGCTTTTATTGTCACAACTCTAAAATAGGCTTCAATTACTGTCTGAAGTCAGCTGCAAGATGATGTATATCTTTTTCTACAGTCTGTTATGTTCATGTGACCAGCATGTTCTAATTAGTGTTTCAATCACAGAGACAGCGATCAGAGACGACACTGTGAGCTCTTCTGATGTAGAGAGATCCAGTAACAGAGGTGTGTTTATTTAATGAAGATGCATGAAGTTGAAATACTTTTGAAAATAATGCTGAAACATCCCTGTCTGTAAAGTTGCATCTTTTGTATATTTAAGCCATTTAATAGATGCTCTTAATCCAGAAGAACAACAAACCCAAGGCAATCTAGTAATGTTAGTATTACAAGCTCAGTGAATGTGTGGTTAGTGTCTGCCCTGACACTAGAGTGTTGGAGTTGGATCCCCGGCTGGGTCATACCAAAGACAAAAGGGAGTAATTGACTCCCTGCTTGGCACTCAGCACCAATGGCTGGATTGGGAGTAAGTCCCTGCGACATGCAAGCATCTTGTCCAAGGGTGTACTTGTCCAGCAAGCTGCCTCACGCTAAAGAAACTGGAAACGGGCTCTTGCCCTAATATGGGCTTAATCGCATGACAAGGCTTACTTACTAGTTCTATAGGGCAGGGGTTTTCAACGTTGAAGCAGGGACCCCCACAACCTGTTCATAGATTCCTTATAGTTTCATCGTTTAACAGCACAATCGTCAGCGTATTTTGGATTCATGTCAATTTGGGGTTTTAGATATTTAAACACTTAAACCGTCAATACTTAAGAAACTTGACCTTTTACTCTATACTTAGTCTGCTCGTTTCCCCCTCTACACCAATTCTCTTTGACAAAAATAGCCGATCTACAAGCGTTGTGAGCTTGTAGATCGGCTATTTTTGGCTGTTCTCAGAATATGGACACTATAGGGTTCAAGTGGTCAATATAAAAAAGGAGAAAAAAAAGTTCCTATCACACAAAGATTTGGAGGACCCACTGTAGTAACTCTGAGGACCCCCTAGGGGTCCCGGAGCCCCTGTTGAAGACCCTTGCTATAGGGTAATCCAATTCTAATTTATGCTCTTTGTGTTTATCACAGAAACGTTATTTAGTAGCTACAACATCAGCATGTATGCCTAGTGACCATCCTTTTTCTGTTTCATTTACAGTGGATCTTTCGGAGAGGGGTCGCTCAGAAATGGTCTCTGAGGCGAAAGCGGTTCTGAAGCGGACCAACAAGTTCAGGACACCATGTAAGTACTGTATTTGAACACACATACACACACAAATTCAGGCATTTGTGGAATGAGCAATATAAAATAAATAGTAGAATGCGTATGGAAAATACATACTCGGCCACAACAGCTTGGCACCTCCTCCCGAAGCTAGTCACAAACCTAGACACTTTTGGCTGTGGGATGGCATCCCATTCCTCAACCAGGTTCTGTCACAAGTCGGCCAACATGGTTCTGTTGGTCACTCTAGCACCCAGTTCCCCAAGCAGATGCCTGTTAAATTGGTTTGAGGTCTCATCCAGGTTATGGGGAGGGGCATTGTAATCCTAGTAGATGGCATTAGGTCACAAATTCTGGCACAACTCATGCTGAGGGGCATCAGAAGTTGTCCTTCAAAGAGTCTGAGCAATCAAAAACAAGAAAGATTATCATCTGGTTTCGGCATTCTAATGCAAAGCTAGATCGTTTTGAATAAAGAGTATGGCGTGTGACAGCTTACACACACACACACACACACACACACACACACACACACACACACACACACACACACACACACACACACACACACACACACACACACACACACACACACAGTGTTTGTGTGTTTGCTTCTAGATCTGCTATTTTACTAGTACTATAGGTTAATTCAGTTCTAATCTAGACTCTTTATGTCTAACACAGATAACAGTTACTTAGTAGCTATAACATCTACCTGTATGCCAAGTGACCATCCTTTTTCTGTTTCAATTACAGTGGTTCTTTCGAAAGGGGATCCCTCAGAAAAGGTCTCCTCTTCGGAGCCGGAGGCAGTTCTGTCCCCAGTCAAGAAACGCACCAACAAGTTCAGGACATCATGTAAGTACTGTATTTGAACACACACACGCGCACACACATACACACACGAAAAACCTTCAAAAGAAGGGACCAAACACTCCTTGTACCACCTGAGGAAGCTTGAAGCATAACGCGTGTACCGGTATGCGATCTGAGTCACCTGGCGATCACTTATCTCTCAATTAGGGAGATCCATTATATCTCACCATTAATATGAATTGTAATTTTGTTTTGTACAGTACCCTTTTATCGTAAAATTAGTCACCTTTACAACAAAGTATAGCTTGTAAGCATCAGGCATTTGTGGAATGAGCAATATAAAATAAATGGTAGAATGCGTATGGAAAATACATACTCGGTCGGCCACAACAGCTTGGCACCTCCTCCCGAAGCTAGTCACAAACCTAGACACTTTTGGCTGTGGGATGGCATCCCATTCCTCAACCAGGTTCTGTCACAAGTCGGCCAACATGGTTCTGTTGGTCACTCTAGCACCCAGTTCCCCAAGCAGATGCCTGTTAAATTGGTTTGAGGTCTCATCCAGGTTATGGGGAGGGGCATTGTAATCCTAGTAGATGGCATTAGGTCACAAATTCTGGCACAACTCATGCTGAGGTGCATCAGAAGTTGTCCTTCAAAGAGTCTGAGCAATCAAAAACAAGAAAAATTATCATCTGGTTTCGGCATTCTAATGCAAAGCTAGATCGTTTTGAATAAAGAGTATGGCGTGTGACAGCTTACACACACACACACACACACACACACACACACACACACACACACACACAGTTTGTGTGTTTGCTTCTAGATCTGCTATTTTACTAGTACTATAGGTTAATTCAGTTCTAATCTAGACTCTTTATGTCTAACTAGGGTTGGGACCCGAAAACCGGTTATTTTTAGGACCCGGTTCCATGATAGCGGGTCCAGAACCGGGTCAATCATTTTTGCCGGTCCGATTCTCTTAACGGGTCTCATCAGCGCGCATTTAATGTGCATTCCATTGCAAGCAGCTGTGGTGACGTCAGGCCACCTCTACAGAAAGAATGCTGGGAATGTCCGCGTCACTGAGCAGCGCGAGTGAGAGCGACGACAACTGAACACACCAACAAGCAGCGTGATAAACAAACAGCATGGTGCCGAAGAGACAGAAGTCTTCCAAAGTTTGGCTGTACTTCAGCTCACTGGAAGCGCGTTCATTCTGACGTCCATGAGCGGCGCTCGTAGGCTCGTTCGGTCCGCGGTCTTCTGTCCTCGCATCTTTCTTTTCATTCACATTTCACATTATGCTCCAAATAACACCCGCAGCTGCAGAAGACCTCGCGAAAGTTGATATGTGAGCGGACTGAGGCGCTCCTCTGTGCCGTCTGCCTGGGTGCTTCTCTTCTTCCTTGTTACGTCTTTGCAAGTTGCAACGCAAGTAAAGCCTGACTACTTCGCTGTGTTGCATGCCGAAAATAGCTGATCTGCAAGCTCACAGCGCGTCGCATCCACAAGACAACGTGAGCTTGTAGATCAGCTATTTTAACCAACGCTTAAAGCCTTAAACATACAGATGGGCGCGACGTTTAGAAACCTGACTTCACAATAGCCCCTTTTCCACTGCAGCTTTAGTACCACACCACACACCACATGAATATATCTACATTTTCAATTACACAAAAGTAGCCCTATTGGTAAGAAACAAATTGACCCTTAACTGTGATTATATTACAATATAAATTTGTATTACAACAACTATACCTAAATTATTATTTATTTGAACGCCCATTAGGCTTATGTAAACAACTACTGTTAAATGGTCTCAATCGTTCATGTTTTATTTTTCTATAGGACATACAGAAGCGTCAGTGTCAGAAAATATGAAAAAATATATATATTGGAACCGTTAAGAGAACCGTTAGGAACCGGAATCGTTAAGAGGGAATCGCTAAGGACTCGGAATCGTTAAAATCCTAACGAGTCCCAACCCTATGTCTAACACAGATAACAGTTACTTAGTAGCTATAACATCTACCTGTATGCCAAGTGACCATCCTTTTTCTGTTTCAATTACAGTGGTTCTTTCGAAAGGGGATCCCTCAGAAAAGGTCTCCTCTTCGGAGCCGGAGGCAGTTCTGTCCCCAGTCAAGAAACGCACCAACAAGTTCAGGACATCATGTAAGTACTGTATTTGAACACACACAGCCAAACGTATGGTTAGCGCCGACCTAAACATTTTAGAAATGGCCTGTAATAATGGCCTGTATAGGGATGGGTATCGTTAAGACTTGAGCGATTCAGGTTCCGCTTATCGATCCGATTCCTTATCGATTCTCATTCGTCAGAGTGGGAGAGAAAGAGTACTACTGGGTTAATTTAACATACATTCTCTTTTATATGATATCTCTGAATAGATGATGCACAGCATACACAGTCATCTATTGTGTGATATAGTATTAGTGCTTGCAGCCATGCTGGGGGCTGGTCAGAAATAGTGGCCAATGGTCTTTTCTACCTCCTCCCCTCCTTATGCTCCTTCATGTCATTTTCTTCTTTTTCTAGTTTTTATTTAAATTTTTCACCCCAAAAAGTTCATTTTTTACAGTGTGCTCAATCCAATGTCCTGTTTTTGCAGTGCTCAGAACGTGACGGCACAACATTTTTTTTTACAGTGTAGCATCCTACTCTATAACGTCGGCTCACTCGGCTGCGAAGCTGCTGCAGCACACAGCTAAAGCAGAAGCACTGTCTTCTACAGTTTGAATCAACGCATGTAGTGATTATGTTTATTTATTTTCTTCGTCAACAGCAAGCGTGAAGTCATCAGATGGTGCCTCTCCGAGTAGCGCGAAGCCTAGCAAGATTGGTGGCAGGGAGACAACAGGTATTGTATTTGTATGATGTGCTGGCACCACATTTCCAAATGTGGACACATTTTTATGGGTCCCTTAATTTTCGGTTTCCTAATTTCTTGGGGGTAAATATTTCAAAACATTTTCAGAAAACATTTCCCAAAAACCTGAACAATGTTGATCTCATTCACTGCCTGGATTTTTAACCTCCAAAGGCCCACAATTCATCCTTGAACCTTTTTTTCCCCTCTGTTTATGAACAGCTTCAGAAGAACCTAGAGTCACAGCCAAAGCTTTTGTCTTAGTCAACAGTGTCACCTAGTGGTCAAAAATTATAATCTGTCAAAGTGGTCCATGACCTGCTTGGCTTACATAACAATCCTGTCAAGATGCGTCCATGGCATGGAATGAGTTGTTAATGGCTAATCTAGACACAGTGAGCTTGTAGATCTGCTATTTTCATCAAATTCATCTTTTGAGTCACAGACTAAAAAGTTTGGGAAACACTGCTTTAAATAATATATACATTTCTTGGCTTATTCCAGCTGCTCCAACTATGGCAATAGCCCTGCAGAAAGCCAAATTCAACGTACAGCTGCTAGAGCAAGAGACCAAAAACCTGAAGTCGGTGGTGGCGTCTCTCAAGAATGACAAGGAGTCTTTGCAGAGGGACAAGGCTATTTTGCAAGAGCAACTAAAGACTGGTAATTCAGTGATTTAATTGGCTTTTTAATATCTGAAATTCATTTTATAGAAATTAACAGCTTTTCATGCTTGCACAAGCTTAAACATATTTTTGGTTATTACAGCCCTGGATCGCATACCCAACAGTGCAGCTTCTTCTGAGCCATCTACGTCCTTTCCAGCAGTGAAGACTGAGAAGGATCCAGTGACGTACGAGCTGTCCTCCTCCGTATCTTCAAATACATACAGCTTCTCGTCCGACTTAGAGGACTTGGAGGACAAGAAGAGAAGGAAGATGAAGAGACGGGAAGAGGCGAAGAGGCTGAAGAGGTTAACCAAAAAGGTGGTTTATGTCAGAGGTATTGATTGTCCATCTCAGGAGATTAGATTCATTGTGCATGCAGTGAACTATTAAAAACCTTTTTTACTTTATTTTATTTTATTTACATTCTTATGGCATACAGCTCATGAAAATCAAAAAGCCATATCTCAAAATATTAGAATATTTCACACAACCAGGATTTATAATAAAAAAAACGTCAAACTTCTGAAAGTTTTATGTTAATTTATGCACTCTATACATCGATTGGGCATGGCATGAAGGTGATCAGCCTGTGGTACTGCTGAGGTGTTATGGAAGCCCAGGTTTGCTTAGATATAGGCCTTAAAAGAGGACTTCACCACTTTGCAAACTGTCTTGACAGCTTATCAACCTATGGAAGCTCTAAAATCCCTGGGTAGATGGTTGTCTTGACTCTGAACTTTATAAAACTCAGTGTGGGAAAAACCAGCATTGTATTGCTGGTGTTGAGAAGCTAGTTGAAAAGCACATATACTGAAGGTGTGTTATCCTTTCACAGTCAACACACCAGAAGACTCGATCAAGCGCTACCAGAAAGTGGTGAAGTTGGTACGACAAGGAAGAAACAAGGCCGCAGCATACATCAAAGCTCAAGTTGACCGCAACACCATCGTTAACCAGGCACCTATAGCTGAGCTTGCCACGGTTAACCCGAAGAAATATAACGAAATAAAAAGCTCTTTCGAAGGTAATCTTCTGCACTTCGCCAGTGTCTGCCAAAGGTATTGTGATAGAGAGCCAGAGGCCAGTACCATTAAGTCTCTAAAAAAGAGCCATGCGCTTCTTGACGTAAACAAGAAGTAATTTCTTGTCTTTTGAACGTGTGCCAACCCAGTCAGTCAAATTGGGGTTTAAACCAAATTAAACGATTACTTTTATGGCTTTTAATAATGTTCGGCTGTTGAATAATTGGACAATAAAATAGTAGTGTTTGCTGACGGGAAAGGCACTGCAGTTGAAACCACTGGTTGGGCTTGTTTAACCCATTTAGAACGGGTACACATTTTGTGTATCATTATTTTATGCTTTAACTATTGAAAAATAGCAGATATACAAGCTCACAGCGCGGCACCGAGTGCTGCACTGCGAGCTTGTAGATCTGCTATTTTTGACAAATCGTGAAAATTCAAATTTTGACCTGAAAATTCGAATTTTGACCTGATTCTATAAGTGTCTTGAATCCTAAGATTTTTTGAAAACCCTGTTTCTATGTCAGCAATCTGGCCAGCTACCGTCAAGGAAAAGGTCCTTTTCACTTAACTGGAGCTCAGTTAGTCTGTTCTTGAGAGACTACTATGTCAGTGGTTCTCCAAACCTTTCATGTGAAGGACACCCACAATTATGTTTATTTGGCCACGGACCCGCATCTCAAAATATCTAGTTCCAGGGACCACCCAGAAGCAAAATTTGAGTTACAAGCGTTCGCTTTGAAAATACATATATTCGAAGATTTGCACACATTTTCACAACCTTTTCAAAAATAGCAGATCTACAGCTCTGCGAGCATGTAGATCCCTGGAACAACATATTTTGAGATGGGTGTCCGTGGCCAAAAGCATGTAGTTTTGGGGGTCCTTTGCATGAAACATTTTGAGAACCACTGACAGAAACATAGTTTAAAAAAAAAAAAACTTTGAAGGATTTAGATGACACTTATAGAATCGGGTCGAAATATTCAACGATTTTCACAAATTTTCATGATTTTTCAAAAATAGCAGATCTACAAGCTCGCAGCGCGGCACCCGGTGCCACGCTGTGAGCTTGTAAATCTGCTATTTTTTTATATTTAAAGCATAAAATATTGCGTAATAATGTGTTCAGGCCTAAACGGGTTAAAGGAGTAGTTCAGTTTTATAGTTGGCGACGAGTAGTTTGTTACTGAGGGACACTGCACGGTAGTTGAAGAACCCTTTTTTCTGTGATAAAAAAACAAATGTTCAGCTGTTTATGCAACTGTTTTTGAAAATGTTATTATAGCTCACATGATGTAGAGAGGCAATTGTCACACATGATTCTGGACCAGAAGTTTCATGGTATTTTGGACCAAGGTGAAGGTGTTTTGAGCAGAGCAGCTGTTCGGGCAGGTATGGGGGGGCCCAGATATGTGGGTGCCAGTCCGTGGCGTTGCCAGGTGAAACTGTCAGCGCCAGGGCTGGATCTGGGCCTCCCCACTGCTGCCTGGGTGGCTGCGTCCTTTCTGTTTTATTTATTAATTTATTTTAAGTTCTGTTGTATCTGTATTTGTACTTGAAGGTTAATGGGCAGTGGCTAGTTAAGTTTTAGTGTCAGCTAAACTAGAATGGAGAATTAAGACGACTCCTTTCCTCCACTAGTCTGTTTTTTTTTTTCTTTTTTTCTGTCAACAGCAGGAGGCTTGTTGGTCAAGTTCTCTTAAGTATTTCATGCTGAAATGTACAGTATTATCCGAATTGCTTTGTTTCATTGGCACTGCAGTATATTTTCTTCACGTCTCTCCCTCTTTTTCTTCTTGTCCTCAAAGTCCTCGGACGAGAAGGTGCATGAAGTTGTAGATGCATAGGACGACAACTCGTATGTAACTCTTCAACCAGTCTTACATTTGCCTACAAGAACCTTCATGGTATTTTGGACCAAGGTGAAGGTGTTTTGAGCAGAGCAGCTGCTCGGGCAGGTATGGGGGGGCCCAGATTTGTGGGTGCCAGTCCGTGGCGTTGCCAGGTTAAACTGTCAGCGCCAGGGCTGGATCTGGGCCTCCCCACTGCTGCCTGGGTGGCTGCGTCCCTTCAAATTGACATCCTGCATCTGGCCAAACCATTTCAGCTAATTTTGATAAATGTAGATTCATTAATTTACCTGCTCAACAACAAAGCCTGTGTTCAGGGAGAGATGTTGGATTCAGATGACCAGAGTTCAGTCATTGCATGACACATACTGGTTTCAGGCGCTCTTCATGTTAAAAAGATATCATGTTGCTGATGGGGAAAGCACTGTTTGAGCTTGTTAAAAGAAGCTTTTCTGATATACTTAAGTAATTGTTTTTGTTCAAAACTATCTTTATTTTATTCCTTTTATTAATGTCAGAGTTTGTTAAGCACTGGTCACACTACGTTAAGTTGTTACTGATTGACACTGCACTGTAGTTGAAGAACCCTTTTTCTCTGTGATAAAAAAACAAATGTTCAGCTGTTTATGCAACTGTTTTGAAAATGTTATTATAGCTCACATGATGTAGAGAGGCAATTGTCACAGATGATTCTGGACCAGAAGTTTCATGGTTTCTTTGGACCAAGGTGAAGGTGTTTTGAGTAGATTCGAAGCAGCTGGTCGGGCAGGCATTGGGGGGGGGGGGGGGGGTTCCAGATATGTGGGTGCCAGTCCGTGGCGTTGCCAGGTGAAACTGTCAGCGCCAGGGCTGGATCTGGGCCTCCCCACTGCTGCCTGGGTGGCTGCGTCCTTTCTGTTTTATTTATTTATTTATTTTAAGTTCTGTTGTATTTGTGTACTTTGTATTTTTGGAAAATAAATCATTGAGAAACAAATGTTGTCTTGTTTATTCATTACTTAATGACTTTCAACATTACTTAACAATGCATAGTGTGTCACTTTACTTGGGGCTCCAAGTAAGTATTAGTTCCTCATTAGTACCTCATTAGTTAATAATAATAATGTGTCACTTTACTTCAAACTCCACCTAACTATTAACTAACTATTAAGTAACTATTAACTAACTATTAAGTAACTAGTAACTAACTATTAAGTAACAGTTGGACCAACCAGCGTCAGGGGCTGAGTTACGGCCTTTTTAGCGGGCTGCAGGGGTCCTCCACTAGGTGCAACCACTTTTGCTTCCGTCCTGGGGGTCCCCGGAGCGGTGGTCCCTGAGAATCCCCCATGAGCAGCTCCGTTGGAGAGGTAATTTTTCCAGCAGGAGGCGGCGCGGTGCAGCCAGGGGGTCCCCAGAGCTCTGCGATACCTCCAGGGGTCCCTGGAGGGGGTCCCTAAGCGTGTGCCACCTGCAGTCCCAGGCCGAGTCCCCGAAGTCGGATAGGAGCAGAGCGGCGGCCGCCTGTTTCTCCAGAGCCATATAGTCCACAGTCATCATATTGCCAGGGGTCCCTGGAGGTGGTCCCCGGGGGTGGTCCCCACTCTGCAGTCCGAGGCCGAGGCCCCAGAGTCAGATGCGAGTGGAGCAATGAAGGCCCCTTGCGCCTGGTTCCCAAGTCCCAATTTCCCCCTCTAGCCCTGGATCCTTGATATCCTTCCCCTAATATGAGCACTCGTGCTGGGCATAACATTTACAGAAAAAAGTAGATCTACAAACCCCCCTATGTAGGCTCATATGAATTAATATATATTAAGTAACAGTGTTAACTAATAGGGTTACTAAAGCAGGAAGTAATGATCAATTCATGGTACTTCATCATGAATTGAAGCTTAATAAATGCTTAAGTAATGTAATAGTAATATTTAACTAATGTATTAGTAAAGTATTACTTAATAGTTTTTTTTGGAGGTTATGAGAAAGTGTTACCGAAAATTCATATCCTCCATGAGAATCACTGGTCATGTCATGGACTGCGTGCCTTAAGTACTCACAAGAGGTCGGCCATCTACATAATACCAAAGGTTAGTATGGCCATCACGTTATGGGAAAGCCGGACAGTTTTTCATGCTGCACTGAGTTTCATTACTAACTGAACAGTGTCGCTCACAGCCTACTGTACTTATCCAGCTTTTGCTGTCTAGTTTTTTACCTTTTTGTTTTTCTTAACTTGTTACTTTTCTCTCTGTAACCTATTGTTTTGTACTTGATACTGACAGCGCTGTGTAACATTTTATTTCCGTCTTCCCTTGGCAAGTTCACTCTTAATAAGAGTAATTGCCATTGTTTTTTTTTTAATGGTTACATAAAATAAACGGTTACTTTAAAAGATATTTGTCAATTTGCTCCCTCCACAGGAAAAGATCACTCCAGATAAAGTCTGTGACGACCTTTCCGACAGCGAAGATGATCAGGTCCAGGATTCTGTAAGTTATCCCAAACCTCTGCTGCTAGTGTGTTGCACTGGCAGGCATTTTAGCACATTTTCAAAATTTCGATGTAAATCTAAAGCTATCCTTTACAGTAGTGATATAATCGGACTTTGTTTATACAGGATGGCATTGACAAAGATGTGGAATTGGTTAATTCTGTTTTTTTTCCCCCTCCAGGATGAGAGTTGTGACACAGAGGGCATTTCTGACAGTGAAAGCAGCAGCGAGAACATCATTGTCAACTCAGATTCTGTAAGTTATCCCAAACCTTGAGTCTGCTGCTAGTGTGTTGCAATGACAAGGTGTTATTGCACGAGGATGTCATCATTAACTCTCATTCTTTACGTAAATGTAATGCTATCCTTTACAGTTGTGATATAATCTGACTTTATGTTTATACAGGATGGAAATGACACAGAAGTGGAATTGGTGGCTGAAGGAACGGTAACTGAGATGAGAGCGTCAGTAGTTCAATGCTGTCTGTGTAATTGCACATCTGGTTCTGCTGCTCATTTGCATGTTACTGCATAGTAGGTAAATTTATTCTATAATATGTGTATTGTAGCATGAAGATGACATCCAGGTTGAGGGCAAGGTTGAAGAGAACATCCATAGTGAGGACAACACAAGTGAAGGTGAACGCATGGTAAGCCACTGCTATGAGGAAACATTCAAGGTTGGTGTCTGTTGTTTTTCCTGAAATGTCAAGTCTTTTGTTTTTTGTTTTTTCTTTTTTAGGATGTTGTAGAACAGCGCTTGGGGGACAGCGAAAGAGGTGATGATGACGAGGTAAGTACGGTAACAACAGAAATGTTTATTTATTTTTTTTAGGTTGGGATTTCATACTTTTTGTGGCGGTGTTATTGATGGTTCTTTGATAGCTTCAGGTGATGGTGGAACAGCTAATTCATAGGCCATGTTTATTCAATTGAACAGTCTAAAAACTTGTTTCTTAGACTTACTTTTCCCTTAACACGATGTGTTTTATCAAAGGATTACCAAAAGGACCAGGACACTGAGGACACAGGCAGAACTCGCAGCAATGTAAGTACAGTGACTGCAGAACAAGTTGTTTAAAGGAATTTCCTAACTTTTTGTAGGGGAGATGGTTCTTTAATAGCTTCAGGTGATGGACAGAACAGTCAAATCATGATTGAATCACTTCAGCTAACATGATTGTAGGTGATGTGCATGTAAGGTTCTGCAGATTATGTGCATGTACGTGTTACCTGCAGATTTGACTCTTTATGTTGGTGATTTATGTAGGTTGACAGTTGCCTGTCATTTGAGATGCTCTACATCTTACCTGCTCGTGACAGCTTGGGAAGGATTTTGTGAAGCTATGTAATGTTGTCTCAAGTACAGTTGCACGATATAAGTTATCAATTTTAAATCTGTCTGTCTTATGGCTTCTGATTTCAGGATGCTCTACAGCAGCGCCGTGAATTAATTGCTCAGCAAGACAGAGAATCTCTACAGCAGCGGCGTGAATTAAGTTCTCAGCAAGACGCAGAATATAATGCAAGCTTGGCAGCGGACAGAGAAAGGGTATTGTAACTCTTGACTTAAAGGTATGAAATGAAGATTAAAATATATAAACACTCAAACTTCAATATCTTTCTTTTTGCAGTCACGCGTCGCTGGAAGAGGCACGCCAATTAGCTGCTGAGCTGCAGAGGAGCCATGAGGAAGCGCGTTTCCGAGCTGAGGCGAGACGCCTGAATGTGAGTACTAGAGTAACTTAGAAGTACATATTATGCCCAATATTACTCAAGCCTGATCAAAATGGAACTGAGCAGTGCCTTACTGTAGGCTGCTCAGCAGCTCCACTCAGTGGTGGCTAGTGGAAGAGCACTGTCTCATTATCCATTCACAGCACTGCTGGTTACTACTTCACACCTCAATATTCCAATCAGAGCTCACGCTTAGTGGGTGGTTCCCTTTAAAAATGGTGTGTGTATAGCTTAAATGTTGAATTTTATTTATTCATTGTCTCCACCAGCGAAAGCATGGGGAGAATATGTTTTACCTCTACACCCCCACCCTGTTCACTTAGATCAGCCAACACAGGGATGCTGATAGAACCCTCACTAAAAACCCTAGGGCAGAAATCCACTTGTCCGAGACAGTTTGCTCTCCTGGCCCCCAGTGGAATAGTCTCCCTGTCGCAGTTAGTCTCCCTGTTGCAGTTAGAACAACGGATTCACTCAGTGGCTTCCGCCGTGGACTGAAGACTCACCTTTTCAGACTCCACCTAAACCCATAGCAATACTGAAGAACTCAATGACCTTACATGAATCTAGGTAGCATTGTTTTGGGGTTTTTTAGACTTTCCCTTAAAGGGGATGACCACCCATTTTCAGTAATCAAATATATCATTTATATATGTTAATGTTGATGAGTGAACATTAGCTCAAGTGCCCCCCCTCCTGTTGAGACGGGAACAGAGTTTTGACGATTTGGGGCTTACATGACCAGTGACGTAGTCAAGTTGTGAAATGCAGCCCGGCTCCATACGTTTCAGTGGGATATCAGAAACAGCGCGACTTCAATTGAAATACAGAGCCTTTTCAGCCATGTCAGTTGTATTTGTGTCTTGTTAGCTAGAATATGTATCCATATGCCATCCAAAACGAGCAGGATCTACTCCTTCTGCTATTATTACTTTGTTTACACGGACTAGGGAAGTAGGGCGGAAATACATGCCCATATTTGGCGGAACATGATGACGTCTTTCAACGAGCGACGGACGGCGCTCAGAAGAGGGAAGTCAAATGCGAAAATCAAAACAATCTAGGAGACGGTTCCAGCTCCTCACCATGCTCCTCAAAAGATTTTTTTTTGGAGAAAGTGTGTTTCTCTCTCACTTTGTCTGTGCTTGTTTCTCTCTCTGTCCGTCTCGTTTCCTCCATCTGAGCTCCGAGAGCGCCGATGTCGCTCGTTGAAATACGTTATCACGTTCTGCCAAATATGGGCATGTATTTCCGCCCTACTTCCCTAGTCCGTGTAAACAAAGTAATAATAGCAGAAGGAGTAGATCCTGCTCGTTTTGGATGGCATATGGATACATATTCTAGCTAACAAGACACAGCCCTTGTGCATAATACGACTGACATGGTTGAAAAGGCTCTGTATTTCAATTGAAGTCGCGCTGTTTCTGATATCCCACTGAAACGTATGGAGCCGGGCTGCATTTCACAACTTGACTACGTCACTGGTCACGTAAGCCCCAAATCGTCAAAACTCCGTTCCCGTCTCAACAGGAGGGGGGGCACTTGAGCTAATGTTAACTCATCAACATTAACATATATAAATGATATATTTGATTACTGAAAATGGGTGGTCATCCCCTTTAACTGATTGTTTTTTTTCTAGATTAATATTCATATGCATTTGTTATATTGTTGATGTTCTGACATTATCTTTATTATAGTGATATGTTATGCTTATTGTAAGTCGCTTTGGATCAAAAGCGTCTGCTAAATGCCAACACTTGTGGATATTCTGTGACAGATCATCAGGAGGAGAACAGCAGCAGTAGAAATTGATACCCCAGAGCTGGAGGGAACGCCTTTCCAATTTCGCTATCAAAACGAAGAAGGTGAACTTCGTAGTCGAAGAAGGTCATACCGACTTGATAGCCCTATTCAGGCAAGTTCCTTTTGTATAAAACAGCTAAACTAAATTGCTGTAAAATGAACAGTGTACTCTGAATCAACAGATGAAACTGATATAGCATTTATGTTCAGATGCTGAAGCGAGGGTCATAATACTGCTTCTGCTGCTCATTTTAATTTTCAAAAAACACATTGGGTTTAATCTAGTGGTGCTATAGTACAATAAACACAGTAAACTAATTGCGATGGAACATGTCATCAGATGTGGTCTTTGCCTTACAGAGCTTAATGTGCTTCGCGGGAGCGGTTTCTTCAGCCACAGAGACCTTCACAATCTCATGTCCTGAACAAGGTCTTCATTTGCGGAGCGACGCAGTAGGAACATTGGAAGAATGTGGCTTAGTACGACGTCTGCCAACCACACTGTACGTCCATTGGATCAAAGATGTAAGCTCTCTTCAATTAAAGCAATTGACAAGTTGTGGATGTTTTGAAGTCATTTTAGAGACTTAGACTAGATGGATCATGATGAGAGACATTAATACAGTACTATTACATTAATATAGTTATGCTAATAACTAAAGCCCTAGTTTACCTCATACATTGTCTCATTACAGGAATCAGCAGATGCTGAAATGCGTGATTCTACTCCTCCACTGACTCCAGCGCCATCCGTGTCCTCCTCATTCCAGTCTACGCGTGCCAATCCAATCCTTCCAGGGACTCGGGCGCCGCCTGCACCTGTCAATCCAATCCCTCCTCCACTGACTCCAGCGCCATCCGTGTCCACCTCATTCCAGTCAACGCCTGCCAATCCAATCCTTCCAGGGACTCAGGCGCCACCTGAGCCTGCACCTGTCAATCCTATCCCTCCACTGACTCCAGCGCCATCCGTGTCCACGTCCACCTCATTCCAGTCGACACGTGCCAATCCAATCCTTCCAGGGACTCAGGCGCTGCTTGCACCTGTCAATCCAATCCCTCCTCCACTGACTCCAACGCCACCTTCTGTGTCAATCTCTAATTCAATCACATCTATTGTGTCAACCTCTAATTCAATCACATCTATTGTGCCTCAAACAGATCTCCAGGCCGTCTTGAGACAACTTGAGTCTGCCGTAGATTTGACTTCACTAGCACAATCTCCAAATTGCATAAATGTTGTGCGCAGTGATGTTTTCAACAGCACTTATAGAGCCTTCAGAAGGCCCAAATTCGACCCCAAATTAAAACTAGACATAGTCTTTGTTGACAGCGCTGGAAAAGGAGAAGGTGCTGTGGACACTGGTGGACCGAGGAGGGAGTTTCTCACCCTGTTGATGAAGTCCATCCTAAACTCCAGATTCTTTGTGGAGACGTTGGGGAGAAAAAGTCTTGGCCTTGATGCTGTAGGTATGTTGGATATCTGTTAATGTATAATGTGTGCATTGACACAAGTAAACGGTTTACATATTTTAATGCTTGTAACACATTGCAAACAGTACAACAAGTAAAATCTAACAGCTAGGGAAAAAAAGAACACAAAAACCTTATCGCCTTGTGTACAACAGTATGAGTAGACTTTGAGTTCACTTTACCCAAAAACCTCCTTCATGCTATAATTCCTGCCAGGCCCTGTTGAAAAAGAAAGCAATCCACAACAGGCTGTTATGGATTGCTTGCTTTTTCAAAAGCCTGGAATGATATAGGTTGATTTGCCCTATTAGAATGTAAGATACAACAAGTAATAGCCTACAAAGCTCTGAAGTGATTATTATGATCAACCAATGGACTATTCTATGGCAAAGGTCCCATATCCCTCATTTCATGTAATGTACCCTTTACGTGTGAAATGACTAACTATATATGATTTTTGTGTTGTCAGATGTCATTCCCACCTGAGACTACTGCCATCCTCTTCTCATTGTACGAGAAGGGGATGACAACCAAGAGGTCCACACTAATTTCAGATGCTGCTGAGGCGTCTGGCCTTCCATTGGAAGCTGTTAAGGTACTGTAAAGTAAATTAGCTTTGTGGGTGTGTGCGGTGAAGAGGGTGGTGGGGATATCCTGAGAACTTTTCAAATAGCCATAAAAGTTTGCTTTCTCTACTCTAGAACTGTGTGGGAAACAAGCTGAGGAACCGGCGGAAGAGAAGGGCCCAGACAGGTTGTGACCTTACAGGTTACAACCTCTTTTGCCGTGACCACATGAGAAAAGGTATATTCTGTCATGTTATATACTGCTTAAAGGGCCATGAAACAGAAAATCACTTTTTCTATAAATATTAAGGGTGGGGAAGTTAACGCGATATTAACTAATTAACGCAAAATCCTTTTATCGGCGATAATATTTTTAACGCGCGATTAACGCGGTGATTTTTGCCCCCCGGTGCAGTGAGTTTTGAGCCTCGGTGCACCCCGTAGTCGCTGTGCTTAAAAAAGGGAAAACTTTGTAACTTTGCTAAAGAGAAAAACATACTGAGAAAGCTATTAATTTGTCACTACTGTGCTCAAAATAAAAAAAACTCTTATTGATTATCAGTTAAATTGTTATAGTTTGGATATGGCTTTCTTTGGGCATATTATGCGTATTATATTGGGCGTATTATTGTAATGGATCAGTAGGTAGTAGGTAGGCCTATTGTATTGCTTTAAGAGCACTATATGCACTTTCATACTTAAGATTATTGAGAGAGGCGTTTCCGCGAGGCGGGTCTTAGCTCAAGCCTGGTGGGTTTAGGAATCACGCGTAGTAAACAAGACAGTCACACAGACAGTCAGAGCGGTGGAGGTTTTGGAACACAGGCAGGGGCAGACACAGACAGACAACCACGGTTGCACTCATTGGAGACTATTGGACTTCACTCAGTAATCACAGTTCTCTCGAGAACACAGCGCATTATTTTGGCGGGGAGTGGAGGCTTCTGTTGCATGGGCTGACTGTTATGAAGACGTTAGCTTCACATTAGCTTCAGACGTAGCCTACTAGCCTACTAGCCCTGGAACTTGTCTGCCCCAAAGCCTCCACCATATGTGTAGCCGGAGAGTGTATCATTGAAAATAAAGTCAGCAAACTGCTGATCACCGACAGTGCACACAACATGATCGCAGGGGCCAGGGAACTGGATGGGCATAATGCCTTGTGCCACACATCTTCAGCGAGCTATAGCCTATAATCTCCAAGCAATACCACCGCAATTTGTGGCGTCGTCACGTTAATGTTAATGTATTGTTAATCTAAGGCTACCAACGAGCCATCACAGTGTCTACATAATAACAGGGTTTATCAAAGTGAACTAGGGGTGCCATCATCGTAACACCAGTCCAGGGTGCGGTGCCTCAGAATACTTTGATAATGTTTCAAATGTAGCCTATCAATATTACTTACACAAACTCTTCACAAAATAATAGATTACAAGCTCACAACGCATCTTATGTGAGCTTGTAGATCGGCTATTTTTGGTGAATGTTCCACCCAGAATAGGGATGCTGTGGTTAAAGTGATTAAATGCCAAGTAAAAAGTTAATTTATTTCTAATCTGTCCTAATGGAAACGCACATTTTGCCCCAGAATACTTTGATAATATTTAAAATGTAGCCTATCAATATTACTTCAGTTAAACCTAGAGCCTCTATGCTTTGTAAAACGCTGCACTGTACTTGAGTAATTTTTCCATACACAAACTCTTCACAAAATAAAAGATTAAAAGCTCTTATTGTGAGCTTGTAGATCAGCTATTTTTGGTGAATGTTCCCCCCCAGAATAGGGATGATGTGGTTAAAGTGATTATAAAAGTTAATTTAAATCTGTCCTAATGGAAACATTTTCTCGAATATTCTGGACAGTAAGCCTATTTGTCAAATAGAATTTGAATAAACTAGGTATTTGTCTACCTCCCATGTTGATATGAGTATTATATATCTGTTTAAGGTAGTTTTAGAACAGATAAAAAATATGCGATTAATCGTGATTAATTATGGACAATCGTGCGATTAATTCGATTAAATATTTTAATCGATCCCCAGCCCTAATAAATATATATTCTATCAATGAGTCACTTGTGATAGGGAGCAGTGATATGGTTCAATTTGGCCATAGGCTTGGGGATTCAGAGCTTTCTGCTGTCGAAAAGAAATATTTCGCGCCACTCATTAAATATTAGCTCAAACTGTTCCACTGTGCAATGTGACGTTGGCATATCTAATTAATATTAACGTGTGTTTAATATAGAGTTGTATCAAGGGGGGGCGTGGTTTCATTCTGCCCTCGTTGTGGCGTCTCGTTGTGTCGTTCAGAGCGTAGACTGTAGAGCTGTCTGTCGCAGTGGGTCACTTGTTGCTGTTTGTATTTTGGAAACACATTTTAAAACCAGCCTTTGGAGGTGTAAAAAGTATAAAGATTCTGCAACTCCATGTTCTATAACCAGTTAAAATGGGCAAGGATTTTACAAACAAGCTGTCTGAGCTTGTATCCATGGACAAACTTTCTCCAGCTCTGGACTGTTTACTACGGAACCGGAGAAGAAGGGACGCTAGGCTAGCGCTGATAACTATTTTCTGTGTAGTGTAGTGTGTGTGTGTGTGTGTGTGTGTGTGTGTGTGTGTGTGTGTGTGTGTGTGTGTGTGTGTGTGTGTGTGCGTCGTGACAGTGCGCGCGCACACACACAACGTCCACACACGAAAAATAGCAGATCTACAAGCTCACAACACGTCGCGAAAGCGACGCGTTGTGAGCTTGTATATCAGCTACGTAGCCAAGCTAATAGCCGTAGCAGCATCTCATGTAAACACGTTGGTTTCGGCTCTACGGCTATTTACCTCGGCTACATAGCTACATAGCCGATATACAAGCTCACAGTAGATCTGCTATTTTTCGTGTGTGGACGTTGTGTGTGCGTGCACTGTCACGACACACACACACACACACACACACACACACACACACACACACACACACACACACACACACACACACACACACACACACACACACACACACACACACACTCTCACACACCACAGTGTATATAGCTATCAGCGCTAGCCTAGCGTCCCTTCTCCGGTTCCGTAGTAAACAGTCCAGAGCTGGAGAAAGTTTGTCCATGGATACAAGCTCAGACAGCTTGTTTGTAAAATACTTCCCCATTTTAACTGGTTATAGAACATGGAGTTGCCGAATCTTTATACTTTTTACACCTCCAATGGCTGGTTTTAAAATTTGTTTCCGAAATGGCAACAGCAACAAGTGCCCCACTGCGACAGCTTCGCTCTGTCTCTCTCTGATAGAACACAACGATATGCACGCATTACTCCGCCCCTCCCCCCACAACAGCAGATAACCACGCCTACATTTCAGATTTCTTCTCATGTTCTGAAATCCCATAAAACAAATAAAGAGGCGGGGTTTCTGACCCCTTTAATCATCCGTGCCAACAAAGAGCTTTATGACTGTAAATAAAAGTCTTGGAGATAAATGACATTTCTCTCGATAAAGAATGATCCACTATAAACTTTAATCAAGTATCCCTTCTCTCTTTTTTTTAAATCAAACATAGCCTCAGGAATAGGGTGACCATACGTCCTCTTTTGCCCGGACATGTCCTCTTTTAGGGGGCTGTCCGGCCTGTGGGGGGTTTTATAAATTCCTTCAAATGTCCGGGGTTTCGCGCATATCACAGTTAAAGCATGGGCATTTACAATGCACGTTCAATGGTTCGTTTGGAAACACACTGTGAGAGGCGGATTTCCACCCCAAACCCCGAACCTGTATTATTCATACTCTCTGCCTGCGCTGCGATCCCTCCCTCAGCCTGTCTCATTCAGATCAGAGGCAGAGCAGAGCTCGGCAGCAGCTCGCGCTGTGCAGAGCCAAACGAACGCACTGCAAACGCAATTAATGCTGTTTCACTGATGAAATGCGCTAAAAGTGCCAGTGACCAACAATTAGGGTTACCAACCGTCCCGTAAAATACGGGATCGTCCCACTTTTGGAAACTAAAAGACGTGTCCCGTATTGAACTGAAACGGGACGCTCTTTGTCCCGTATTTGAAGGTTGGGGGATAAATATGAATGACGGGATGATTTAATTGAGAAATGACAGCGATTCTGCCTGTCAATGAGCTCCGCTCTGCTCTCTTCTGAGTTAAGTGCTGCATCCCATTGCTGTGAGAGGCGCTGCGCTGTTTGTAAGCAGCTGATTGGCTTATTAACACAGTGTTGCTAAGACACAGTCTCCGCCCCCTACACCAATCCCTTCCCGGCTGTAGGTTGGTTCAGTCGACAACGTGCGAGCAGTACTCGGCTCGGAACATTGTTTAATGTCTTTAAAAAAGAAAAGGCGTGACAGAAGATTGTGTACCAACAGATTAGACATGAATCCATGATAGGTGATAGCCAAAACAACAAAGTGAAAAAGCAAGCAGAAAATAAGCCATGGATATATTGGTATTCCTGGGAGCACTACAGTATTTCTTGTCTGCCAACTAAAGCGACCCCAGACTGGCTGGTATGTGAAATAACATAAGCATGCGTTGATTTTGTTTTTAAAACCTAATGGTTATTACTGTATGCCAATATGATTAAACTAGTGTTGGGTAACCAGAGAGTGGGCACATAAGAACCAGGTAGACCTGTTTTGAAAAAAAAAAAAGAAATAAAATACACTACATGATTTTAAGGTAGGCTTAATAGGACATGGCCCAAAGACACCCGAAATGATATTGTGAAAGGAAAAATATGATTTAATATAGAAAAATACCCGTTTTAGCCAACTTTATAACCGAAAATACCCGATTTATCGGCGTCGCCTTCGGCAACGCTACTTTCCTCATAAATATAATGAGGTGTCCCGTATTTGAAACTCTGGGAGTTGGCAACCCTACCAACAATGAGAAGCAAAGCGTTCTGTCAGCAAAGCTGGTAGCCTACTTCTGTGTCCATTTACAAATAAAAGTTCTGCTTCAAGCCCATATCAACACTACAAAGTAGCCTATAAGACAGTCTGTGCGAGGTGAGAGCTCTTCTGCTAACTAAATTGACAGAATCTTTTGTACAACCTTGTAAAGCAGAAGATACGGTGGTTTGAATAATGGGCTACCTCTCTTTTATTTAGTTACAAAGCTGAACGTTCATACAGGAGTCAAAAGGCATACTTTATCAGTGGATCTCTCTAGCCTATAGATCTGTAAAGGGTCCAATTGGAACCCCCTCAAAAATAAATACATAACTAATAATAGGCTATTAGTGGTATAGGGCATAATTGAGCTGTAAATTTAGGAGTAGGCTAGCCTACGTAATAGCAATTATTTTGGGGGGGAATATATATATATATATATATATATACATACATATATGCCGGGTAGAGTGTCCTCTTTTTGGGTTTTCAGAATATGGTCACCCTACTCTGGAACCCAGGCTTGTATCAAGCATGAGTCATGACTGAAGGTTGCTTTACTTATTTAGCAGCATTAATACTAGTGGGATTAATTATGTCGGATGGCAATCTATTTGGTACTTTCTTTGCTCTAAATATGAAAAAGACCCACCCTGACCCTGCACATTTTCCCCACACTTTGCTGCCTAGGATGGCTCGGGGTAAATTTTTTTTTTCTTTTTTACTCATAGTCAATGCGACCTTTCCCTCAATGAATTCCCGCATATCTGATTAAATAACAAAAAAAGAGGGACAGCCACAATACTAGAGTGAGAGTGAGCATGAGAATGGACATGGAGGATAAAATTTGTGTGTGGAGGGGGGCACACAATGTTTATCTCCGTGAAGCAGACCGCTGCTAACCTCTCGATAGTCTTTAACCCTTGGATGCATGACCTACCAATACCTACACTCTTCCATGAGTGGGGTAAAAAATTACCCCAATTAGAAATCAATACGTTTTTGCAATAAACTACTTTGCTCTCACACATAACTCTGCCATACTTTTGCCTAGCAACGTGATTTCAACTTCAAAACGCTCACACGACTTGGCACTTTTTCCGGCCAATAGGGACGAGCTGTGATTGTTGAAGCCCGGCCCCCTCTTTCCTCCTATATAATAAACCTTGTCTCAGGTAGGAGAAATGTAAAGAGCCCGCCCACAGAATATTTCTACTGTGAGCATATAATGATGGAGGCAGACTTCAAGTGTCACAATTATCAAAATACTTCAATACAAGTAAGACACAATAATAAAACTAGTTAACTAGAGCAATACACTTTCATTACTTGACCCAAATCATTTCATCGCCCCTCCCACCCAGTACCAGAGCTGCCAGCAGATAGTCCTATATTCTAAAAGCACAAATTCATAATCATATCACAGTCTAGTCTAATTCATAACGAGCCTAAACACAATTCATCAACATTACAATTCACCAGCATTACATTTCATTATCAGCCGCATAATTCATAAGCCTATTCAGTCATTGACATTTCCTATAAAGGGAAGCCACTCAAGTCAGTACTTAACTTTCCCATGTTCGGAGACCCCCCACAGGGTCTGAGCTTGGCGTGGGACGGCCGCTTTAGACAGTGGTTGTGGAAGTCAGCGTCAGTGCCGTCCAACGCCGTATGAGCAGTCTCCGTCGACAATAGGAGACAGCTTGCACACTCTGGAGAGCGGAATTAAAGTACTCCTATTGCGTCCCCACTATCTCATGTCTCGCCCTGCCTAACACAGGAACCTGGCCTTAGTCCCACTTTCTATCTTCACCGCCCCCCGTAGTGAGTGCACGTTCCTTGGTAGATAGCTCAGCAGGCTAACAGCCTCTTTAACGTGGACTGAGCTCCGCTCTCCAGACACGACTCTGTCGTACTTAGCAAACCATTTTGTATTGTTCCTTCACCCAACGCAATCATGTCCAGCCGTGACTGATCAGCGCTCCGTCTCTCATTCAAGTCCGGTGTGTGCCATCAGACTGTGAGTGACACTTGTCATTGTTTACGTCATCTCCCATCTGCAGGTTCACTACACTCCTATTGGCTGGGCTTTAAACAACCATAACTCCAGTTTGCAGCATGGTACCGTCTCGAAACTTGGTGTCTGGACTTAGATGGCCAATATGGATGTCGGCCAATATGGATGAGCTGTAATTGTTGAAGCCCCGCCCCCTTTTACAAGTCTGTTGTTTCTGCCCGCCCTGGCGGTCGCTTCTCGCCCTTAGGGCGTCTTATAGTAGTAGTAGTAGTAATAGTAGTAAGAGTAGTAGTAATAGTAGTAATAGTAGTAGTAGTAGTAATAGTAGTAATAGTAGTGGTAATAGTAGTAATAGTCTTGTATAATGGACATTTTATTATATCTATTTTCTGTAATAATCCTCTGCTACACCACCACGGCACTCAGTTGACACACAGTCAAAAGGCAACAATGGAAGTAAGATATGGATGTTTTGTCAACGATGTTAGACAGTATCTTAGCTTTATGTCAATGCATTAACTATTTTCTGTTTCTACCATTCCATGAAAATCTAGCAATGATCCTGGCGAAGGAACCTCAACCAGCTCTACTGCAGGAACCAGCTCTACTGCAGGAACCAGCTCTATTGCAGGTACCAGCTCCAGTCCGGGAAGCTCTGGTGCTTCATGGCCAGGAAGTGATGCGACGCCGGGCCCATCAGGGAGCCAGGACTCTTTGCCACCGGCCACCTTGGGGACTTCAGGTACACAAGTGGCTATTGGCTCATCAAGTTCAAAAACCTTACCAGTTAAAATTGAAAATGTCTTTGAAGACACTGTATCTGTGCTACACAAATAAATATGTATGTACTAGTGTTGCAATATTTTAGTCCTGCAAAAGTTAACAGAAGCATTTTGACGCTTGTTATTTGTTCTTGTTTTTCCAACCCCCCCCCCCCCCCCCCCCCCCCCCCGACAGAGGCTGACCTCAAAAGTGCTGCCAACTCCTACAGGCGGTGGCTCCTCAATGGGGCAAGGAACGAGGAGGAGCTGGTGGCCAGAGTGGACATGAGAGCCAGCAAGGTGGACAGAGAGAGGGCCATCCTGGCTTTCTACAAGCGGCCAGGTGTCCAGTGGGCAAGGCCCTTCTCTGTAGTATTGGGTGGTAGGTATATCACATGGAATGCGTTCTACTGAAAGTACACCAGAGTGAGTTTTACTTTCGGGTTCAGCTGTGCAATTGGGGTGTCTTACACCCTTTACAATGCACTCGATGGTGAAACACCACCACACCTCCTGTCAGCTCCCAGTATGTTAGTTTCATAATTTTGAGCCAACCGGATCTCTGGCCCGCTCTCTTTATATCTTTTAGCCTTTATAAACCTTATTTAAGAAATACACCTCCTCAATGTACACTCAACAAACCCAAACTTACATAATCAACCCGGATTACATGAACACACAAAAAACACAAAAAATACAAAAAAATCCCACTAAAACAACTGCGATGAAACGAGTCACCTAGCTTGACTGAGTCCCAGCCTGGACCGGCACCCCGCCCCTATCTGCCAGTCTTGACGACCTGCGCCGACTCTACACCTGCTAGACCTGCATCACGTCGCCACGACAACAAGATAACAGCCCTTTTAAGAGCTATTCTTAACACATATGGTGCCAACCCCGAGTTTCCCGAGTTTGATTTCAAATAGACCGCTGTGCCAACCCCGAGTTTCCCGAGTTTGGGTTTAATTACTTAATTAGGTTAATTACACTCTCCCCCATCTTGTGACAAATTTTGGTGCTTCTGTGATTAAAAAAAAGTCAGAAATCACATATTCAACAAGTGATGTGAGCAAAAACAAATACAAATGCTTCCCATGAACCACAATATTGCTAAACTATGGCTCAAATGGCTCAAATATCTAACTTCATTACTCGCTCTAAACTAGAAATGCATTTCACTGCTTTGAACTGCTTTCCGTGCATTAGGCTAGTCAATTGCACCTTTATTACACACGATGGCGCTATTGTCAGATTAGTGGAAGCCCTGTTGTGTGAAACCAATGGATTGAATCCAGGGTGTTTCCCCCAGGTCAAAACAATAACTCTAGATCACGGGCTGCTATGCAGCCCTGGAATTAGTCGGTCGCGGTGACAAACAACATATTCTTCCTCATAATCATCGTCATCACAACTAACTCTAGTGCTATCACGGGCTGCTGTGAATGTCCTGGCATTAGTGGGTCACTGTGACAAACATTTTCTACTTCATCAGTCATCACAACAATGTCAAAAGACGGTGGCGCTACAGCAGCAGCTAGACAATCTACTTTTGCGTTCCTTCGACCCTGGAATACAAAACAAACAGCCACGATCAAAGGAAGAATCCATCGCCTGAACCTATATAATGGAGTCTAAAACATACCTGTTTGAGCGAGTTGTAGTCGGACATTTGTCAGACTCACAGAGAGAGAGAGAGCGAGAGACCTCGGAGCAGAATGCAATATGTACGCGTCCATAGTGGAGCCATCGGACGGCGGCCTCTCCTCACTGTGGATCGCGTTCTTGTCTGGTTCCAACTTCAACTACGGAGGTAATCCGACTCAGCGCAACAGCGCAACACCGCGACCGCGGGTTGACCCACTGAGCCCTGGACGAGTGGACATGATGATCGAGCCCTATGAGAGAGCCCTATACAGCCAATACAGCATTCTGCCCCGAGGCCTGACACTGAGTCGGAGGTTTCTGTGAGCCAGAACCGGAGCCAGAACCACCAGAGGCGGACCCGGTCGCTTCTCCCCAGCTGGCTGCGGGGACGGCCCGCAGCCCACACACAGGCCCCGTCGTGAACGTGCCAAACCAGCAGCTCGTTAGGTAAATGTTTCTTTCTTTCTCCCCCCCCCCCTTCTGTTTCTGAAGTTGTATTTGTATCGCGAACTGCCGGTATAGTGATCCACGATTACATTTAGAATGTATCTATTCAATCATTCACAGATGTCGGAGAGTCCATTCAGCTCTCAGAATATATATATATATATATATATATAGCCTATATATAATCGTCAGATGAATCAATGTATGTTTTATAATCTAAGTTGCTCTGGGTAGGATAAATGTGTCTTCTAAACCCCTAAAACTTTTAGGCTAAAGGTGTAAATTGATTTGTGCTTTTTTCCCCCTCCCATCTGTTATTTATTTAGACTCAGAATCAGACGATACTGTTGGAGATAATGATGATGACCATCATGTGTCACGTGATGCCCCTGAAGGTAAGATTATTGTTTAGTAAAACGGTTATTGTGGTTTGTGTGTGTGTGAGAGAGAGAGAGGAGGGGGGAGGAAGAGAGAGAGAAAATGTTTTCTCTTGGGGGTGTGTGTGTGTGTGTGTGTGTGTGTGTGTGTGTGTGTGTGTGTGTGTGTGTGTGTGTGTGTGTGTGTGTGTGTGTGTGTGTGAGAGAGAGAGAAAGAGGGAGGGAGGAGAGAAATGAAGGAGAGGGAGGGATAGAAAGAAAATGTATTGTGTGTGTGTGTGTGTGTGTGTGTGTGTGTGTGTGTGTGTGTGTGTGTGTGTGTGTGTGTGTGTGTGTGTGTGGGATAGAGGAAATGTATTTTATTGTGTGAGAGAGAGAGAGGGATAGAGAACATGTATTGTGGTGTGTGTGTGTGTGTGTGTGTGTGTGTGTGTGTGTGTGTGTGTGTGTGTGTGTGTGTGTGTGTGTGTGTGTGTGTGTGTGTGTGTGTGTGTGCGCGCGCGTGCGTGTGAGACACATTGTATTGTAAATGGATTTTATTTTTCTATATTTATAGGTAGTGGTTCGTGCAGAGGAGAGGGAGGGATAGAAAGAAAATGTATTGTGTGTGTGTGTGTGTGTGTGTGTGTGTGTGTGTGTGTGTGTGTGTGTGTGTGTGTGTGTGGGATAGAGGAAATGTATTTTATTGTGTGAGAGAGAGAGAGGGATAGAGAACATGTATTGTGGTGTGTGTGTGTGTGTGTGTGTGTGTGTGTGTGTGTGTGTGTGTGTGTGTGTGTGTGTGTGTGTGTGTGTGTGTGTGTGTGCGCGCGCGTGCGTGTGAGACACATTGTATTGTAAATGGATTTTATTTTTCTATATTTATAGGTAGTGGTTCGTGCAGAGGAGCCTACTGACTTCCCTTTGGAGAACTGAAAACTTTCCTTGCCCGCTGTTTCTGACCGGCCTCATCTCAACTCACACGTGCACGCACGCAGCCTCTGAACTGTGAACACGCACGCAGCCTCTGAACTGTGAACATGCACACGAGCACGCATGCAGACTCTGAACTGTGAACGTGCACACATACAGGCGCACGCATGCACGCGCGCACACGCACAATGTGAGAAACAATGTGAACAAGCCAGAGAAACACTGAACTAGCAAGAATACACTTGATTGAAAACGGTAAAGAAACAAAATAAAAAACACTTATTTGTCTTATTCTTTTGTATTTCTTTGAAGGAAAAATACTGTAAATACAATATTGAAGTCATTGAAGTCAAAGCTAAAAAGATCAAGTGAGTTTTCAGCCTGATACAGTATCATTCACTAAAAGCTGTTTTTCTCAAAACAAGGTCTAAAAAGGGGTCATTTTTGGCCGCTTTTTTTTTTTTGTCTGGCCTATAAATACAGAAGCGAACATCGTAGAAACATGGTTCTTGGACCGGGTGAAACTAGAGAATCTCCTCTTTCATTCGGTGTGTTGTGTGATTTTGTCACGATAAAACTGAATGCTGAGGCTGTCTTCGAAGTTGGTCAAAAACATGGCAAGAGCACAGTACAGACAGAAATAAGCCATGGCAACAGATGTGTTAAATACCTGTTTCCTGATCTTCGACCAGCCTACAGGGACGGAGCAAGGCCCTTTTAAGAGCCCTTTCTAAATTCCTGGCTCCACCCCCTCGCCGCCGAGTGCTCTCCCCCACGCCTGGACGCCGGCCCCACCGCCTGGACGCGCCGCCGCGTCCGGAGACCCCCTGGATCCCGCTACGCCGAGCCTCGTGCCCTTCTGGCCGCCGCCGCTCGCCACAACAGGTGACTCCTCCCCGCTGCTAAAGTTAAACCCCTCCCCACACATAATCTTGAACCTCCCACCCCACCGCCCCTCGCGCGCCCCAGCCGCCTCTCTCCGCCAACTCCATCGTCACCTTAAACAAAACACACGCAAAACACAATAAATAATTACACAGGGACTTCAACACAGTACCAGACCTCCACCATGGCACAACCAAAATACAAGCAACACCGACCCCAAGATCCCAATGCGCTACCAAACCACCCGACCTGAGGACGCGTCCACCCTGGGAAACAAACATACACACGCACACACGGGCACACACACACCCACACACATACACAAACACACACACACAAAAACACACACACACACACACACACACACACACACACACACACACACACACACACACACACACATAAACACAAACAAACATATGCACATACACACGCCAACATAAGACAGGATTGGACCGTATACCTGACCCAACCCCTCAACTTCTTCTCCCCCCCCCCCCCCCCCCTCTTCTCCCCAGACCATGGATGCCAGGCACTCCCGCCAAGATACCCACAGGCGATGCCTCGACCCTCGAGCACCACGCGCACGTGCCCACAGGGACCACCGCCTTGCCCCCTATCCTCCTAAACACGACCGGGATGACCAGAAATATTACCGCCCCTCCCCCCCCAAAACTTCACAAATCCCCCAGACCGCTTATGGAGCTACGCCTCCCAAGCGCCCACACCACCCACGCCCTTCGCCAGGCCCACACCGACCGCAGACCACAAGGACCACGACCAACACAACATGACACCCACGGACCCAGACCCCGCCTCTCGGATCCTGACAACTCGAGCAATGGCCGAAAACCAGTCACCTCCGCCACCGAGACTTCCCCCTCAGTACCCAACTCTGGATCCGAGGACCCCACAGAAGTGTCAATCAGATCCATGTCCGAGCTGCTTAAGGCAGCCCACCACCTGGACGAGATCACAACTTTCACACACCTGGACCTTCTACCAGAGGGGCACGCGGACAAGATTTCACAAATCAACGCGATCCTCCTGCCCACGGACCCGTCTTCGGGCACAATCCGAGCCCTCAACCAGGCCTCGGAAGCCTGGCTCCACCGGGGCTACGGAATCTTGGAGGAACATTACAGGGCCAAAATTAGGGGACTCCGGGCCTATCTGTCTACCCTCTCCTGCCCAGACCCCGACCTGGCTTGGCATGAGGCCTGTACCAGGGCCAACAGGGACCTAAACGAAAACCCTAGACCCAACCTGATCTCAGCAGTACATGCCACCCTCCCGGAGTCCCTCAGGGGCCCGGGACGACGCCCCATTACAACCCCGCGACACTCACCAAAAAACACACCAAGGACAGACGAAACAAGGACCAGTGAAATAACAACCCCCATACCACCAACTCAGGCCCCACCCACACAACCCCCTACAAAGACACGACGCCTGAAAGAGCCGACGGGCAGACCCCAACGACCACCGCCACCACCCCCGCCCAACAGTCAGGATCTCACACCCTCGACCACCACCCCAGACAAACCAGAGGACCTACCCTTGGCCCGGGGCCAACCCGGCCCCGACGAAGACAAACACAACACCGTGCCCCAGACAAGCGACACCCCCAGCACCCCCGATCACCTCAGGCCCCCTTTCCCGGACGACGAGGCAAGGCTCCCCAAATCCGATCCCACAAAAATCCCCCCTGAGCCCCAAATTCCAATGACCCTACAAACACAAGACCACGACGACAACCTAGGCACAGTCCACCTACGCGGCCCTAAAGAACCCAAAACTGTTTGGAGAGCTCACCCGAGACGCCCGGTTCTTATCCTGGGCGATTCAAACCTGGTCTCTCTACCTCAGCCCAACGACCATAGGATACAGATCGACGCCTACCCGGCAGCAACCATTTACGACGGGATTCAGATCATCTCGACAATACCGGACCCCCTCCCCGACATTAGAAAGGTGGTACTCTCCTTTGGGATGAACCACCGGGCCTCTTCGGCCACGCCCGAAACACTCCGTAAAACCCTTCGCCACCTGTATAGTTTAGCCCAGGGAAAATTCCCCGCGGCTACAATTCATATACCCCTCATTACCTCATCCCTACAACTCTCCCTTACGGAGAAAGATACGCTGGCCACCATCAACAAAATCATTGAGGAGGATTTCCCGTCCCTGCCAGCGCTAACCCGTCCCCTCCTCATAAAGGACCCCACTCAAAAAGGACCCATCTGGCCCCGAGACTTTGGGCGGGAGGTTTGGAAACTATGGAGCTCCCGGCTCAACTTAACGGCGGGCCCACCCAACCCTGATGTTCAACCGCACTAAACACCTGCCCCCCAGACCGAAGATTCTCACTGCCTTCGGGCCCCCCCCCCGAAGGCAGTCATAATTTTGTGAGATTGTGTTATGGTAGTTACTCATATGTTGAGTTGTGGGTGCCTGGGAGTCAAACCCAGAATGATGTATCGACTGAGTTACTAGGACAGAAGCTAATTATAATAAAAAAAAACATGCTTGCTATTAGCCAATTATAGTACTTGTATAAATTACAAACGGGCTTTGATCTGAATCGATACTTTGTTTCTATTATAGGAGAATCAGCGTTCGGTGACGGACTCAAGCAGCAGTTCTTTAGCACAGTGATGGACAAAATCGCCAACGGCTTTGACATCAATCTTGGTGAGTTCTCAAAATGTGTAATGCTCTCATTAGAACTTATCAGCAATTGCTATCAGAACTTAATTTATTTTAGAAAAAGAATCACTTACACCCCAGTACCCCTTTTCTCTAAAATCCTAGACAACACAGGTGGAACCTTACTGTTCGAGGGTGCTGAGGACCACAAGGTGCCTTCAACCTTGAGGGTCCTTGAAGAGGGAGACCTTTTCAGGGTCGCAGGTCGAGCCATAGGCCACAACTTCATCCACGGAGGTCCAGCATTCACGGGACTCAGTCCCGTGTTCGTGCAGCTCATAAAAGGTACAGATATTTGCATACTAGTTCATACATATACTGGTAGGGCAGTATTGACATAACGAGTAGAGGAAGTTGCTAGTTTTGCATACTTTAATTGTACACTATTGGCTTAGCTGTTGCCCTGTCTTTAAAGGTGATAAAGACAACCTGCCAGCCCTGGACATCGCCGATTGTCTGGACATGGACGTGGTTGAGGTTGTGTCTCTAGTAAGTTATGGACTATTCTTTTGATTCTAACTATGCAAACTGCTTTACTTTGAGAACATACAAGTGTTGTACAACTGTTTTTTAAATTGCAGCTTGAGAGTCAGAGGGAGCTGACTGCTGAAGAGACTCACTGGGAGTCACCTGGTACTTCCCTTGTGTCAACTCTGAGAACAGGAGGTGGCTGGCTGTAAATATCCTGCAGCATGCGGTAAGTGTGACATATGAATGGATTTGGTCTTGAATTTTAAATTACTTGAGTGTGTGTGGGAGGGGGGTTCACTCAAATAATTTGAAATAGAAATGTCACTTGTAGGAAGTGACTCTTGGGTGGGCCCCTAATTTAGAAAAAACAGGAGTTGAACACTTAAGCCCCCCAGGTGAAAATAGCTGAAGCTCACAACTGCTTTTTGGGGTGTGAATATTTATATAGCAATTCATTGACATTGACAAGAAAATGGTACTTGTTTTTAACTACATTTGTCTTTTATCCAGGTGATTGAACGGCGTAAGAGCCAAGTCCAGCAGATCTGTAAGGGCTTGAAGGACACCGGGTCCTGGACATGCTCAAGGATAGACCCTCCCTGGCAGAGGTCTTGTTCCCCCGTGTCGCTGAGCAGGTGTTGGCTCCAGAGGTAATTTTTTAATTATTGTCCATTAGACCATTGGTTCTCAACCTTTTTAAGCTGTGACCCCCAAAATAATCCCATGTTACCTGGGACCCCACCCCGACAAGCACTAAGAGTTGAGGCATTATTAGCCCTTTTCACGGTCCACCCACTGAGCAAATTTCTCAGCAGTGATTTCTGTGTTAACTCTATGGGCTTTTAGCAGGGGTTTACCCTTCAAAACGATCAGCTATTTTCACAATTTCCGCCTCTAATATTTGACAATTTGGCCAATGTTTAATTTGTCATTTTATAGGTATTACATTCCTTACATTGTCACTTTAGAAATGTGCAGATACCCTCTATACACTTAAACTTTATGATGGTTTGTTTACTGTTGAGCAATGTTGCACATTTAGTTAATCATCTGCTGACCCTCCAAAATCATTTGGGGGTCCCCCTGGGGGTCCTGACCCACAGGTTGGCAACCACTGCATTAAACTATAAAGCACTATACATTTTTATACAGATATTAACCACTTGAAGGCCTTTTTTTGGGGTTTGTGTGCTTTTTCAACTTTTATCGACTTAACACATCTTTATTTTCTAGATGGTCCTCAAAAGGATCGTCTGGCCCACGCCAGACAGTGACGAGGAAGACGCAGACGAACGCATTGACGAAGAGCACATAGAAGCGACATGCCTCGTCACCGAACACCTGAGGAACTACATTGAGAATGGTGAGGAGACTATAAATGCAATGCAAACCTTTTAACTTAAGCATGTTTTTAAGTCCACTTCTGAAATATGTCCTTGTCTTTGTAGCGTCTTCAGGGGACCTCAAGAGACTCCTTGAGTTCTGGACCGGGTGGAGCGTGCTACCCCAGCACCTCTATGTCGAACTGCACCACATTCAGCTTCCCCAAGCCTCCACCTGTTTTTCAACTTTAAGGGTTAAAGCTGCCATTGGAGTTCCAGACCTTTGAGAGCTTCAAGGCAAGGCTCACGGCATCTGTGGGGAGCACCAAATATTGGATGGGCAACCCCAAAGGGGTCCTCAAAATCTTTGACCTTTTTATATTAAGCACTTGCTTCCTAGCGTCCATATTCTGAGAACTTTAGCCAAAAATAGCAGATCTACAAGCTCACAACGCAATAGATTGGCT
Organism: Nannobrachium achirus; assembly: GCF_963921795.1. Classification (NCBI taxonomy): domain Eukaryota; kingdom Metazoa; phylum Chordata; class Actinopteri; order Myctophiformes; family Myctophidae; genus Nannobrachium; species Nannobrachium achirus. The sequence goes on from NC_137814.1 coordinate 65,443,087, forward strand.
ATTTTCGGCTATTTTCGACTAAAAGATTTGGTGTAGAGGAGAAAAAGAGCAGACTAAGGACAGTGTGAAAGGTCAAGTTTATTAAGTATTGACGGTTCAAGTGGTTAATATCTGAAAATTCAACTTGACTTGAATCCAAAATACACTAATGATTGTGCTGTCAAACAATGCAACTATATGTAATCTATGTGAAGGTTGTGGGGGTCCCTGCTTCATCTCTCTCAACTAAGGGGTCCTAGGCCTGAAAACGTTGAAAACCCCTGAATGTTTTGTTTTTTGTACATGGTTTTTGTACGTGGTTTTAGTTTTTGATAGGTTTTAAAAAAGAATAGAAAAAAGGTCTGTTCTGTTAAAGACACACTGTGACACTGAATTCCTCCCTTTAGTTTAAATTTGCACCCCCTTATTATTTTTTGTATTTTGTATTATTTAAATGTATTTGCATTGAAGCTGGAGGGGGAAAAAAGGTCAGAAATGTTCCAGACTAACTGACACTGAATTCCTCCCTTTATTTTTAATTTTAATTTGCACCCCCTTATTATTTTTGTATTTTGTATTATTTAAATGTGTTTGCACTGAAGCTGGAGGGGAAAAAACATCTGTTCTGTTCCAAACCGCACTGAATTCCTCCCCCTTATTTTTGCACCTCCTTATTTTGTATTTTCTATCTTGCAGTCTTAGTGTGGAGAGGATTTTGTTTGCACTATACGCAGCATAATTGCTGTAGGAGGGAGAGAGGTCTCTTCTGTTCCTGTTTTGCACTTGAAATATTTTAATGTGTTTACAATAAAAAACATGGGCATGGTCCAGTGTTTTAATAGTAACCTTGTGTCCTTTTTCTTTCTTTATTTACATATGATTTATCACTTAAAGGTACACAGATTGAACAAGTTGATATACTTTTTTTAGACAGTTTTCGGAGTGCGGTTTACTAAACATCCACTAGGTGGCAGTTTGTTTCTTTTTATGGCGGCAGTGCGCTAAAAAATAGCGCTGGAAAAAATAATGACATTATTTAAATGTACTTCTCTCCGTGGTAAATATATAAGGTTATATGAATATGGGCATTGTATGGCTCAACAGTTTAGTTTGTTATTGTTGCTATGGCAACCATAACATTTTTTATGTTATCAACAGCTTTTTAGTAGCATCTGTTAGCAGATTTCTCTCTGCTAAGCAAGTGGCGTGATGGTGTAGTGGTGAAACTGCTAAACCTCAACGCTTTTGCGGCTCAGGGCGGCTGTTCGATCCCCAGAGGGGGAAATTAAATACATTTGCTTTTTTTGCTTAAAAACGATTGCTTTTCTAAATATATATTTTATATAAAAATTGGTCCATAACACAGTTTTATATAGGTTTACATTAAACAACCAATCGGATATTAAAATGTCATGTTCTGTCTGTCTCATTCCAAGCCGTTTTCCAAACAAACATTTTAGCTACATTGTTTTGCTTACTTTGTAACTGCTAGTTTAATTGTTTTATTGGCTATATAGGCTATTCAATATATCATCTATTCTAGCCCATTGGTTCTCAAAGTGGGGTCCGGGGACCCCCAGGGGTCCTTCAGGGAGTTCCAGGGGGTCCCCAGCTAAATGATAGTTTGGAACCAAATGGGCCCTTATGGGTCTGTAACTCAGAGAGTGTAACTCAGCTGTCCTACACTCTCCAAGTTCAATTAATATTGATTTTACAATAATAAATGGGGTCATAGAGATTAAATGGGGGGTCCGTAGCCTATTGAAAAGCCAAACTGGGGGTCCTTGAAATTAAAATGGTTGGGAATCGGCTGTAAAAATCTTCTCTTATGGGGGTCCCCGGCATATCTTTTCAAATGAGGGACGACGGGCCAATAAGTGTCAATTTGAGATTATAATACACTATAATGGATTATAACTGTGATTATAATACACATAAAGTATTAATGTATTACTATGATAATTATAATAAAACTAAAATAGATTATAATAGTGGTTATAACACAATATAATCTATTATCATGTATTACAACTATATCCTGGTGGTCTAAATGAAAAGTCAGTGAGTGATCAGTCATTATGAAGTGTTTGGCCCTGTTTGGCCTAGCTCAGACCTACTCTAGATTGGATACTTTTTAGTCCCACGTTTAGTACCACTTTCACACCACTCTACCCAGGTCCTTGTAGTGGAAAACCTGGCCCTGTTCAAAAAGAAAGCAATCCACAACAGGCTGTTGTGGATTGCTTGCTTTTTCAAAAGCCTGGAATGATATAGGTTGATTTGCCCTATTAGAATGTAATAATAGCCTACAAAGCTCTGAAGTGATTATTATGATCAACCAATGGACTATTCTATGGCAAAGGTCCCATATCCCTCATTTCGTGTAATGTACCCTTTACGTGTGAAATGACTAACTATATATGATTTTGTGTTGTCAGATGTCATTCCCACCTGAGACTACTGCCATCCTCTTCTCATTTTATGAGAAGGTGATGACAACCAAGAGGTCCACACTAATTTCAGATGCTGCTGTGGCTTCTGGCCTTCCATTGGAAGCTGTTAAGGTACTGTAAAGTAAATTAGCTTTGTGGTTGTGTGGTGAAGAGGGTGGTGGGGATATCCTAAGAACTTTTCAAAAAGCCATAAAAGTTTGCTTTCTCTACGCTAGAACTGTGTGGGAAACAAGCTGAGGAACCGGCGGAAGAGAAAGGCCCAGACAGGTTGTGACCTTACAGGTTACAACCTCTTTTGCCGTGACCACATGAGAAAAGGTATATTCTGTCATGTTATATACTGCTTAATCATCCGTGCCAACAAAGAGCTTTATGACTGTAAATCACGACTGTAAAAGTCTTGGAGATAAATGACATTTCTCTCGATAAAGAATGATCCACTATAAACTTTCATCAAGTATCCCTTCTCTTTTTTTTTTAATCAAACATAGCCTCAGGAACCCAGGCTTGTATCAAGCATGAGTCATGACTGAAGGTTGCTTTACTTATTTAGCAGCATTAATACTAGTGGGATTAATTATGTCGGATGGCAATCTATTTGGTACTTTCTTTGCTCTAAATATGAAAAAGACACCTACAACCCACCCTGACCCTGCACATTTTTCCTCACACTTTGCTGCCTAGGATGGCTCGGGGTATAAGACGGGGTAAAACATTTTTTACTCATAGTCAATGCGACCTCTCCCTCAATGAATTCCCGCATATCTGATTAAATAACAAAAAAAGAGGGACAGCCACAATACTAGAGTGAGAGTGAGCATGAGAATGGACATGGAGGATAAAATTAACTCTTTCTGTGCCAAATGCCAAAATGGCTCCAAGGTAGCTGTGCCACGGTTTTGTATGTTTTTCTTTATTGCGCAATCAAAAAAAATGTTTTTTTTTTATAATTTTTTTCCCCACAGAAACAGACACAGTTGTTGTGATTCAGTGGCAAAAAGAATTTTGTCAATCAGACAAATGGTTCCAGAGATAGAGCTGTTTGAATGAAAAAAAGTGTCCATCCACTAGAATGAACACACATTTTCTCAATCAGCTAAACGAGGGAGCCAACACACAAACAGAGAAAAGCATCTCTCTGATCCCAGGTCATTTTGACATCTTTAAAAAAAAAAAAAAAAAAAGTGATTTTTTTTTTTTTTTTTTTTTTTTACAAAAATCTCAAAAGACGTCAAAGACGTCATTGGCACTGAACGCCTTTGCAAAAAAAACGTCATGAGACGTCATTGGCACAGAATGAGTTTTTAACGTGTGGAGGGGGGCACGCAATGTTTATCTCCGTGAAGCAGACCTCACCGCTGCTAACCTCTCGATAGTCTTTAAGGTATGTTACACATTTTAATGTAGTTACTGTAAAGGCCAAACTCGATGCAGCCTCAGCAAGAGTGGGGAAACTGCAGCGCGAGAAGTCCAATGCCTTGGCGAGGGAAAGGAGGGCCAAGAAGAACATGAAGGCTCTTCTGGAGCAACTGATGGAAAGAAATCTCATCAATGAAGAGCTGAAAGAAAAGCTGGAATGCTACTTTGGTAAACAAAAAATATTACGTTGAATATTTGGTGTATTGTCTGTTCTTTGACTTTGTAGTTACTATTAAAATTATCCATAATAAATACATTTTGCGAATTGAATTTCAGATCTTCCTGTTCACCGCCTGTCAAGGCAGGGAGTAGAGTACACCAAGGCCCAGAGAGACTTTGCTCTTACGCTCCATTTGCATGGTCTAAAGGCCTATCAATACCTGAGAGAGACTCTGCACATTCACCTCCCACAACCCAGTTAATTGCAAAGGTATTCTTCATTATGTCTATTTTTAAACTACATTAACTAATTTTGTGCTCCTGAAATTAACGGATTAAAATGTCCAGCGTGCCTCTCGCTTTCTCCATAAGCGGCCAGTCTCTTATTTTGAAGGCCAGAAGTCGATTGCGTAAACACTTCCGGTTTGACGTCATCACGTCATTTACCGGAATCGCTCGTCGTCAACATGCCGTTGTGTAATGGCGGATTGTTGCTTTTCAACATGTGTTTTATTAGCGAGAATCTACTGCCATCCTCCCCTTTGAAAGTGTTGTTTGGAGATAATGGACATTAAAGATGAGATTCCCCGTCTGCCTCAATGTTATGGGATTACTATTTTGTGCACGTGGATCCGTGATGGCTAATAAATGGCTAATGGTTTTTAATTGTACAAAGGTGGCTGACCGCTCTTGATGCCAAACCTGTTCTCAACAAAATGATGTTGGACATGCCGGGAAGACGGCGTCTGGAAGATGAGGCCAAGTATGGATGTGTTACTCTGATGCTGGATGCCATGGCCATCAAGAAGCATGTCCAATACGATCCTCAGACACAAACGATGTCTGGATTTGTAGACACAGGGGATCGTCTGAATGAGACTGACATTGCTTCTGAGGCTCTCGTGTTTATGGTGGTGGGGCTTCAGGGTTATTGGAAAGCTCCAATAGCTTATTATTTGACCAACCGGCTTATTATTCTCACACCAGAAACACAGAAATTCTTGGTAGAGCATGCCTTGGAAGAGCTACATCATCGTCAGATAAGGGTGGTGTGCATGACGATGGATTGTCATGCGTCCAATATCAGTATGTGCACCCAGCTTGGATGTGATCTAAAGGGAAACCCATGTGAGCCCCTCAAGACCCATTTCCCACATCCAGTAACCCATGACAACATCTTTGTATATGTTGGATGCTTGCCACATGCTGAAGTTGACACGCTATATGTTGGAGGTACATGCTGATTATTGCATATTTGCTCTGGTTGACTCTATTCTGCTCTTTATACATTTTGATTGCAATGTATTTACTGTACATAATTGTGGAGAATATGCTGGTGCTTTACATTTGATGTGTGCTAGCAGTGAAAAATAATCTGATTCTGCAGGCTTTAATCTGATTACAATTAGAAGCATCGCTGGCAGCATCGATTGGAGGTTCATAGTTCGTCTGAACAATGTCCAGAATAAAAGTGAACTACATGCTGCCAACAGAGTCACAGATAAGCATGTGAAAAGCTTTGAAAATCAGAAGATGAAGGTATGTTTGCATGATGATTTATGTATAGAAGGCTGCAATAGAAATGAGCTCTAGGGCTTTGTTGTGTTTTTATCCTTGGTGATGATGTTTTTTTTATTTATCTTGTAGCACTAATGTGCTCCGCATTTGAACCATGTCCTTCTAAAGAGCAACTCTGTGGCAGTGGCGCTCCGCGAGTCTCGCGTGGAAGAGGTGCGGGAGTGGCTCTCCTCCCGTTGGGGACAACTACACACTCTTCCTCCAATCCTGATTTTTCTTTTTCCTTCTTCATAACAGCCCAGCCCTCTGTTATGTACGTTGTACAGAAGTGTTAAAAGTGTGACATGTTAAAATGTACATTTGTACAAGTGCACATGGACTATGCGGAGTTCAAAGACTGCGAGGCTACTACAGAATTCATTGAGGTAATAGATAGGGATTCGCAGGACAACTTTGTTTTTTTACAACAAGAGTTGTTTTCATTTGCTTCGTTCTAGTGTTTTATAGGGTTTACCGTGCTAAAATGCGGGGCATGCGTACGAATGGGGGCATGCGTACAAGTGGCTAAATATGTCTTTTTAGACACAATAAGCCAGCAGTTTCTTTATTGCTATTTACAGTAACACTTCTAGCCCCCATAAGTCACATCTAACCATGAAAGGTTGCGTTGTATCTTGGGAATGGGCTTATTCTGAGTAAAATGACATATTTAGCCACTTGTATGCATGCCCCCAGCCACTGAAATAAGAATCTCTAAAACAGTAGAAAGAAGTAAATAAAATAATTTTAACAATCATCTTTTATATTCTTTAATTACAATCTAAAATATGAACCCTTGTTGTAAAAACACTAAAGTTGTCCTTTAAGAACTTTTGAATGGGCACCCGCTGGCCCACTGGTCCAGGCGCATACCACATAAGGCATCGATGCCTGACGGCGTCGCTGGTTCGATTCTCGATCCGGACGACCTTTGCTGCATGTATCTCCCCTCTCTCCCCCCATTTGGTATCAGTCTACTGTCCTATCGAATAAGGGCATATAAAATAATAACATTTGAGTGATTGCTTTAACCCATTTAATCATGGTGGCATTCACATCTTGCCATATCATCACAGGTGAGATTTTAAGTTTTCACAAAACTTGAAAATACCAGATCTGAAAGTTCACTGACTGTAGATCTTCTATTTTTGTTATATAACAAAACATTAACACATGGAATAGGATTTTGGCATCAGCCACAAAGAAAAGAAAGGGTAAAGCAGTCATATGTCATACATGACAATGACAATAATCAAATTCAACTAGAAAATATTATTCCTTCGAAACAATTGTGGGCTCGTTTAAGCCAAAAAACAATGGTATAATATAGCTGCAAGCAGCAATAAAGTGGCCAAGCCAGGAAAAAGTAGGAAAGGAAAAAAGCAGAGGAAAAAAGCCGGAAAAGCAAGAAGAAGCAAGATCAAGTGCCACAATATTTTAATGATTTTTCCATATTTTGGAGGCTCGAAGTAAAAGTAAGAGTAAATGTAAACGGGTGTTTCTGGAATTTTCCTGCAATCTTATTTTCTTTGAAAATGATATAGCTCCCCCCTTTGACCAATTGGGGTAAGATTGGTTTGGACTAACCCTCTCATCGTGAAAATTTGACTTTGCATTTATGTTTTAGAGGCAGAAGAATAATTAGCATACAACTATTAATTGAATTATTAAAAAAGAATGTTTCAATTAAAAAAAAATCAGATCTGACAGATCTTTAGATATTGGTCCAAAGTTCATGTAAAAAAAAGTTCTGTGCACATTCCAGAATAAAAGCGGGTTTAAGCGTTTTACAAACTGCTCAAAATGGCGGAAAATCTAAGGGCGGTGCTTACTTAAAGCTGTACTGTGGAAGCTGCTCAACTAGTGGTCAGTAGCGGTATTGATTTTTTCGGCCGTTTTTCGCCGACCCCCGCGACCGCCTCCGCCTCGCCGATACGAATCCATAGAGCCGTCTCCCGTCATTTTTAGACCAGGATTGAGGGAGTAGCATGCAAGATTCCTTCACCAATGTAAACACAGTTGCTAAGGGAAGCTATTTTCTGAAGAGACAGCAAGACTCGCTGTGATTGGCCGGTGGTGTATGATCGGCGCTGTGATTGGCCGGTAGTGTATCATGTGGGAGATGACATCATTTTGCCGGGAAATACAGCCCCTGTCAAGGGTATGTAGAAAACATATAAAGAAAAGGCTTTTGGGGCTGAAATTAACAGAGTGGGTGTTCTAAAACTTTAGCGATTTAATAGTTAGGACATTTTTAAGATTTGTTTTATTAAAAAAGTTACATAGTATAACTTTAACAAAGACAAAGATGTCTTCCGCTTGAGTCAAGGCACGCGTGTAAGCAAGTTGCATGTCTTTAAAAGAAACAAGGCATGACTTATGCCTGTTTAAAGTTTGAATTTTCAAACGCTTCGTATAGCGCCCCCGTTTGGCCAACTGGAATAAGACTGGTTTCAGTGATATTTGGACTAACCCTCTACATCTTTGCCAAATGCCATGAACGTGTCACTTTGCATGTATGATTTAGAGGCAGAAGAATAATTTGCATAAAACTGCAATATTCAGTCAATTATTAAAAAAATAATGCTTTACTTAAAAAAAAAATCTGCCGAGACAGATCTGACCGTATTGGTCCAAAATGTATGTAAAAAAGGTTTTGCGCACTTGACACGAAAATCCCAGGAGGAGATAGATTTTTACTCTTTTTCATATAATTCAAAATGGTGGGAGAACTTAAAGGGGAGGACCACCCATTTTCAGAGAGTTTTTTAGAGGAGTTGTGTGGAAATAGAAAAAAAGTCCCCCCCCCTTCTGTGTTGCCTAGAACTGGAGGATTGATTTTGGGGTTTGTATTGTAAAGTACAATGTGTGATGTCATCAAGTTGTAATTTACAATACAAACCCCAAAATCAATCCTCCAGTTCTAGGCAACACAGAAGGGGGGGAACTTTTTTTCTATTTCCACACAACTCCTCTAAGGTATATTAATGACATATTTCAATATTGAAAATGGGTGGTCTTCCCCTTTAACACCTTCTAAGCCAAGGGGGGCCCCTTAATGTTAAAACCGTACTATATCGCACATCCCCCCAGGGACTCTCAGCCACGTCGTACATTCCCGGACTTTGTCTTTAAAACCGGAATAAAAGCTTTTGATCCGAAAATCGGCGATCGTCTAACCTTCCCTAGTCACCACTCGTGCACTGATAGCTCATGCAGACCGTGCATGAAGCAGAGGTGACGTCAGCGCCTCTCCTTCTCCAAGGCACCTTCCACCCATCCGTTTACTGTCTACACACTCGAGCTCCTCCTGCAGCCATGCTTGGGGCTATGCTAGCGAAACTTTTCAGTTCTGTTCTTCAGTCACACATGGACTATTTGCGGGGACATTTACGTGAAAGGATCGCGCACGCGAAACGCACGGGGACATCGACGATCGGCCAAAACCCCCATTCTATCCCAACGGAGATCGAGAAAATCATGGTGAGTTACTGGCCTGGGGGGAAAAAAAAAAGAAAAAACAGCGGCGCTGTTCAAGATGGAGGGGCTGCGGGGTCATGTTTATAAACATAATATTATGTCTCAGATCACAATACAATAATAGAAATTTCACGGCTAATCTACCAACCACCATTCTATTTCGGACTGCAACGTGTTAAGGTCAGAAGTCAAAAGTCAGAGTGTAAAAGTTGTTCGGCATGAGGAGACGCATAAGTGTATAAAGGTTTCATGGCTGTACCTCAAACAGAGCATGAGCTATACCTGTTCAAAGTTTGCATTTTCAAAGGCTTCCTACAGCGCCACCGTTTGGCATAGTCCTCTGCCATACTGCCGAGTTTCGTAAAAAGCGACTGCACGGTCAAGCCACTAGAGAAAAGTGGCGGAAGAATAATAATAATAGTGATGAAGTACAATATCAATGAGTGGCCTTTGCCACTGCGTGGCTTGGCCACTAATGATGAAGTATAATATCAATGAGTGGCCTTTGCCACTTCGTGGCTTGGCCACTAAAAAAAGAAAAGAAACTGATGGTATTTCAGGAAGTTCCTAGTTTATATTTGAACCAGATCATCCTCTACCAATGTTTACTGTGTGTTGGTGAAATGTTGTGCTAGGATGTATAAACTTATCCTAAATAAAGCATTGCATTCTCATCTACTGCTGTTTTACTGCCAGGTTTTGCGTGAACTGAAGTGCTCCAGATTCAGACCCTGTTGCATTGTACTGTAGTGGTAATAAACAGAATAGTTTTATTGCACAATAACTATGACCATACACATACATATAATCACTGTCTGATACCCTTCAATCGTTTTAGATCTCTGGTGACCAAACCAAACCAAATATGTAATCGTTTCTAAATTGGTTTTAGTTTCTATTATAACTTTTGTATGCCACATATGCCTTTTACTATTTACTATATTTCAATTTCTAAATGTAATGTGTTTTTGTTTTGTTTGTTTATCAACAGTGATGTTGTTGATGTTTTACTTCTAATATACTGCTCTACGACACTGTAAATGAGTCTAACGACTCAGTTGTAATTTTGAGAATGAATAAATATTGAATGAAAATGGAAAATGTACTGAGAAATCGCATTTAAAACTACTTTCATGTGGTATGACAACTAGGCTACTTCAGATCTGTAGCCTGTTATTCCCACGTCTCAATACATTTTATTTTATTTAGATTTATTTAATACAAATTAACAGCATAATAAATTGCAATGTCCACACTATATAATATTGTGTAGTCCTGGAAATTCACCAGTAGACTTATTTTTTATTATTATTATTATTCCCCATACAGGGGTATTAACTTAATACTGTACAGATGATTAACTTAATGTGCAACATTGTTTTCTCTCTCTGTTGTGCCCTGCACTGTCCCTCAGCGGCCCCTGTAGTTTTTCCCCCTCTACTGACTTGTTTTGGCTCTTTGACTCTGATTGTTACACACAGCTGTACCTGGTTCTCTGATTATTGTTTGGTGCTGCTACTTAAGTTGGCCTGTGTGAATGAATCACTCTTCACGCTTGCATCATCCATGTTAAGACGTACTCTCTGCCCGTTGACCGTTCCTGTTTTTGACTTGTGTGCCATTGAACTCTCTCCTGGCTCCCTGGGTTCCACCTGCCTTTTTTGCCCTGCGAGGCTTTCCGTTTTCCATCCTGTTTTATCCGCTGCCCTGTGATGTGTACCTGAGTTTTGTTATTTTACGCTACGGCGTGTATGTAAGTTGCTCTGCCCCGTGTACTCTGTGCACCAAGTTTATGTTGTCATGCACCAGGAATAATGCATCACAAAAGAGGGAGTCCACACAAGTCAAAAACGTTTAAATATTATTTATTACTTAAATTAAATGAAATAAAGTCATGATCAAACATAAAGGCAAGTGAGGTGTGAGCAAGTCAGTAATCAGTGGTGTCTGCGGTGTATGCATGGGTGTAGTGTGCTGTGTGCGTGTTGTAGCAAGGTGTGTAAAAGGAGAACTAAACAAAAGGCTTAGGCCCCAAACAGGCCATGTGGCTCCCTGAGCATGACCTGCTCCTGGGAAGAGAGAGAGAGAGAGAGAGTGTGAGCTGGGCAGGAGGCCTTCATTTTATACTCCCCAGACCACACCCCTCCAAGGTGTGCGCAAATGAGCTGACGGCCTGCTCCTCCCTGCCATGACACCGAGGCAGGCGCCTAGCCTACAGTGAGGCAGAGAGGGGCAATGCCGTCACAATGCCACAGTAAAGTTCTCGTTGTTTTCTACCTACTGCCTCCTCCACATCATAATTCTGCGCACATTCTAGCCTCTGTGTCTCAAGCATAACACTCTCAACAGTAAACAAACCAACAAAGTGTATAGAGGGTATCCGCACACTTCTAAACAATTTAAATGACTTTTAATGCCTCTAAAATGACAAATGAATCATTGGCCAAATTGTCAAATAGAGGCAGAAATTCTAAAATATTATTTTGGGGGTCACAGTCTGAAAAGGTTGAGAACCACTGTAGTATGGCACACAGTACAAGTTCTAAAACATATACTCCCAAGTACAGGATTCTATAAAAGCATCCCTCTGAAGACGATTGATTTAAGACTTTTTATTAGAAGTTTGCATAGGAAAAGGTACTTTCATGACAGTACAGTTCACTGGTACGAGGTCAACTAAAAGGACCAGTAGGCAAATAGGGCAAAAAATTGTTTTTCCAAAATGTTCCTGATCCATGTTGATGACATGAGTGTAGACATACTGTGTTTACTGTGATTTTCGTGATTTTAGGGCAAAATCTGTAGGAGCAGTGTCCAAAAATGTGTTTTTAAAAATCGGCCTGAAGGTGGCGCTATATGGGACAGATTCATGTTGATGGGATGAGTGTAGACATACTGTGTAGCGATTTGCGTGATTTTAGGGCAAAAACTGTAGGAGCAGTGTCCAAAAATGTGTTTTAAAAATCGGCCTGAAGGTGGCGCTAGAAGAGGGCCATGTGAGAAATGAGGGGTGGGGTCTCCGCGTTGCCTTGGCGGACGAATAGGTACCGGCCCCGGCTCTCCCGGACGCTCCTAGCCCGAGTTACGGCATTTTATGTGAGCTGCAGTGGAGGGGGTCCTCCACTGGGGGCGCCACCACTTTTGCATCCGTTCTGGAGCACCAGGAGTGGGTGGTCCCCAGGAATTCCCCGTGAGCAGCCCCGTTGGGGTGGTCATTTGGTCATTTTTGCACATTTGGTCATTTTTTACACCTGGGGGTCCCCCAGGGACATGGGGGTCCCTGGAGCTCCGGGGGTCCTTGGAGGTTGTAGTTTGGCAGGTAAGGAGTGTGTGTGCAAAAGTTGGCATGGATGGGGGCAACGGTTGTGGAGATATGAGCAGGGCAAAAGTGTGACGTGTGACGGACGGAGAGACAGACAGACAGACAGCCGGTGGAGGTTTCTGTAGTAAATGCGACCTACGGTCGCAACAAGTTACTTTAAAATATAAATCCACTAATGTCTCTTTGTCTGTCTGTGCTGGTTATGTTGTAAATGCAAAATTTAACAAGGTATTATAATTATATTCTCCACACTTTTATTCTCCCCATCTTGACAGAATGGTATATTCCCAGGTTCCGCAGGTCAGCTGCACAGGTGCAATTCATTATTGTTAATTGTGGCACATCTACTATATTATGCCAAGTTTAGCCGCACTTGAACAACTGTTCCAGACTGCCATATCCAGCCAAAGAAACCATAGATTTTTTGGGGGAAAAAAATAGAATGTACTTCTTAAAATAAATGTATCATACCTGTTGCTAAAGGTATGGCAACATGACTGGTGTTTTGCACGCGGGCCTTTGCGCGCGTGCAAAACACCAGTCATGTTGCCATACCTTACCTTTTTCTGAACTGACGCCACTGTTATAGGCTACTCTAAGTAATAAAGCCATAACTGAACATAATTCAAAAACACAGCAGGCTAGAATGAAGCCAGCTCCAATGTGCAATTAACTTTTCAGTCTCAGCAACAGGACTCCAAATATTCAGATCAACACCTGTTATTGCATTAATAATAATGCATGCAATGCAAGATAGAATCATTAAATAAGTCACTCCAAGTGAATTATCACCAATGTCACATTACTGCCTGTAAAGCAAATCAAAGTAATGAGGCTACTTCTAAAATGTATGGAGTGGAGAACACTGGAGATATCTGGCAGAAATGAACTACTTAAGCTGTCAAACTGAAGCCCATGGACCAGTCCACATATCTACCAGAGATGCAGAACAGTTGAGAATGTTTAAGATCATCCACAGCATTTGAAAAGATCATCCACAGCATTTGAAAATACTGAACAGTAGGCCTATCCATGTTTCTTTGTCATTTCTCAAAAAATGAAGATTTAACACAAGTAGCCTACATTCAAACAAGTTTGAGAAGAACATGGAAAATTCACAAAAGAAAAAAATACAAAAAGAGGGCTTGTGGCTGATTCTAAACGCCTTCTAAAGCCTGGCCAATCTTTTGAAAAACTTAAATATTCAAAAAGGTACTGTACTACACAAATGTCTTACAGGCGTGAAGATTAACACTTTGAGTGCCAGGGCGTCATATGACGTCAGACACGCACTTGGCAATGATGCCAGAAAATAATATTGGCGTCATATGACGCCAGATGCTTTTTTTTCATATTACAGTAGCACACAGTCTGATCTTGCCCTCAGCAAAGACTGGGCCCTCTGGGCTATGGGATTGTGAAGTCACACGTCATTTGACCAAATTCGAGCACTCCGGTTGGCCGGTTCCCCCCAGAAACAAGGGTCTACAGGCCAAAACAAGAAGACTCAATCACCCGCTTCACTCAGCAAGTGGCAGTGGCTTGAGTTGGACGGAGGGAAAGAGAGAGAGAGAGAGAGTGAGAGAGAGAGAGAGAGAGAGAACACAATAAAAAGGTAATCGTTAGTTTATTTTGGATTATTTAGAGTAGTATAGAGTAGTATAGTATAGTATAGAAGTAGTTTAGTTAGAACATCGTTAGATTTAGTTGTATTTAGATAGATAGAGATAGTATTAGGTAGATTTTTTTAGCGGGGAGGGAAGTTTTAGTGGCGAGGGTGGGGGAAGGGTCTAGGTTCTTTGTTAGCGTCCATTTTGTAGTTTATTTAGCTGGGATTTCTTTTTTGGGGGGGCAAAAAACATAAAAAAACAAAAAAAAAGGAGTGTAGGAGTTCTGTGTTGTTTGTTGGTGTGGGTAGGGCAAAAAACATTAAAAAAAACCCAAAAAAAGGAGTGTAGGAGTTGCGTGTTGTAGTGTAGTGTATTGTGTTGTACTGTACGTTGTAGTGTAGTGTATTGTATTGTCTAGTGTAGTGTAGTAGGCTATTGTTAGATCAGTCAAGATGCCAGGGCGAGGGCTAGGGAAAGCGAAGGGAAAACGAAAGCACGTATCGCCACCAAGGGGCCAACCTAAGATAACAGATGCCTTCAAACCAAAGGCGGTTGCACCGCCGATCGAAGAGCCTCAGACTCAGTCCACCGTAAAGGACGAGACACCATGTCCCTTGGAGACCGAAGCCAACGGCCGCGCCACCACCAACGACCCTGCGGGCGCCTCTGCACCCCAACGATGCCGTGGATCTAAACCCCGCCGCCCGCAGGAAGCAACGGTGAGCGTCGCTGCGATCAACGAACCGGTAACGTTTCAAGTTCTATACGTCTGTTTTTCAATGTTATATGAGATCATCAGTGCTGTGTTGTAACGCACGTATACGCAGAGTGTAGGTGATGTTGTGTGTATAGTAGGCTATATGAGAGATTACTGGTGCGTGCATGTGGAACTATAGGAATAAGAGCTGTGTGTGTAGCCAACGCTCAACGTTGCTTCCTGCGGGCCGCGGTGTGGCCGCTTGCATGTGGAAACATTTAGGGTGACCATAGTTTCAGCCACTCAAACCGGGACGCGAACCACTGTTGCCTAAAACCGTGACCCTAACCCTAAAAGCAATGCGCACGTTACCGCGCACACGCAAACTACACTGTTTCTGCATTCTATGATCCTATAGTTTACTGACACTGACACACTACAGTGTATAGTAGAGACACTATCACTGTCTGTCTGTATTATATGTTCCTATAGTTTACTAAGACGCTACGCTGTCTCTCTGCGTTCTATGATCCTATAGTTTACTGACACTGACACACTACAGCAGGGGTTGGCAACCCTTTTGACATGAAGTGCCATGTTTTCATTTTCTTGATAGTCAGTGTGCCATAACAACACATCAAAGTGTCATATTTCCAATTGATTTTGACAGGCTACAAATAACAACCTTTATTTTTGTCCTTCTTCTTTAGAAATATATTATTTTACATTAGGATGTAGGCCTAATTATCATTAGACTCAAATAATAACCCACTTATCTCCCAGACTAGTCAGTCTCTCCCCAGTCAAAGTTATCATCTTGAATGAATGTAGAATTATATGCAGGCTGTAAGTTCCATATAGATGTGTGTGCTCTCTCATACTTCTGCAAGTGTGCCAGTGATAACCATCCACTGTGCCAATGTTGGCACCCGTGCCTAAGGTTGCCTACCCCTGCACTACAGTGTATAGTAGAGACACTATCACTGTCTGTCTGTATTATATGTTCCTATAGTTTACTTAGACGCTACGCTGTCTCTCTGCGTTCTATGATCCTATAGTTTACTGAGACACTACACTGTCTCTCTGCATTCTATGATCCTATAGTTTACTGACACGCTACACTGTCTCTCTGCATTCTATGATCCTTTAGTTTACTGAGACGCAACGCTGTCTCTCTGCATTCTATGATCCTATACTGTAGTTTACTGAGACACTACACTGTCTCTCTGCATTCTATGATCCTATAGTTTACTGAGACACTACACTGTCTCTCTGCATTCTATGATCCTATAGTTTACTGACACGCTACACTGTCTCTCTGCATTCTATGATCCTTTAGTTTACTGAGACGCAACGCTGTCTCTCTGCATTCTATGATCCTATACTGTAGTTTACTGAGACACTACACTGTCTCTCTGCATTCTATGATCCTATAGTTTACTGAGACACTACACTGTCTCTCTGCATTCTATGATCCTATAGTTTACTGAGACACTACACTGTCTCTCTGCATTCTATGATCCTATAGTTTACTGAGACCCTCATATTAGCCTACTGTACACAGCGCATTTATCATTTGAAATTATTTAGACAGTGAAAACAGCCGATCTACAAGCACACAACGCCTCGCGGTGCACTGCAAAGCCTGTTGACAAACAGGCTTTTGCAGTGCACCACACAACGCCTCGCGGTGCACTGCAAAGCCTGTTGACAAACAGGCTTTGCAGTGCACCGCGAGGCGTTGTGTGCTTGTAGATCGGCTGTTTTCACTGTCTAAATAATTTCAAATGATAAATGCGCTCTGTCTGAAATCACATATCACAAAATATATCGTTTGTGTGCTTGTAGATCGGCTGTTTTCAATAGAACCCTTTTCTGTATGTTCACGTAGGGTGCCTTTGGTTTCATCTTTCTTTCTTCATTGTTTACCAACTCACAGGGACCTGAAGGCTCAGTCCACAGTCTGGACACCAAGCCCGCCGGCGAGGCATGCTTGCTGCCCAGCGCCACCAGCGACCATGGCGCCGGAGATGGAGCGGGTGCCTCTGCACCCAAACGAGGCAGTGGTGGTCCCGCTGCGGTCACTCCCCGCGCCCCGAGCTGTGCTGCCATCAGCGAAGCGGTAAGCGTTACAAAGCTTATGTTCTCTGAATGTGTGTACATCTTACTTTTTGGTTTTTATTATTTTCCACGTAGGGATCCGCGTTGGTTCCATTATCTAAACTATAGGGCTTCTTTGTTTACCAACTCAGCAGGGAACCGAAGGCTCAGTCGCCCCACCCCCACGGAAGCTTCGGCCGAGGCCAGCAGCCAAAGATGTCCGTGAGGAGAGCGAGCCAGACAGTGAGCTGGATCGGGATTCATCTGGAGATGATCTTGCTGATAAGGATTATGCGGTTCCTGCAACTTCTTCCAGTAAGAATACATTTCTTTATAGTTTCGTTTTTTATCTACAGTAGCCATGTAGATTTTTATCAAAGCTGAGCCTATAGGCTGGCATAGCTAGTGTATAATTTATATTTTATTTGTCTTCTCTGTGTGAAAGCAAGCCTTGGCGCGAGCCTTTGACGCTGGCAATATTGCGATGATGATGATGATGATGATGATGATTTTGATTTGATGAATCAAATGTCATCTCGGTGTGAAAGCAAGCCTTGACGGGAGCCTTTGAGCTGGCAATATTGCCAACACGGTCACAAACAGTGACGTGCAATGAATATGTAGAGAGGCAGGGTCTTGCAATTCTAAAAGCACCTTTTTTTTTTAGCTCAAGCCCTTTTCAATTCCATGTGCATGTACATGCCTGCATGGAGTGGGAAAAATGTAGATAAATAGCTCCATCTAGTGGTTATCTGATAATATCTATAATGGGTTTGCAAAGGAAAAGGCTTGATTGATTGATTGAAAACGTTATTACTTTCAGTAGGCTACTATGGCCAAGAAATATGTAGATAAATTGCTCCATCTATTGATTGATTGATTGATTGAATACTTTATTACTTTCAGTACTATGGCCAAGAAATATGTAGATAAATAGCTCCATCTATTGATTGATTATGATCAGATATGATGATGATGTTGATGAATCATCATCTATGTGAAAGTAAGCCTTGACACTGTCGGCTATTTTCACTGTCCATTTCCCAATCATTTCTCCATGCTAGCGTGGCTCAAAAGATGAGTCACAGGTTCATCTACCAAAGGTTCCAAGTTCGTATCCCATGATGAACATTTTCACTGTCCATTTGAATTGTAAAACGCGGGTCATTTATTACATTCCCGATCATTTCTCCATGTCAGTGTGGCACAAAAGATGTGTCAAGGTTTCAAGTGTCAAGGTTTCAAGTACCAAAGGTTGTAGGTTCAAAGCTCAAACAAAACTAAAGACCACTAAAGGCCACTAAAAAAAAAACCTCAAACAACAACAAAATCTCAAAACCCTCAATAAATAACCTGGTGTAACTCAAGCTTGCTGTGTGTGTGTGTGTGTGTGTGTGTGTGTGTGTGTGTGTGTGTGTGTGTGTGTGTGTGTGTGTGTGTGTGTGTGTGTGTGTGTGTGTGTGTGTGTGTGTGTGTGTGTGTGTGTGTGTGTGTGTGTGTGTGTGTGTGTGTGTGTGTGTGTGTGTGTGTGTGTGTGTGTGTGTGTGTGTGTGTGTGTGTGTTCAATAAATAACCTGGTGTAACTCAAGCTTGCTGTGTGTGTGTGTGTGTGATGAAGCAGGGACCCCCACAACCTGTTCATAGATTCCATATAGTTTTATCTATCAGTAAGCATATTTGTTTTTATATAGACACACACACACAACTTTGTTTATTCTAAGTCACTTTGATGTACATATTGAAGCGGCTTTAGCTCAGGAGGTAGAGTGGGTTGGCCAATGATCCATGGGTCGGTGGTTCAAATCCCAGCTTATCCTGTCTACATGTCGAAGTGTCATTGGGCATGAGAGCAACGTTGGTTATATATGTTATAGAATGAAAGGTCAAATGTATTATATAATTGACATGAATCCCAAATATCTTTAGTAATTTAGTCTCATAATTTAGTCATTCTCGTTTATGTTGTAGGGCAGGGGTCTTCAGCGTTTTCAGGTCAAGGACCCCTTAGTTGAGAGAGAGATGAAGCAGGGACCCCCACAACCTGTTCATAGATTCCATATAGTTTTATCTATCAGTAAGCATATTTGTTTTTATATAGACACACACACAACTTTGTTTATTCTAAGTCACTTTGATGTACATATTGAAGTGGCTTTAGCTCAGGAGGTAGAGTGGGTTGGCCAATGATCCATGGGTCGGTGGTTCAAATCCCATTCCATATAGTTTTATCTATCAAAAAAAAACCAATGGGAGTCTATGCTGGCACTGGCTGTACCCCTAAAACCCTAACATTGTGGCAGTCAATGTGTTAGGACACACACACACACACACACACACACACACACACACACTTAGACTTACCTGTGTTCGCTTTGATGTGCATATTTACAAAAGTATTTTACATTTTATTTCAGGTGAGGAGGATACCTTTGATGATGCAGATGTGGCAGTTCGGCCTAGCAGGAAGTCTGCTGCCCCTCCAATAGGTAAGCTAAGAACCCCACACAACGTGAGACGCTGTGTGCTTGTAGAACTGCTGTTTTCACTAGAACCCTTTGCTGCATGACACATCCACAGGAGTAAACAATTGATTTGAATGTGTGTACATCTTACCACTATGACTGCCCTTTACAGCATTACTCACCAAACTATATATTTTGTGATATGTGATTTCAGACACAGAGAGGGAGGTAGGAGAAGAGGAAGCCACTACTTCCGGTGCAGTGCCACCACGTGCAGTGCCATCTGCTCGCCGTACATAAAATAACCTTTTCTGACACTTACTACACAAATACAAAAAATATGTATTTTATAATTATGAAACACAAACACACAGATAATTTAGTAATTTGCTTGTAGATCTGCTGTTTTCACTACTTTTGTGCGACAGCCTTATCTAAAGTACATACAAAACAGACACATGATCATTTAGTATTTTCTTTTTGTATTTTTATCATATACAGGGAAGAAGACACGGCCCCCTCCAGTAGTGGAGTCTGACTGGATGGAGGAAGGATGGGAGCCCACAGACTTCCCATTCACTGCAACGCCAGGACCACGCGGTGCAGCTGCTGAGCTGCAGTCCGATGTCCCTGTGGACTTCATGTCTCTGTACCTGACAGATGAGCTGCTGGAGACGATCTGCCAGCACACCAATGCGAACGCAGAGGACGCCATGATGTCGGAGATAGTGAGAGAGCAGGAGTCAGGCATCTCGCATCCACACTGTAGGGTTTCGACCTGGAGCGATGTCACCCTAGGGGAGTTGAAAAACTTCCTGGGACTTCTGTTCCTCACAGCCGTCGTTCACAAGCCGGTGTTGGCGATGCACTGGTCCCAAAACCCTGTCATTGCCACTCCATACTTCGCCAAGACAATGTCAAGGAACAGGTACCAGGCCATTTGGAGGTACCTGAGGTTCCGGGACGAAGAGACTGCAGACACCAGCGACAGGCTCTACAGAGTCCGGCCTCTCCTAGATTACCTCCTAAAGCAGTTCCAGGGTCTCTTTGTTCCCGGTGAGCAAGTTGGCATCGATGAGGGAATGCTGAAATGGAGAGGGCGCCTCTGCTTCCGCGTCTACAACCCTGACAAGCCCATCAAATATGGGATAAAATCCTACATTCTGAGCGACACCGCTACCGGGTACTGCTACAACCTAATGCCGTATTGTGGCGTGTATCACCCAACCGACCAGACGGTGTTAGATTTGATGTCCTCTCTGTCAGGGTTTGGCTACAAACTCTTCATGGACAATTATTATATAAAGGTGTCACTGGCTCAAACACTTCTGAGGGAGCACAAGACTCACACCATTGGCACAATCAGGAAACATCGGGGCGAGCCACTGGCCATCAGAGAGGCGTGTGAGAGAACACTCAAGAAGGGTGAAAGGTTGATGCGTCACAACCGTGAGGTAATGCTTGTGGCTTGGCGGGACAAGCGCATCGTCCGAATCCTCTCCACACTACACCGAAACGAGACGGTCACAGTGTGGGTCCGAGAGAAGGACAAAGAGGCGCCCCAGGAAAAGCAGAAGCCTGTCGCGATTGTGGCGTACAACCACGGCATGAACGCGGTGGACAAATTGGATCAGAATTTGGCGTATTACTGCTTCTGTCGGAAGACCGAGCGGTGGCCCAAGAAGTTTGCGATGTACATGTTCCAAATCTCACTCTTCAATAGCTTCGTGGTGTTCAAAGCAAGGAACCCAGACACAACGCTGTGCTTGCTGGACTACCTACTGAGTGTCCTCACTGCCTGGACCAGTCTCCCTCCTGCTGTCCCGTCAGAACCTCTGGATCTGGAGGCTCTGATGCAGGATGTGGCGGCAGGACACGAGGGTGAGCCTGATGCTGGACAGCCTGAACAGGTGGAGGCTCTGATGCAGGATGTGGCGGCAGGACCCGAGGGTGAGCCTGATGCTGGACAGCCTGAACAGGTGGCAGGTGCAGCACAGGTGCCAGAGAGGGGAGGAGCTGCAGTGCAGTCTACACGGCCGCCAACAGTAGACCCGGCTAATAGGCGGAATGGCGACCGCTACTTTCACCTGCTGGTCAAAATCCCTGCCACAGAGAAGGACCGCCATCCAGCCAGGAAGTGCAGGGTGTGCCTACGGAACAAGGTCCTAACGAACAGGGAAACAACCTTCATGTGCAAGGGCTGCAATGTCTACTTGCATGTAGGTCTCTGTGAGGTTCGTTACCACACAGAAGAACGCTACTGGCCTTGAAAGACAGAAAGAGAGAGAGAGACACACACACACACACACACACACACACACACACACACACACACACACACACACACACACACACACACACACCCCTACCTGTTTGCTAATGCAAACAGGTAGGGGTGTGTGTGTGTGTGTGTGTGTGTGTGTGTGTGTGTGTGTGTGTGTGTGTGTGTGTGTGTGTGACGGCTATGGTCTCTTTGGTAAGACACTTTATGTATATATATATATACATATATTTTATATACTTATATATTTTTCGCCCCCTCTATGATGCACCTTCTCTTTATTGGTACTGTACTGTACTGCTCTTTTTTCTTTGTTTTTTTCCCCTCCCCTCCTATCTATGACATGAGTGTAGACGTACTGTAGGAGCGGTGTCCAAAAATGTGTTTTCCAAAATCGGCCTGAAGGTGGTGCTATATGGGACCGATCCATGTTGAAGAGTTGAGTGTAGACATACTGTCTACCGATTTGTGTGATTTTAGGGCAAAAATTGGAGGAGCAGTGTCCAAAAATGTGTTTTAAAAAATCTGCCTGAAGGTGGCGCTATATGGGACAGATCCATGTTGAAGAGTTGAGTGTAGACATACTGTCTACCGATTTGTGTGATTTTAGGGCAAAAATTGGAGGAGCAGTGTCCAAAAATGTGTTTTAAAAAATCTGCCTGAAGGTGGCGCTATATGGGACAGATCCATGTTGAAGAGTTGAGTGTAGACATACTGTCTACCGATTTGTGTGATTTTAGGGCAAAAATTGGAGGAGCAGTGTCCAAAAATGTGTTCTAAAAAATCTGCCTGAAGGTGGCGCTATATGGGACAGATCCATGTTGAAGAGTTGAGTGTAGACATACTGTCTACCGATTTGTGTGATTTTAGGGCAAAAATTGGAGGAGCAGTGTCCAAAAATGTGTTTAAAAAAATCGGCCTGAAGGTGGCGCTATATGGGACATATCCATGTTGAAGTTGAGTGTAGACATTTTTATTTATTTATTATTATTATTATTATTATTTTTCATTTTTGTGTGTGTGGCCTTGCTCAGAACAACCAATGTGCCTTTGACTGCTGAATGTTGAAAATGTTGAAAATTGAATCAAAATGTTGGCTGTTGAATGCCTTTTTTGCACAAATACTACTTTATTTTTACTTTTATATTATTTTATTTATTATTTTTTGTGAAAAGTCTTTTTTTTTTTTTTTTTTTTGAAATATTTGTAAATATTGTTGAAAATAATGGATGGAAGTGTGAGCCTGTGAGGTTCACAACAGTGGTGGGGTTTGATGTGGCCATAAATAAAAGGTTGACATCACTTTTTTGACTTTGTGTCTTCCTGACCTTCTAGACCAGGTAAAAACAGTATGGATCCACAGTGCATAGTTCTCTTATCATGTAGGGCAATTTCCACCTTCCGAGTCATTCCATACTTTTTCACTTTGCCCCCTTGAAACTAGAAGATGGTACAATATTTTTTTAACTTTTTTTGCACCGAATGAAAGCTGGTTTGACATTCTTTCTGTCAAGGGTACTCTTGTTCCGTTACCATTTACCAATTTGTTGCTATGGCTTCCTAAAGTTTTTTTTCTTTGAACTCAAATATCTCAGAATCTAGATTTCTGAGGCTATGTATTGGTTTTTGCAGTGTGCACTCTGCTGCACCTATCTCCAAAACCGCTTATCGAAATCACTCCAAAATTTTTCTGGTAAAAAAAGAAATCCTCTTTTACCAAATCTCCAATTTTTGTTCCGATGTGAATATCGGATCATTTCCAATTTATTCCCTGGAATTGGGGCAGAAATGAATGGGACCTAATGGTGGCACTGGTAAGGGACGGGGGCCAGGGGGGGCTGGCACTCAAAGTGTTAAAGCACAAAAATGTGTTCCCATCCATAATGGGTGTATTTTTTTTTACTCTATTCTATCGTGTATGTATATTTATACATCTCTGAGTGTTCTAGAATGGTTTTCAATATATATATATATATATATATATATATATTGTCGTTGTTTTTTAATATTTACAAATGAATAAGTGATGTACAAGTCACTTGGGCACACAAGCAGGTTTTTAGTCACTTCACTTGCCAGTGATGAGCAATTAACCACCCCACCCATGTTGATGGGGAGATTGAGGACACCTCCTTGAGATGACTCCACCTTTGTTCCCAGCCCCTATAAAAGTGATGTTTGTTCTGTCATTCTGTTAAACCCTGATGAAGACTGGCAACAGTCGAAACGTTGGTAAATAAATTATTTGCATCGTGGCTGAAGAGTGTGCGGCCTCTTTCCTCTCACCCATCCATAATGGGTAAAATAAATAAATCCCCACAATGAGGAATGCTGCCATTGAGGCAAATCAATTTACAGAGGTTGCCCTTTTGGAAGATCTACTGTCATACTGTACCTCCATTGCCCCAGGTGATGCCTGCTTGGCCAGCAAATGCAGTCTCAACATTGCCAACCGTTTAACCACTCTCCTAGAGATTCTGTGGCAGACAGGAAGCCATTCAGTCTGTCTATCCAGAGTGGCCATCACTCAACTAATTATGGGGTCATCAGATTCTAATAATTTTGGCATGGAATTCTGCATGACGTTGTACATTAAAAGATGGTACTCATGCATGCGCTTACTGGGATGCTTCAGTCCACCTCTGCTCTTGATAATAGTGAACAAAGACGGTTCATCACTGTGTTGTGGCATAGCTGTGTTCTGCTAAACTCACTGCACAACATACAAGAGCTCTTTCGCTACTAACTCTTTAAATGTGGCCCAACCAGAGAGATAATACATGTCAGGGTTCAGAGCTCAGAGGACCCAAATGCAATACGACAAACAGACAAGGATCTCAATTCAGGTGGTTTATTGTCTAACTTAAACTTCCCATAAAATGGGGCAGGCAAAAACAAGAACTAAATACAGAAAGGCATGGAGCCAAAACACAGTACATGAGAACACTGACATGAAGCAACAAACAGACAAAGGAACTGAACACACTGGGGGATATATATAGACATGGACTAACAAGACACAGGTTAACTCAAACATACAATCAACACAGGGATAGGCTAACAGGCAAACAGGACACAGGTGACTAGGGTTACACTGATACAGGGAAGCGAGACAAGGCAGGAAATGGCAAACGAGGCAGACAGGAAACACTGGGAGCAATACTACAAAATAAGGGTACACTGGTGTAAAGTCAAACTCAAACTGCAACAAGGAAACAGGAACACAAGGACTACAAAATAAGACAAAAACCCATATCACAGCAGTGTACAAAAATACTTAATTCCAAACAAGAATACAAAACAGAGCATGAATATCAGGCAATAGTCCAAAACTAAACACTGTCACACAAGTCCACGGTCCCGAGGAGTGGACCGTGACAATACAAAGTTTGAGTAGTAACTAGTGGCAGTGTGGGTAGTGGGCTGGTTACCGGAATAGATGCTTCAGGGATTTCCACTGGGTCACTGAGACCTTCCCTTTGTCTTGTCATGTTGTCACTGTACTCAATCAGATTGGTATCATCATCATCATCATCATCATCAGTGCTATACTTTTTTTAAATTGGGGAGTGTTATCAGCCTAAGACATGCCCGACACTGTTTGGTGTGAGGATGCATATTGTAGCATCTCAGCTGTGAGTGGAGGTTCTCATTTGCATCCGTTGACACACGCCCGGTAAACAAGAAGGACAAATTGAGTGGACCAGTGTCACCAAGGGATGATACCCAGTTGGGGTTTGGGGGTATAAACAAAACTGGGACATGCTGCATGGAGATGTTGACACATACCAGATGGGAACAAGAAGAGGGGAACCTGCCAACACTAGCATAGTGGATGTTTGCAGTATACTTTGCATGTTGTTTGGCAAGTTGTGATTCTGCACAACACTGGCGGGCAGTTGGAAGCTACAGTATGGTTGCACAGGGACGTTTTTCATTGCTTTGATAAGATGTTGTGTGTCTGGTGAAAAGAACAGGTAGCCCCCAGGGTAGAATGGATGGTGGATGTAAGACCTGTCCATGGCCTCTCCTCCTTGAAGGCCAGCAGCCCGCCACATAGCTTGGTTGCTGGAGTCCATGTCAGTACACTAAAAATATTTGTATGGAACACACCAAGGACAATCACTTACTGGGGTGCTATAAAGAAAGAAAAAAATCCTGCACACTCATCTGCTCCAATGGATTTTAATAACTTTCTCAAGCCGTTCTCTTCATTGGGTCACGAACATCCATTGTAGCAGTTGAGTGTGGGGCCCTTATTTGTATTCTCTCTACCTCAAAATAAAACGAGAGATGATGTACACATGAAAGGTTTCAAATTCGACATTTAAAGTACATGATACTTTGAGATCTTACCACAGCCACCACTCTGATCCCCCGCTCCCCACAAGCCATGACGATGCCATGTACAAGCCCCCACAGCTCGGATCCAGATACAGATGACCCAGTGAAGTGGTATGCCACCACTTGCTTGTAATGGACCGTGAGGCTACTGAGCATGCAGGTGAGATGTTTCTTGCCATTCTTGTCTGGAGTGGGAGGCAATGTTACTGACCCCAACACAGTCTTTGTGGCAGGATCATATTGGAGGCCTGGAGCCATAGACATCTCATCCATCTGAAGCATATGCAATAGATTGACAATGACAAATAATATACGTAGGATATTTATTTTAATTGTTTGAAAAATAAATAAGTCATGCCTTGAGAACCACCATCTGAGCATGACTGGGAAGGCTCTTTAGCTTTGCTGACATCACATCTAAAATGTCAAGCTAAATGCCAGGGATAAATGGCAGTCCCTTCAGTCTTCTGGAGATGGTGGAATAAGATGGAATTGGGAAATTCATGTCATGGAAGGATAGGAAAAAAAAGTTACAGAATTGTGTTTACCATTTTACTGATGACAATGCAGTAGCTATGTATCACTGTTTGTTAATGTTACCTTTGCGCAGGAACTCGTATCCGTCACAACCAACAGCTAACCTGAGTGCAAGGCACCTAGAAACAGTCTTGGCAGACCATCTGTGGTTATGAGATGACCAAGAGGGATCAAGCCTGTAAAAGCAGAATGTACATAGAGTTTAAGATTATCAGTCATACATTAGGCCTACTACCACTGTCTGATAAGACATCTTATAGGCACGCACACTAACCTGTTTTCAAGAACCTCAACCTGATCTTTCTGGAATACTTGAGAAAGCATTTCTTCCTAGAAAAGATTAACAAGCCGCCATTATTATTATCATCATCATCATCTCATGGTTACCTTCAGCATTTATAATAGGCATTTATAATAGGTGTCTTCATCAGGTCATCAGAGCAGCAAACCCAATCTGTTAAAAAGGGATTCTGTTAGTGTGACATCACAGTGAAGCCAGAGCATGATGTCAGAGCAGCAAACCCATTCTGTTAGAGTGGTTCCCCTGACATCACAGTGACGTCAGAGCGACAAACCCATTGAACCACAGTGTCAAGCGTGACAGATACATACATGCGGACAAGCTGTGACCGTTCACACACTAAACTTGCGACCTACAGTCGCAACTGTTATTACTACTATTACCAGTAAGACTCCCTAATCGGGAGATAAGCGACCGTTGGTCGCTTATCTCCACAAATAGGCCAAAAGTTTGTTTTACCAATTATTACACTCTATGTGAACATTTACCTCCACCTCTCACGTCATACGGGTAGCCATAGTTACACTTGGAATGTTGAATCTCCATATATGGAGATAACCTACGCATCACACAAAGTCTGACCTCACCAGCCCATACTTGGGCATGGACGACTTATATCTCCATATACGGAGATGGCCATATATGGAGATACGATGACATCACAGAGTCCACAGCTGATGATGTGGCGTGATGTCATACAATACACAAACAAGCCCTATATAAAGGGGCAATTCTCACCAGGGAAGAGAGCATTGCCTGGAATGTTGAATCTCCATATATGGAGATAACCTACGCATCACACAAAGTCTGACCTCACCAGCCCATACTTGGGCATGGACGACTTATATCTCCATATACGGAGATGGCCATATATGGAGATACGATGACATCACAGAGTCCACAGCTGATGATGTGGCGTGATGTCATTGCGACCGTCAGGGAGCAGTTTACTATGAAAACCTCCACCGGCCGTCCGTCCGTCGGTCGGTCGGTCGGTCGGTCACACGTCACACCTTTGCCCTGCTCATATCTCCGCATCAGTATATAGGGCTTGTTTGTTTATTGTATGACATCACGCCACATCATCAGCTGTGGACTCTGTGATGTCATCGTATCGCATCAGTATATAGGGCTTGTTTGTTTATTGTATGACATCACGCCACATCATCAGCTGTGGACTCTGTGATGTCATCGTATCTCCATATATGGCCATCTCCGTATATGGAGATATAAGTCGTCCATGCCCAAGTATGGGCTGGTGAGGTCAGACTTTGTGTGATGCGTAGGTTATCTCCATATATGGAGATTCAACATTCCAGGCAATGCTCTCTTCCCTGGTGAGAATTGCCCCTTTATATAGGGCTTGTTTGTGTATTGTATGACATCACGCCACATCATCAGCTGTGGACTCTGTGATGTCATCGTATCTCCATATATGGCCATCTCCGTATATGGAGATATAAGTCGTCCATGCCCAAGTATGGGCTGGTGAGGTCAGACTTTGTGTGATGCGTAGGTTATCTCCATATATGGAGATTCAACATTCCAGGTGTAACTATGGCTACCCGTATGACGTGAGAGGTGTAGGTTGTGATATTTGTGGAGATAAGCGACCAACGGTCGCTTATTGCGACCGTCAGGGAGCAGTTTACTATGAAAACCTCCACCGGCCGTCCGTCCGTCCGTCGGTCGGTCGGTCGGTCGGTCGGTCGGTCGGTCGGTCGGTCACACGTCACACGTCACACCTTTGCCCTGCTCATATCTCCGCATCAGTATATAGGGCTTGTTTGTTTATTGTATGACATCACGCCACATCATCAGCTGTGGACTCTGTGATGTCATCGTATCGCATCAGTATATAGGGCTTGTTTGTTTATTGTATGACATCACGCCACATCATCAGCTGTGGACTCTGTTATGTCATCGTATCTCCATATATGGCCATCTCCGTATATGGAGATATAAGTCGTCCATGCCCAAGTATGGGCTGGTGAGGTCAGACTTTGTGTGATGCGTAGGTTATCTCCATATATGGAGATTCAACATTCCAGGCAATGCTCTCTTCCCTGGTGAGAATTGCCCCTTTATATAGGGCTTGTTTGTGTATTGTATGACATCACGCCACATCATCAGCTGTGGACTCTGTGATGTCATCGTATCTCCATATATGGCCATCTCCGTATATGGAGATATAAGTCGTCCATGCCCAAGTATGGGCTGGTGAGGTCAGACTTTGTGTGATGCGTAGGTTATCTCCATATATGGAGATTCAACATTCCAGGTGTAACTATGGCTACCCGTATGACGTGAGAGGTGGAGGTTGTGATATTTGTGGAGATAAGCGACCAACGGCCGCTTATCTCCCGATTAGGGAGTCTTACTGGTACAATAAACAAACAAGCCCTATATACTGATGCGATACGATGACATCACAGAGTCCACAGCTGATGATGTGGCGTGATGTCATACAATAAACAAACAAGCCCTATATACTGATGCGGAGATATGAGCAGGGCAAAGGTGTGACGTGTGACGTGTGACCGACCGACGGACGGACGGCCGGTGGAGGTTTTCATAGTAAACTGCTCCCTGACGGTCGCAACTACTATTACTACCAGTAAGACTCCCTAATCGGGAGATAAGCGACCGTTGGTCGCTTATCTCCACAAATATCACAACCTCCACCTCTCACGTCATACGGGTAGCCATAGTTACACCTGGAATGTTGAATCTCCATATATGGAGATAACCTACGCATCACACAAAGTCTGACCTCACCAGCCCATACTTGGGCATGGACGACTTATATCTCCATATACGGAGATGGCCATATATGGAGATACGATGACATCACAGAGTCCACAGCTGATGATGTGGCGTGATGTCATACAATACACAAACAAGCCCTATATAAAGGGGCAATTCTCACCAGGGAAGAGAGCATTGCCTGGAATGTTGAATCTCCATATATGGAGATAACCTACGCATCACACAAAGTCTGACCTCACCAGCCCATACTTGGGCATGGACGACTTATATCTCCATATACGGAGATGGCCATATATGGAGATACGATGACATCACAGAGTCCACAGCTGATGATGTGGCGTGATGTCATACAATAAACAAACAAGTCCTATATACTGATGCGATACGATGACATCACAGAGTCCACAGCTGATGATGTGGCGTGATGTCATACAATAAACAAACAAGCCCTATATACTGATGCGGAGATATGAGCAGGGCAAAGGTGTGACGTGTGACGTGTGACCGACCGACGGACGGCCGGTGGAGGTTTTCATAGTAAACTGCTCCCTGACGGTCGCAATTACTACTACCAGTAAGACTCCCTAATCGGGAGATAAGCGACCGTTGGTCGCTTATCTCCACAAATATCACAACCTCCACCTCTCACGTCATACGGGTAGCCATAGTTACACCTGGAATGTTGAATCTCCATATATGGAGATAACCTACGCATCACACAAAGTCTGACCTCACCAGCCCATACTTGGGCATGGACGACTTATATCTCCATATACGGAGATGGCCATATATGGAGATACGATGACATCACAGAGTCCACAGCTGATGATGTGGCGTGATGTCATACAATACACAAACAAGCCCTATATAAAGGGGCAATTCTCACCAGGGAAGAGAGCATTGCCTGGAATGTTGAATCTCCATATATGGAGATAACCTACGTATCACACAAAGTCTGACCTCA
This sequence comes from Nannobrachium achirus, assembly GCF_963921795.1. Taxonomy (NCBI): domain Eukaryota; kingdom Metazoa; phylum Chordata; class Actinopteri; order Myctophiformes; family Myctophidae; genus Nannobrachium; species Nannobrachium achirus. The sequence continues at coordinate 65,473,521 of NC_137814.1, forward strand.
CCAGCCCATACTTGGGCATGGACGACTTATATCTCCATATACGGAGATGGCCATATATGGAGATACGATGACATCACAGAGTCCACAGCTGATGATGTGGCGTGATGTCATACAATAAACAAACAAGCCCTATATACTGATGCGATACGATGACATCACAGAGTCCACAGCTGATGATGTGGCGTGATGTCATACAATAAACAAACAAGCCCTATATACTGATGCGGAGATATGAGCAGGGCAAAGGTGTGACGTGTGACGTGTGACCGACCGACGGACGGACGGCCGGTGGAGGTTTTCATAGTAAACTGCTCCCTGACGGTCGCAATTACCAGTAAGGCGCCCTAAGGGCGAGAAGATACTGTCAGGGCGGGTGGAAACAACAGACTTGTAAGAGGGGGCGGGGCTTCAACAATTACAGCTCATCCATAATATTGGCCGTCCAATACACCAGACATACGTCCAGACACCAAGTTTCGAGACGGTACCATGCTGCGAACTGGAGTTATGGATAATTAAAGCCCAGCCAATACACTTTTAAGTTTAAAGATTTTGAAGAATAACAACCCCCGGGGTCATGTTTGACCCCACTTATGCATCTAAGGGTTAAGATTGTTCAAATGCAAATGCCAACCACACTACTGAAGCGTATACAGTACCCAGCAATGATCTGTTTTATTTTTTTTTACACTTAAACCCCATGCATCCCTCCGAATTCTGGTGGAAAACATTCACCAAAAATAGCCGATATATCTACTTGTAGATCTATCGACTATCATCATTAGGGTTGCCAACTCCCAGAGACTCAAATAAGGGACACCTTCTGGCCGCCCGCCGAAGGTGGGTGGCCGGAAAAAAAAATTGTGTTTTGAGGGGGGTCAACAGACTCAACACGCCTGAAATGCATAGAAAACTGCATTTTGGCACAGTCACAGACACTCAGAGAGTTATACCTACGGTACAGTCACAGACACTCAGACAGTTATACCTACAGTATAACACACAATACATTACAAACACAACAGGTCTTACATCTGCATCAGGCTACATCTGCATCAGGTTACACTTACTGTAACATTGCATACATATCATAATCATAAGGAAATTAAATGCTTCAACCATACACCAGATAGCCTATAATAAACCCATGGCTTGCCATGTAGACCTACATTTTACTAAGATACACTTCAACTGAGGCATATGGCCTACTGTACATAGTCTAACACTGGTCCCCAAACACTGGGTCCCATTTGTGAGTCACAGAATTATTTTTATGGGTCCTTTAATTTTTTTGTTTCCTACATTTTGTTTTCATGATTTAGTAATTTTATGAATAACTCAAATGAAAATCTAAGACATTCCATAAATTGGAAAACACATATATAAGAAGTAGTGAAAATAGCCGATCTACAAGCTCACAACAGCTGTGCATAGTGATGTGTTGTGAGCTTGTAGATCTGCTATTTTCACTAGTTTGGGTAAATGTTTCATTTCTCTTTTTGGTCTTGGGCTAAAATGTTTTGGAACCACTGGTCAACAATATACTGCTACAGAGAAAGGGGGAACAAGTAATCTGCTTGGAGCTCTTCAACATCCAGATTCTCAAGAACCAATAGTATTATAGCATTTTGCCACATACAGAGTACAGAGTACAGAGTATGGTACAGACACACACAGACAGACACACACAGCTCACCTGCTGCAGATGAGACTCATTCTTCTCAGTCCCACAGTTTTGGGGGACTTTGGCTAACAAACCTCATCTCACATGCAGGTACTAATTTTCGGTAGAGAAATGTTAGTTGCAACTTTAGTTTTGTGTCGCCCGCGCTGGCTCGCATTCAACAACGCACAGCAGTAGAGTTCATGTTACACAAGGACTGTGCAGCACGCACGTACGTGACGAGGCACCCCCAGGGTCCTAGAGCCCTTCACATACAGCACACACACACAAAGGCAGGCAGACGATGCCTGGCGCACGCACAGAAAAATATGTATTTTATGTGCATAGTCCCTTTACCGGGACAAGCGACGTCCCTTACGGGACGCGCCTCTTTCAGTCAGAATACGGGGCGTCCCGGCCAATACGGGACGGTTGGCAACCCTAATCATCATCATCATCGTCGGATCATCGTCGTCGTCATAGAGTGGTACAGGAACATCACCATAACTTAGATGATGAAGGAACATCCCCATAACATCATGTATTTCTTTCTCCAAGCCTACAATCCTCTCGGCAAGAACAGCCTTGAGAAAAAAACAACCACAAAGTTAGCTGTATGCTGTTATTTTTATTTTTTTTATATACGAACAAAAACAATAATTGAAAATAAAATGGCCAGCCTCTGGCGACTACGGGGATGGGAGGGATGAACTTAAAGTAGTGGTAGGGGGGGGATTAAAACAATATGGAAAAAACCTACCACAAAAGCTGTATACTGTTATGTTTATTTTTTATTTTTTTATTTTATTTTTATTTTTTATTTTTTACACACACACACACAAAAGACAGACATCGCACACAAAAATATAAGAAAAAAAATGGCCAGCCTCTGGCGACTACGGGGATGGGAGGGATGAACTTAAAATAGGTGAGGGGGGAGTATGAAAATAAAACCCAACATAAATTTATTCAACGGGCTGATGGCTTGCCTTTTTTAGCACGTCCCTCCTATGGCAAAATGCCTTAAAGGTCCTCGCTGCCACATTGTCAAGGGTGCATTGCTCCAGGTAAGCGTGGTAGGCCACCGAGTTTGCCCCCTCCATGGGAATCCTAGACTCCTCCTCCGTTGTCCACCGTTTCCGCGTGTTGGCGGGCAACATTAAGGGAAGGTCCCTTGGCACTTCGACCTCAGAATTAGGGTCTACCAATTGGGGGTCCCGGATCATTGGTTGCGCCCTTGGTCGATCCTCCACCAGGAGGGCCTCGACCGATTCATCCTCCGGTTCCTCCTGTGGGGGCTGGGGTTCAGCCTCGGTTGGCCTTTTTGGCGGTTGTGGAATTGGCAGCTTCCAATGTATGTCCTTCGCTAGACAATACTCCCCCACCTTTCCCTTGTGCGTCATCAGCTCGAATTGGGTGAAGGCCCCCAAGATGTTAAGTTCCCTCAAGCCCTGTTGGGTGAAAGCGAGGTGGCCCAGGAGCTGCGTAACTTTCGGATAGGGGATGTACTGCCTGTTCATCGCCATGCCGATCACCGATACCAAGGCAAGCGTGTTCAGCAGTCTCTCCTGCACCGCCTGCTTGCCATTGCTCAAAATCTTATCAGGGATCCTTTTCAGGACCTGTGCCATCCAGGGCAAGCCCTGCTCTCTCCACAGCGTGGCCTTTGATTCGAACAGGATGCCCTTCTGGACGATGAGGTCGATGACCTTGCTGGTCCAGGTGCTCACGGGGCCTGTTTCAAATGTGGGCTTTGCACCCTCCCCGTGTATCACCAGCCAGTTCGGGAAGTCCCAATACGCATCATAGGCGCGTCCTTCCGACACCGGTCAGGATTGGGTCGATGTTGGGGATGTGGCCGTCCAGTGGCGACTGGAAGTTGGCCGACTCATGAAGGGTATAGGTCGTGTAGACCTTTCCTGAGCGGCCAACTACCTCATGGAGGCCGTGGCGTGACCACATGAGGTCAACCAACCCCTGCCGTTCCCTTAAAGACGTGGCCGGGTGCACAGACACCGCGTCTATGAAGACGGTGCTGTGCACCACGTCTTCAAGGGCGACAGGGGTTGGCGACTTTTGGCCCAGCAGTGTCAAATAAACAAGGACCTTGGTCCCAGAGGGCTTGCTTATGTCCTCCAATGCTTGGTCCAGCAGTTGGAGGACGAACGCCTGGTCCCCAGAAACAATGTTGAATTTGCTCATTCTGTAGAGCGGGTTTTTCAGGACCGAGGGCCTTATTTTCTCTTCCTGGGGGAGGTTCCTGAAAAGGCGGGACAGTGCCACCGCCATGTCCTTTTGCACCTGCCGGGTCATGACGATGGCACTGTCCTTGTTGCGGAAATGTCCGCTGGCCTGAGTGAGGGAACTCGGCACGAGGGCCCAGTGGAGTTGCCACCCTCCATCTGGGTATGCGAGAGTGGACCCATATACATGGGTCCACTCTCCCAACACCTCGGCGGACATCTCCTGGATGGGCAAGTGCTTTTTTAAAGAGGGCCACTTGGGCTGGTGGCCCCCCAACACGACCTCTGGCACAAAAACATAGTTAATTCGGGCCTTGATGGAGGACAGCTTGCTCAGCTCCACCACCACCCCGTCTATGTCCAGGGAGATCTCGAAATGCTCCGAAATCTCCCCGGACGTCATGGTGACGGGCTGGATGGCTGGAGCAACTTCTGTCCTCCTCAAGAACGCCTCTTGGCCAAAGGGTTCAATGGTCTTGCTAAGGTTGGTGCCATTCTGGGTGGCCACATCCCAGAATGGCTCCCGGTCCTCATCTGGGACCACAAAATACCGCCACAAAAAGTCAACCATGCCAGGCGAGGGGTGCAGGGGTTCAGGATCAGGGGATGGGTTAGGGTTAGGGGCGATCTCATGCTCTCTGTCCTCTGTCTCAGGACTTCCTGAGGGCAGGGGTACAGAGGCTGCCATGGCTCGACGCTGGTAGCGCCTATTTAGCTCGGTCAACGGCCAGTTGTCCGAGTTGTCTGAGTCCCCTGGACTGTCTGAGTCCCCTGGACTGCCTGGCCCTTCCACAGGGCCAGGCGAGGGGGGCACGGGTAGAGGATCAGGGGATGAGGGGGACCCAGTTGGTGGACCGGGGGGCAGGGGTACAATCTCACCTGGCCCTTCCACAGGGCCAGGCGAGGGGGGCACGGGTAGAGGATCAGGGGATGAGGGGGACCCAGTTGGTGGACCGGGGGGCAGGGGTAAAGGCTTAGCCGATGCCCGTACACGGCGTTGCTTCCACCAGTCGACCAACGGCATGTCATCTGGACAAGAATCCTCACCTGAGGAGGGCAGGGGCACAGGGGCAGGGACTGGCTGAGGACCGTATATCCTCAGCCAGTCATCGTATGCCATTGGTTCATCCTCTGAGTCCTCTCCCGGGTGCTCTTGGTCATTCAGGGCCAACTGCAGAGATTTCTGCTGCTGCTTGAGATGATCAATTAGGGTGTTCATCTCTTGATGTAGTAGATCCTTTTCCTCTGCAGCCCGGGTCCTCAGGTGCAAGCCATCCACTGCACGTCTTCTGACTTTTTCCATGGTTAATTCAACACCTATGTTAGTATATACTCATTTTAATTACCCTGCATTAACCCTGTGAAACCTGACCCATGAAGGACCAGTCAGAATTTTTTTTTTATTATTTGAACACTTTTTAGGCCCTAAAACAAAATCCCAAAAAGTTTTTTTCAAAAAACCTGCATTTATATGATTTTTTAATTGTATCACATTTGATACTATAGGGTTATACAAGTCAGTTCTGTAAATGCAGAGTCCTGTGCGTGTTGTAACAAATATGATACATACGTTATACGTTACGGTAAACAACAAACTAAAATGCTCAATTTTGAAAACTCATTAGTTAATTCAAGTTATGCAACCTACCCTAACCTTATTTCAAAATATCAGTACAGCTATACAAGGAAAACTTACCAGAACATCCTCCTAAGTTTTCATCATGTTTTGACATTTTAACAAAAAAAACAACAAATATAAACTATTTGTAACAATGATATTCCCTCTAACTGGTTTGGGGATTTATTTCAAACAGGTTTTGTTTTCCTCCATTTTTATTTCACTTCGTTTCGGTTCCTTTTCAGCCTCAGGTGGACTCAGCATATTCACACCGTAGACAGGAAAACTGATTCCCTTTGCAAAAAATAATAAAAATAAACAAATAACTGTATTTGTAACAATAATATGCCCTCTAATTGGTTTGGGGATTTATTTCAAACGGGTCTTTGTTTTCCTCCATTTCTTTTTATAATTTTGCTGTGTGGTATGCCCGGAAGCAGTTTCGGTCCTTGTTCCGGCACAGGTGGACTCTGCATTTCTCACAGTAGACTGAGGAAAACTGATTCCCATCGCAGTACTTGCACCTCTGCCTGCAGTACTTGCACCTCTGCCTGCAGTACTTGCACCCCTGCCTCTGGTCCCATGTTGGAAAGTGATCGACGTGATCCGTTCGCACATCATCTGGAACCCTCAATGTCTTCCTTTTCCTTTTGTGTGGTGCTGGACGTCCTTCAGGGCTGGATGATGGGGGTCTGCCACTCCTGACCTTGAATGAATGAATGAATCAAAATGAATGATTCATATTCAATATTCATGAAGAACAGAAATATTCAAGAAAGTAGAAGAGTAGCATAGTATATAAAGTAAATAAATACCTTGACCTTCCCTGCAGCGATCAGTGAGTTGGCCACATTGACCTGAAATCGGCGCAGGGGCAGGATCGATTGTCTTGTGGATTGATGTGACGTTCCTGGTTGCTCTCCGTCGGTCTGTGTGGTTTGGCGTTTGGGGTTAAGCACTGGGGGTACGGGGTCTTGTGATCTTCTGTTGTGATCTTCTGTTCCGGTGGGGGTTGGTGGAGGGGTGTATGTGTAGCTGGGTGAAGGTAGGACAGAGGTGGATGGTGGTTGGCTGTTGGAAGGAGGAAGAGAGTTGGGAAGAGGTGTCGGGATGGTGGCTGGTGGTTTAAAACCACTTTTGCTACTGGCTGTTGAGACTGGGTTTATGTTGGGGAACTTGTGCAGCAGTGCATCGAGGTGATCATAATACGGACAGGTAACTCTGCCCGCACCGGACTGCTTATTGTTCGCCAGGGCATCCTTGTAGACTTTGAGCATCCCTTTCCATTTATTGCAGCATTGTGTACCTGTCAGTTCGTAGCCTTTGGTTCTCATTTCTTGGGCTACCAGCTCCCAGGCCTTTTTTTGTGATCCTGGTAGAAGAGAAGTTCTCCCTGTGCTCCTCATACAGTGCTATGAGCAGCAGGATGGACTAGAAGTTCTCCCTGTGCTCCTCATACAGTGATATGAGCAGCAGGATGGACTAGAAGTTCTCCCTGTGCTCCTCATACAGTGATATGAGCAGCAGGATGGCAGAGTGAGTCCAGATGAATTTGTCATCATCATTTGACTGTTCTTCTGGTCCCTGGCCTCTGGTCTTTCCTGGTCCAGCCTGGGATCCTCCAGGTTGAGTGGAGTCTTCTGGCTCTAAAACAAGTGAAATGAATACAAAAAAAAAAAAAAAAAAAAAAAATTAGGGGTGCATTTTAAGAGTCAAACAGAACCAAAGTATTCCAGCAGGATGACTAGTTAACACTATTAAGATAAGAGAGTTACAGACCATATGGGTCCATTTGGTTCCTAACTATCATTTAGCTGAGGACCTCTTGTAACTCCCTCAAGGAACCCTGGGGTTCCCCGGAACATACTTTGAAACCAATGGTTTAATTTCATCAACTAGAAGTTAGTCCAGAGAGAATGTATAAGAATTAAAACATTATAGGATTAATTCTCACCACGTATGTCACTACTTACAGGCTAGTAGACAATTATCTTGTGGGGGTCTCAACTTAACGAGCACTTAATGTCAATAGAACTGTTGTATTAGCTAGCCAAAGCGAGCATAGTAGTGTGTGTGTGTGTGTGTGTGTGTGTGTGTGTGTGTGTGTGTGTGTGTGTGTGTGTGTGTGTGTGTGTGTGTGAGTGAGTGAGTGAGAGTGAACTAGCTTAGCTTTCGCTAACAACCAAAAGGTTCTATTGACAGTAAATGCACGTTAAGTAACATTGCTATGAAAGATAATTTAATTTATAACATTTTCCTACCTTCTTTTGGTTTACAAGTCGACGTGTGTGAAATTATCAAGTCCAAACGACCAATTAAGCCGCAAATGCTGCATTTAGCGATAATTTCCTCCATTGTTCACCGCTGAAGAGAGCTCGAGAGACCAGAGTTATGCTCGAGACATGGCCATGAAAACCAACCAAACAGAACACTGCACCACCACACCACACCGCCAAACCCCATCTTCTGAGTAGGGTTGGTGAGTGCGTGCACTCAACACACCAGTGCGCCGCGCACTGGATTTTTCGAACGACAACGCACCAAGTGCACCGAATAAACGAACGACAACTTGGCACACCAGTGCGTTGAGTGCGCATTTCCGAACGCACCCATAGACGTTGAGAAGACCTTGCATGCTGAGGCAACCTACAGTAAAAAAAAAAATATATATATATGAAATTCCAAGTATTTACATCAAAGTCCTAAATACTCACAGGACCAAAGACCTCCATTTTAAGCCACGGTGGTAGAGTTAACCAATTAATTATAATTTCCATACCTTTATCTTCTCATGGTTGAGATTGAACTTGGTTTAAGTCCTGGCACCAACTTCTCTGCACACTGCTCTTGCAGTTCTATGACCGTTGCTATGGGACCAAGAGTCACCTTTGGACATTTAAACACAGACCAAAGAAATGTAAAATGTGTGTAGTGACAGATAAGAACTCATTTTGCAGTATACTTTGCATGTTGCTTACCATGTTGTTTGGCAAGTTGTGATTCTGCACAACACTGGCGGGCAGTTGGAAGCTATGGTTGCACAGGGCCGTTTTCATTGCTTTGAGAAGATGTGGTGTGTCTGGTGAAAAGAACAGGTAGCCCCCAGGGTAGAATGGATGGTGGATGTAAGACCTGTCCATGGCCTCTCCTCCTTGAAGGCCAGCAGTCCACCACATAGCTTGGTTGCTGGAGTCCATGTCAGTACACTAAACATACACCAAGGAAAATCACTTACTGGGGTGCTATAAAGAAAGAAAAAAATAAAAACTTTCTCAAGTCGTTCTCTTCATCGGGTCACGAACATCCATTGGAGCAGGTGAGTGTGGGGCCCTTATTTGTATTCTCTGTAACTCAAAATTAAACGTTCTCAAGAGATGATGTACACATGAAAGGTTTCAAATTCGACATTTAAAGTAGTTGCATGATACTTTGAGATCTTACCACAGCCACCACTCTGATCCCTCGCTCCCCACAAGCCATGACGATGCCATGTACAAGCCCCCACAGCTCGGATCCAGATCCAGATGACCCAGTGAAGTGGTATGCCACTACTTGCTCGTAATGGACCGTGAGGCTACTGAGCATGCAGGTGAGATGTTTCTTGCCATTCTTGTCTGGAGTGGGAGGCAATGTTACTGACCCCAACACAGTCTTTGTGGCAGGATCATATTGGAGGCCTGGAGCCATAGACATCTCATCCATCTGAAGCATATGCAATGGATTGACAATGAGAAATAATATACGTAGGATATTTCTTTTAATTGTTTGAAAAATAAATAAGTCATGCCTTGAGAACCACCATCTGAGCATGACTGGGAAGGCTCTTTAGCTTTGCTTACATCACATCTAAAATGTCAAGCTAAATGCCAGGGATAAATGGCAGTCCCTTCAGTCTTCTGGAGATGGTGGAATAAGATGGAATTGGGAAATTCATGTCTTGGAAGGATAGAAAAAAAAATACAGAATTGTGTTTACCATTTTACTGATGACAATGCAGTAGCTAGGTATCACTGTTTGTTAATGTTACCTTTGTGCAGGAACTCGTATCTGTCACAACCAACAGCTAACCTGAGTGCAAGGCACCTAGAAACAGTCTTGGCAGACCATCTGTGGTTCTGAGATGACCAAGAGGGATCAAGCCTGTAAAAGCAGAATGTACGTAGAGTGTAAGATTATCAGTCATACATTACTACCAGTCTACCACTGTCTGATAAGAAATCTTATAGGCACGCACACTAACCTGTTTTCAAGAACCTCAACCTGATCTTTCTGGAATACTTGAGAAAGCATTTTGTCCTAGAAAAGATTAACAAGCCGCCATTATTATTATCATCATCATCATCTCATGGTGACCTTTAGCATTTATAATAGGCATTTATAATAGGCGTCTTCATCAGGTCATCAGGTGACCTGATGAAGACGCCGAAGGGCGTCGAAACATTGTCGATTTTAATGTAATAAAGAATCAACTTTGGGAGCGAGCCACCAGTGTGCCGACTTCATCTTCTTTTCCATGTACGTCTTTTCCATGTACGTATTTTTAGTCCAGCACCAGGTACCACTTTTTTTGGGATGTGCGTGCCTCTGTCTGAACTTACATAGTTTGTAACTGGGCAACCAAGACCAATGTAGTGCATAGACGGAAAGGTGATGGTGAAATGTCATATTATTGGAAGCAGCTTGTGCTCTGACATCACTCACGCTCTGGCTTCACTGTAATGTCACACCTACAGAATCCCTTTTATGCCCATACATGGAGATCCATGTCTGTAGAACCAGCCACACAGATATGGGCTGTCTTGGCCATCTGTCTTGGCAATATATGGATTCTGTTAGTGTGGTATGTGGCCGATGTGGTCTCCATATATGGGTATTCCCCTATGAAGTCCTGTTAGATATGGGCTTAGAATAGATATAGAAGGGATTCTGTTAGTCTGACATCACAGTGAAGCCAGAGTGTGATGTCAGAGCAGCAAACCCATTCTGTTAAAAAGGGATTCTGTTATTGTGACATCACAGTGTAGCCAGAGCGTGATGTCAGAGCAGCAAACCCATTCTGTTAGAGTGGTTCCCCTGACATCACAGTGACATCAGAGCGACAAACCCATTGAACCACAGTGTCAAGCGTGACAGATACATACATACATGCGGACAAGCTGTGACCGTTCACACACTAAACTTGCGACCTACAGTCGCAACTGTTATTACTACTATTACTACTATTACTATCACTATCACTACTACTACTACTACTACTATTACTACTATTACCAGTAAGACGCCCTAAGGGGAGAGAAGCGACTGTCAGGGCGGGTGGAAACAACAGACTTGTAAGAGGGGGCGGGGCTTCAACAATTACAGCTCATCCATAATATATATCCAGACACCAAGTTTCGAGACGGTACCATGCTGCAAACTGGAGTTATGGCTGTTTAAAGCCCAGCCAATAGGAGGAAAGAGGGGAAAGGGCTTCAACAACTGCAGCTCATCCCTATGGTGGTCTAAGTCCAGACACCAAGTTTCAAGACGGTAGGCCTACCATGCTGCAAACTGGAGTTATGGATAATTAAAGCCCAGCCAATACACTTTTAAGTTTAAAGATTTTGAAGAATAACAACCCCCGGGGTCATGTTTGACCCCACTTATGCATCTAAGGGTTAAGATTGTTCAAATGCAAACGCCAACCACACTACTGAAGCGTATACAGTATCTACCCAGCAATGATCTGTTTTATTTTTTTTACACTTAAACCCCATGCATCCCTCCGAATTCTGGTGGGAAACATTCACCAAAAATAGCCGATATATCTACTTGTAGATGTATCGACTATCATCATCATCATCGTCGTCATCATCGTCGTCGTCATAGAGTGGTACAGGAACATTACCATAACTTTGATGATGAAGGAACATCCCCGTAACATCATGTATTTTTTTCTCCAAGCCTACAATCCTCTCGGCAAGAACAGCCTTGAGTCCCGGGTGCTCTTGGTCATTCAGGGCCAACTGCAGAGATTTCTGCTGCTGCTTGAGATGATCAATTAGGGTGTTCATCTCTTGATGTAGTAGATCCTTTTCCTCTGCAGCCCAGGTCCTCAGGTGCAAGGCATCCACTGCACGTCTTCTCAGGGAGCTTGGGACTGGGAGATCACCCTCTTGTGTCTGTAAAATTGTTAAAGTGGCACCAATAAGTAGCACTATTACCGGTACTAAACACAACACCCTTTTCTTCGAGAAATAGACAATAAAAGTTAAAGGTGAATTTGTATTGCATAACTTGTGGGTGTTTGTGTCACTTTCACTGTTCCTTATTTACTGTGTAAATTAGTCTGTGTTGTGGATTAGAATTACAAACCTGCAGCTGTTAAGGTGAGTGGAAAGAGAACCAGGGGCCTGTTTCACAAAACCTAGATTAGGGATAAAGCCTGGCTTTTTCAGCTATCCTGGCTTTAGTAAGTCTGAGTCAGAGCTCAATCGGTTTCATGAAAGCTGAATTATCTTGGCAGATTAGCCTCGCCAGTTAACCTGGATATGTTAAGCCTGAACTCGGTTTCATGAAAGTTATCCCACTTTAGTTACCGTGGAGATTAAGCTGTGAAGCTATCCTGCTCTAGACCAGGCTCACAGACATATGTTAATCCATGTGCCTTTTTGTTCAAGTTTTGTGAAATAGCTGTTAGTCCAATGACTCCAATTGTAAACTAATGACTTTTTCCATGGTTAATTCAACACCTATGTTAGTATATACTCATTTTAATTACCCTGCATTAACCCTGTGAAACCTGACCCATGAAGGACCAGTCAGAAAATTCAATTTGATACTATAGGGTTATACAAGTCAGTTCTGTAAATGCAGAGTCCTGTGCCTGTTGTATCAAATATGATACATATGTTATACGTTACGGTAAACAACAAACTAAAATGCTCAATTTTGAAAACTCATTAGTTAATTCAAGTTATGCAACCTACCTACCTAACCTTATTTCAAAATATCAGTACAGCTATACAAGGAAAACTTACCAGAACATCCTCCTAAGTTTTCATCATGTTTTGACATTTTAACAAAAAAAAAAACAACAAATATAAAACTATTTGATATTCCCTCTAACTGGTTTGGGGATTTATTTCAAACAGGTTTTGTTTTCCTCCATTTTTTATTTCACTTCGTTTCGGTTCCTTTTCAGCCACAGGTGGACTCAGCATTTCACACCGTAGACAGGAAAACTGATTCCCTTTGCAAAAAATAATAAAAATAAACAAATAACTGTATTTGTAACAATAATATGCCCTCTAATTGGTTTGGGGATTTATTTCAAACAGGTCTTTGTTTTCCTCCATTTCTTTTTATAATTTTGCTGTGTGGTATGCCCGGAAGCAGTTTCGGTCCTTGTTCCGGCACAGGTGGACTCTGCATTTCTCACAGTAGACTGAGGAAAACTGATTCCCATCGCAGTACTTGAACCCCTGCCTGTGGTCCCATGTTGGAAAGTGATCGACGTGATCCGTTCGCACATCATCTGGAACCCTCATTGTCTTCCGGGTTAGGGTTAGGGTTAGGGACGTCCTTCAGGGCTGGATGATGGGGGTCTGCCACTCCTGACCTTGAATGAATGAATGAATCAAAATGAATGATTCATATTCAATATTCATGAAGAACAGAAATATTCAAGAAGGTAGAAGAGTAGCATAGTATATAAAGTAAATAAATACCTTGACCTTCCCTGCAGCGATCAGTGAGTTGGCCACATTGACCTGAAATCAGCGCAGGGGCAGGATCGATTGTCTTGTGGATTGATGTAACATTCCTGGTTGCTCTCCGTCAGTCTGTGTGGTTTGGGGTTTGGGGTTAAGCACTGGGGGTACGGGGTCTTGTGATCTTCTGTTGTAATCTTCTGTTCCGGTGGGGGTTGGTGGAGGGGTGTATGTGTAGCTGGGTGAAGGCAGGACAGAGGTGGATGGTGGTTGGCTGTTGGAAGGAGGAAGAGAGTTGGGAAGAGGTGTCGGGATGGTGGCTGGTGGTTTAAAACCACTTTTGCTACTGGCTGTTGAGACTGGGTTTATGTTGGGGAACTTGTGCAGCAGTGCATCGAGGTGATCATAATACGGACAGGTGACTCTGCCCACACCGGACCGCTTATTGTTCGCCAGGGCATCCTTGTAGACTTTGAGCATCCCTTTCCATTTATTGCAGCATTGTGTACCTGTCAGTTCGTAGCCTTTGGTTCTCATTTCTTGGGCTACCAGCTCCCAGGCCTTTTCTTTTTGTGATCCTGGTAGAAGAGAAGTTCTCCCTGTGCTCCTCATACAGTGATATGAGCAGCAGGATGGCAGAGTGAGTCCAGATGAATTTGTCATCATCATTTGACTGTTCTTCTGGTCTCTGGCCTCTGGTCTTTCCTGGTCCAGCCTGGGATCCTCCAGGTTGACTGGAGTCTTCTGGCTCTAAAACAAGTGAAATGAATACAAAAAAAAAAAAAAAAAAAAAAGTTAGTGGTGCATTTTAAGAGTCAAACAGAACCAAAGTATTCCAGTAGGATGACTAGTTAACACTATTAAGTTGAGAGAGTTACAGACCATATGGGTCCATTTGGTTCCTATTTAGCTGAGGACCTCTTGGAACTCCCTCAAGGAACCCTGGGGGTCCCCGGAACATACTTTGAAACCAATGGTTTAATTTCATCAACTAGACGTTAGTCCAGAGAGAATGTATAAGAATTAAAACACATGAAATAGCTTAGCTTTCGCTAACAACCAAAAGGTTCTATTGACAGTAAATGCACGTTAAGTAACATTGCTACAAGTCGACGTGTGTGAAATTATGAAGTCCAAACGACCAATTAATCCGCAAATGCTGCATTTAGCGATAATTTCCTCCATTGTTCACCACTGAAGAGAGCTCGAGAGACCAGAGTTATGCTCGAGACATGGCCATGAAAACCAACCAATCAGAACACTGCACCACCGCACCACACCGCCAAACCCCATCTTCTGAGTAGGGTTGGCGCACTGGATTTCCGCACGACAACGCACCAAGTGCAACGAATAAACGAACGACAACTTGGCACACCAGTGCGTTGAGTGCGCATTTCCGAACGCACCCATAGACGTTGAGAAGACCTTGCATGCTGGGGCAACCTACAGTAAAACAAATATATATATATATATATATATATATATATATATATATATATATATGAAATTCCAAGTATTTACATCAAAGTCCTAAATACTCACACAACCAAAGACCTTCATTTTAAGCCACGGTGGTAGAGTTAACAAATTAATTATAATTTCCATACCTTTATCTTCTCATGGTTGAGATTGAACTTGGTTTAAGTCCTGGCACCAACTTCTCTGCGCACTGCTCTTGCAGTTCTATGACCTTTGCTATGGGCCCAAGAGCCACCTTTGGACATTTAAACACAGACCAAATAAATGTAAAATGTGTGTAGTGACAGATTAGAACACATTTTGCAGTATACTTTGCATGTTGCTTACCATGTTGTTTGGCAAGTTGTGATTCTGCACAACACTGGCGGGCAGTTGGAAGCTATGGTTGCACAGGGCCGTTTTCATTGCTTTGAGAAGATGTGGTGTGTCTGGTGAAAAGAACAGGTAGCCCCCAGGGTAGAATGGATGGTGGATGTAAGACCTGTCCAATGGCCTCTCCTCCTTGAAGGCCAGCAGTCCACCACATAGCTTGGTTGCTGGAGTCCATGTCAGTACACTAAAAATAGTGTATAGAACACACCAAGGAAAATCACTTACTGGGTTGCTATAAAGAAAGAAAAAAAAATAACTTTCTCAAGCCGTTCTCTTCATCGGGTAACGAACATCCATTGGAGCAGGTGAGTGTGGGGCACTTATTTGTATTCTCTGTAACTCAAAATTAAACGTTCTCAAGAGATGATGTACACATGAAAGGTTTCAAATTCGACATTTAAAGTAGTTGCATGATACTTTGAGATCTTACCACATCCACCACTCTGATCCCTCGCTCCCCACAAGCCATGACGATGCCATGTACAAGCCCCCACAGCTCGGATCCAGATACAGATGACCCAGTGAAGTGATATGCCACCACTTGCTCGTAATGGACCGTGAGGCTACTGAGCATGCAGGTGAGATGTTTCTTGCCATTCTTGTCTGGAGTGGGAGGCAATGTTACTGACCCCAACACAGTCTGTGTGGCAGGATCATATTTGAGGCCTGGAGCCATAGACATCTCATCCATCTGAAGCATATGCAATAGATTGACAATGAAAAATATTATACGTAGGATATTTCTTTTAATTGTTTGAAAAATAAATAAGTCATGCCTTGAGAACCACCATCTGAGCATGACTGGGAAGGCTCTTTAGCTTTGCTGACATCACATCTAAAATGTCAAGCTAAATGCCAGGGATAAATGGCAGTCCCTTCAGTCTTCTGGAGATGGTGGAATAAGATGGAATTGGGAAATTCATGTCTTGGAAGGATAGGAAAAAAAAGTTACAGAATTGTGTTTACCATTTTACTGATGACAATGCAGTAGCTATGTATCACTGTTTGTTAATGTTACCTTTGCGCAGGAACTCGTATCTGTCACAACCAGAGATTCCGTTAGCCGGTATTTACCGGCCATTGACCGGTTAAATGTTTAATTGGACGGTAATTATAAAGTCCACCGGCCACCGTGGCCGGCTGGGAAAATGCCTCTTAGGCTATTTTATCATTTAATCTTATTATTCACATAATTATTTGTCTAAAGTAGTAAACCATTAAAACCTATCATAATTTTAAATTTGTATCATGTTCTGTGAGTTTGACGACAGCGGAGCTCACCGCCGCTGCTGCTGCTTCATGCTGCGCTGTGCGCATTAGATCAGTCTATATTCGCCGTACGATGGTTACGCGCATTGACAATATCAGAGCTTCAAGCTCACAACACGTCGCAACGCGCCGCGCTGTGAGCTTGTATGTCTGCTATTTTAGATACGCACACGGCCATATGGAGAAGCACACATCAAGTTTCACAGCTGACAATTCCAGCAGCTTGTCCAAATCAGCGCTATACAGCGTGGGTTTAGTGTTATGATCCGAACAGAACTATGGGGTTCTTCCGAGGTAATCTAGACCAAGCTGGACCCAGTAGACGATAATAAAAAAGGGACCCGAACTCTGTGGAATCACATGGATATTATACAAGCATGCACAAGACTTTCTGATCGCATGGATGTGATGCCATTGTGGTGGTCAAAGCAACAGAGGCAAGTCAACCTTCCTTGCGCCATCATAACATTAACAAAACAAAACAAAGGTTGTATGTTTGCATATTAAGTTTTAATGAGACGTGAAGCCAAAATCATATACTATTAACTTATTAATTTGTAGGCCACTGTGTGGCAGGGCGCGCAAACGGTTCGCTTGAGTTGCGCCCACTTTAACCTATTCACTTATTTTTTGGCAAGTGATACCTCTAGGCCTACATAAGTAGATAGTTAGGCTATTATTTCGTTAACTCAGGAACAGATTGCAATTACATCTGTGTGATAAAGAGGAAAGAAGTCCAGCGCTAACATAAAATGGTGTAATTATCAGTTGGGTGCACCAATTGCACATACAGTATCTCATCTCCAAACACATATGTGACGTTCATTATAATATGGCCGATAAATTAATTGATTGGCCGGTAAAATATAATCCTGCCGGCCAAGGTGGCCGGCCACAAAAATGCCTAGCGGGAACCCTGGTCACAACCAACAGCTAACCTGAGTGCAAGGCACCTAGAAACAGTCTTGGCAGACCATCTGTGGTTCTGAGATGACCAAGAGGGATCAAGCCTGTAAAAGCAGAATGTACGTAGAGTGTAAGATTATCAGTCATACATTACTACCAGTCTACCACTGTCTGATAAGAAATCTTATAGGCACGCACACTAACCTGTTTTCAAGAACCTCAACCTGATGAAGACGCCGAAGGGCGTCAAAACATTGTCGATTTTAATGTAATAAAGAATCAACTTTGGGAGCGAGCCACCAGTGTGCAGACTTCATCTTCTTTTCCATGTACGTATTTTTTGTCCAGCACCACTTTTTTTGGGATGTGCGTGCCTCTGTCTGAACTTACATAGTTTGTAATTGGGCAACCAAGACCAATGTAGTGCATAGACGGACAGGTGATGGTGAAACTGAAATGTCATATTATTGGAAGCAGCTTGTGCTCTGACATCACGCTCTGGCTTCACTGTAATGTCACACCTACAGAATCCCTTTAATGCCCATACATGGAGATCCCTGTCTGTAGAACCAGCCACACAGATATGGGCTGTCTTGGCCATATATGGATTCTGTTAGTGTGGTATGTGGCCGATGTGGTCTCCATATACCGGTATGGGTACTCCCCTATGAAGTCCTGTTATATATGGGCTTAGCATAGATATAGAAGGGATTCTGTTAGTGTGACATCACAGTGAAGCCAGAGCGTGATGTCAGAGCAGCAAACCCATTCTGTTAAAAAGGGATTCTGTTAGTGTGACATCACAGTGAAGCCAGAGCGTGATGTCAGAGCAGCAAACCCATTTTGTTAGAGTGGTTCCCCTGACATCACAGTGACATCAGAGCGACAAACCCATAGAACCACAGTGTCAAGCTTGACAGATACATACATACATACATACATACATGCGGACAAGCTGTGACCGTTCACACACTAAACTTGCGACCTACAGTCGCAACTGTTATTACTACTATTACTATCACTACTACTACTAATACTATTGGAAACAACAGACTTGTAATAGGGGGCGGGGCTTCAACAATTACAGCTCATCCATAATATTGGCCGTCTAAGTCCAGACACCAAGTTTCGAGACGGTACCATGCTGCAAACTGGAGTTATGGATGTTTAAAGGTGATACACCATGCATTTAAAAAGTATTTGTCATATAGTTTATGTCCCAAAAACGTTTTTCAAAAGGTTTGAGGCTAAATTACCACTCCTGAATAGAGAGCCTCTCTCATTTTTGAATGGCTCTCAGAGCATTTCAGCTGCAGTACCACCTTTGGCCTGAACTGCGCCACCCCCCCAGCCAATAGGAGGAAAAAGGGGAAAGGGCTTCAACAATTGCAGCTCATCCCTATGGTGGTCTAAGTCCAGACACCAAGCTTCGAGACGGTACCATGCTGCGAACTGGAGTTATGGATAATTAAAGCCCAGCCAATACACTTTTAAGTTTAAAGATTTTGAAGAATAACAACCCCCGGGGTCATGTTTGACCCCACTTATGCATCTAAGGGTTAAGATTGTTCAAATGCAAACGCCAACCACACTACTGAAGCATATACAGTATCTACCCAGCAATGATCTTTTTTTTTTTTTTTACACTTAAACCCTATGCATCCCTCCGAATTCTGGTGGGAAACATTAACCAAAAATAGCCGATATATCTACTTGTAGATCTATCTATCGACTATCATCATCGTCGTCGTCGTCGTCGTCGTCGTCGTCATAGAGTGGTACAGGAACATCACCATAACTTTGATGATGAAGGAACATCCCCATAACATCATGTATTTTTTTCTCCAAGCCTACAATCCTCTCGGCAAGAACAGCCTTGAATCCCGGGTGCTCTCGGTCATTCAGGGCCAACTGTAGAGATTTCTGCTGCTGCTTGAGATGATCAATTAGGGTGTTCATCTCTTGATGTAGTAGATCCTTTTCCTCTGCAGCCCGGGTCCTCAGGTGCAAGGCATCCACTGCACGTCTTCTCAGGGAGCTTGGGACTGGGAGATCACCCTCTTGTGTCTGTAAAATTGTTAAAGTGGCTCCAATAAGTAGCACTATTACCGGTACTAAACACAACACCCTTTTCTTCGAGAAATAGACAATACAAGGTAAAGGTGAATTTGTACTGCATAACTTGTGGGTGTTTGTGTCACTTTCACTATTCCTTATTTACTATGTAAATTAGTCTGTGTTGTGGATGAGAATTAGAAACCTGCAGCTGTTAAGGTGAGTGGAGAGGGAACCAGGGGCCTGTTTCACGAAACCTAGATTAGGGATAAAGCCTGGCTTTATCAGCTGTCCTGGCTTTAGTAAGTCTGAGTCAGAGCTTGCAATCGGTTTCATGAAAGCTGAATTATCTTGGCAGATTAGCCTCGCCTGTTAACCTGGATATGTTAAGCCTGAACTCGGTTTCATGAAAGTTATCCCACTTTAGTTACCGTGGAGATTAAGCTGTGAAGCTATCCTGCTCTAGACCAGGCTCACAGCCAAGATATGTTAATCCATGTGCCTTTTTGTTCAAGTTTTGTGAAATAGCTGTTAGTCCAATGACTCCAATTGTAAACTAATGACTTTTTCCATGGTTAATTCAACACCTATGTTATACTCATTGTAATTACCCTGCATTAAAATAAAAGAATACAAGATACAATAAAGATATAATCAATTTAATTATATTACTGAAATACCATAATGTGTGTGAACATGAATCATAATTGTTTCACAATAACTCATTTGATACGTCATTGTCACTCTGTTATAACACTATAGTTCATATTTTGTTAGATGTTTTATAATATATACCATCTTGAGATCAGATCATCTTGAGATCAGAAAAAATGGCTGACAACTTCATTCTTCTTGGCTTGGCTTCTTGGCGTTCATCTTAGAGCCTCCTGCAAACAACATAAAAAACACCTGTCATAATGGTGAAACTAGGCTGACATTTGGCAAAAATAACAGAGGCTCACAACAATTGAGATGTGTTGTGAGCTTGTAGA
Source organism: Nannobrachium achirus (assembly GCF_963921795.1). Taxonomy (NCBI): domain Eukaryota; kingdom Metazoa; phylum Chordata; class Actinopteri; order Myctophiformes; family Myctophidae; genus Nannobrachium; species Nannobrachium achirus. The sequence goes on from NC_137814.1 coordinate 65,493,809, forward strand.
TTGGCTATTTTGTTGAACAGATTTGGTACAGAGGGACAATAAAAAATCGACCCTGGTCAAACAAGGCATGCAATGCAATGTTTAAGTGGTTAAAACCCATAAAAGTGGTTAAAAGGCCTCCACAGTCCATGGTTTGAAAGAATCGGTCACTGATAAATACAGATATGATGTGAGAACAACAAAGCAATACAACCTGATTTAATATAATCTAATCAACAATGTTTGTCCTTAATTTGGCAGAAAACAAAACAAAAACTATTTTAGTTAGCTGCTATGCTTATTATAGAATGATATTTGTTGCAACTTACCAAACAGTTTGAAAATTATCCAATCATTTTTAAGTACAACTTCTCCTCTGTCTTCTTCACCAAGCAGCACCAGACTGCCAGGCATTGGTCACATTTTCACGCTGACAAGAAAAGTGATTGGTTAAGACAGAATAGGAAGTGCCTGGTCTGAGCTACTGTACTTGTCATGGTGTTGTTGGCATTCGGAACCCTGGTCACAACAGCTTCTGTTTTATGTACAGCAGACTTTAAAAATAGACGAGCAAGCTCACAATGCTTGTAGATGGGCCATTTTCATGTCCAAATTGTGGCACGAGAGCCTGCGGCTTCCTTATTATACTAAATGAGGTTCCAGTCAATTTGCATGCCATTCCTGTACTATACAACACTGTACAATACTATAGGCCTACTGTATCTCTTATGATGTTCAAAAATAAAGACGTATTGTATCATACAACTCTTGTCATCATTGAATGTCATTATTATGGCACATGCGATTGCAAACAAATAGCAAATTTGTAGGTCAAAGGAACGGACCAGACCCCCTGGTGTGCCTTTGTTTAGCTGGGGGCAGGAAATCACCTAATACGACCGTAGACAGAGGAATATGCCAGTGTCAAGATCATTTAGAAAAATGTGTTATGTGTTCCTGTAGGTTGTTTACTTCAAGTGTTATAGCATTTTCTGTTATGTCCATTGTATCGTTCAGATTGGGGATAGATATAAGAAAGGTAAAAAATGGACCCCATGGGACATTAGTTTGATTGATTGAAGAATGTATTAGCAGTTTGCAATAGAGAAAAGTACAGTTCCATGACAGCACAAATCACTGGTACAAGGTCACCTAAAAGGAGATCCTAGAAAGCCTTACAGCTTATTTACACAGGAACCACTTTGAGTATCTCATATAACATTGAAAGACAGATAGAACATAGTACTTTACCTAGGATAACAGCAATTTCAAAAGCAGAAAAAGGGGGGGCAACAAGAAGAAATATTGACTAGACACCATTAATTTCTTTGTAAAAGAGAAATATAGATGTGGCTTACACAGTGGTGTGTAAAGTAACTAAGCACATTTACTTATGCGACGCATTGTGAGCTTGTAGATCTGCCATTTTCAAATAATTGTACGTATTCTAAAATGTGTGAAATGGGTCATTCTGCATAGTGAGTACTTTATACTTTTGTACACTAAGCACATTTTATACTTTTGTACTTTAACCACATTTCTTGTACTTTTACTCAATTAAATTTTGAATTCCGGACTTTCCACCACTTTCCACCACTGCCCTTACATCGAATAATGCATATATACAAGGATTAAATCAAACAGTGATTGTTAACTGAAGATTAAAGGAAAAAAAGTATTAGTGAAACTTAATGATTAACCAAGACCAACAGTTACTAAAGAGAAATGTTGAACAAAAGCACACAAGCAAAATGAATCAAATATGGTTACAAAATAATGTTTGGCTGGCAGCTGCCAATGCAAACTGAGGCTTTTGAATAGTTGGACCCAGAGCCACAGCCAACCAGCAGCCAGGGTGTGAGAGGAGCCAACCAATCAGGGGCGGGGATCAATTCCCCACAGGCAGACAGTGGCCTAAAGGTAAATGGTGCATTTATATAGCGCTTTCATCCAAGGCGCTTTACATTCACGCACACATTCATACACCGGTGGCGGAGGAAACCATGCAAGGCACCAACCTACTCACCGGGAGCAACTAGGGGTTCAGAGTCTTGCTCAAGGACCCTTCAACATTAACTCAGGGGGAGCCCGGATTCAAACTAGGAACCCTCCAGGAAACCTTCATGCTCTAATACCAGTTTCTCTACCCCTGAGCTATGCCGCCCCAGGTCAGATCAGCGTGGTAGTTACCAGAACTGGTTTGATTCCCTGGACCTACTGGGGGAAATTTGTGTTGTTGGGACATATATTCCGTTGTTGTTGATATATATTCCGAACCCCTGCCTCAAGACTGTTTATGAATGAAGATTAAATTGCCTTACATCTTAAAACGCTCACTTATGATCCACAAAACAGCATTGGAACTTAACAAAAACTACAACTACACTGGACAATTGAGTTTTTAAAATGTCTATATTCACGTTATCTAATCATTGACAGACGTGAACTATGTCAAACATAATCACACAAAACGTCTGTGTATTATATTTTACTTTATTATTATTATTATTATTATTATTATTATTACCCCTATCGATATTTGCGTACACGACAACCAGTGCTATTGCTGGTGTACGGCACCAAATTTCCATGGCCCACCATATGGATCCTGTGGGCGTGAAAAATAAGGGGGTGGGCTTTGCATGTTCTCTGGGACCCCATCTACGTATGGACGCCACTTGATCGCCCATCAGCTCTCTGGATGATCTTTTATTCCTTTTTATGTGTTCCTTATTATAACTGCTAGGAATCTTGCAGTTCAAGCACATTTCCACAGTGTGGCAGGCTATTTTCAAAGCTATTGGAACAGCCCACCGTGTACAGACAGAATCACAATCTATTGCCCGTGTACAGTGCATGATCCAAACTTGTGAGGGGCATAAAATCTGTAATAAATCGCTCCAAACATATTGTAAAAATCTAAAACTTCTGTCCATCCATATTCAAAGTAAGCCGCATGTAGGCAGTTGTCCTTCACGTATTCATATATATTTAATGTATTTATTCCATAAATATTTTTTGGGTGAGGGGGGCTCAACCCAATACAGCAGATCTACAAGCACCTCGCAGATCTACAAGCACCTGCCAGGGACACAGTTTGGTTGGCCTGTATAAGCCTTGCTGTCAACACACTACTACACCAACCATCACCTGCCTACCAATCAGGTCACCAAGCCAGGTGTGGTCAATTAGTGCCTGTCTTTTGATCAGTGCCTCCTGCCAAGTGGCCTCAGTCTTTCTTTGGAGTTCACTAGGAGAGAAGCATGTTTGAGCTCAGAGCAAAGTGTGTTTGTTTTCCATTTGGACTTACTGTGTTTTGTTGGTGTGTTTGCAACCAAGACCAAAGGAATAGCATATGCACATCGCCTAACTTACAGGGCAGTACTGTAGTATAGCCTAGGCATGTTCATGTAAAACTATTGGCCGTGTACACTAAGGCATGTAGAAACTAGGGTACACAGTGGATAATCCCATCAACGAGGAGCTACAGGACTGGCGGGAGCCTTGAGCAGCCTGGTGGGGACCCCGGGTTTCCAGGGGGTCCCTGGCTGGTTCCCAAAGTGTGGTTTGGGGACCCCCAGGGTTTCCATGGCTGGTTCACAACAGCCTAGTACATTCATGGCTGGTTCCCAAAGTGTGGTTCGGGGACCTCTGGGGGGCCTTACAGGGTTTCAAAGGGGTCCTTGGCTGGTTCCCAAAGTGTGGTTCGGGGACCTCTCTGGGTCCCTGAGGGGTTTCTGGGGCCTTGGCCTCGGACTGCAGAGTCCGGGGACTACCGATCAGGGACCACCTCCGCTCCTGTCCGACTTTGGGGCCTCGGCCTGGGACTGCAGAGTAGCCAGGGACCCCCTGGAGTTCCGGGGACCCCCGGGGACCACCGCCAAAAAGCTAAAAAATGACCAAATGATCCCCCCAAAGGGGCTGCTCACAGGGAATTCCCGGGGACCACGACTCCTGGTGCTCCGGAACGACGCACCAGGTCGCGCCCCTAGTGGAGGACCCCCCGCCACTGCAGCGCAAATAAAATGCTGTAACTCGATCTAGGAACGACCGGGAGAGCTGGGGCCGGTACCCACGCGTCCGCCTCGGCGGCCCGGAGACGGCCGTTCATAGAGCGGGAGAGACGGGGACGGCACCCAGGGGGTCCCCGGCGGCAGGGCCACCGCCTGGGCCCCGAGGGACCCCTGGAGCTCCAGGGACCCCCAGGGACCCCAGCGCCACCGGGAAAAGAAATATGGAAAATACTCAATTAGCCGATCTACAAGCTATTGCTCCGGATCCAGCCTACTGTAGGCTAGTGAAGCCATCTAAACTCTCCACTTCCCTAATCTATTCTCCCACTGTGCTGGACTTGGATGTGCTGGGCTGTGCTGGACTCTATCAGGCTCTGGTGGGCTGTTTTTGGCTCTGGTGGGCTGGGCTGGGCTCTGGTAGGCTATACAGGGCAGTACTGTAGTATAGCCTAGGCATGTTCTGGTGTAGATGGACACTAATATGGGTATAAGTAACTCAGAGTGTACTAATGGAACCAAATGGACCCTACTAATGGAACCAAATGGACCCTAATATGGGTATATGTAACTCAGAGTGTACTAATGGAACCAAATGGACCCTAATATGGGTATATGTAACTCAGAGTATACTAATGGAACCAAATGGAGCGGCCCTGCCATGAACTAGAAACACCACATAGTGTTGTCTTGTATGCCTGTTTACATCTGCCCACACTCATAATAGTATGTTGGTCCGTCTTTAGAACACGAAGGGTTCCCAGTTCGATCCCGGGCTCCCCCTGAGTTAATGTCGAAGAGTCCTTGAGCAAGACTCTGAACCCCTAACTGCTCCTGATGAGCAGGTTGGTGCCAAGCATGGTTTCCTCTGCCATCGCTGTATGAATGTGTGTGTGTGAATGGGTGAATGTAATGAATGTGTGTGTGAATGGGTGAATGTAGTGCACAATCTATGTAAAGTGCCTTGGATAAAAGTGCTATATAAATGCACCATTTACCATTTATGGGATAGGTCAGGGGTCTTCAATAGGGGGTCCGGCACCCCTAGGGGGTCCTCAGAGCTACTGCAGGGGGCCCTGTTGTAACAGAATGTGTGATAGGAACGTCTTTAGTTCTGTTGTAACAGAATCTTTGTGTGACGGGAACGGTATACATTACACCCCTATTCTGAGGGAAATAGCAGATCTACAAGCTTGAGCTTGCAGTCCGGCTATTTTAGGCAAAGAGGTTTGATGTAGAAGTAAAACATAAGTGGAGACCAAGTACAGCCTTGTTAAGCATTTCATGTCATGAAAGGTGCTCTACAAATAATGTTTATTACTAGTAAGACACCTCAGGGCGACATGCGACCTTGCCAAGGTCGCGCCAATTCTTGGCCATTTGGCCAGTGATGTATATCGGACCAGTTACCCATATATGGAGATCCATGTACTGTATATAGTACATCCCTTTTATGCCCATACATGGAGATCCCTGTCTGAACCAGCCACACAGATATGGGCCATGTCTTGGCCATCTGGCCAGTGATATAGTATATATCAATGACATCAGGGATCTTCATACATGGGCATAAAAGGGATTCTGGGAATACCCATATATGGACTTTTAAATAGGTGATGTCACCTATGATATCACCTGTGATGTCACAGTGATGTGTCTGGTGTAGTGCTGTGCACCCTGGTCTGGCCTATTCAAGCCAGGTCCAGCCTGTAATGGCCTGGTGGAGACATCTAATTACCCCCCTTCCCTGGTCTATACTCCTACTTGGCAGGACTGGGCTGGACTTAGGTGTGCTGGAGCTCTATTGGGCTCCTGTGGGCTGTATTGGGCTCTGGTGGGCTGTGCTGTGCTTTGCTGGGCTCTGTTAGGCTGTATGGGGCAGTACTGTACTATAGCTTAGAAATATTCATGTAAAACTATTGGCTGTGGCGTGCACACAAAATCATGTGGTAACTCAATATGGTTATTGTGAGGCTGAAGATGCTTTCCATCATAGTGACATGCAGAAAAAAACTGTCCATATAGTATGGTTTACATAGAAGTCATGCCTTAGTGTACACGGCCAATAGTTTTACATGAACATGCCTAAAGTACTGCCCTGTATAGCCTACCAGAGCCCAGCCCAGCCCACCAGAGCCCAAAACAGCCCACCAGAGCCCAAAACAGCCCACCAGAGCCTGATAGAGTCCAGTCCAGCACAGCCCAGCACATCCAAGTCCAGCACAGTGGGAGAATAGATTAGGGAAGTGGAGAGGTTGGATGGCTTCACTAGCCTACAGTAGGCTGGATCCGGCTTGAATAGGCCAGACCAGGGTGCACAGGACTGCACCAGACTCCACCAGGCTGCTCCATACTCCAGCCAGCTCTGTAGATCCTGTGTACACGGCACTCCTAACTCGAACGGTCAAGGGAAAGGGTCGTTTTAGGCGTCAAAACGGGCCCTTTGTCCTTAAAATGAATAAAAAAATCTAAAACATATGTTTTGTTTTAGGCCGGACACACTTTTCATATTTGAAGCATGCCTGATCCGATGGAATGGGTTTTGTGTCTCTCCGACACTTTGAACCCTTTACGATTGCGAAAAAAACACCGAAACCCGGATTTTTGTCCTTAAAATCAATAAAAAAATCTAAAGAAATCCGTTTGTTTTACGTAGGAAACACTTTTCATATTTGAAGGATGCCTGATCCGATGGAATGGGTTTCGTGTCTCTCCGACAATTTTAACCCTTTATGATTGCGAAAAAGACACGAAATTTGCACGCCACCAACACGATTACACATTCTTTCGGATAAAAGACACATATTCTGACTTACTTTTTGACGCTGAATCCAACAAACCCGGTCTCGTGTCTCTACGACACTCCTAACTCGCAAGGTCAAGGAAAAAGCCACTGTGTACACGGGCAAGTTTTACATGACTTTGTGTACACGGCCAATAGTTTTACATGAACATGTCTAGGCTTTAGTATTGTACTGCCTCGTATAGCACAACAGAGCCCAGCACAGAACAGCACAGCCCACCAGAGCCCAATACAGCCCCCCAGAGCCCAATAGAGTCCAGCAAACCTAAGTCCAGCCCAGTCCTGCCGAGTAGGAGTATAGACCGGGGAAAGGGGGTAGTTAGATGACTCCACCAGGCCATTACTGTCCAGATCTGGCTTGAATAGGCCAGACCAGGGTAGACTGCACCAGACTCCACCAGGCTGCTCCATGCTCCAGCCAGCTCTGTAGATCCTTGCACATGCGATTAACCACTGTGTACACGGGCAATAGTTTTAAGTTTTACATGAACCCTCAGAGGGACACTGTGGGCTTATCAAGTGGTCCATGGCCGGTTCTCAAAGTGAGGTCAGGGGGCCCACAGTGTCCCTCTGAGGGGACACGGCACAGACCGTGTACACGAAGGGCAGGAGCAAGTGTTCAAGTCCCATAGAATCTATGGGAAATGTACACAGGCGTGTACAAAGTCAGTAGTTTTACATGAACCCTCAGAGGGACACTGTGGGCTTATCAAGTGGTCCATGGTCGGTTCTCAAAGTGAGGTCGGGGAACCCTCAGAGGGACACTGTGGGCTTATCAAGTGGTCCATGGTCGGTTCTCAAAGTGAGGTCGGGGACCCTCAGAGGGACACTTTGGGCTTATCAAGTGGTCCATGGTCGGTTCTCAAAGTGAGGTCGGGGGACCCTCAGAGGGACACTGTGGGCTTATCAAGTGGTCCATGGTCGGTTCTCAAAGTGAGGTCGGGGGACCCTCAGAGGGACACTGGGCTTATCAAGTGGGAGCACAAAGTTGGTGAGGGGGGTACTAGCTATAGTAGGATGATCAGGCTTGTCGAGGCCAAAGGGTGTACTAGAGTCTTAATAGGCACCATTAGGTTGTTCTAGGCCATTGTCTGCCCTTTAGCTGCTCACACAATTGAGACCAAACACTGTGTACAGGAGCCTTAGTTTGTGTGTACATGACCAATAGTTTTAAATGGATATTTCTAGTCCATCGCACACAGCCACCTTGTGCACCCTTGGTTGGTTCGTCTTTGTTTGGGAAGGAGGGACTTTGAGGATGTACCTCACTTTGAGAACCGACCATGGACCACTTGATAAGCCCACAGTGTCCCTCTGAGGGTCCCCCGACCTCACTTTGAGAACCGACCATGGACCACTTGATAAACCCACAGTGTCCCTCTGAGGGTCCCTCGACCTCACTTTGAGAACCACCACGGACCACTTGATAAGCCCACAGTGTCCCTCTGAGGGTCCCCCGACCTCACTTTGAGAACTGACCAAGGACCACTTGATAAGCCCACAGTGTCCCTCTGAGGGTCCTCCGACCTCACTTTGAGAACCGACCATGGACCACTTGATAAGCCCACAGTGTCCCTCTGAGGGTCCTCTGACCTCACTTTGAGAACCACCACGGACCACTTGATAAGCCCACAGTGTCCCTCTGAGGGTCCTCCGACCTCACTTTGAGAACCACCACGGACCACTTGATAAGCCCACAGTGTCCCTCTGAGGGTCCCCCGACCTCACTTTGAGAACCACCACGGACCACTTGATAAGCCCACAGTGTCCCTCTGAGGGTCCTCCGACCTCACTTTGAGAACTGACCATGGACCACTTGATAAGCCCACAGTGTCCCTCTGAGGGTCCTCCGACCTCACTTTGAGAACCACCACGGACCACTTGATAAGCCCACAGTGTCCCTCTGAGGGTCCCCTGACCTCACTTTGAGAACCACCACGGACCACTTGATAAGCCCAGTGTCCCTCTGAGGGTCCTCCGACCTCACTTTGAGAACCGACCATGGACCACTTGATAAGCCCACAGTGTCCCTCTGAGGGTCCTCCGACCTCACTTTGAGAACCACCACGGACCACTTGATAAGCCCACAGTGTCCCTCTGAGGGTCCTCCGACCTCACTTTGAGAACCGACCATGGACCACTTGATAAGCCCACAGTGTCCCTCTGAGGGTCCTCCGACCTCACTTTGAGAACCACCACGGACCACTTGATAAGCCCACAGTGTCCCTCTGAGGGTCCTCCGACCTCACTTTGAGAACCACCACGGACCACTTGATAAGCCCACAGTGTCCCTCTGAGGGTCCCCCGACCTCACTTTGAGAACCACCACGGACCACTTGATAAGCCCACAGTGTCCCTCTGAGGGTCCTCCGACCTCACTTTGAGAACCGACCATGGACCACTTGATAAGCCCACAGTGTCCCTCTGAGGGTCCTCCGACCTCACTTTGAGAACCACCACGGACCACTTGATAAGCCCACAGTGTCCCTCTGAGGGTCCTCCGACCTCACTTTGAGAACCACCACGGACCACTTGATAAGCCCACAGTGTCCCTCTGAGGGTCCTCCGACCTCACTTTGAGAACCGACCATGGACCACTTGATAAGCCCACAGTGTCCCTCTGAGGGTCCTCCGACCTCACTTTGAGAACCACCACGGACCACTTGATAAGCCCACAGTGTCCCTCTGAGGGTCCTCCGACCTCACTTTGAGAACCACCACGGACCACTTGATAAGCCCACAGTGTCCCTCTGAGGGTCCCCCGACCTCACTTTGAGAACCACCACGGACCACTTGATAAGCCCACAGTGTCCCTCTGAGGGTCCTCCGACCTCACTTTGAGAACCGACCATGGACCACTTGATAAGCCCACAGTGTCCCTCTGAGGGTCCTCCGACCTCACTTTGAGAACCACCACGGACCACTTGATAAGCCCACAGTGTCCCTCTGAGGGTCCTCCGACCTCACTTTGAGAACCACCACGGACCACTTGATAAGCCCACAGTGTCCCTCTGAGGGTCCCCCGACCTCACTTTGAGAACCACCACGGACCATATGGCTCTCTGCTGCCCTACATTGAGAAATTGTAGTCGGCACAGGTGCCGTACACGACACCCTGTTGTAAGCGTACACGCCCCATTATAACTATGGGGGCGTGTACGCTCGCGTGTACTTCGAACCTATATTGTACACGAGGCTTATATTTTTCTATTGGAACTCCCTATCGTGTACGGCTTAACTATTGTTATTATTATTACACTTTCATTGGATTCATTGGATGTATTATAAGTGTACTTTAGCCAAACTGGCGGCAGAGGGCAGCCTTATGCAAAGAATGAATGTGAATTGGGCCGCTCCGCTTGCCGTCCATTCAGATCATAGAAATGCATTTTCTAGATCAGATCCACAGAAAACAGCCAGGAAGTGATTTGGGACTCCGTTATTGCTTACGTGCGGGGGATTTTTGAGAGCAGCGTTACGGGAGATGTTTTGGTAGCACTTTATAATGAAGTACCTCAATAAAGGCTAATTAACAGCTAATAAGGCACTTATTAACAATGAATTAACAGCTAATAAGGCACATTAAGTCCTAATAGTGCATTTATAAACCCTTTACTATGCACTTATTATGAGATCAATTAACACTAACAAATCCTTAATAAAATCTTTATTATAACAGTATAAACAATTAATTAAGCCTTTATTAACACTTTATTAGGCAATTTAAAGCCACCTATTCTAAAGTGGGAACACATCGGGTACACCCGCCACTCTGACATGTCGGAAAGGAGACATGTCAGAGTGGCGGGTGTACCCGATGTGTTCCCACTTTAGAATAGGTGGCTTTAAATTGCCTAATAAAGTGTTAATAAAGGCTTAATTAATGACTTGTTGTTGTTTATACTGTTATAATAAAGATTTTATTAAGGATGTGTTAGTGTTAATTGATCTCATAATAAGTGCATAGTAAAGGGTTTCTAAATGCACAATTAGGACTCAACCGACATGTCAGAGTCGCGGGTGTACCCGATGTGTTCCCACTTTAGAATAGGTGGCTTTAAATTGCCTAATAAAGTGTTAATAAAGGCTTAATTAATTGTTTATACTGTTATAATAAAGATTTTATTAAGGATTTGTTAGTGTTAATTGATCTCATAATAAGTGCATAGTAAAGGGTTTATAAATGCACTATTAGGACTTAATGTGCCTTATTAGCTGTTAATTCATTGTTAATAAGTGCCTTATTAGCTGTTAATTAGCCTTTATTGAGGTACTTCATTATAAAGTGCTACCGATGTGGTTACTGTACACGGCGGCGCGACCAGTTATCAGCTTACAGTCATCAGACGAGGTAAAAAGAACGAGCCGTATTGGCAGCGCGCTTGGGTCAAAATTGGGGAGAACGGGAACGTCTGAAGCAGTAAAAGAGTTAATAACAAGTAGTAGAATAATTGTTATTTTGATCAAGGTTTGCCTGTTTCTCTCTCCTATGGCTTTGTGATGCTGGATTAACACATTTTGCTGGGGACCCCCTGGAACCCCCTCAAGGACCCCTGGGGGTCCCCGGACCCCACTTTGAAAACCTGTAAGGGACCCTCCTAACAACATCCATTTCACTATCACCACCGTGAATCTATCAATGTACTATTATGTGCACATGTTTTATGTAATTTTGTATTGCAATCATTTCAAGTAAACAGTGAAATACATACAGTGTAGCGAAATGAAACTAAAAGGACTGCAGTCATTTTGGAATGAAACTACATGTCGTACAAGCCTAATAGCAGAATTGTTTACGTGACTTAAGAAAACTTTTCAACTCGAGACTCAAAAGAGAGATTAGACGTTTGCCTGGGACTCAAACTGGTGAAAACAGCTCCCAACGCGCCATTTCGCGTAGTGTTGTGAGCTTGTAGATAGACTATTTAACTTTTTCATTTTTATTTTGTTTTATCTTTATGGATTTTCTAAAGTTATGGATCTTTCTTTCACATAGGAAAAAAAACCGATATATATATATATATATATATATATATATTTTTTAGTTTTTTTCATTTTTTATATTTTGGCAGAAAGTGATTTTTCATGTGGGTGGGTGACGTGACGTAACGTTTTCGCTGTCCTCGGTGTCAAACATGTATAAATAAAAAATATATTTGTCAAAAACCTTCTGAATATTGTGCAGGACATTAAGCTTTATGTGAACTTACTCAAGATTAAAACATTTCATTCCTCATTTCTTCAGAATTTTCAACCAAACATGGCAAAACTCATATGGTGTGACTGTCCTGACCTTGTTTCTCAAAGTGGGAACTTGAATAAAACTAAGAAAAATAATTGCTAAAAATCATTTGAAAATGAATTTAGGCTAAAAAAAATGTCTATTTGTGAGCCTATATCTTTTCAAAGTCAAAGCATAATGTTTTCAGTCATTTCTGATCAAAAACATTTTGTCCCCCAAACCAAAATCATTTGGTGTGACACTAGTTTGGACAAATTAAACAGGCAATTATTTGGACACCTATTGGCTAGAGAGGTCCTTCTTCTGTAAGGCTATTCAGCACTCCCAGCACAACTGCAAGACAGGTGTCTGAGGTGAGTTATGATTTTAACATTTTCATGAAATGCCATCTTGTTGAAACTTTGACAAACTCACCACTTTGGATGTCTGTTGGTGTGACACCTTTTCATTAAAAAAAGCTTAAGTTATTTGAAGTTTTGGTCATATTTCCATGTAAATCTAGGTTGCTTTGTTATAGCTAGCATACTGTTAGCATGCTAATGTGTACATAGTAGCCTCAAGGTAAACCTAAATGCAGAAAACGTAATATGGTGTGACACTTAATCATAATGGTGTGACATGTCTGCTTGTCACGCCATATGACTTGATTGTCACACCATATGATTTATACTGTATTTAACTACAGATATAACAATAAATAACAAAGTTCCATGTTTCTTTTGTACATTTAAACATTTGTTTTAAACATTTTTACATAAAATGTAATTTAGCTTCATTCAGTGATACTTCAAATTCATCAGACAGAGCAGAAACCCCTTCACAGAAACCTTAACATATTGTTTCAATCTAAACAATATTTTCTCTTTGTCTTAAACTATACATTCCATTTTCTTTTGTCAGCTGGAAAATGACAAGTGCTGAGAGAACGATAAAGTACAGGGAGAAACTAAACAATGACCCAGCAAGGAGAGAGGAGCCAAAGGGGCGAGACTGCATTTTCTACGAAGAGCAGGAGGTTGTCTGTGGCATAGCAGAACCGCAACAAGGCAGCCGGTTTGCTACCCTCACCAAATACGACTGGCTGATGTACAATACAGTCTAAATGTATAATCTAATCTGATCTAATACTTTTGTACTTTCACTCACTGGACTGGACAGTGGACAGTGTTAAGGTAGGACCCGAGACAAAACTAGCGAAAATAGCTGATCTACAAGCTCTCAACACGTTGTGCTGCGAGAGCTTGTAGATCAGCTATTTTCGGAGTTGCGCAACCCAGCACTCTTTAGCTAGTGGAGATGTGGTGTAATGTCATGATTCCTAATTACATTTGTTCAACACAAAATGCTGTGTTCAAGTTCAGGAGACTTCGGAAAAAAGCAATTTACCTGAATGCTGAGTTCTGTTTCCACTAATTGGTGTTAATAAAATGTTGCCTTGGCTCCAAGTGTGGCTATGCGCCTTATTGTCTCTTTAGGATCCTTCTGCCGTGGGCCGGCAGAAGACTTAGGTGTGCGTAGCATTCCTGTGCACATCCTCATCATCCATCGACTACTACAATTCTTTCTTATCCCATGTTAAAGCCCTACAATAATATCCTGTTCAGAAATATTGAGGCCATGTTATCCTGGGTAATTGTTTAATCAATCAGTAAAGTTCTGTACTCACTAATAGGTAGGTTAAAACACAGTTTGCTTTGACACATGAAGATATGATCATACGGTGTGACACTAAATCATTTGGTGTGACATTCCAAATAGTGAAAAATCATACCTTTATTAATGATTAAACCAAAAAAATGTTTATGGATTACATAGAGAATATTATCAGGAAGAGTCACAAATATTTGTGTAATTTTAGAGAAAGTTTTGACAGAATACATTTAAAATATGTTGTAAGATCATGAACATGGGCCTCACACAGAGTGTCGATTATGAAAAAAATATACAGATATAATTAATTTTCAAAAAGCTATAGTGGATCACTGGTTAGTTATGATAAAGGACTTTGATAAAGTGAGTAACTTAAGAAAGATGTACTCCATTTTCATTTTATGAACAATTATTTTCATGTCACACCATATGACGATTTTAGGCACAAGTACAACAAACTGCTGAATAAAGTCTGATTCCAATAAAATATCTAAAAACAAAATGTATTTCCATAAGGTTGAGAGTGAGTAGAACAAAAGTAAATAACTTTTATGCCCGCAATTTAAAGTTTTTTTAAAAACACATTTTTTGGGGCGTCACGTCACTGACCCATGTATTCTTTTCCGAAAACCTTGACAATATATGACTTTAGGCAATAATGCTATGAGTCTAACCATGTGCCATTACACATTGTCCTCCTATGATTCTATGAAGTAAAAACATATTCATTTATCATAACATAATAACATGATCATTGATTTTATGAAGTAAAAACATTCATCATAACATAATAACATGATCATTGATTCTATGAAGTAAAAACATATTCATTTATCATAACATAATAACATGATCATTGATTCTATGAAGTAAACACATATTCATTTATCATAACATAATAACATGATCATTGCATAACATAACAACTGTACACCGTATGCATGTGGTAACAATATAAATAAAGCATTTGTTTAAGACAACATAGTAATTGAGGATATTTAAAAAAAAGGAATGCATATCCTATTATGATGCAATTCTATCAACTGAAAAGATCTCACATCTTCCAAAATATCTCATTTTGAAATGAAAGCAAAATGCACCGCTCACTACATAGTTTTTACATAACTTGATATTGACTGTGTCAACTCATTATTCTTATCAATTCCAACCTGGCCAACAGTTGATGTATGCTTTCCATGTATCCGTGCTATTTAGAGTTAATATCTTGAAATTTATCCCACGATTTTGTATCCCATTTTTCACCCGGTGCCAATTATCTAATGTAATCCTGGGCTCTGCTCTCCCTCTGCCAACCTGGGGAGAGCAACGGACTGACCTCATGCTTCCTTCTATGCATGAGGAGTCCAAGACGCTTCTTTTCACCTGACAAGGGAGAAATTCCCCAGTTGGAAGGAACACGTTATTCCAACCAGTTCCTTTCCCCCTCCATCAGGCTGGCCAGGGGGAGGCAGTATAGAGACCAGGATTACTGCATGTTTTTGTGAGGGTATCTACCCTAGAACAGTGATTCTCAACCACTGTGCCTGGGGACCTTTGGTGTGCCCCTGAGAAGGGTCAAGTGTGCCCCTTGAAACGGCTTGAAAGCCAGTATTGTATTTATCATATTTTAAAATGATTTAAACTAGTGAAAACAGCCGATCTGCAAGCACACAGGCGTTGTGTGCTTGTAGATCTGCTGTTTTCACTACCGTTGTGCGGCAGCCTTGTGTGATGAAGCAGGGCTTTACTTTGCGATGAAACTTACAAATTTGAAACTTGGAGATGCAAGGTTTCTTCCCGACAGTGGCGATATTTACTCCCCCGTATTATGTTGGTGTGACCATGGATTCTTGGAACATGAAAAGTGTGCCCATGCAGAAAAAAAGGTTGAGAAACACTGCCCTAGTAGACACAGGGAGAACATGCAAACTCCACACAGAAAGGCCCTATCACCAACCCCAACTAGGGTGTGGGTGCTGATGACACGGAGGGAGGAGCACGCCCCCAGCGCCCACAGCGTCCCCCGGCCGGAATCGAACCCAGGACCTTCTAACTGTGAGGCGACAGCACTACTGACTGCCACCACTGTGCCCCCCTGGTTTATGAGTTCATTTCATTAAGCGTCCCGCGGAGCTTAGCCAATGTGACCCTGGGCGTAAAACAAACTTTCTACCACTTTTTGTGGTCACATGTTCAGATACTGGATTCTGATTGGCTTAAAACAGTGGTAAATCAGTCAACAACCTTGAGTTGGCTCATGGACCCCGCCCACTGAAACAATTGATGATTGTAACTAAATAACCTTGCAAGTTCCAACTGTGTTTTCTTTCATTTGGTAGAAGTGGTAGAAAAGCAATTTACCATTCGAGGTTGTGGGTTGTTGGCTGATTTACCCTGAAACAGTGGTAAATCAGCCAACAACCCACTCCCTCTCATGGTAAACGGCTTACTTGAGTGCTTTGGGCAAAGATGTAGGCCAGATGTAGGCCAGATGTAGCAACATACAGCGACCCTGGGCGTACAGCAAACTTCGGACAAACTGACAAAGCCAGATGTAGGAGCGTAGCTATAATATGTGTGTAGGCTCTGATGAATTGAGAAACGAAGCCATGTCGTCATTTGAGCGTAATGTCGCCCTCTAGGGGGTTCATGCTGGTATTGTTTTGTATTCAAATCACCATTGGGGAATCTGCGATCGCTGCATATAAGGACTGTGTTAAAAAAATAAACACACCATGTGCGCGTTTCTGTCAGCGGGGGGGTTTTGCATAGTTTATGATATTCATTCATATCTGATATAGCCTGTTGTAACTCGTTTCTAGCGTTTATTGTGTTACTCTTTGGTTAAATCTGTACATTTCCACCTTAGTCGATGCTTCATATCCATTTGGGTCAATCCGAGAGCATGGTGTGTTTATATTTTTAACACAGTTCTTATATGCGGTGATCGCAAATTCCCCAATGGCGATTTGAATACAAAACAATACCAGCATGAACCCCGTAGAGGGCGACATTTCACGGAAGTGACATCACACTTCGCTACTGAATAAGCATAGCATACAGTATATACAGTGTTAAAGGTATATTCAGTGTTTGTATTTCATTCAAATAAAAATATAATTGGTACATTTTCCATTCATTCTCCTCACTAGAATGTGTGCTGACCATATAAGGACTTCCACCATGGCCCGTGTTACGAGCATAGCTAGATTCGGTTTTCAGAGGTGGCCAGCCAGTCCTCGACCAATCAGGGTAGAGTATGGCCATAGTTATGTTATGATGTTTAGTTATGGTGGTCAAAATAAACGTTTTGAGAACCACAGTCGCTCTGAATTAAGAACGTCTGCTAAATGCCTAGATTGTAAACTACTGAACTCATAAAATGCCACAGTCTGGTAGTAAATCAGTATCATACATATCCTGAAGCTGGAGACGTAGGCCTAGCGATATTCAGTGATTGGGTCTAATGACCAAAACGAGAACATTATAAGGCCAGTAAGGGACAAGATGACCCCCGGCCACTTTCATTATCACTGAATACACCTTTAACTGTGTGTATAGGATTACATGATAACTCTATAAATAAAGCATCAATACTGTGGGTAAACGGAGCTCACAACACCCTGGTCTGAAACACTTGATGAACACCGCAGAATAATGAAGCAATAATTGTGTGCTAGCTGAAAGTGAGCACGCGTATGTTAGCTTCGTTATTTATCTATCAGTCAAGTTCTCCTCGACAGAACTAAAGGCCCTTAGCCAATGAGGAGCAGCCAGAGGGTAGATATTTGTGCCCATACATGGTGTTACATTCGAGCCCACACTGTTTCATAGGAACAATATTTCTAGTTACATCTGATCTGATCTTGATGAATACCACAGAATAATGAAGCAATAATTACAGCGCAGGGTTGGTGTTACCACGACAGTACGGGCTCCGCTAGCATCACTCAACTCATCTACTGCCTATGACTAGTATGTCGAGTTATATAAATGGGTCCCCTCTGCCTATGACTAGTATGACGAGTTATAAAGGTACAGTAATAACTATAAAACAATTAATGTATGATCGCCGATTCACCGTCATTCATTCCCTATTTGCGGTTCCTATTCACAAAAAAACGGATCCGGATGTTCCCGACAGGAAATGGGGGGACGGGACATCGATGCCTGTATCCTGTCTGCCGAAATGCCATCCGTTTCAATGTTACACAACACCCACGTGGCGCTCAGTCGCTTTCTCTTTGGCCAATGGAAGGCTGTTGTGTTTTGTTGCTTACCGTGAATGGATCGTATTGTGAACGCAATCGGTGAACCATCGCGCAATGGATACGCGCACGCGCCCACGTTAAAGGTAGGAAAGATCCTGGCGGTGTGAACCATTAGAAGGGTCTTAACACAACTACTGCCTCTTAATCTGAAGGTTGCTTGGTGCCTTGGTGCCGCGTCGTTTCCTCCGTCGGCCGCCGCTATTATTTTGAAGGGCCGGAAGGGGGTTGTTTTTGTTTTTTTGGATTATCACTTGACGGCAACGATTACGTCATCTAGTCACATGACAGTGTGAGCCCAGAAGAGAAACATGCCTGCGCCCTGCCGTGTGTATTGTCCATCCATCCATCCATCTTCAACCGCTTATCCGGAATCGGGTCGCGGGGGTAACAGCTCCAACTGAGACTTCCAGATTTCCTTATCCTGTGTGTATTGTTTACATTAGATCTGGCTCAAAATGGCTCAAAATGTCTCTTTTGGAGTAAATGAAGTCTCTTTATGGGCCTCTCAATGGATTTACTATGGAGGACGTTCACTTCGCGTGCGCGCCCGACGTGCGTTGTAAACAAATCGCGGACATTACCGATGCGGGCGGGAGCGGAGCGATGTACTGTAAGTAATTATACATTTACTGTAAATACAGTAAGATTGACAGTCCTCACCGTCAACGGCGCCATGGTGTTAACCCTTTCAATGACGGTGAGGATCGTCAAGGGCAGCAGAACAGTTAAAGGACAACTTTAGTTTTTACAACAAGGGTTCATATTTTAGATTGTAATTAAAGAATATAAAAGATGAGTGTTAAAAATATTTCATTTACTTCTTTCTATTGTTTTAGAGATTCTTATTTCAGTGGTTGGGGGCATGCGTACAAGTGGCTAAATATGTCATTTTACACAGAATAAGCCCATTCCCAAGATACAACGCAACCTTTCATGGTTGGATGTGTTACTGTATGGCCAGAAGTGTTACTGTAAATAGCAATAAAGAAATTGCTGGCTTATTGTGTCTAAAAAGACATATTTAGTCACTTGTACGCATGCCCCCATGCGTACGCATGCCCCACATTTTAGCACGCTAAACGCGATAAAACAATAGAACGAAGCAAATGAAAACATTTTAACACTCACTT
This sequence comes from Nannobrachium achirus, assembly GCF_963921795.1. Classification (NCBI taxonomy): domain Eukaryota; kingdom Metazoa; phylum Chordata; class Actinopteri; order Myctophiformes; family Myctophidae; genus Nannobrachium; species Nannobrachium achirus. The sequence goes on from NC_137814.1 coordinate 65,512,894, forward strand.
TTTCTTTTCTCTAATTACAATCTAAAATATGATAATTACAATCTAAATTACAATCTAATTACAATCTAAAATATGAACCCTTGTTGTAAAAAACCAAAGTTGTCCTTTAAAAAAGCAGTAAATGAACTCACACATGGGCAACATACGGCCCGGTGGCCGGACCCGGCCCTATGACCATCTCAATACGGACCTCGAAGTCCTCAAGAAAAACAAAATGACCCCCATAAAATCTACATGTTAAACAGCAGCATTATGTTTTTTTTTAAGGAAATCAATTTAACATAACTACAATTAATAATTGGTAATTAATACGTAGTCCTATGTACCAATTGAGTAGTATATCGTCACTGTCGGGCAGAAACCTCGTATCTCCAAGTTTCAAATGTTTTTTTTCGTAAAGTAAAGCCCTGCTTCATCATACAAGGCCGTCGCACAAAAGTAGTGAAAACAGCAGATCTACAAGCACACAATGCCTCGCACGTTGTGTGCTTGTAGATCGGCTGTTTTCACTAGTTTAGTATTTTTTTTTTATGATAATTACAAAGTGAACCGTTTTGGACATACAAGGTTTCCACCAGACAACGACGATATACTGCATTAGATATTCCATCCGTATGTTCTGTAATGTATAATGTAACAGTGAGACAGTCTGCCATGGATCCATATTCATAAAACAATTCATAAGCCTTAAAGACACCACACAAAATAAGCAAAATTGTGTTTGTCTGTCGTGTCTATCAAATTCATACAGTTTTAAAGGAGAGTTTCTGGGTAAAATAGACCCCCATACCTTTTCCAGGGCGCAGCCATTGTTGTTGTCAAAAAGCTACTCTTTTCGAGTCTCGTTCAGTTTGAAATCCCGCCGTCTCTCGCGGGACAACAGCTTTCTACAGGTTCTGCTGCTGCTGCTCTACTCTCAGTCTCGTCCCGCGAGAGACGGCGGGATTTCAAGCTGAACGAGACTAGAAAAGAGAAGCTTTTTGACAACAACAATGGCTGCGCCCTGGAGAAGATAATGCTTGGATGAACTATACAGTACGGGGAACTGATACGGAGCGGAAAAAATGGACTTTGAAGCGAGAAAAATAACCGGATTAGAGATTGAATGCACGTGGTCCATTATGGAGCCATGGTCGAGTAGAAGCTGCAATCAAAACTGGATTATAATCCTTCTTTGGGACTATGGGGTGTCTGGACCATCTTGCAAGCTTGGAAAAAGACATTTAAAAAGGTATGGGGGTCTATTTTACCCAGAAACTCTCCTTTAACTTAATTCAGCACTATGTGTTTCAAGTTTCAATTGTCCAACGTGTGGCCCTTCACTCACTTTATTGCGACCTTATACCCTGAAAATAATAATTATACCCTGAAAAACCTCATAGCGTGTCTGACTGTCTTTCTGGCTGTCTGGCTGTACAGGAAGTGATGTCAGTGAGTCACATTTAAGTGGTACAGAATGACTCATATATGGGCATAAAAAGGATGTCACGTGACATCACTTCCTGTACTGACAGTCAGACAAGCTACAAGATTTCTCAGGGTATAAAAGTCCATATATGGTCATTCCCAGACTTTTATGCCCATACATGGAGATTTCTGATGTCATAAATCCCAGGCTGAAAATGAGAATGTTAGGGTGCCCCATTATATTAAGGCCCTTTTCCACCGGCAGCGATAACGATGACGATAGCCATAAAATATCACAGCGATAATTATGCCTTCACATTGATGTCCGATAAAGTTATCGGACATCAATGTGAAGAGGCGCTAATTAACAGCCGCTCGCTCAGAGCGCAACTCCAGCTATTGTCAGAGACCCAGTTCCATATCACTGTGATCTTAACCACATCGTTGTTGATCCTAACGATGTAGTTGTCGGCTATCGTTGTCTTTATCGGTGTTGGGTGGATGCTGCCGATCCACTTCAATTGAAAACCCACTTTTTTAAATCGTTATCGTCATCATTATCGCTGCCGGTGGAAAAGAGCCTTTATGCCCATATATGGAGATCCACAGGCATCAAACCAAGGCCCTAACTCACCAAGGTCCTGCTTGGCATTACTAATTAACGTATGTTTTATGCCCATATATAGAGATTCCTATATTGTCAATATTAAGGACATTATTATGGATATTATGTTATCAATATTAAGGACATATATGGGAATGCCCATATTTGGTATAATGTCCATATATGGGCATGTTTTGACATAACATAACTATCATGAAGGGGTCTCCATATATGAGTAACTGGTCCCATATACATCACTGGCCAGATGGCCAAGAATAGGCGCGATCTCGCCCATGTCACCCTGAGGTCTCAAGTCACCCTGAGGTGTCTCTTACTAGTCATAGTATTCTACCTATGAGGGTGGATTCTTCTGACAATACATTTCAATGGCAGAGGAAACCATGGAAGGCACCAACCTGCTCATCAGGAGCAGTCAAAGGCTGGGGGTGTCACTGTCTTGCTCAAGGACACTTCATCGTTACCAGGGCCCAAGGTGGAGGGGGCTCAATTATTTTATACTTTAGCTATTGAAAAATAGCAGATATACAAGCTCAGAACAGTGCAGCAAATCACCAAGTGAGCTTGTAGATCTGCTATTTTTGATAAGTCATGAAAATGTGCGCAAATCTTTGAATATGTATTTTTTTTTTACATTTGTAACTAACTTCTGGGGGTCCCTGGAACTAAATATTTTGAGATGGGGGTCCGTGGCCAAATAAATATCATTTTGGGGGTCCTTCACATAACAAAGTTTGAGAACCACTGATAGCAACATAACTTATTCTTTCAGAAAACTGTTAAGATTTAGAAGACATTTGTAGAATGTGCCTGTCAGTGTCACTGGTCAAGGACCCCAAAAATGATATGTATTTGGCCGCGGACCCCCATCTCAACACATGTTGTTCCAGGGACCCCCATCTCAACACGTGTTGTTCCAGGGACCCCCATCTCAACACGTGTTGTTCCAGGGACCCCCATCTCAACACGTGTTGTTCCAGGGACCCCCATCTCAAAATATGTTGTTCCAGGGACCCCCATCTCAACACATGTTGTTCCAGGGACCCCCATCTCAACACATGTTGATCCAGGGACCCCCATCTCAACACATGTTGATCCAGGGACCCCCAGAAGCAAATATTTCAGTTAAAATGTTCTCTCTAAATGTGGTCTCTATTCTGCATCCAGTTTAAGGCCTCAGACTGTGTTGGAGTAGCCTTGGTTTGTGTGAGCTTACAGCGACCTCTGCTGGCAGTGGCAGAACAGTGCACCACAACAGCAACGCATTAAAGCCAGGATGAAATCGAAGGTAAAAGCAACGACTCAAGATGGAGGCTCGCTCTTTCTCTTGTCGCTCTGTGTGGTCAAATGGATGGATTAATGTGGATTTATGTCATTAACAACCACTAACTGCTACAGGTTGGTACAGTTATTCATCTAGACTTCATTAAACTGTTGTTAATGTAATCTCTAACATGTCTCATGTTATGATTAACTGTTACAGTGCTATCTGTCACAGCTTGGTCAACTTTAACTTTTAAATTATTAATTATTCTATAATTAATTAAACTGTTGGTCAAAAACGTTATGAAACATCTGTCCAAGACTCTTAATGAAATGCAAAGCTCACAACTCCTCGCTCCGAGGCTTTGTGAGCTTGTAGATCGGCTATTTTCGGCTGAGAGTTTTGGTGTAGAGGGGGGAAAAGAGCAGACTAAGTACAGAGTGAAAGGTCAAGTTTATTAAGTATTGACGGTTCAAGTGGTTAAATATCTGAAAACACAAATTGACATGAATCCAAAATACACTGATGATTGTGCTGTCAAACAATGAAACTATATGGAATCTATGAACAGGTTGTGGGGTCCCTGCTTCATCTCTCTCTCAACTAAGGGGTCCCTGCTTCATCTCTCTCTCAACTAAGGGGTCCCTGCTTCATCTCTCTCTCAACTAAGGGGTCCCTGCTTCATCTCTCTCTCAACTAAGGGGTCCCTGCTTCATCTCTCTCTCAACAAAGGGGTCCCTGCTTCATCTCTCTCTCAACTAAGGGGTCCTTGCTTCATCTCTCTCAACTAAGGGGTCCCTGCTTCATCTCTCTCAACTAAGGGGTCCTTGGCCTGATTTAGTGTCATGTTGCTGTGTTTGTGTGAAACTGTAGTTATGATGTGTGTAATTATAATAGAAGTTATGATGTGTATAATATAAAAGTCTAAATAAGGAGATATGATCTTTCTTAACAGACACAGACTGACTGTAACCCTTATGGAACAACTTCATCATTTATTGATGTTTCTTTTATTAAATATAAAATGTGATTCTGGGTGAAAAAGTAATAAATATTAAAATATAAACATGTGTTCCTCAGTTCCTCTTATTACCGTCACACACCCTGAAAATGGCGTCAACAAAGTAACGGTACAGTTAAAACCAGGAAGTAGTGTGTGTGTGTGTGTGTGTGTGTGTGTGTGTGTGTGTGTGTGTGTGTGTGTGTGTGTGTGTGTGTGTGCGCGCGCATGTGTGTGCGTGTGGTGGTTAGCAGCAGTCAGTGTTGCCAGATACTGGGAGAGAAATAAGCAAGTAGAGACTAACCACCAGTGTTGCCAAGTCTGCTTATTATAAGCGACTCTGGACTAGCATTTCTCTAAAGTTGCTTGTAAATGTTGATAGTGGTGATAGATGCTTATGTGTGCTTTGTTAATTAGGGCCCGAGCACACACAGTGTGTGAGGACCCTATTGTATTTGCAAAGATTATTAGGGCCCGAGCACACACAGTGTGTGAGGACCCTATTGTAATTGCAAAGATTATTAGGGCCCGAGCACACACAGTGTGAGAGGACCCTATTGTAATTGCAATGTTTATTCTTATTCTCCGAAAAGAATCGCGTTTTTGAGGCGCCAAACGTACTCCAAAAGTTGCGCAACTTTGCACACACATCACAAGTGGCGAAAATTTACGTATTTAAAACAAAAACAAAAAAGGGGCGTGGCCTAATGGCGCAGCAGCGCCCCCTACGAAATTTCAACGCAACAGCCCCACTATACGGTACACATCTGTATCATGTCCGGACTAAAAAAAAAAGTCTCTTGGCGCCACGTCCGAAACCAAACAGGAAGTCAGCCATTTTGACTAATTAGTGGCGTTTTGGCGCATTTTGAGCCGTTTTCACGTGTCGCACTTTAACGAACTCCTCCCAGGGGGTTAATCGGATCAACTTCAAGTTCGCTCGGCATACTCAAGACACCTTAACGATGAAAAGTTGTGCGAATCGTGAGTTTTAGTAAATCGGCGTGCCCGTGGCGAAGCGTCAAACTTCCTTCGCCAAACAGGAAGTGCCCTTCGCCAAACAGGAAGTGCCTCTCTAAATCATGAACCGTTTGTCGTACAGAGGCGTGGGTTGCGTCATATGACTTGATTAAGAGTCCTTGAACATAATTGGCGCTTCTTTCGCCAAACAGGAAGTGCCCTTCGTGAAACAGGAAGTGCCTCTTTATCTCAAGAACCGTTTGTCGTACAGACGTGTGGTTGGCGTCAAATGACTTGATTAAGAGTCCTTAACCATAAGTGGGGCCTATTCCGCCAAACAGGAAGTGCCCCTCACCAAACAGGAAGTGCCACTTTATCTCATGAACCGTTTGTCGTACAGAAGTGTGGGCGACGTCATATGACTTCATTAAAAGTCCTTAACCATAATTGGCGTTTCCTTCGCCAAACAGGAAGTGCCCTTTACCAAACAGGAAGTGCCTCTTTATCTCATGAACTGTTTGTCGTACAGACGTGTGGGTGGCGTTATATGACTTGATTAAGAGTCCTTACGCTTAATTGGTTTAACTAGCCCCGCCCCCTCTTCCGATTGGCTGCTGCCCCTTGTGACGTGGGTAGAGCTGCGAGGGCCCGGTCATTGCTGCTTGCAGCTTTAATTAGGGCCCTATTGTAATTGCAAAGATTATTATTATTTTATCCAAAATGATTTGCGTTTTTGAGGTGCCAAACGTACTCCAAAAGTTGCGCAACTTTGCACGCGCATCACAAGTGGCGAAAAATTACGTATTTAAAAAATATAAAAAGGGGGCGTGGCCTAACGGCTCAATAGTGCCCCTACGTGCTCTTCAACGGTACAGCCCCGCTATACGGTTTCACCTACAAGTAACCTGTATCATGTCCGGACTCACAAAAAAGTCTCTTGGCGCCATGTCTGAAACCAAACAGGAAGTCAGCCATTTTGACTAATTTGTGGCGTTTCGGCTTATTTTTGGCCGTTTTCACGTGTCGTACTTTAACGAACTCCTCCTAGGGCGTTAATCAGATCAACTTCGAATTCGCTCAGCGTACACAAGACCCCTTAACGATGAAAAGTTATCAAAATCGTGAGTTTTCATACAACGGCGTGACCGTGGCGAAGCGTCAAACTTCCTTGGTCAAACAGGAAGTGCCCCCTCTTCTGATTGGTCCATACTTGATTGTTCCTTTTTTTGGCTGTTACTCATCAACCGTTTATCGTAAAGAGTTGTGGCTGGAATCATATGACTTGACTAAAGCCCTTTGCACACAGGCGCGTTTATCCGCACGGATAAAACGGACAATTTCCTTTTTTTTAAAAGAAAACAAAGATTCTCTATGACCTCATGCACACCGGATCCGAATTAGCCGTGCGACGAGTGGCTGGCCGTGCATCTTTTTCTCGATCAAACCCAGTTCGATTCGTGCGTCTTGTCGCATGCGGTAAAAAACTCATCACTCCTTTTATGACTCATTTTGGGATCCGCAGCGCCGATTCCGCACAGCCTTGCACACCAAATCCAATGCGTTTTATTCATGCAGCAAACGAAAAAAACGCAACCGTCCTGTGTGCAAAGGGCTTAAGAGTCCTTCACCTTAATTGGTTTAACTAAGCCCCGCCCCCTCTTCTGATTGGCCGAAACTTGATTGTTCCTTTTTTTGGCTGTTACTCATCAACAGTCTATGGTACAGAGTTGTGGCTGGTATCATATGACTTGACTAAGATTCCTTCACCTTAATTGGTTTAACTTAGCCCTGCCCCCTCTTCTGATTGGTCGATTATTGATAGTTCCTTTTTGCTATCTTTTCAATGGTTTGTAATAAGTGCAATAGTGTAACTGTGTCTAGGTGTAATAACTGAAATAGTGTAATAGCCCAATAAGTGTAATAAGTGTAATAGTGTAATAGTGTAATAGTGTAATAAGTGTAATAAGTGTAATAGTGTAATAGCACAATAAGTGTAATTGTGTAATACATGTAATAGTGTAATAGTGTAATAAGTGTAATAGTGTAATAGTGTAATAAGTGTAATAGTGTAATAGCACAATAAGTGTAATAGTGTAATAAGTGTAATAGTGCAATAGTGCAATAGTGTAATAAGTGTAATAGTGTAATAGTGTAATAAGTGTAATAGTGTAATAGCGCAATAAGTGTAATAGTGTAATAAGTATAATAGTGTAATATGTGTAATAGTGTAATAGTGTAATAGCGCAATAAGTGTAATAGTGTAATAGTGCAATAAGTATAATAGTGTAATAGTGTAATAAGTGTAATAGTGTAATAGCAAAATAAGTGAAATAGTGTAATAAGTGTAATAAGTGTAATAGTGTAATAGCACAATAAGTGTAATAGTGTAATAGTGTAATAAGTGTAATAGTGTAATAGCACAATAAGTGTAATAGCGTAATAAGTGTAATAGTGTAATAGTGTAATAAGTGTAATAGTGTATTAAGTATAATAGTGTAATAGTGTAATAGCGCAATAAGTGTAATAGTGTAATAGTGTAATAGCGCAATAAGTGTAATAGTGTAATAGTGTAATAGCGCAATAAGTGTAATAGTGTAATAAGTATAATAGTGTAATAAGTGTAATAGTGTAATGGCACAATAAGTGTAATAGTGTAATAAGTGTAACAGTGTAATAGTGTAATAAGTGTAATAGTGTAATAGCACAATAAGTGTAATTGCGACCGTCAGGTTGTAGTGTAATAGTGTAATATGTGTAATAATGTAATAGCACAATAAGTGTAATAGTGTATTAAGTGTAATAGTGTAAAAAAACATCACAAGGATGCAGCTGGGACGTATCATCAGTGATGTAGCCTGGGGTCGACGGGTGTTTCGGGTCTCGCAACATCATACACCCTCGCCCAGGTGACCCAGCCGGGGTTGATCAAGTCCCGACTTACGTCCCAGTAGCTATCCACGATCAGTCCTATTAGGGAAAGACAGGGTCACTCAATGTGCAGCACCGGAACTACTCTGCCGGGATTGGGGGTACCATTCTGGCGCGTGGAAGAACTAGGCTCTATGGGTTGACTCCTGGCCGGGCTCCTCCTACGTCTCACCAGGTCCTCTCCTGCTCTCACCAGGTTCAGAACCTGTGCGTTGCACCAGACCCCAATCCAAACATTCCATTCAGCTGCTGCAGTTGAATGGCCCTCCTAAAGGCCTCACCGTGGATTTGTTGGGCTTCTTCCTCACGGAAGACACAGGCTGGGGCGCTAACCCAACCTGCTCCCGGGTGCCGTCTGAATTCCGTCCGTCAACCGAGTCTCCAGTGGTCACCAAACTATTCCTGGTTGTCACATAGTCTATTCCTATGAGCCTATGAGTGTAATAGCACAATAAGTGTAATAGTGTAATAAGTGTAATAGTGTAATACATGTAATAGTGTAATAAGTGTAATAGTAATAGCGCAATAAGTGTAATAGTGTAATTACACTTACTAAGATTCCTTCACCTTAATTGGTTTAACTTAGCCCTGCCCCCTCTTCTGATTGGTCGATTATTGATAGTTCCTTTTTGCTATCTTTTCAATGGTTTGTAATAAGTGCAATAGTGTAACTGTGTCTAGGTGTAATAACTGAAATAGTGTAATAGCCCAATAAGTGTAATAAGTGTAATAGTGTAATAGTGTAATAGTGTAATAAGTGTAATAAGTGTAATAGTGTAATAGCACAATAAGTGTAATTGTGTAATACATGTAATAGTGTAATAGTGTAATAAGTGTAATAGTGTAATAGTGTAATAAGTGTAATAGTGTAATAGCACAATAAGTGTAATAGTGTAATAAGTGTAATAGTGCAATAGTGTAATAAGTGTAATAGTGTAATAGTGTAATAAGTGTAATAGTGTAATAGCGCAATAAGTGTAATAGTGTAATAAGTATAATAGTGTAATATGTGTAATAGTGTAATAGTGTAATAGCGCAATAAGTGTAATAGTGTAATAGTGCAATAAGTATAATAGTGTAATAGTGTAATAAGTGTAATAGTGTAATAGCAAAATAAGTGAAATAGTGTAATAAGTGTAATAAGTGTAATAGTGTAATAGCACAATAAGTGTAATAGTGTAATAGTGTAATAAGTGTAATAGTGTAATAGTACAATAAGTGTAATAGCGTAATAAGTGTAATAGTGTAATAGTGTAATAAGTGTAATAGTGTATTAAGTATAATAGTGTAATAGTGTAATAGCGCAATAAGTGTAATAGTGTAATAGTGTAATAGCGCAATAAGTGTAATAGTGTAATAGTGTAATAGCGCAATAAGTGTAATAGTGTAATAAGTATAATAGTGTAATAAGTGTAATAGTGTAATGGCACAATAAGTGTAATAGTGTAATAAGTGTAACAGTGTAATAGTGTAATAAGTGTAATAGTGTAATAGCACAATAAGTGTAATTGCGACCGTCAGGTTGTAGTGTAATAGTGTAATATGTGTAATAATGTAATAGCACAATAAGTGTAATAGTGTATTAAGTGTAATAGTGTAAAAAAACATCACAAGGATGCAGCTGGGACGTATCATCAGTGATGTAGCCTGGGGTCGACGGGTGTTTCGGGTCTCGCAACATCATACACCCTCGCCCAGGTGACCCAGCCGGGGTTGATCAAGTCCCGACTTACGTCCCAGTAGCTATCCACGATCAGTCCTATTAGGGAAAGACAGGGTCACTCAATGTGCAGCACCGGAACTACTCTGCCGGGATTGGGGGTACCATTCTGGCGCGTGGAAGAACTAGGCTCTATGGGTTGACTCCTGGCCGGGCTCCTCCTACGTCTCACCAGGTCCTCTCCTGCTCTCACCAGGTTCAGAACCTGTGCGTTGCACCAGACCCCAATCCAAACATTCCATTCAGCTGCTGCAGTTGAATGGCCCTCCTAAAGGCCTCACCGTGGATTTGTTGGGCTTCTTCCTCACGGAAGACACAGGCTGGGGCGCTAACCCAACCTGCTCCCGGGTGCCGTCTAAATTCCGTCCGTCAACCGAGTCTCCGGTGGTCACCAAACTATTCCTGGTTGTCACATAGTCTATTCCTATGAGCCTATGAGTGTAATAGCACAATAAGTGTAATAGTGTAATAAGTGTAATAGTGTAATACATGTAATAGTGTAATAAGTGTAATAGTAATAGCGCAATAAGTGTAATAGTGTAATAAGTGTAATAGTGTAATAGCGCAATAAGTGTAATAAGTGTAATAGTGTAATAAGTGTAATAGTTTAATAGTGTAATAAGTGTAATAAGTGTAATAGCGCAATAAGTGTAATAGTGTAATAAGTGTAATAGTGTAATAGCGCAATAAGTGTAATAAGTGTAATAGTGTATTAGCACAATAAGTGTAATAGTGTAATAAGTGTGATAGTGTAATAGTGTAATACAGTGGGATACAACATTTAGCGTCGCCAAGTCTAAAATGACACCTAGAGGTACCTCTAGGTGCCTAGAGGTACCTCTGTCAAACACGCCTCCAAATTCTTAGCCGCGCCCCCTAGAAATGTGATATTTTATTTCAACGTGTAGTGTGGCTGTTCAGCCACGGGGTGGCGATTCTTCAATATGAGTCGACTATTCGAGTCTATTACTTGTTGGTTACTTGTTATCTCTACCTGCATTGTGAGCTTGTAAATAGTTTCTTTTCGAGTTATTTTTGCACTCAAATTGTAATTATTTGTTTAACCCATTTAGGCCTAGGATTATTGACTGCTTTAACTATTGAAAAATAGCAAATATACAAGCTCACATGTAGATCTGCTATTTTTTTTAAATCATGATTTTTTTTGCAAGTCTTTGAATATATCTACTTAAAAGCGAACATTTGTAACTCAAATATTTGCTTCTGGGGGGTCCCTGGAACAACATATTTTGAGATGGGGGGTCTGTGGCCAAATACCTGTAATTTTGGGGGTCCTTCACATGAAAAGGTTTGAGAACAGCATGATTTCGATTTTAGAGGAAGGATTTAGAAGTCGGGTCAAAGATCGGGTCAAAGATATTCAAAGACTTGCACTCATTTTCACAATTTTTAAAAAATAGCAGATCTACAAGCTCACAACACCTCACACTGCAAAGTGTTGTGAGCTTGCAGATTGGCTATTTTCGGCAAATACTTTAGGTGTGGAGGGGAAAAAAGAGCATACTAAGCAGTAAGCACAGAGGTTGAGGTACAAAAGGTTGTGGGGGTCCCTGCTTCATCTCTCTCTCAACTAAGGGGTCCTTGATCTGAAAACGTTGAAGACCCCTGTATTAGTGTATTTTTCTTATTGAACTTTTTTTCCCCACATGATTCCACAGTAGCTTAAGGTGTCTCCGGAGACTACCCTTCCCCCTCTTCACACCTCATACAGACTGGTTCTCTCTTTGCATTGACTCATTTGCTTCAGAACACAACATGCTGTCTATCTGTGTCAAACAACACTGTTAAATGGCTATTTCACTTTAAAAGGCTCATGTCTCACCACAGATATCATGTTTGCTTTTAGTCTCATACACTTTTCTTTATAAACTTTAAGAGAACTTTCAGGTCAACCGTAGCCTATACTCCTATTTTGGTTCAGTTTTGTGAGCTTGTAGATCAGCTGTTTTCACCAGTTTGTTTCCTGGGAAAATGTCTAATTTCCAGAGACTCTGTGGGTTCATTTAGGGGGGTGGTCATTTGTACACAGTCAGAGTTAAGGGGAGAGAGACCTTGAAATTTGGAAGTTTGAGAAGCACTACTGTAGAACATAGTTAATAAAAACTTAGTATACATTTTTTGTATAGCCTCCTCTTATCACTTGATTAAAGAAAACATTATTTGATAACGTTTCATTGTGCTCCTAAAATTATTTATATTCTACCAGATGTTTCATGTGCCACTTGTGAAAATACAAAGCGTCAAGACTTGCTTGTAGTCACACCAGTAAATGCAAATACTTGGTAAAACCGGTTTCACTTATGCGCGGGGGAGGGATTGTCCCGGCCTCCCAGAAGGCCAGGACAGAATTGAATCACTGCAGTAAATAGATTTGCCCTCATACCCAGTGGTGGAAAACGTAAAAGTATCAATACTGTAATGTAGCAATACTCTGTTAAAGTACATAATTCAAAATGTACTTGAGCAAAAGTATGAAAGTATTGGCTTCAAAATATACTTAAAGTACCAAAAGTAAAAGTACAAATTGTTTGAAAAAAGCAGAGCTACAAGTTCAAAATGTGTCCCAACGCAACGCATTGTGAGCTTGTAGATCGGCAATTTCGAAATAGCCTAGGTTTAAAATGTGGAAATAGTGGATTAATGTATGTTTCACAATATAATCATATCTGCAAAGTAACTAGTTAACTAGCTAACTCGGTTTTACATGCTGCTAAGAATACACCATGGAACAGTGGTTCTCAAACCTGTTCATATCAGGAACCCTCAAATGAATATGTATTTGGCAGTGGACTAACATCTGAAAATATCTTGTGCTGATAAATACAAGATTTGTTAGAATGAACAAAAATATTTAAACATTGTTAGATTTCTTTTTGAAAAAGATCTACAAGCTAGATTAAAGTGGTTAAGCTGATTTTGATACTATATACTGTATGTATATATATATTCTAGGGCTGGGAGAGAGAGAGAGAGAGAGAGAGAGAGAGAGAGAGAGAGAGAGAGAGCGAGAGCGAGAGGCGGAGAAGTCATCAAATGACAGAACGTTGTGACACAAACAATTACAAAATAATTGGTTCACACACTGTCCCAAAACAACACAAACGTGACATAATAATAATAAGCTAAATATAAGGAAACGAAAAAGACACAACTTTTGTTCACATGTTCAATTGAAATTGTTCTTTATTTGGAAACAAGGCAGTAGGCAACATTTTTCCAATAGCCTCATAAAGTTGTTCATAAAGATTTATTAGTTGTCCCAGACACCTGGACAAACATTTGATTGTGGTTTAATAATAATAATGTAATGCCATCATGGTCATAAATGTAGGCCTAATGCCTGTAGAAATCCTTCTCCATTCCTCCTCTTCTGGTAAATGTCAACGTCTCAGAAGAAGATGTGACAATACTTTTCGGTAATCATGACATTTTGTGAGAAAACATACGTTTACATTGCCAAAGCAAGTGTCAAAAAATTAAATAAAAACAGTCTATAAGGGAGAACATGGAACATATACAGTAGGACGGTTGGAGGGGGAGCAGCATAGCTGCATCACAGACAGCCAGGATGTGGGGGAGGGCTTTGACGCTGTTTGGGACAAAGCAAAGGTTTACAGTTGAAACACTGATGGAGTGGAGGACTTCTTAAAAAGAGTAAAACAGTACTTGCTTTTAAATAAACGTATTCAAGAGTACATACCGGTACATGCTTTTAAGCTACTTGAAGTACAAATAAAAGTAAAAGTACTCAAGTACATTTACTCAGTTACTGTCCACCGCTGGCCGCTGGCTGCTGGATGTCATAGCACCCCCTCCCCTGCTGCATAACAGTGCAGTCTGTCAGACTAACCGAAAATGTATTATTATTAGCTATTATTTGTGTTGTTGTAGGCCTAATTAAAACCCAGAAAATAGCCTAAACTGAACACATAGTGATCTATTAGCCCAAACCTCATTTGAAAAATGTCAGGAGTATATGAAAGCCTTTTAAAAATGTCTATAGCCTATTGGCTATAAAACATTTATTGGTTTATAGACAAAACAAGACAGACAGATAGACAGATAGACAGACAGACAGACAGACAGACAGACAGACAGACAGACAGACAGACAGACAGAATAAACAGTCCAGTGTCAGTCCACTGTTAGACTGAAATAAATCATGTCCATTATGAGCTTGCAGATCGGCTATTTCGCTTTTTTTCTCCAGTGCGTCCAGCCTCCTCTTAAGGCACGCATGTTGTTTTGTTGGTGTTTCACTTCACCTCGCTAAAAACCTCCTTTTGCGGGACTCATTGAAATATGCGAACAGACGATAATAATATGGATTTGGGAGCATAGCCTAATTACAAAGCATGTCTCATTAAAAACAATATATATTTTATAGTTGAAGGGTAAATACACAGTATAGGCCTATGTAGGCTGGGAACATGACACAGTTCAGTTGAGATTTTTTTTTTATTATTTTGGAGGTGGGGGTAGAATACTGTATAGGCTACAGTAGAGCTACATCACGAGTAGACATACAGCCTTTGCAGACAGCCAGGATGTGGAGGCGGGCTTTGACGCTGGGTGACGCCCTGCTCACATTGAAAGGGACAAAGCCGACGTGTGATATCGGCTGAGTGCCAGGAATGCAGTTTGGCCAGTGCTCTCATAACTGTATGCTCAAGCCCTCAGGCGCCCCCTATGATCCCGCCCCTGGACTACATGATTATAAATGTTTATAATTGAGAACTGAGAGGTGCAGTAATCAATGATATATAGACACTGTGAAGTAATGACCACCAAATTGAATTTGTAAATACTAAAGTAAAATACAAATACCTCAACATTGAACTCAAGTAATTCTTAGAACTTAGGTAATACATCATTACACCAACACCAATTACATCAAATGCAAAGAAATAGTAGAATTAGTTGGCTAATCTAAGAAAAACATGGGTAGACACATGTTTTCAAACCAACAAGGAAACAAAGACAGACAAGCGAACAGCAGAGCTTTTCCATAATGAAACATGCTCTCTCTGAAACAGTGGAACTGTTATTAAGTGCTGGTAATAAGCTCATTGTCATGTGAACTGTTAACTTTATAATTATCCGTTTTAGTCCCATAGCCAGTTTTAAATGGACCCTTACAAATACAAATGAGACATTTAATTAACATTTAATGAAAAAGTCCTATGCCAAAATGTATTTTTACACCATTTAAAGTATAATTACTCTCTAGTATCTACAGTAGTCTCTTCTGTGGTTCATTTCAATCCCCAGCAAAATAGTTAAACTAATTGCTCTGCTATGCCATCTAGTGTCACTTGACTGTATTGCAGAAGATAAGCTGAAAGGACGGCCTCCTATTTTTAGACACTCCCATCTCCAGAGAGACCGGTGGGTGGCCAGAGGTACCTACAGATACCTGAGGCGACGCTAATTGGTGTAATGTACTGTAAGTGTAATAGTGTAATAGTGTAATAGCGGAAACGTGTAACAGTGAAATAAGTGTAATAGTGTAATAGGGCAATAAGTGTAAAAGGGCAATAAGTGTAATAGTGTAAAAAGTGTAATAGTGTAATAAGTGTAATAGTGTAATAAGTGTAATAGTGTAATAGCGCTAAAAGTGTAAAAGTGTAATAAGTGTAATAGTGTAATAGGGCAAAAAGTGTAAAAGGGCAATAAGTGTAATAGTGTAACCGTTGCCCCTTGTGACGTGGGTAGAGCTGTGAGGGCCCGGTCATCGCTGCTTGCAGCTTTAATTAGGGCCCGAGCACACACAGTGTGTGAGGTCCCTATTGTAATTGCAAAGATTATTAGGGCCCGAGCTCACACAGTGTGTGAGGACCCTATTATAATCGTAAAGATTATTCTTCTTCTTATTCCCCCGAATAAATCGAGTTTTTGAGTCGCAAAACTTACTCCAAAAGTTGCGCAACTTTGCACACGCATCACAAGTGGCGAAAAATTTCGTATTTAAAAAAAATCTAAAGGGGGTGTGGCCTAATGGCTCAACAGCGCCCCCTTGAAAATTTCGTGCCTCAAGCCCCACCATACGGTTTCACCTACACGTACGAAAATCGGTACACACATGTATCATGTCCGGACTCACAAAAAAGTCTCTTGGCGCCATGTCCGAAACCAAAAAGGAAGTCAGCCATTTTGACTAATTAGTGGCGTTTTGGCGCATTTTTGGCCGTTTTCACGGGTCGCACTTTGACGAACTCCTCCTAGGGGGTTAATCGGATCAACTTCACATTCGCTCGGCATACTCAAGACACCTTAACGATAAAAAGTTATCAAAATCGTGAGTTTTCGTAAAACGGCGTGCCCGTGGCGAAGCGTCAAACTTCCTTCACCAAACAGGAAGTGCCCCCTCTTCTGATTGGTCCATACTTGATTGTTCCTTTTTTTGGCTGTTACTCATCAACCGTTTATCGTACAGAGTTGTGGCTGGTATCATATGACTTGACTAAGAGTCCTTCACCTTAACTCTTATACTGCTTTGGACGTTCCTGTTCGCCCCAATTCCCAAGAGACCTCCGCGCCAATACGGCGCTCGTTCGCGTTCGTTCGTTCGTTCGCTTACCTTGTTGAAGCTGATGAGGGGTCGCTCCGCCGTGTACTGTAAACACATTTTCCGCGGTGATGGTGTAAAAAATCCATTATGCGTTAACATCAACGGAGACCAATTCACTTCCTTGTTGATTTCTCTGGCTGTGAGAATCTGTGGCCAGTGACTGGTCTGAATGCACGTAACAGGCAAATCACATTCATTCTCAGCATGACGCCGCCCTCTGCTGCCTGGCAGACCAAAGTGCACTATTGCACAATAAAAAAATAAAAAAAAATAATAAATAAATAAATGTCTGTCTATCTACTATAACGTCGCAAAGGTAAGCAGCTTTTTGATGGCACCAGACCCAATAAATAAATAAATAATCTGGCAGTAGGAGAGTTAATTGGTTTAACTTAGCCCCGCCCCCTCTTCTGATTGGTCGATTATTGATAGTTCCTATTTGCTATCTTTTCAATGGTTTGTAATAAGTGCAATATTGTAACTGTGTCTAGGTGTAATAACTGTAATAGCGCAATAAGTGTAATACTGTAATAAGTGTAATAGTGTAATAAGTGTAATAGTGTAATAAGTGTAATAGTGTAATAGTGTAATAAGTGTAATAGTGTAATAAGTGTAATAAGTGTAATAGTGTAATAAGTGTAATAGTGTAATAAGTGTAATAGTGTAATAGTGCAATAAGCGTAATAGTGTAATAGCGCAATAAGTGTAATAGCGTAATAAGTGTAATAGTTTAATAAGTGTAATAGTGTAATAGTGTAATAAGTGTAATATTATAATAGCGCAATAAGTGTAATAGTGTCATAAGTACAATAGTGTAATACTGTTATAAGTGTAATAGTGTAATAGTGTAATAGCGCAATAAGTGTAATAGTGTAATAAGTGTATTAGTGTAATAGCAGAATAAGTGTAATAGTGTAATAAGTGTAATAGTGTAATAGCACAATAAGTCTAATAGTGTAATAGTGTAATAAGTGTAATAGTGTAATATATGTAATAGTGTAATAGCACAATAAGTGTAATAGTGTAATAAGTGTAATAGTGTAATAAGTGTAATAGTGTAATAGTGTAATGGTGTAATAAGTGTAATAGCGTAATAGTGTACTAGCGCAATAAGTGTAATAGTGTAATAAGTGTAATAGTATAATAGTTCAATAGCGCAATAAGTGTAATAAGTGCAATAGTGTTATAGCGCAATAAGTTTAATAGTGTAATACGTGTAATAGTGTAATAAATGTAATATGTGTAATAGTGTAATACTTGTAATATTGTAATAGCACAATAAGTGTAATAGTGTAATAAGTGTAATAGTGTAATAGTGCAATAAGTGTAATAGTATAATAGTGTAATAGTGTAATAAGTGTAATAGTGTAATAAGTGTAATAGCGTAATAGTGTATTAGCACAATAAGTGTAATAGTGTAATAAGTGTAATAGTGTAATACATGTAATAGTGTAATAAGTGTAATAGTAATAGCGCAATAAGTGTAATAGTGTAATAAGTGTAATAGTGTAATAGTGTAATAGCGCAATAAGTGTAATAAGTGTAATAGTGTAATAAGTGTAATAGTGTAATAAGTGTAATAGTGTAATAGTGTAATAGTGTAATAAGTGTAATAGCGTAATAGTGTATTAGCGCAATAAGTGTAATAGTGTAATAAGTGTAATAGTATAATAGTTCAATAGCGCAATAAGTGTAATAAGTGTAATAGTGTTATAGCGCAATAAGTTTAATAGTGTAATACGTGTAATAGTGTAATAAATGTAATATGTGTAATAGTGTAATACGTGTAATATTGTAATAGCACAATAAGTGTAATAGTGTAATAAGTGTAATAGTGTAATAGTGCAATAAGTGTAATAGTGTAATAGTGTAATAAGTGTAATAGTGTAATAAGTGTAATAGCGTAATAGTGTATTAGCACAATAAGTGTAATAGTGTAATAAGTGTAATAGTGTAATACATGTAATAGTGTAATAAGTGTAATAGTAATAGCGCAATAAGTGTAATAGTGTAATAAGTGTAATAGTGTAATAGCGCAATAAGTGTAATAAGTGTAATAGTGTAATAAGTGTAATAGTGTAATAGTGTAATAAGTGTAATAGTGTAATAGCGCAATAAGTGTAATAAGTGTAATAGTGTATTAGCACAATAAGTGTAATAGTGTAATAAGTGTGATAGTGTAATAGTGTAATAAGTGTAATAGTGTAATAGTGTAATAGCGGAAACGTGTAATAGTGAAATAAGTGTAATAGTGTAATAGGGCAATAAGTGTAAAAGGGCAATAAGTGTAATAGTGTAAAAAGTGTAATAGTGTAATAAGTGTAATAGTGTAATAAGTGTAATAGTGTAATAGCGCTAAAAGTGTAAAAGTGTAATAAGTGTAATAGTGTAATAGGGCAAAAAGTGTAAAAGGGCAATAAGTGTAATAGTGTAACCGTTGCCCCTTGTGACGTGGGTAGAGCTGCGAGGGCCCGGTCATCGCTGCTTGCAGCTTTAATTAGGGCCCGAGCACACACAGTGTGTGAGGTCCCTATTGTAATTGCAAAGATTATTAGGGCCCGAGCTCACACAGTGTGTGAGGACCCTATTATAATCGTAAAGATTATTCTTCCTCTTATTCCCCCGAATAAATCGAGTTTTTGAGTCGCAAAACTTACTCCAAAAGTTGCGCAACTTTGCACACGCATCACAAGTGGCGAAAAATTTCGTATTTAAAAAAAATCTAAAGGGGGTGTGGCCTAATGGCTCAACAGCGCCCCCTTGAAAATTTCGTGCCTCAAGCCCCACCATACGGTTTCACCTACACGTACGAAAATCGGTACACACATGTATCATGTCCGGACTCACAAAAAAGTCTCTTGGCGCCATGTCCGAAACCAAAAAGGAAGTCAGCCATTTTGACTAATTAGTGGCGTTTTGGCGCATTTTTGGCCGTTTTCACGGGTCGCACTTTGACGAAATTCCTCCTAGGGGGTTAATCGGATCAACTTCACATTCGCTCGGCATACTCAAGACACCTTAACGATAAAAAGTTATCAAAATCGTGAGTTTTCGTAAAACGGCGTGCCCGTGGCGAAGCGTCAAACTTCCTTCACCAAACAGGAAGTGCCCCCTCTTCTGATTGGTCCATACTTGATTGTTCCTTTTTTTGGCTGTTACTCATCAACCGTTTATCGTACAGAGTTGTGGCTGGTATCATATGACTTGACTAAGAGTCCTTCACCTTAACACATAACACACTGGTAGAAGTGGTAGAAAAGCAATTTACCATTCGAGGTTGTGGGTTGTTGGCTGATTTACCCTGAAACAGTGGTAAATCAGCCAACAACCCACTCCCTCTCATGGTAAACGGCTTACTTGAGTGCTTTGGGCAAAGATGTAGGCCAGATGTAGGCCAGATGTAGCAACATACAGCGACCCTGGGCGTACAGCAAACTTCGGACAAACTGACAAAGCCAGATGTAGGAGTGTAGCTATAATATGTGTGTAGGCTCTGATGAATTGAGAAACGAAGCCATGTCGTCATTTGAGCGTAATGTCGCCCTCTAGGGGGTTCATGCTGGTATTGTTTTGTATTCAAATCACCATTGGGGAATCTGCGATCGCTGCATATAAGGACTGTGTTAAAAAAATAAACACACCATGTGCGCGTTTCTGTCAGCGGGGGGGTTCTGCATAGTTTATGATATTCATTCATATCTGATATAGCCTGTTGTAACTCGTTTCTAGCGTTTATTGTGTTACTCTTTGGTTAAATCTGTACATTTCCACCTTAGTCGATGCTTCATATCCATTTGGGTCAATCCGAGAGCATGGTGTGTTTATATTTTTAACACAGTTCTTATATGCGGTGATCGCAAATTCCCCAATGGCGATTTGAATACAAAACAATACCAGCATGAACCCCGTAGAGGGCGACATTTCACGGAAGTGACATCACACTTCGCTACTGAATAAGCATAGCATACAGTATATACAGTGTTAAAGGTATATTCAGTGTTTGTATTTCATTCAAATAAAAATATAATTGGTACATTTTCCATTCATTCTCCTCACTAGAATGTGTGCTGACCATATAAGGACTTCCACCATGGCCCGTGTTACGAGCATAGCTAGATTCGGTTTTCAGAGGTGGCCAGCCAGTCCTCGACCAATCAGGGTAGAGTATGGCCATAGTTATGTTATGATGTTTAGTTATGGTGGTCAAAATAAACGTTTTGAGAACCACAGTCGCTCTGAATTAAGAACGTCTGCTAAATGCCTAGATTGTAAACTACTGAACTCATAAAATGCCACAGTCTGGTAGTAAATCAGTATCATACATATCCTGAAGCTGGAGACGTAGGCCTAGCGATATTCAGTGATTGGGTCTAATGACCAAAACGAGAACATTATAAGGCCAGTAAGGGACAAGATGACCCCCGGCCACTTTCATTATCACTGAATACACCTTTAACTGTGTGTATAGGATTACATGATAACTCTATAAATAAAGCATCAATACTGTGGGTAAACGGAGCTCACAACACCCTGGTCTGAAACACTTGATGAACACCGCAGAATAATGAAGCAATAATTGTGTGCTAGCTGAAAGTGAGCACGCGTATGTTAGCTTCGTTATTTATCTATCAGTCAAGTTCTCCTCGACAGAACTAAAGGCCCTTAGCCAATGAGGAGCAGCCAGAGGGTAGATATTTGTGCCCATACATGGTGTTACATTCGAGCCCACACTGTTTCATAGGAACAATATTTCTAGTTACATCTGATATGATCTTGATGAATACCACAGAATAATGAAGCAATAATTACAGCGCAGGGTTGGTGTTACCACGACAGTACGGGCTCCGCTAGCATCACTCAACTCATCTACTGCCTATGACTAGTATGTCGAGTTATATAAATGGGTCCCCTCTGCCTATGACTAGTATGACGAGTTATAAAGGTACAGTAATAACTATAAAACAATTAATGTATGATCGCCGATTCACCGTCATTCATTCCCTATTTGCGGTTCCTATTCACAAAAAAACGGATCCGGATGTTCCCGACAGGAAATGGGGGGACGGGACATCGATGCCTGTATCCTGTCTGCCGAAATGCCATCCGTTTCAATGTTACACAACACCCACGTGGCGCTCAGTCGCTTTCTCTTTGGCCAATGGAAGGCTGTTGTGTTTTGTTGCTTACCGTGAATGGATCGTATTGTGAACGCAATCGGTGAACCATCGCGCAATGGATACGCGCACGCGCCCACGTTAAAGGTAGGAAAGATCCTGGCGGTGTGAACCATTAGAAGGGTCTTAACACAACTACTGCCTCTTAATCTGAAGGTTGCTTGGTGCCTTGGTGCCGCGTCGTTTCCTCCGTCGGCCGCCGCTATTATTTTGAAGGGCCGGAAGGGGGTTGTTTTTGTTTTTTTGGATTATCACTTGACGGCAACGATTACGTCATCTAGTCACATGACAGTGTGAGCCCAGAAGAGAAACATGCCTGCGCCCTGCCGTGTGTATTGTCCATCCATCCATCCATCTTCAACCGCTTATCCGGAATCGGGTCGCGGGGGTAACAGCTCCAACTGAGACTTCCAGATTTCCTTATCCTGTGTGTATTGTTTACATTAGATCTGGCTCAAAATGGCTCAAAATGTCTCTTTTGGAGTAAATGAAGTCTCTTTATGGGCCTCTCAATGGATTTACTATGGAGGACGTTCACTTCGCGTGCGCGCCCGACGTGCGTTGTAAACAAATCGCGGACATTACCGATGCGGGCGGGAGCGGAGCGATGTACTGTAAGTAATTATACATTTACTGTAAATACAGTAAGATTGACAGTCCTCACCGTCAACGGCGCCATGGTGTTAACCCTTTCAATGACGGTGAGGATCGTCAAGGGCAGCAGAACAGTTAAAGGACAACTTTAGTTTTTACAACAAGGGTTCATATTTTAGATTGTAATTAAAGAATATAAAAGATGAGTGTTAAAAATATTTCATTTACTTCTTTCTATTGTTTTAGAGATTCTTATTTCAGTGGTTGGGGGCATGCGTACAAGTGGCTAAATATGTCATTTTACACAGAATAAGCCCATTCCCAAGATACAACGCAACCTTTCATGGTTGGATGTGTTACTGTATGGCCAGAAGTGTTACTGTAAATAGCAATAAAGAAATTGCTGGCTTATTGTGTCTAAAAAGACATATTTAGTCACTTGTACGCATGCCCCCATGCGTACGCATGCCCCACATTTTAGCACGCTAAACGCGATAAAACAATAGAACGAAGCAAATGAAAACATTTTAACACTCACTTTTTCTTTTCTCTAATTACAATCTAAAATATGATAATTACAATCTAAATTACAATCTAATTACAATCTAAAATATGAACCCTTGTTGTAAAAAACCAAAGTTGTCCTTTAAAAAAGCAGTAAATGAACTCACACATGGGCAACATACGGCCCGGTGGCCGGACCCGGCCCTATGACCATCTCAATACGGACCTCGAAGTCCTCAAGAAAAACAAAATGACCCCCATAAAATCTACATGTTAAACAGCAGCATTATGTTTTTTTTTAAGGAAATCAATTTAACATAACTACAATTAATAATTGGTAATTAATACGTAGTCCTATGTACCAATTGAGTAGTATATCGTCACTGTCGGGCAGAAACCTCGTATCTCCAAGTTTCAAATGTTTTTTTTCGTAAAGTAAAGCCCTGCTTCATCATACAAGGCCGTCGCACAAAAGTAGTGAAAACAGCAGATCTACAAGCACACAATGCCTCGCACGTTGTGTGCTTGTAGATCGGCTGTTTTCACTAGTTTAGTATTTTTTTTTTATGATAATTACAAAGTGAACCGTTTTGGACATACAAGGTTTCCACCAGACAACGACGATATACTGCATTAGATATTCCATCCGTATGTTCTGTAATGTATAATGTAACAGTGAGACAGTCTGCCATGGATCCATATTCATAAAACAATTCATAAGCCTTAAAGACACCACACAAAATAAGCAAAATTGTGTTTGTCTGTCGTGTCTATCAAATTCATGCAGTTTTAAAGGAGAGTTTCTGGGTAAAATAGACCCCCATACCTTTTCCAGGGCGCAGCCATTGTTGTTGTCAAAAAGCTACTCTTTTCGAGTCTCGTTCAGTTTGAAATCCCGCCGTCTCTCGCGGGACAACAGCTTTCTACAGGTTCTGCTGCTGCTGCTCTACTCTCAGTCTCGTCCCGCGAGAGACGGCGGGATTTCAAGCTGAACGAGACTAGAAAAGAGAAGCTTTTTGACAACAACAATGGCTGCGCCCTGGAGAAGATAATGCTTGGATGAACTATACAGTACGGGGAACTGATACGGAGCGGAAAAAATGGACTTTGAAGCGAGAAAAATAACCGGATTAGAGATTGAATGCACGTGGTCCATTATGGAGCCATGGTCGAGTAGAAGCTGCAATCAAAACTGGATTATAATCCTTCTTTGGGACTATGGGGTGTCTGGACCATCTTGCAAGCTTGGAAAAAGACATTTAAAAAGGTATGGGGGTCTATTTTACCCAGAAACTCTCCTTTAACTTAATTCAGCACTATGTGTTTCAAGTTTCAATTGTCCAACGTGTGGCCCTTCACTCACTTTATTGCGACCTTATACCCTGAAAATAATAATTATACCCTGAAAAACCTCATAGCGTGTCTGACTGTCTTTCTGGCTGTCTGGCTGTACAGGAAGTGATGTCAGTGAGTCACATTTAAGTGGTACAGAATGACTCATATATGGGCATAAAAAGGATGTCACGTGACATCACTTCCTGTACTGACAGTCAGACAAGCTACAAGATTTCTCAGGGTATAAAAGTCCATATATGGTCATTCCCAGACTTTTATGCCCATACATGGAGATTTCTGATGTCATAAATCCCAGGCTGAAAATGAGAATGTTAGGGTGCCCCATTATATTAAGGCCCTTTTCCACCGGCAGCGATAACGATGACGATAGCCATAAAATATCACAGCGATAATTATGCCTTCACATTGATGTCCGATAAAGTTATCGGACATCAATGTGAAGAGGCGCTAATTAACAGCCGCTCGCTCAGAGCGCAACTCCAGCTATTGTCAGAGACCCAGTTCCATATCACTGTGATCTTAACCACATCGTTGTTGATCCTAACAATGTAGTTGTCGGCTATCGTTGTCTTTATCGGTGTTGGGTGGATGCTGCCGATCCACTTCAATTGAAAACCCACTTTTTTAAATCGTTATCGTCATCATTATCGCTGCCGGTGGAAAAGAGCCTTTATGCCCATATATGGAGATCCACAGGCATCAAACCAAGGCCCTAACTCACCAAGGTCCTGCTTGGCATTACTAATTAACGTATGTTTTATGCCCATATATAGAGATTCCTATATTGTCAATATTAAGGACATTATTATGGATATTATGTTATCAATATTAAGGACATATATGGGAATGCCCATATTTGGTATAATGTCCATATATGGGCATGTTTTGACATAACATAACTATCATGAAGGGGTCTCCATATATGAGTAACTGGTCCCATATACATCACTGGCCAGATGGCCAAGAATAGGCGCGATCTCGCCCATGTCACCCTGAGGTCTCAAGTCACCCTGAGGTGTCTCTTACTAGTCATAGTATTCTACCTATGAGGGTGGATTCTTCTGACAATACATTTCAATGGCAGAGGAAACCATGGAAGGCACCAACCTGCTCATCAGGAGCAGTCAAAGGCTGGGGGTGTCACTGTCTTGCTCAAGGACACTTCATCGTTACCAGGGCCCAAGGTGGAGGGGGCTCAATTATTTTATACTTTAGCTATTGAAAAATAGCAGATATACAAGCTCAGAACAGTGCAGCAAATCACCAAGTGAGCTTGTAGATCTGCTATTTTTGATAAGTCATGAAAATGTGCGCAAATCTTTGAATATGTATTTTTTTTTTACATTTGTAACTAACTTCTGGGGGTCCCTGGAACTAAATATTTTGAGATGGGGGTCCGTGGCCAAATACATATCATTTTGGGGGTCCTTCACATAACAAAGTTTGAGAACCACTGATAGCAACATAACTTATTCTTTCAGAAAACTGTTAAGATTTAGAAGACATTTGTAGAATGTGCCTGTCAGTGTCACTGGTCAAGGACCCCAAAAATGATATGTATTTGGCCGCGGACCCCCATCTCAACACATGTTGTTCCAGGGACCCCCATCTCAACACGTGTTGTTCCAGGGACCCCCATCTCAACACGTGTTGTTCCAGGGACCCCCATCTCAACACGTGTTGTTCCAGGGACCCCCATCTCAAAATATGTTGTTCCAGGGACCCCCATCTCAACACATGTTGTTCCAGGGACCCCCATCTCAACACATGTTGATCCAGGGACCCCCATCTCAACACATGTTGATCCAGGGACCCCCAGAAGCAAATATTTCAGTTAAAATGTTCTCTCTAAATGTGGTCTCTATTCTGCATCCACAGTTTAAGGCCTCAGACTGTGTTGGAGTAGCCTTGGTTTGTGTGAGCTTACAGCGACCTCTGCTGGCAGTGGCAGAACAGTGCACCACAACAGCAACGCATTAAAGCCAGGATGAAATCGAAGGTAAAAGCAACGACTCAAGATGGAGGCTCGCTCTTTCTCTTGTCGCTCTGTGTGGTCAAATGGATGGATTAATGTGGATTTATGTCATTAACAACCACTAACTGCTACAGGTTGGTACAGTTATTCATCTAGACTTCATTAAACTGTTGTTAATGTAATCTCTAACATGTCTCATGTTATGATTAACTGTTACAGTGCTATCTGTCACAGCTTGGTCAACTTTAACTTTTAAATTATTAATTATTCTATAATTAATTAAACTGTTGGTCAAAAACGTTATGAAACATCTGTCCAAGACTCTTAATGAAATGCAAAGCTCACAACTCCTCGCTCCGAGGCTTTGTGAGCTTGTAGATCGGCTATTTTCGGCTGAGAGTTTTGGTGTAGAGGGGGAAAAGAGCAGACTAAGTACAGAGTGAAAGGTCAAGTTTATTAAGTATTGACGGTTCAAGTGGTTAAATATCTGAAAACACAAATTGACATGAATCCAAAATACACTGATGATTGTGCTGTCAAACAATGAAACTATATGGAATCTATGAACAGGTTGTGGGGTCCCTGCTTCATCTCTCTCTCAACTAAGGGGTCCCTGCTTCATCTCTCTCTCAACTAAGGGGTCCCTGCTTCATCTCTCTCTCAACTAAGGGGTCCCTGCTTCATCTCTCTCTCAACTAAGGGGTCCCTGCTTCATCTCTCTCTCAACTAAGGGGTCCCTGCTTCATCTCTCTCTCAACAAAGGGGTCCCTGCTTCATCTCTCTCTCAACTAAGGGGTCCTTGCTTCATCTCTCTCAACTAAGGGGTCCCTGCTTCATCTCTCTCAACTAAGGGGTCCTTGGCCTGATTTAGTGTCATGTTGCTGTGTTTGTGTGAAACTGTAGTTATGATGTGTGTAATTATAATAGAAGTTATGATGTGTATAATATAAAAGTCTAAATAAGGAGATATGATCTTTCTTAACAGACACAGACTGACTGTAACCCTTATGGAACAACTTCATCATTTATTGATGTTTCTTTTATTAAATATAAAATGTGATTCTGGGTGAAAAAGTAATAAATATTAAAATATAAACATGTGTTCCTCAGTTCCTCTTATTACCGTCACACACCCTGAAAATGGCGTCAACAAAGTAACGGTACAGTTAAAACCAGGAAGTAGTGTGTGTGTGTGTGTGTGTGTGTGTGTGTGTGTGTGTGTGTGTGTGTGTGTGTGTGTGTGTGTGTGTGTGTGTGTGTGTGTGTGTGTGTGTGTGTGTGTGTGTGTGTGTGTGTGTGCGCACGCATGTGTGTGCGTGTGGTGGTTAGCAGCAGTCAGTGGTGCCAGATACTGGGAGAGAAATAAGCAAGTAGAGACTAACCACCAGTGTTGCCAAGTCTGCTTATTATAAGCGACTCTGGACTAGCATTTCTCTAAAGTTGCTTGTAAATGTTGATAGTGGTGATAGATGCTTATGTGTGCTTTGTTAATTAGGGCCCGAGCACACACAGTGTGTGAGGACCCTATTGTATTTGCAAAGATTATTAGGGCCCGAGCACACACAGTGTGTGAGGACCCTATTGTAATTGCAAAGATTATTAGGGCCCGAGCACACACAGTGTGAGAGGACCCTATTGTAATTGCAATGTTTATTCTTATTCTCCGAAAAGAATCGCGTTTTTGAGGCGCCAAACGTACTCCAAAAGTTGCGCAACTTTGCACACACATCACAAGTGGCGAAAATTTACGTATTTAAAAAAATAATAAAAAGGGGCGTGGCCTAATGGCGCAGCAGCGCCCCCTACGAAATTTCAACGCAACAGCCCCACTATACGGTTTCACCCACAAGTACGAAAATCGGTACACATCTGTATCATGTCCGGACTAAAAAAAAAGTCTCTTGGCGCCACGTCCGAAACCAAACAGGAAGTCAGCCATTTTGACTAATTAGTGGCGTTTTGGCGCATTTTGAGCCGTTTTCACGTGTCGCACTTTAACGAACTCCTCCCAGGGGGTTAATCGGATCAACTTCAAGTTCGCTCGGCATACTCAAGACACCTTAACGATGAAAAGTTGTGCGAATCGTGAGTTTTAGTAAATCGGCGTGCCCGTGGCGAAGCGACAAACTTCCTTCGCCAAACAGGAAGTGCCCTTCGCCAAACAGGAAGTGCCTCTCTAAATCATGAACCGTTTGTCGTACAGAGGCGTGGGTTGCGTCATATGACTTGATTAAGAGTCCTTGAACATAATTGGCGCTTCTTTCGCCAAACAGGAAGTGCCCTTCGTGAAACAGGAAGTGCCTCTTTATCTCAAGAACCGTTTGTCGTACAGACGTGTGGTTGGCGTCAAATGACTTGATTAAGAGTCCTTAACCATAAGTGGGGCCTATTCCGCCAAACAGGAAGTGCCCCTCACCAAACAGGAAGTGCCACTTTATCTCATGAACCGTTTGTCGTACAGAAGTGTGGGCGACGTCATATGACTTCATTAAAAGTCCTTAACCATAATTGGCGTTTTCTTCGCCAAACAGGAAGTGCCCTTTACCAAACAGGAAGTGCCTCTTTATCTCATGAACTGTTTGTCGTACAGACGTGTGGGTGGCGTTATATGACTTGATTAAGAGTCCTTACGCTTAATTGGTTTAACTAGCCCCGCCCCCTCTTCCGATTGGCTGCTGCCCCTTGTGACGTGGGTAGAGCTGCGAGGGCCCGGTCATTGCTGCTTGCAGCTTTAATTAGGGCCCTATTGTAATTGCAAAGATTATTATTATTTTATCCAAAATGATTTGCGTTTTTGAGGTGCCAAACGTACTCCAAAAGTTGCGCAACTTTGCACGCGCATCACAAGTGGCGAAAAATTACGTATTTAAAAAATATAAAAAGGGGGCGTGGCCTAACGGCTCAATAGTGCCCCTACGTGCTCTTCAACGGTACAGCCCCGCTATGCGGTTTCACCTACAAGTAACCTGTATCATGTCCGGACTCACAAAAAAGTCTCTTGGCGCCATGTCTGAAACCAAACAGGAAGTCAGCCATTTTGACTAATTTGTGGCGTTTCGGCTTATTTTTGGCCGTTTTCACGTGTCGTACTTTAACGAACTCCTCCTAGGGCGTTAATCAGATCAACTTCGAATTCGCTCAGCGTACACAAGACCCCTTAACGATGAAAAGTTATCAAAATCGTGAGTTTTCATACAACGGCGTGACCGTGGCGAAGCGTCAAACTTCCTTGGTCAAACAGGAAGTGCCCCCTCTTCTGATTGGTCCATACTTGATTGTTCCTTTTTTTGGCTGTTACTCATCAACCGTTTATCGTAAAGAGTTGTGGCTGGAATCATATGACTTGACTAAAGCCCTTTGCACACAGGCGCGTTTATCCGCACGGATAAAACGGACAATTTCCTTTTTTTTAAAAGAAAACAAAGATTCTCTATGACCTCATGCACACCGGATCCGAATTAGCCGTGCGACGAGTGGCTGGCCGTGCATCTTTTTCTCGATCAAACCCAGTTCGATTCGTGCGTCTTGTCGCATGCGGTAAAAAACTCATCACTCCTTTTATGACTCATTTTGGGATCCGCAGCGCCGATTCCGCACAGCCTTGCACACCAAATCCAATGCGTTTTATTCATGCAGCAAACGAAAAAAACGCAACCGTCCTGTGTGCAAAGGGCTTAAGAGTCCTTCACCTTAATTGGTTTAACTAAGCCCCGCCCCCTCTTCTGATTGGCCGAAACTTGATTGTTCCTTTTTTTGGCTGTTACTCATCAACAGTCTATGGTACAGAGTTGTGGCTGGTATCATATGACTTGACTAAGATTCCTTCACCTTAATTGGTTTAACTTAGCCCTGCCCCCTCTTCTGATTGGTCGATTATTGATAGTTCCTTTTTGCTATCTTTTCAATAATAAGTGCAATAGTGTAACTGTGTCTAGGTGTAATAACTGAAATAGTGTAATAGCCCAATAAGTGTAATAAGTGTAATAGTGTAATAGTGTAATAGTGTAATAAGTGTAATAAGTGTAATAGTGTAATAGCACAATAAGTGTAATTGTGTAATACATGTAATAGTGTAATAGTGTAATAAGTGTAATAGTGTAATAGTGTAATAAGTGTAATAGTGTAATAGCACAATAAGTGTAATAGTGTAATAAGTGTAATAGTGCAATAGTGCAATAGTGTAATAAGTGTAATAGTGTAATAGTGTAATAAGTGTAATAGTGTAATAGCGCAATAAGTGTAATAGTGTAATAAGTATAATAGTGTAATATGTGTAATAGTGTAATAGTGTAATAGCGCAATAAGTGTAATAGTGTAATAGTGCAATAAGTATAATAGTGTAATAGTGTAATAAGTGTAATAGTGTAATAGCAAAATAAGTGAAATAGTGTAATAAGTGTAATAAGTGTAATAGTGTAATAGCACAATAAGTGTAATAGTGTAATAGTGTAATAAGTGTAATAGTGTAATAGCACAATAAGTGTAATAGCGTAATAAGTGTAATAGTGTAATAGTGTAATAAGTGTAATAGTGTATTAAGTATAATAGTGTAATAGTGTAATAGCGCAATAAGTGTAATAGTGTAATAGTGTAATAGCGCAATAAGTGTAATAGTGTAATAGTGTAATAGCGCAATAAGTGTAATAGTGTAATAAGTATAATAGTGTAATAAGTGTAATAGTGTAATGGCACAATAAGTGTAATAGTGTAATAAGTGTAACAGTGTAATAGTGTAATAAGTGTAATAGTGTAATAGCACAATAAGTGTAATTGCGACCGTCAGGTTGTAGTGTAATAGTGTAATATGTGTAATAATGTAATAGCACAATAAGTGTAATAGTGTATTAAGTGTAATAGTGTAAAAAAACATCACAAGGATGCAGCTGGGACGTATCATCAGTGATGTAGCCTGGGGTCGACGGGTGTTTCGGGTCTCGCAACATCATACACCCTCGCCCAGGTGACCCAGCCGGGGTTGATCACGTCCCGACTTACGTCCCAGTAGCTATCCACGATCAGTCCTATTAGGGAAAGACAGGGTCACTCAATGTGCAGCACCGGAACTACTCTGCCGGGATTGGGGGTACCATTCTGGCGCGTGGAAGAACTAGGCTCTATGGGTTGACTCCTGGCCGGGCTCCTCCTACGTCTCACCAGGTCCTCTCCTGCTCTCACCAGGTTCAGAACCTGTGCGTTGCACCAGACCCCAATCCAAACATTCCATTCAGCTGCTGCAGTTGAATGGCCCTCCTAAAGGCCTCACCGTGGATTTGTTGGGCTTCTTCCTCACGGAAGACACAGGCTGGGGCGCTAACCCAACCTGCTCCCGGGTGCCGTCTGAATTCCGTCCGTCAACCGAGTCTCCAGTGGTCACCAAACTATTCCTGGTTGTCACATAGTCTATTCCTATGAGCCTATGAGTGTACTAGCACAATAAGTGTAATAGTGTAATAAGTGTAATAGTGTAATACATGTAATAGTGTAATAAGTGTAATAGTAATAGCGCAATAAGTGTAATAGTGTAATTACACTTACTAAGATTCCTTCACCTTAATTGGTTTAACTTAGCCCTGCCCCCTCTTCTGATTGGTCGATTATTGATAGTTCCTTTTTGCTATCTTTTCAATGGTTTGTAATAAGTGCAATAGTGTAACTGTGTCTAGGTGTAATAACTGAAATAGTGTAATAGCCCAATAAGTGTAATAAGTGTAATAGTGTAATAGTGTAATAGTGTAATAAGTGTAATAAGTGTAATAGTGTAATAGCACAATAAGTGTAATTGTGTAATACATGTAATAGTGTAATAGTGTAATAAGTGTAATAGTGTAATAGTGTAATAAGTGTAATAGTGTAATAGCACAATAAGTGTAATAGTGTAATAAGTGTAATAGTGCAATAGTGCAATAGTGTAATAAGTGTAATAGTGTAATAGTGTAATAAGTGTAATAGTGTAATAGCGCAATAAGTGTAATAGTGTAATAAGTATAATAGTGTAATATGTGTAATAGTGTAATAGTGTAATAGCGCAATAAGTGTAATAGTGTAATAGTGCAATAAGTATAATAGTGTAATAGTGTAATAAGTGTAATAGTGTAATAGCAAAATAAGTGAAATAGTGTAATAAGTGTAATAAGTGTAATAGTGTAATAGCACAATAAGTGTAATAGTGTAATAGTGTAATAAGTGTAATAGTGTAATAGCACAATAAGTGTAATAGCGTAATAAGTGTAATAGTGTAATAGTGTAATAAGTGTAATAGTGTATTAAGTATAATAGTGTAATAGTGTAATAGCGCAATAAGTGTAATAGTGTAATAGTGTAATAGCGCAATAAGTGTAATAGTGTAATAGCGCAATAAGTGTAATAAGTGTAATAAGTATAATAGTGTAATAAGTGTAATAGTGTAATGGCACAATAAGTGTAATAGTGTAATAAGTGTAACAGTGTAATAGTGTAATAAGTGTAATAGTGTAATAGCACAATAAGTGTAATTGCGACCGTCAGGTTGTAGTGTAATAGTGTAATATGTGTAATAATGTAATAGCACAATAAGTGTAATAGTGTATTAAGTGTAATAGTGTAAAAAAACATCACAAGGATGCAGCTGGGACGTATCATCAGTGATGTAGCCTGGGGTCGACGGGTGTTTCGGGTCTCGCAACATCATACACCCTCGCCCAGGTGACCCAGCCGGGGTTGATCAAGTCCCGACTTACGTCCCAGTAGCTATCCACGATCAGTCCTATTAGGGAAAGACAGGGTCACTCAATGTGCAGCACCGGAACTACTCTGCCGGGATTGGGGGTACCATTCTGGCGCGTGGAAGAACTAGGCTCTATGGGTTGACTCCTGGCCGGGCTCCTCCTACGTCTCACCAGGTCCTCTCCTGCTCTCACCAGGTTCAGAACCTGTGCGTTGCACCAGACCCCAATCCAAACATTCCATTCAGCTGCTGCAGTTGAATGGCCCTCCTAAAGGCCTCACCGTGGATTTGTTGGGCTTCTTCCTCACGGAAGACACAGGCTGGGGCGCTAACCCAACCTGCTCCCGGGTGCCGTCTAAATTCCGTCCGTCAACCGAGTCTCCGGTGGTCACCAAACTATTCCTGGTTGTCACATAGTCTATTCCTATGAGCCTATGAGTGTAATAGCACAATAAGTGTAATAGTGTAATAAGTGTAATAGTGTAATACATGTAATAGTGTAATAAGTGTAATAGTAATAGCGCAATAAGTGTAATAGTGTAATTACACTTACTAAGATTCCTTCACCTTAATTGGTTTAACTTAGCCCTGCCCCCTCTTCTGATTGGTCGATTATTGATAGTTCCTTTTTGCTATCTTTTCAATGGTTTGTAATAAGTGCAATAGTGTAACTGTGTCTAGGTGTAATAACTGAAATAGTGTAATAGCCCAATAAGTGTAATAAGTGTAATAGTGTAATAGTGTAATAGTGTAATAAGTGTAATAAGTGTAATAGTGTAATAGCACAATAAGTGTAATTGTGTAATACATGTAATAGTGTAATAGTGTAATAAGTGTAATAGTGTAATAGTGTAATAAGTGTAATAGTGTAATAGCACAATAAGTGTAATAGTGTAATAAGTGTAATAGTGCAATAGTGCAATAGTGTAATAAGTGTAATAGTGTAATAGTGTAATAAGTGTAATAGTGTAATAGCGCAATAAGTGTAATAGTGTAATAAGTATAATAGTGTAATATGTGTAATAGTGTAATAGTGTAATAGCGCAATAAGTGTAATAGTGTAATAGTGCAATAAGTATAATAGTGTAATAGTGTAATAAGTGTAATAGTGTAATAGCAAAATAAGTGAAATAGTGTAATAAGTGTAATAAGTGTAATAGTGTAATAGCACAATAAGTGTAATAGTGTAATAGTGTAATAAGTGTAATAGTGTAATAGCACAATAAGTGTAATAGCGTAATAAGTGTAATAGTGTAATAGTGTAATAAGTGTAATAGTGTATTAAGTATAATAGTGTAATAGTGTAATAGCGCAATAAGTGTAATAGTGTAATAGTGTAATAGCGCAATAAGTGTAATAGTGTAATAGTGTAATAGCGCAATAAGTGTAATAGTGTAATAAGTATAATAGTGTAATAAGTGTAATAGTGTAATGGCACAATAAGTGTAATAGTGTAATAAGTGTAACAGTGTAATAGTGTAATAAGTGTAATAGTGTAATAGCACAATAAGTGTAATTGCGACCGTCAGGTTGTAGTGTAATAGTGTAATATGTGTAATAATGTAATAGCACAATAAGTGTAATAGTGTATTAAGTGTAATAGTGTAAAAAAACATCACAAGGATGCAGCTGGGACGTATCATCAGTGATGTAGCCTGGGGTCGACGGGTGTTTCGGGTCTCGCAACATCATACACCCTCGCCCAGGTGACCCAGCCGGGGTTGATCAAGTCCCGACTTACGTCCCAGTAGCTATCCACGATCAGTCCTATTAGGGAAAGACAGGGTCACTCAATGTGCAGCACCGGAACTACTCTGCCGGGATTGGGGGTACCATTCTGGCGCGTGGAAGAACTAGGCTCTATGGGTTGACTCCTGGCCGGGCTCCTCCTACGTCTCACCAGGTCCTCTCCTGCTCTCACCAGGTTCAGAACCTGTGCGTTGCACCAGACCCCAATCCAAACATTCCATTCAGCTGCTGCAGTTGAATGGCCCTCCTAAAGGCCTCACCGTGGATTTGTTGGGCTTCTTCCTCACGGAAGACACAGGCTGGGGCGCTAACCCAACCTGCTCCCGGGTGCCGTCTAAATTCCGTCCGTCAACCGAGTCTCCGGTGGTCACCAAACTATTCCTGGTTGTCACATAGTCTATTCCTATGAGCCTATGAGTGTAATAGCACAATAAGTGTAATAGTGTAATAAGTGTAATAGTGTAATACATGTAATAGTGTAATAAGTGTAATAGTAATAGCGCAATAAGTGTAATAGTGTAATAAGTGTAATAGTAATAGCGCAATAAGTGTAATAGTGTAATAAGTGTAATAGTGTAATAGCGCAATAAGTGTAATAAGTGTAATAGTGTAATAAGTGTAATAGTGTAATAGTGTAATAAGTGTAATAGTGTAATAGCGCAATAAGTGTAATAAGTGTAATAGTGTATTAGCACAATAAGTGTAATAGTGTAATAAGTGTGATAGTGTAATAGTGTAATAAGTGTAATAGTGTAATAGTGTAATAGCGGAAACGTGTAATAGTGAAATAAGTGTAATAGTGTAATAGGGCAATAAGTGTAAAAGGGCAATAAGTGTAATAGTGTAAAAAGTGTAATAGTGTAATAAGTGTAATAGTGTAATAAGTGTAATAGTGTAATAGCGCTAAAAGTGTAAAAGTGTAATAAGTGTAATAGTGTAATAGGGCAAAAAGTGTAAAAGGGCAATAAGTGTAATAGTGTAACCGTTGCCCCTTGTGACGTGGGTAGAGCTGCGAGGGCCCGGTCATCGCTGCTTGCAGCTTTAATTAGGGCCCGAGCACACACAGTGTGTGAGGTCCCTATTGTAATTGCAAAGATTATTAGGGCCCGAGCTCACACAGTGTGTGAGGACCCTATTATAATCGTAAAGATTCTTCTTCTTCTTATTCCCCCGAATAAATCGAGTTTTTGAGTCGCAAAACTTACTCCAAAAGTTGCGCAACTTTGCACACGCATCACAAGTGGCGAAAAATTTCGTATTTAAAAAAAATCTAAAGGGGGTGCGGCCTAATGGCTCAACAGCGCCCCCTTGAAAATTTCGTGCCTCAAGCCCCACCATACGGTTTCACCTACACGTACGAAAATCGGTACACACATGTATCATGTCCGGACTCACAAAAAAGTCTCTTGGCGCCATGTCCGAAACCAAAAAGGAAGTCAGCCATTTTGACTAATTAGTGGCGTTTTGGCGCATTTTTGGCCGTTTTCACGGGTCGCACTTTGACGAACTCCTCCTAGGGGGTTAATCGGATCAACTTCACATTCGCTCGGCATACTCAAGACACCTTAACGATAAAAAGTTATCAAAATCGTGAGTTTTCGTAAAACGGCGTGCCCGTGGCGAAGCGTCAAACTTCCTTCACCAAACAGGAAGTGCCCCCTCTTCTGATTGGTCCATACTTGATTGTTCCTTTTTTTGGCTGTTACTCATCAACCGTTTATCGTACAGAGTTGTGGCTGGTATCATATGACTTGACTAAGAGTCCTTCACCTTAACACATATGGTGCCAACCCCGAGTTTCCCGAGTTTGTATTGGTACTAGTGCTGTGCCAACCCCGAGTTTCCCGAGTTTGGGCCGTTTTTGAAAAAAAAGTTTTTTTTTTTTTTTTTCAATTTTTTTTTTTCAAAATTTTTTTTTGGACCTCCAGAAATGTATTAGGCATGATCGCGATCGCGAAATTGCATGTTTAACCCCCATACCAACCCATTCTTTCAAACATGGCAGCCATGTTTGTTTACATCTGAAGAAAACATAATGGCTGATAAATCATGAATGCCTGAACGGATTTCCAATCGTTTTTTTTTGTTTGAAAGCTGTGAACAGCATCTACACACGTGGTGCATCATCTAGGCATGGGCGTGCACTTTTTACACACTTGCACAATTACATGGAAGTCTATGGTAACCATGGCAACGCGAGACATTGAAGAGTGTTCCTGTTCGCCCCAATTCCCAAGAGACCTCCACGCCAATACGGCGCTCGTTCGCGTTCGTTCGTTCGTTCGCTTACCTTGTTGAAGCTGATGAGGGGTCGCTCCGCCGTGTACTGTAAACACATTTTCCGCGGTGATGGTGTAAAAAATCCATTATGCGTTAACATCAACGGAGACCAATTCACTTCCTTGTTGATTTCTCTGGCTGTGAGAATCTGTGGCCAGTGACTGGTCTGAATGCACGTAACAGGCAAATCACATTCATTCTCAGCATGACGCCGCCCTCTGCTGCCTGGCAGACCAAAGTGCACTATTGCACAATCAAAAAATAAAAAAAAATTATAAATAAATAAATGTCTGTCTATCTACTATAACGTCGCAAAGGTAAGCAGCTTTTTGATGGCACCAGACCCAATAAATAAATAAATAATCTGGCAGTAGGAGAGTTAATTGGTTTAATTTAGCCCCGCCCCCTCTTCTGATTGGTCGATTATTGATAGTTCCTATTTGCTATCTTTTCAATGGTTTGTAATAAGTGCAATATTGTAACTGTGTCTAGGTGTAATAACTGTAATAGCGCAATAAGTGTAATAGTTTAATAAGTGTAATAGTGTAATAAGTGTAATAGTGTAATAAGTGTAATAGTGTAATAGTGTAATAAGTGTAATAGTGTAATAAGTGTAATAAGTGTAATAGTGTAATAAGTGTAATAGTGTAATAAGTGTAATAGTGTAATAGTGCAATAAGTGTAATAGTGTAATAGCGCAATAAGTGTAATAGCGTAATAAGTGTAATAGTTTAATAAGTGTAATAGTGTAATAGTGTAATAAGTGTAATATTATAATAGCGCAATAAGTGTAATAGTGTCATAAGTACAATAGTGTAATAC
This sequence comes from Nannobrachium achirus, assembly GCF_963921795.1. Lineage (NCBI taxonomy): Eukaryota > Metazoa > Chordata > Actinopteri > Myctophiformes > Myctophidae > Nannobrachium > Nannobrachium achirus. The sequence goes on from NC_137814.1 coordinate 65,550,544, forward strand.
TGTTATAAGTGTAATAGTGTAATAGTGTAATAGCGCAATAAGTGTAATAGTGTAATAAGTGTATTAGTGTAATAGCAGAATAAGTGTAATAGTGTAATAAGTGTAATAGTGTAATAGCACAATAAGTGTAATAGTGTAATAGTGTAATAAGTGTAATAGTGTAATAGTGTAATAGTGTAATATGTGTAATAGTGTAATAGCACAATAAGTGTAATAGTGTAATAAGTGTAATAGTGTAATAAGTGTAATAGTGTAATAGTGTAATGGTGTAATAAGTGTAATAGCGTAATAGTGTATTAGCGCAATAAGTGTAATAGTGTAATAAGTGTAATAGTATAATAGTTCAATAGCGCAATAAGTGTAATAAGTGTAATAGTGTTATAGCGCAATAAGTTTAATAGTGTAATACGTGTAATAGTGTAATAAATGTAATATGTGTAATAGTGTAATACGTGTAATATTGTAATAGCACAATAAGTGTAATAGTGTAATAAGTGTAATAGTGTAATAGTGCAATAAGTGTAATAGTATAATAGTGTAATAGTGTAATAAGTGTAATAGTGTAATAAGTGTAATAGCGTAATAGTGTATTAGCACAATAAGTGTAATAGTGTAATAAGTGTAATAGTGTAATACATGTAATAGTGTAATAAGTGTAATAGTAATAGCGCAATAAGTGTAATAGTGTAATAAGTGTAATAGTGTAATAGCGCAATAAGTGTAATAAGTGTAATAGTGTAATAAGTGTAATAGTGTAATAAGTGTAATAGTGTAATAGTGTAATGGTGTAATAAGTGTAATAGCGTAATAGTGTATTAGCGCAATAAGTGTAATAGTGTAATAAGTGTAATAGTATAATAGTTCAATAGCGCAATAAGTGTAATAAGTGTAATAGTGTTATAGCGCAATACGTTTAATAGTGTAATACGTGTAATAGTGTAATAAATGTAATATGTGTAATAGTGTAATACGTGTAATATTGTAATAGCACAATAAGTGTAATAGTGTAATAAGTGTAATAGTGTAATAGTGCAATAAGTGTAATAGTGTAATAGTGTAATAAGTGTAATAGTGTAATAAGTGTAATAGCGTAATAGTGTATTAGCACAATAAGTGTAATAGTGTAATAAGTGTAATAGTGTAATACATGTAATAGTGTAATAAGTGTAATAGTAATAGCGCAATAAGTGTAATAGTGTAATAAGTGTAATAGTGTAATAGCGCAATAAGTGTAATAAGTGTAATAGTGTAATAAGTGTAATAGTGTAATAGTGTAATAAGTGTAATAAGTGTAATAGCGCAATAAGTGTAATAGTGTAATAAGTGTAATAGTGTAATAGCGCAATAAGTGTAATAAGTGTAATAGTGTATTAGCACAATAAGTGTAATAGTGTAATAAGTGTGATAGTGTAATAGTGTAATAAGTGTAATAGTGTAATAGTGTAATAGCGGAAACGTGTAATAGTGAAATAAGTGTAATAGTGTAATAGGGCAATAAGTGTAAAAGGGCAATAAGTGTAATAGTGTAAAAAGTGTAATAGTGTAATAAGTGTAATAGTGTAATAAGTGTAATAGTGTAATAGCGCTAAAAGTGTAAAAGTGTAATAAGTGTAATAGTGTAATAGTGTAATAGGGCAAAAAGTGTAAAAGGGCAATAAGTGTAATAGTGTAACCATTGCCCCTTGTGACGTGGGTAGAGCTGCGAGGGCCCGGTCATCGCTGCTTGCAGCTTTAATTAGGGCCCGAGCACACACAGTGTGTGAGGTCCCTATTGTAATTGCAAAGATTATTAGGGCCCGAGCTCACACAGTGTGTGAGGACCCTATTATAATCGTAAAGATTATTCTTCCTCTTATTCCCCCGAATAAATCGAGTTTTTGAGTCGCAAAACTTACTCCAAAAGTTGCGCAACTTTGCACACGCATCACAAGTGGCGAAAAATTTCGTATTTAAAAAAAATCTAAAGGGGGTGTGGCCTAATGGCTCAACAGCGCCCCCTTGAAAATTTCGTGCCTCAAGCCCCACCATACGGTTTCACCTACACGTACGAAAATCAGTACACACATGTATCATGTCCGGACTCACAAAAAAGTCTCTTGGCGCCATGTCCGAAACCAAAAAGGAAGTCAGCCATTTTGACTAATTAGTGGCGTTTTGGCGCATTTTTGGCCGTTTTCACGGGTCGCACTTTGACGAACTCCTCCTAGGGGGTTAATCGGATCAACTTCACATTCGCTCGGCATACTCAAGACACCTTAACGATAAAAAGTTATCAAAATCGTGAGTTTTCGTAAAACGGCGTGCCCGTGGCGAAGCGTCAAACTTCCTTCACCAAACAGGAAGTGCCCCCTCTTCTGATTGGTCCATACTTGATTGTTCCTTTTTTTGGCTGTTACTCATCAACCGTTTATCGTACAGAGTTGTGGCTGGTATCATATGACTTGACTAAGAGTCCTTCACCTTAACTCTTATACTGCTTTGGACGTTCCTGTTCGCCCCAATTCCCAAGAGACCTCCGCGCCAATACGGCGCTCGTTCGCGTTCGTTCGTTCGTTCGCTTACCTTGTTGAAGCTGATGAGGGGTCGCTCCGCCGTGTACTGTAAACACATTTTCCGCGGTGATGGTGTAAAAAATCCATTATGCGTTAACATCAACGGAGACCAATTCACTTCCTTGTTGATTTCTCTGGCTGTGAGAATCTGTGGCCAGTGACTGGTCTGAATGCACGTAACAGGCAAATCACATTCATTCTCAGCATGACGCCGCCCTCTGCTGCCTGGCAGACCAAAGTGCACTATTGCACAATCAAAAAATAAAAAAAAATAATAAATAAATAAATGTCTGTCTATCTACTATAACGTCGCAAAGTTAAGCAGCTTTTTGATGGCACCAGACCCAATAAATAAATAAATAATCTGGCAGTAGGAGAGTTAATTGGTTTAATTTAGCCCCGCCCCCTCTTCTGATTGGTCGATTATTGATAGTTCCTATTTGCTATCTTTTCAATGGTTTGTAATAAGTGCAATATTGTAACTGTGTCTAGGTGTAATAACTGTAATAGCGCAATAAGTGTAATAGTGTAATAAGTGTAATAGTGTAATAAGTGTAATAGTGTAATAAGTGTAATAGTGTAATAGTGTAATAAGTGTAATAGTGTAATAAGTGTAATAAGTGTAATAGTGTAATAAGTGTAATAGTGTAATAGTGCAATAAGTGTAATAGTGTAATAGCGCAATAAGTGTAATAGCGTAATAAGTGTAATAGTTTAATAAGTGTAATAGTGTAATAGTGTAATAAGTGTAATATTATAATAGCGCAATAAGTGTAATAGTGTCATAAGTACAATAGTGTAATACTGTTATAAGTGTAATAGTGTAATAGTGTAATAGCGCAATAAGTGTAATAGTGTAATAAGTGTATTAGTGTAATAGCAGAATAAGTGTAATAGTGTAATAAGTGTAATAGTGTAATAGCACAATAAGTGTAATAGTGTAATAGTGTAATAAGTGTAATAGTGTAATAGTGTAATATGTGTAATAGTGTAATAGCACAATAAGTGTAATAGTGTAATAAGTGTAATAGTGTAATAAGTGTAATAGTGTAATAGTGTAATGGTGTAATAAGTGTAATAGCGTAATAGTGTATTTGCGCAATAAGTGTAATAGTGTAATAAGTGTAATAGTATAATAGTTCAATAGCGCAATAAGTGTAATAAGTGTAATAGTGTTATAGCGCAATAAGTTTAATAGTGTAATACGTGTAATAGTGTAATAAATGTAATATGTGTAATAGTGTAATACGTGTAATATTGTAATAGCACAATAAGTGTAATAGTGTAATAAGTGTAATAGTGTAATAGTGCAATAAGTGTAATAGTGTAATAGTGTAATAGTGTAATAAGTGTAATAGTGTAATAAGTGTAATAGCGTAATAGTGTATTAGCACAATAAGTGTAATAGTGTAATAAGTGTAATAGTATAACAGTTCAATAGCGCAATAAGTGTAATAAGTGTAATAGTGTAATAGTGTAATAGCGCAATAAGTTTAATAGTGTAATAAGTGTAATAGTGTAATAGTGTAATAGTGTAATAAGTGTAATAGTGCAATAGCACAATAAGTGTAATAGTGTAATAAGTTTAATAGTGTTATAGTGTTATAGTGTAATTGTGTAATAAGTGTGATAGTGTAATAGTGTAAAAGTGTAATAGTGTAATAGCGGAAAAGTGTAATTGTGAAATAAGTGTAATAGTGTAATAGGGCAATAAGTGTACCCTGCCCCCTTGTGACGTGGGTAGAGCTGCGAGGGCCCGGTCATCGCTGCTTGCAGCTTTAATTATTATTTTATCCAAAATGATTTGCGTTTTTGAGGTGCCAAACGTACTCCAAAAGTTGCCCAACTTTGCACGCGCATCAAAAGTGGCGAAAAATTACGTATTTAAAAAATATAAAAAGGGGGCGTGGCCTAACGGCTCAATAGTGCCCCTACGCGCCCTTCAACGGTACAGCCCCGCTATACGGTTTCACCTACAAGTAAGAAAATCGGTACACACCTGTATCATGTCCGGACTCACAAAAAAGTCTCTTGGCGCCATGTCTGAAACCAAACAGGAAGTCAACACGAACTCCTCCTAGGGCGTTAATCAGATCAACTTCGAATTCGCTCAGCGTACACAAGACCCCTTAACGATGAAAAGTTATCAAAATCGTGAGTTTTCGTACAACGGCGTGACCGTGGCGAAGCGTCAAACTTCCTTGGTCAAACAGGAAGTGCCCCCTCTTCTGATTGGTCCATACTTGATTGTTCCTTTTTTTGGCTGTTACTCATCAACCGTTTATCAAAGATTCTCTATGACCTCATGCACACCGGATCCGAATTAGCCTTGCGACGAGTGGCTGGCCGTGCATCTTTTTCTCGATCGAACCCAGTTCGATTCGTGCGTCTTGTCGCATGCGGTAAAAAACTCATCACTCCTTTTATGACTCCTTTTGGGATCCGCAGCGCCGATTCCGCACAGCCTTGCACACCAAATCCAATGCGTTTTATTCATGCAGCAAACGAAAAAAAAAACGCAACCGTCCTGTGTGCAAAGGGCTTAAGAGTCCTTCACCTTAATTGGTTTAACTAAGCCCCGCCCCCTCTTCTGATTGGCCGAAACTTGATTGTTCCTTTTTTTGGCTGTTACTCATCAACAGTCTATGGTACAGAGTTGTGGCTGGTATCATATGACTTGACTAAGATTCCTTCACCTTAATTGGTTTAACTTAGCCCTGCCCCCTCTTCTGATTGGTCGATTATTGATAGTTCCTTTTTGCTATCTTTTCAATGGTTTGTAATAAGTGCAATAGTGTAACTGTGTCTAGGTGTAATAACTGAAATAGTGTAATAGCCCAATAAGTGTAATAAGTGTAATAGTGTAATTGCGACCGTCAGGTCGCAGTTTAGTATCAACTTTGCCCTACTCATATCTCCGCATCAGTATGACATCACACTGCTGACATCAGTATGACATCACACCGTACACAAATGACCCTTATATAAGACCGGCATTATCTACCGACAGATTAGTAACAATATGTCAAAATCGTCTAGTCTCAATATATTGAATCCACTTTCACGATGTAAAGTCCAGTTCAACATTTCAAACACCAAAAATGGTAAAATACCAAACAATACAGGTTCTCAGGGTTCTTGAAGATCAAGAGTCTTGGTCAAATACTTCTGTTGGTTTCTGCACTGATCATTTATACAATTCAGCTGTGTTTGCTCGTGTCATCATGATGAGGTCATAAATCAGCCATGCCCAAATATAGATTTTACGGGTTTACATGCTTACTCAGTTATTCGTTATGTGAAAGTCCTATGACGTCTATGATATCTGACATCATCATACATACATTCCCTTTTATGCCCATAAATGGAGATCCCCTCTGTAGAACCAGCCACTGACATCACTGTAATGTCAGGGGAACCAAATCCCTTTTATGCCCATATATGGAGATCCCTGTGATGCCAGGGGAACCAAATCCCTTTTATGCCCATATATGGAGATATGGAGATCCCCGTGTTGCCAGGGTAACCAAATCCATTTTATGCCCATATATGGAGATCCCTGTGATGCCAGGGGAACCAAATCCCTTTTACGCCCATATATGGAGATCCCTTATGTCATCAATATTAAGCCCATATCTGTGAATATCTATGGGTACCAGATGTCTCCATATATGGTTAAATGGTCCGATATACATCACTGGCCAGAAGACCAAGAAATGGTGCAACCTCGCCCTTTGCTTTTCTCCCTTAGGCATCTTACTGGTAGGTAGTTTAATGAGGAATGCAGTATGGTGGTAGGTAGGTAGTTATGGCCTTTGATGTAAGATTTTCACTTTCTAGGATAACTATATTTGCTATTCCCAGATGATGCCCTTTTAAGGTACCCCTCATGCCCAGGCTTTACTAATTAACATAAGTTTTATGCCCATATATGGAGATCATTGTCCCAATGTCATCAGATATATGGGCATAAATGGACACAGGCAAACTAGATGGGCTGTATGGATATCCAGATGTGTGATGTAAGTGTTTTATTCCAAATGTGGCACCCCACAGACATATTTCCAGAAACAAAATCCCTTTCATGCCCATATATGGAGATTTCTGATGTCATCAATCCCAGGCCCTGTAAAAAACATGGTTGCTATGGTAAACAGTTGGTTGCTAGGGTAAACAGTTGGTTGCGTAATTGTGTAATACATGCAATAGTGTAATAAGTGTAATAGTGTAATAGTGTAATAAGTGTAATAGTGTAATAGCACAATAAGTGTAATAGTGTAATAAGTGTAATAGTGCAATAGTGTAATAAGTGTAATAGTGTAATAGTGTAATAAGTGTAATAGTGTAATAGCACAATAAGTGTAATTGTGTAATACATGTAATAGTGTAATAAGTGTAATAGTGTAATAGTGTAATAAGTGTAATAGTGTAATAGCACAATAAGTGTAATAGTGTAATAAGTGTAATAGTGCAATAGTGCAATAGTGTAATAAGTGTAATAGTGTAATAGTGTAATAAGTGTAATAGTGTAATAGCACAATAAGTGTAATAGTGTAATAAGTATAATAGTGTAATAGTGTAATATGTGTAACAGTGTAATAGTGTAATAGCGCAATAAGTGTAATAGTGTAATAGTGCAATAAGTATAATAGTGTAATAGTGTAATAAGTGTAATAGTGTAATAGCACAATAAGTGAAATAGTGTAATAAGTGTAATAAGTGTAATAGTGTAATAGCACAATTAGTGTAATAGTGTAATAGTGTAATAAGTGTAATAGTGTAATAGCACAATAAGTGTAATATCGTAATAAGTGTAATAGTGTAATAGTGTAATAAGTGTAATAGTGTAATAAGTGTAATAGTGTAATAGCGCAATAAGTGTAATAGTGTAATAAGTATAATAGTGTAATAGTGTAATAGTGTAATAGTGTAATAGCGCAATAAGTGTAATAGTGTAATAGTGTAATAGCGCAATAAGTGTAATAGTGTAATAAGTATAATAGTGTAATAAGTGTAATAGTGTAATGGCACAATAAGTGTAATAGTGTAATAAGTGTAACAGTGTAATAGTGTAATAATAAGTCTAATAGTATAATAGCACAATAAGTGTAATTGCGACCGTCAGGTTGTAGTGTAATAGTGTAATATGTGTAATAGTGTAATAGCACAATAAGTCTAATAGTGTATTAAGTGTAATAGTGTAATAGCACAATAAGTGTAATAGTGTAATAAGTGTAATAGTGTAATAGTGTAATAGTGTAATAAGTGTAATAGTAATAGCGCAATAAGTGTAATAGTGTAATAAGTGTAATAGTGTAATAGCGCAATAAGTGTAATAAGTGTAATAGTGTAATAGTTTAATAGTGTAATAAGTGTAATAAGTGTAATAGCGCAATAAGTGTAATAGTGTAATAAGTGTAATAGTATAATAGTGTAATAGCGCAATAAGTGTAATAAGTGTAATAGTGTATTAGCACAATAAGTGTAATAGTGTAATAAGTGTGATAGTGTAATAGTGAAATAAGTGTAATATTGTAATAGGGCAATAAGTGTAAAAGGGCAATAAGTGTAATAGTGTAAAAAGTGTAATAGTGTAATAAGTGTAATAGTGTAATAAGTGTAATAGTGTAATAGCGCTAAAAGTGTAAAAGTGTAATAAGTGTAATAGTGTAATAGGGCAAAAAGTGTAAAAGGGCAATAAGTGTAATAGTGTAACCGTTGCCCCTTGTGACGTGGGTAGAGCTGCGAGGGCCCGGTCATCGCTGCTTGCAGCTTTAATTAGGGCCCGAGCACACACAGTGTGTGAGGTCCCTATTGTAATTGCAAAGATTATTATTATTTTATCCAAAATGAATCGCGTTTTTGAGGCGCCAAACGTACTCCAAAAGTTGCGCAACTTTGCACGCACATCACAGGTGGCGAAAAATTACGTATTTTAAAAAAATCTAAAGGGGGCTTGGCCTAATGACTCAATAGCGCCCCCTACGCGCCCTTCAACGGCGCAGCCCCACTATACGGTTTCACCTACAAGTACGGAAATCGGTACACACCTGTATCATATCCGGACTCACAAAAAAGTCTCTTGGCGCCATGTCCGAAAACAAACAGGAAGTCAGCCATTTTGACTAATTTGTGGCGTTTTGGTGTATTTTTGGCCGTTTTCACGTGTCGCACTTTAACGAACTCCTCCTAGGGGGTTAATCGGATCAACTTCAATTTAGCTCGGCATACTCAAGACACCTTAACGATGAAAAGTTGTGCGAATCGTGAGTTTTCGTAAAACGGCGTGCCCGTCGTGAAGCGTCAAACTTCCTCCGCCAAACAAGAAGTGCCCCCTCTTCTGATTGGTCGATACTTGATTGTTCCTTATTTTGGCTATTACTCATCAACCGTTTGTCGTACAAACTTCTGGGTGGAGTCATTTGACTTGTTTCAGAGTCCTTGTTCTTAATTGGTTTAAGTTAGCCCCGCCCCCTCTTATGATTGGTCGATTATTGATAGTTCCTATTTACTATCTTTTCAATGGTTTGTAATAAGTGCAATAGTGTAACTGTGTCTAGGTGTAATAACTGTAATAGTCTAATAGCGCAATAAGTGTAATACTGTAATAAGTGTAATAGTGTAATAGTGTAATAGTGTAATAAGTGTAATAGTGTAATAGCGCAATAAGTGTAATAGTCTAATAGTGTAATAAGTATAAAAGTGTAATATTGCAATAAGTGTAATAGTTTAATAAGTGTAATAGTGTAATAGTGTAAAAAAGTGTAATAGTGTAATGGTGTACTAACTGTAATATTGTAATAGTGTAATAGCACAATAAGTGTAATAGTGTAATAGTGTAATAAGTGTAATAGTGTAATAGTATAATAGTGTAATAAGTGTAATAGTGTAATATGTGTAATAGTGTAATAGTGTAATAAGTGTAATAGTGCAATAGTGCAATAAGTGTAATAGTGTAATAAGTGTAATAGTGTAATAGCGCAATAAGTGTAATAGTGTAATAGTGTAATAGCGCAATAAGTGTAATAGTGTAATAAGTGTTATAGTGTAATAGCGCAATAAGTGTAATAGTGTAATAAGTGTAATAGTGTAATAGTGTAATAAGTGTAATAGTGTAATAGCGCAATAAGTGTAATAGTGTAATAAGTGTAATAGTGTAATAGCGCAATAAGTGTAATAGTGTAATAAGTGTAATAGTGTAATAGCGCAATAAGTGTAATAGTGTAATACTAATAAGTGTAATAGTGTAATAGCGCAATAAGTTTAATAGTGTAAAAAAGTGTAATAGTGTAATGGTGTACTAACTGTAATATTGTAATAGTGTAATAGCACAATAAGTGTAATAGTGTAATAGTGTAATAAGTGTAATAGTGTAATAGTATAATAGTGTAATAAGTGTAATAGTGTAATATGTGTAATAGTGTAATAGTGTAATAAGTGTAATAGTGCAATAGTGCAATAAGTGTACTAGTGTAATAAGTGTAATAGTGTAATAGCGCAATAAGTGTAATAGTGTAATAGTGTAATAGCGCAATAAGTGTAATAGTGTAATAAGTGTTATAGTGTAATAGCGCAATAAGTGTAATAGTGTAATAAGTGTAATAGTGTAATAAGTGTAATAGTGTAATAGCGCAATAAGTGTAATAGTGTAATAAGTGTAATAGTGTAATAGCGCAATAAGTGTAATAGTGTAATAAGTGTAATAGTGTAATAGCGCAATAAGTGTAATAGTGTAATACTAATAAATGTAATAGTGTAATAGCGCAATAAGTTTAATAGTGTAATAGTGTAATAGTGTAATAGTGTAATAAGTGTAATAGCACAATAAGTGTAATAGTGTAATAAGTGTAAAAGTGTAATAGTGTAATAAGTGTAATAGTGTAATAAGTGTAATAGTGTAATAGCACAATAAGTGTAATAGTGTAATAAGTGTAAGAGTGTAATAGTGCAATAAGTGTAATAGTGTAATAAGTGCAATAGTGTAATAATGCAATAAGTGTAATAGTGTAATAAGTGTAATAGTGTAATAGGGCAATAAGTGTAAAAGGGCAATAAGTGTAATAGTGTAACCGTTTCCCCTTGTGACGTGGGTAGAGCTGCGAGGGCCCGGTCATCGCTGCTTGCAGCTTTAATTATTATTATTCTTCCCCGTAAAGAATCGCGTTTTTGAGCCGTAAAACGTACTCCAATAGTTGCGCAACTTTGAAAGCACATCACAAGTGGCGAAAAATTTTGTATAAAAAAAAAAAAAAAAGGGGGCGTGGCCTAATGGCTCAACAGTGCCCCCTACAAAATTTCAACGCAACAGCCCCACTATACGGTTTCACCTACAAGTACGAAAATCGGTACACACCTGTATCATGTCCGGACTCACAAAAAAGTCTCTTGGCGCCATGTCCGAAACCAAACAGGAAGTCAGCCATTTTGACTAATTAGTGGCGTTTTGGCGCATTTTTGGCCGTTTTCACGGGTCACACTTTAACGAACTCCTCCTAGGGAGTTAATAGGATCAACTTCACATTCGCTCGGCATATTCAAGACACCTTAACGATAAAAACGTATCAAAATCGTGAGTTTTCGTAAAACGGCGTGCCCGTGGCGAAGCATCAAACTTCCTTCACCAAACAGGAAGTGCCCCCTCTTCTGATTGGTCCTTACCTGATTGTTCCTTTTTTTGGCTTTTACTCATCAACCGTTTATCGTACAGAGTTGTGGCTGGTATCATATGACTTGACTAAGTGTCCTTCACCTTAATTGGTTTAACTAAGCCCCGCCCCCTCTTCTGATTGGCCGAAACTTGATTGTTCCTTTTTTGGCTGTTACTCATCAACCGTTTATCGTACAGAGTTGTGGCTGGTATCATATGACTTGATTAAGAGTCCTTAACCTTAATTGATGCTTCCTTCGCCAAACAGGAAGTGCCCTTCACCAAACAGGAAGTGCCTCTATAACTCATGAACTGTTTGTCGTACAGACTCGTGGCTGATGTCATATGACTTGATTTAGAGTCCTTAACCATAATTGGCACTTCCTTCGCCAAACAGGAAGTGCCCTTCACCAAACAGGAAGTGCCTCTATATCTCATGAACCGTTTGTCGTAATAATGCTAACACATGCTAATAATAATGTTAATACATGCTAATGCTAATGCTAACACATGCTAATGCTAATGCTAACAAATTCTAATGCTAACATGCTAATGCTAATGCTAACACATGCTAATGCTAACATGCTAATGCTAACACATCCTAATGCTAATGCTAACAAATGCTAATGCTAACACATGCTAATGCTAATGCTAACAAATGCTAATGCTAACACATGCTAATGTTAACAAATGCTAATGCTAACATGCTAATGCTAACAAATGCTTATACTAAAAATGCTAATGCTAATGCTAACAAATGCTAATGCTAACAAACGCTAATGCTAACTAATGCTAATGCTTACACAAGCTAATGCTAAAAAATGCTAATGCTAACAAATGCTAATGCTGATTTTAGAATTCTAATGCTAATTGGCTGCTACCCCTTGTGACGTGGGTAGAGCTGCGAGGGCCCGGTCATTGCTGCTTGCAGCTTTAATTAGGGCCCGAGCACACACAGTGTGTGAGGACCCTATTGTATTTGCAAAGATTATTCTTTTTCTTCCGCCGAATGAATCGCGTTTTTGAGGTGCCAAACGTACTCCAAAAGTTGTGCAACTTTGCACGCACATCACAAGTGGCGAAAAATTACGTATTTCAAAAAAATTAAAAGGGGGCGTGGCCTAATGGCGCAACAGCGTCCCCTACGCGCCCTTCAACGGCGCAGCCCCACTATACGGTTTCACCCACAAGTACAAAAATCGGTACACATCTGTATCGTGTCCGGACTCACAAAAAAGTCTCTCGGCGCCACGTCCGAAACCAAACAGGAAGTCAGCCATTTTGACTAATTAGTGGCGTTTTGGTGTATTTTTTGCCGTTTTCACGTGTCGCACTTTAACGAACTCCTCCTAGGGGGTTAATCAGATCAACTTCAAGTTCGCTCGGCATACTCAAGACACCTTAACGATGAAAAGTTGTGCGAATCGTGAGTTTTCGTAAAACGGCGTGCCCGTGGCGAAGGGTCAAACTTCCTTCACCAAACAGGAAGTGCCCCCTCTTCTGATTGGTCCATACTTGATTGTTCCTTTTTTTGGCTGTTACTCATCAACCGTTTATCGTATAGAGTTGTGGCTGGTATCATAAGACTTGACTAAGTGTCCTTCACCTTAATTAGTTTAACTAAGCCCCGCCCCCTCTTCTGATTGGCCGAAACTTGATTATTCCTTTTTTGGCTGTTACTCATCAACCGTTTATCGTACAGAGTTGTGGCTGGTATCATATGACTTGATTAAGAGTCCTTAACCTTAATTGACGCTTCCTTCGCCAAACAGGAAGTGCCCTTCACCAAACAGGAAGTGCCTCTATAACTCATGAACCGTTTGTCGTACAGACTCGTGGCTGATGTCATATGACTTGATTAAGAGTCCTTAACCATAATTGGCACTTCCTTCGCCAAACAGGAAGTGCCCTTCACCAAACAGGAAGTTCCTCTATATATCATGTTGTTATCTCAAATGCTAATGCTAATGCTAACACATGTTAATGATAATGCTAACACATGCTAATGCTAATGCTAACACATGCTAATGCTAACACATGCTAATGCTAATGCTAACACATGCTAATGCTAAAATGCTAATGCTAACACATGCTAATGCTAACACATGCTAATGCTAACACATGCTAATGCTAACATGCTAATGCTAATGCTAACACATGCTAATGCTAACAAATGCTAATGCTAACACATGCTAATTCTAACATGCTAATGCTAATTCTAACACATGCTAATGCTAACAAATGCTAATGCTTACATGCTAATGCTAACACATGCTAATGCTAACAAATGCTAATGCTAATGTTAACAAATGCTAATGCTAACACATGCTAATGCTAATGCTAACACATGCTAATGCTAACACATGCTAATGCTAAGAAATGCTAATGTTAACGCTAACACATGCTAATGCTAACACATGCTAATGCTAATGCTAACACATGCTAATGCTAACATGCTAATGCTAATGCTAACGCTAACACATGCTAATGTTAATGCTAACAAATGCTAATGCTAACACATGCTAATGCTAACAAATGCTAATGCTAATGCTAACACATGCTAATGCTAACAAATGCTAATACTAATGCTAACACATGCTAATGCTAACAAATGCTAATGCTGATTCTAAAATTCTAATGCTAATTGGCTGCTACCCCTTGTGACGTGGGTAGAGCTCCGAGGGCCCGGTCATTGCTGCTTGCAGCTTTAATTATTCTTCTTCTTCTTCTGCCGAATGAATCGCGTTTTTGAGGCGCCAAACGTACTCCAAAAGTTGCGCAACTTTGCAAGCACATCACAAGTGGCGAAAAAGTTACGTATTTTTTTTTTTTTAAAGGGGGCGTGGCCTAATGGTGCAACTGCGCCCCCTACAAAATTTCAACGCATCAGCCCCACTATACGGTTTCACCCACAAGTACAAAAATCGGTACACACCTGTATCATGTCCGGACTCACAAAAAAGTCTCTTGGCGCAATGTCCGAAACCAAACAGGAGGTCAGCCATTTTGACTAATTAGTGGCGTTTTGGCGCATTTTTGGCCATTTTCACGTGTCACACTTTAACGAACTCCTCCTAGGGGGTTAATCGGATCAACTTCAACTTCGCTCGGCATACTCAAGACACCTTAACGATGAAAAGTTGTGCGAATCGTGAGTTTTCGGAAAACGGCGTGACCGTGGCGAAGCGTCAAACTTCCTTCGCCAAACAGGAAGTGCCCCCTCTTCTGATTGGCCGAAACTTGATTGTTCCTTTTTTTGGCTGTTACTCATCAACCGTTTGTCGTACAGAGTTGTGGCTGGTATCATATGACTTGACTAAGAGTCCTTCACCTTAATTGGTTTAACTTAGCCCCGCCCCCTCTTCTGATTGGCCAAAACTTGATCGTTCCTTTTTTTGGCTATTACTCATCAACCGTTTGTCGTACAGAGTTGTGGCTGGTATCATATGACTTGATTAAGAGTCCTTCACCTTAATTGGTTTAAGTTAGCCCCGCCCCCTCTTCTGATTGGTCGATTATTGAGTTCCTATTTGCTATCTTTTCAATGGTTTGTAATAAGTGCAATAGTGTAACTGTGTCTAGGTGTAATAACTGTATTAGTGTAATAGCGCAATAAGTGTAATAGTGTAATAAGTGTAATAGTGTAATAAGTGTAATAGTGTAATAAGGGTAACAATAGTTAAGCCGTACACGATAGGGAGTTCCAATAGAAAAATATAAGCCTCGTGTACAATATAGGCTCGAAGTACACGCGAGCGTACACGCCCCCATAGTTATAATGGGGCATGTACGCTTGCAACAGGGTGTCGTGTACGGCACCTGTGCCGACTACAATTTCCCAATGTAGGGCAGCAGAGAGCCATATGGTCCGTGGTGGTTCTCAAAGTGAGGTCGTGGGACCCTCAGAGGGACACTGTGGGCTTATCAAGTGGTCCGTGGTGGTTCTCAAAGTGAGGTCGGAGGACCCTCAGAGGGACACTGTGGGCTTATCAAGTGGTCCGTGGTGGTTCTCAAAGTGAGGTCGGGGGACCCTCAGAGGGACACTGTGGGCTTATCAAGTGGTCCGTGGTGGTTCTCAAAGTGAGGTCGGAGGACCCTCAGAGGGACACTGTGGGCTTATCAAGTGGTCCGTGGTGGTTCTCAAAGTGAGGTCGGAGGACCCTCAGAGGGACACTGTGGGCTTATCAAGTGGTCCGTGGCGGTTCTCAAAGTGAGGTCGGAGGACCCTCAGAGGGACACTGTGGGCTTATCAAGTGGTCCGGTGTGTGCTTATCAAGTGGTCCGTGGTGGTTCTCAAAGTGAGGTCGGAGGACCCTCAGAGGGACACTGTGGGCTTATCAAGTGGTCCGTGGTGGTTCTCAAAGTGAGGTCGGAGGACCCTCAGAGGGACACTGTGGGCTTATCAAGTGGTCCATGGTCGGTTCTCAAAGTGAGGTCGGAGGACCCTCAGAGGGACACTGTGGGCTTATCAAGTGGTCCGTGGTGGTTCTCAAAGTGAGGTCGGGGGACCCTCAGAGGGACACTGTGGGCTTATCAAGTGGTCCGTGGTGGTTCTCAAAGTGAGGTCGGAGGACCCTCAGAGGGACACTGTGGGCTTATCAAGTGGTCCATGGTCGGTTCTCAAAGTGAGGTCGGAGGACCCTCAGAGGGACACTGTGGGCTTATCAAGTGGTCCTTGGTCGGTTCTCAAAGTGAGGTCGGGGGACCCTCAGAGGGACAC
The DNA here is from genome assembly GCF_963921795.1 of Nannobrachium achirus. Classification (NCBI taxonomy): domain Eukaryota; kingdom Metazoa; phylum Chordata; class Actinopteri; order Myctophiformes; family Myctophidae; genus Nannobrachium; species Nannobrachium achirus. Next base: position 65,566,463 of record NC_137814.1, read on the forward strand.
TGTGGGCTTATCAAGTGGTCCGTGGTGGTTCTCAAAGTGAGGTCGAGGGACCCTCAGAGGGACACTGTGGGTTTATCAAGTGGTCCATGGTCGGTTCTCAAAGTGAGGTCGGGGGACCCTCAGAGGGACACTGTGGGCTTATCAAGTGGTCCATGGTCGGTTCTCAAAGTGAGGTACATCCTCAAAGTCCCTCCTTCCCAAACAAAGACGAACCAACCAAGGGTGCACAAGGTGGCTGTGTGCGATGGACTAGAAATATCCATTTAAAACTATTGGTCATGTACACACAAACTAAGGCTCCTGTACACAGTGTTTGGTCTCAATTGTGTGAGCAGCTAAAGGGCAGACAATGGCCTAGAACAACCTAAGCCCACAGTGTCCCTCTGAGGGTTCCCCGACCTCACTTTGAGAACCGACCATGGACCACTTGATAAGCCCACAGTGTCCCTCTGAGGGTTCATGTAAAACTACTGACTTGGTACACGCCTGTGTACATTTCCCATAGATTCTATGGGACTTGAACACTTGCTCCTGCCCTTCGTGTACACGGTCTGTGCCGTGTCCCCTCAGAGGGACACTGTGGGCCCCCTGACCTCACTTTGAGAACCGGCCATGGACCACTTGATAAGCCCACAGTGTCCCTCTGAGGGTTCATGTAAAACTTAAAACTATTGCCCGTGTACACAGTGGTTAATCGCATGTGCAAGGATCTACAGAGCTGGCTGGAGCATGGAGCAGCCTGGTGGAGTCTGGTGCAGTCTACCCTGGTCTGGCCTATTCAAGCCAGATCTGGACAGTAATGGCCTGGTGGAGTCATCTAACTACCCCCTTTCCCCGGTCTATACTCCTACTCGGCAGGACTGGGCTGGACTTAGGTTTGCTGGACTCTATTGGGCTCTGGGGGGCTGTATTGGGCTCTGGTGGGCTGTGCTGTTCTGTGCTGGGCTCTGTTGTGCTATACGAGGCAGTACAATACTAAAGCCTAGACATGTTCATGTAAAACTATTGGCCGTGTACACAAAGTCATGTAAAACTTGCCCGTGTACACAGTGGCTTTTTCCTTGACCTTGCGAGTTAGGAGTGTCGTAGAGACACGAGACCGGGTTTGTTGGATTCATGGGTTTCGGTGTCTTTTTCGCAATCGTAAAGGGTTCAAAGTGTCGGAGAGACACGAAACCCATTCCATCGGATCAGGCATGCTTCAAATATGAAAAGTGTGTCCGGCCTAAAACAAAACATATTTTTTAGATTTTTTTATTCATTTTAAGGACAAAGGGCCCGTTTTGACGCCTAAAACGACCCTTTCCCTTGACCGTTCGAGTTAGGAGTGCCGTGTACACAGGATCTACAGAGCTGGCTGGAGTATGGAGCAGCCTGGTGGAGTCTGGTGCAGTCCTGTGCACCCTGGTCTGGCCTATTCAAGCCGGATCCAGCCTACTGTAGGCTAGTGAAGCCATCCAACCTCTCCACTTCCCTAATCTATTCTCCCACTGTGCTGGACTTGGATGTGCTGGGCTGTGCTGGACTGGACTCTATCAGGCTCTGGTGGGCTGTTTTGGGCTCTGGTGGGCTGTTTTGGGCTCTGGTGGGCTGGGCTGGGCTCTGGTAGGCTATACAGGGCAGTACTGTAGTATAGCCTAGGCATGTTCATGTAAAACTATTGGCCGTGTACACTAAGGCATGACTTCTATGTAAACCATGCTATATGGACAGTTTTTTTCTGCATGTCACTATGATGGAAAGCATCTTCAGCCTCACAATAACCATATTGACTTACCACATGATTTTGTGTGCACGCCACAGCCAATAGTTTTACATGAATATTTCTAAGCTATAGTACAGTACTGCCCCATACAGCCTAACAGAGCCCAGCAAAGCACAGCACAGCCCACCAGAGCCCAATACAGCCCACAGGAGCCCAATAGAGCTCCAGCACACCTAAGTCCAGCCCAGTCCTGCCAAGTAGGAGTATAGACCAGGGAAGGGGGGTAGTTAGATGTCTCCACCAGGCCATTACAGGCTGGACCTGGCTTGAATAGGCCAGACCAGGGTGCACAGCACTACACCAGACACATCACTGTGACATCACAGGTGATATCATAGGTGACATCACCTATTTAAAAGTCCATATATGGGTATTCCCAGAATCCCTTTTATGCCCATGTATGAAGATCCCTGATGTCATTGATATATACTATATCACTGGCCAGATGGCCAAGACATGGCCCATATCTGTGTGGCTGGTTCAGACAGGGATCTCCATGTATGGGCATAAAAGGGATGTACTATATACAGTACATGGATCTCCATATATGGGTAACTGGTCCGATATACATCACTGGCCAAATGGCCAAGAATTGGCGCGACCTTGGCAAGGTCGCATGTCGCCCTGAGGCGTCTTACTAGTAATAAACATTATTTGTAGAGCACCTTTCATGACATGAAATGCTTAACAAGGCTGTACTTGGTCTCCACTTATGTTTTACTTCTACATCAAACCTCTTTGCCTAAAATAGCCGGACTGCAAGCTCAAGCTTGTAGATCTGCTATTTCCCTCAGAATAGGGGTGTAATGTACACCGTTCCCGTCACACAAAGATTCTGTTACAACAGAACTAAAGACGTTCCTATCACACATTCTGTTACAACAGGGCCCCCTGCAGTAGCTCTGAGGACCCCCTAGGGGTGCCGGACCCCCTATTGAAGACCCCTGACCTATCCCATAAATGGTAAATGGTGCATTTATATAGCACTTTTATCCAAGGCACTTTACATAGATTGTGCACTACATTCACCCATTCACACACACATTCATTACATTCACCCATTCACACACACACATTCATACAGCGATGGCAGAGGAAACCATGCTTGGCACCAACCTGCTCATCAGGAGCAGTTAGGGGTTCAGAGTCTTGCTCAAGGACTCTTCGACATTAACTCAGGGGGAGCCCGGGATCGAACTGGGAACCCTTCGTGTTCTAAAGACGGACCAACATACTATTATGAGTGTGGGCAGATGTAAACAGGCATACAAGACAACACTATGTGGTGTTTCTAGTTCATGGCAGGGCCGCTCCATTTGGTTCCATTAGTATACTCTGAGTTACATATACCCATATTAGGGTCCATTTGGTTCCATTAGTACACTCTGAGTTACATATACCCATATTAGGGTCCATTTGGTTCCATTAGTAGGGTCCATTTGGTTCCATTAGTACACTCTGAGTTACTTATACCCATATTAGTGTCCATCTACACCAGAACATGCCTAGGCTATACTACAGTACTGCCCTGTATAGCCTACCAGAGCCCAGCCCAGCCCACCAGAGCCAAAAACAGCCCACCAGAGCCTGATAGAGTCCAGCACAGCCCAGCACATCCAAGTCCAGCACAGTGGGAGAATAGATTAGGGAAGTGGAGAGTTTAGATGGCTTCACTAGCCTACAGTAGGCTGGATCCGGAGCAATAGCTTGTAGATCGGCTAATTGAGTATTTTCCATATTTCTTTTCCCGGTGGCGCTGGGGTCCCTGGGGGTCCCTGGAGCTCCAGGGGTCCCTCGGGGCCCAGGCGGTGGCCCTGCCGCCGGGGACCCCCTGGGTGCCGTCCCCGTCTCTCCCGCTCTATGAACGGCCGTCTCCGGGCCGCCGAGGCGGACGCGTGGGTACCGGCCCCAGCTCTCCCGGTCGTTCCTAGATCGAGTTACAGCATTTTATTTGCGCTGCAGTGGCGGGGGGTCCTCCACTAGGGGCGCGACCTGGTGCGTCGTTCCGGAGCACCAGGAGTCGTGGTCCCCGGGAATTCCCTGTGAGCAGCCCCTTTGGGGGGATCATTTGGTCATTTTTTAGCTTTTTGGCGGTGGTCCCCGGGGGTCCCCGGAACTCCAGGGGGTCCCTGGCTACTCTGCAGTCCCAGGCCGAGGCCCCAAAGTCGGACAGGAGCGGAGGTGGTCCCTGATCGGTAGTCCCCGGACTCTGCAGTCCGAGGCCAAGGCCCCAGAAACCCCTCAGGGACCCAGAGAGGTCCCCGAACCACACTTTGGGAACCAGCCAAGGACCCCTTTGAAACCCTGTAAGGCCCCCCAGAGGTCCCCGAACCACACTTTGGGAACCAGCCATGAATGTACTAGGCTGTTGTGAACCAGCCATGGAAACCCTGGGGGTCCCCAAACCACACTTTGGGAACCAGCCAGGGACCCCCTGGAAACCCGGGGTCCCCACCAGGCTGCTCAAGGCTCCCGCCAGTCCTGTAGCTCCTCGTTGATGGGATTATCCACTGTGTACCCTAGTTTCTACATGCCTTAGTGTACACGGCCAATAGTTTTACATGAACATGCCTAGGCTATACTACAGTACTGCCCTGTAAGTTAGGCGATGTGCATATGCTATTCCTTTGGTCTTGGTTGCAAACACACCAACAAAACACAGTAAGTCCAAATGGAAAACAAACACACTTTGCTCTGAGCTCAAACATGCTTCTCTCCTAGTGAACTCCAAAGAAAGACTGAGGCCACTTGGCAGGAGGCACTGATCAAAAGACAGGCACTAATTGACCACACCTGGCTTGGTGACCTGATTGGTAGGCAGGTGATGGTTGGTGTAGTAGTGTGTTGACAGCAAGGCTTATACAGGCCAACCAAACTGTGTCCCTGGCAGGTGCTTGTAGATCTGCGAGGTGCTTGTAGATCTGCTGTATTGGGTTGAGCCCCCCTCACCCAAAAAATATTTATGGAATAAATACATTAAATATATATGAATACGTGAAGGACAACTGCCTACATGCGGCTTACTTTGAATATGGATGGACAGAAGTTTTAGATTTTTACAATATGTTTGGAGCGATTTATTACAGATTTTATGCCCCTCACAAGTTTGGATCATGCACTGTACACGGGCAATAGATTGTGATTCTGTCTGTACACGGTGGGCTGTTCCAATAGCTTTGAAAATAGCCTGCCACACTGTGGAAATGTGCTTGAACTGCAAGATTCCTAGCAGTTATAATAAGGAACACATAAAAAGGAATAAAAGATCATCCAGAGAGCTGATGGGCGATCAAGTGGCGTCCATACGTAGATGGGGTCCCAGAGAACATGCAAAGCCCACCCCCTTATTTTTCACGCCCACAGGATCCATATGGTGGGCCATGGAAATTTGGTGCCGTACACCAGCAATAGCACTGGTTGTCGTGTACGCAAATATCGATAGGGGTAATAGTGTAATAGTGTAATAGTGTAATAGTGTAATAAGTGTAATAGTGTAATAGTGTAATAAGTGTAATAAGTGTAATAGTGTAATAAGTGTAATAGTGTAATAAGTGTAATAAGTGTAATAGTGTAATAGTGTAATAGTGTAACAGTGTAATAAGTGTAATAGTGTAATAGTGTAATAAGTGTAATAGTGTAATAGCGCAATAAGTGTAATATTGTAATAAGTGTAATAGTGTAATAGTGTAATAAGTGTAATAGTGTAATAGTTTAACAGTGTAATAAGTGTAATAAGTGTAATAAGTGTAATAGTCTAATAGTGTAATAAGTGTAGTAGTGTAATAGCGCAATAAGTGTAATAGTGTAATAAGTGTAATAGTGTAATAAGTATAATAGTGTAATAAGTGTAATAGTGTAATAGCACAATAAGTGTAATAGTATAATAAGTGTAATAGTGTAATAGTGTAATAAGTGTAATAGTGTAATAGCACAATAAGTGTAATAGTTTAATAGTGTAATAGTGTAATAGTGTCATAAGTGTAATAGTGTAATAGTGTAATAAGTGTAATAGTGTAATAGTGTAATAAGTGTACTAGTGTAATAGTGTAATAAGTGTAATAGTGTAATAGTGTAATAGTGTAATAAGTGTAATAGTGTAATAAGTGTAATAGTGTAATGGCACAATAAGTGTAATAGTGCAATAAGTCTAATAGTGTAATAGTGTAATAGTGTAATAGTGTAATAAGTGTAATAGTGTAATAGCACAAATAGTGTAATAGTGAAATAAGTGTAATAATCTAATAGGGCAATAAGTGTAATAGTGAAACCGCTGCCCCTTGTGACGTGGGTAGAGCTGCGAGGGCCCGGTCATCGCTGCTTGCAGCTTTAATTTTTCTTGTTTCTGAAGTGTTTGAAAGCGTTTAAAGTGTTATTGTGTTGTGAATTGACTGTTGCAATGTCTGCTAATTATAAATGACTCTGGGCTCGCTTTTTTCTAAAGTTGCTTGCAGACATTGCTAGTGTAGTTGTTTATTTGTGTTCTGGTGTTTAAAGGGTTATTGTGTTGTGAATTGACTGTTGCCATGGTGCTGTTGCCATGTCTTCTTATTACAAGCAACTCTGGGCTTGTTTTCTGTAAAGTTGCTTGTAAATATTAATAGTTGCCGGTTGCTTTTTATTTTGTTGTGAGTTTGTAGATCGGCTAATCTCAAACAGCCGATGTGGTGATGCATAGTGTTTTAAAGTGCTCATGTGGCCTATAGATAATAATTACTTTACAGGGATTATTTTGGCTGCTATCTTGTATGGTTAATTAAAGGAGTAGTTCAACCCCAAAACGATTTTTTTTCACCTTAATTGGTTTAACTTAGCCCCGCCCCCTTTTCTGATTGGCCAAAACTTGATTGTTCCTTTTTTTGGCTATTACTCATCAACCGTTTGTCGTACAGAGTTGTGGCTGGTATCATATGACTTGATTAAGAGTCCTTCACCTTAATTGGTTTAAGTTAGCCCCGCCCCTCTTCTGATTGGTCGATTATTGAGTTCCTATTTGCTATCTTTTCAATGGTTTGTAATAAGTGCAATAGTGTAACTGTGTCTAGGTGCAATAACTGTATTAGTGTAATAGCGCAATAAGTGTAATAGTGTAATAAGTGTAATAGTGTAATAAGTGTAATAAGTGTAATAGTGTAATAAGTGTAATAGTGTAATAAGTGTAATAGTGTAATAGTGTAATAAGTGTAATAGTGTAATAGTGTAATAAGTGTAATAAGTGTAATAGTGTAATAGTGTAATAAGTGTAATAGTGTAATAAGTGTAATAGTGTAATAGTGTAATAAGTGTAATAGTGTAATAGTGTAACAGTGTAATAAGTGTAATAGTGTAATAGTGTAATAAGTGTAATAGTGTAATAGTGTAATAAGTGTAATAGTGTAATAGCGCAATAAGTGTAATATTGTAATAAGTGTAATAGTGTAATAGTGTAATAGTGTAATAAGTGTAATCGTGTAATAGTGTAACAGTGTAATAAGTGTAATAAGTGTAATAGTGTAATAAGTGTAATAGTCTAATAGTGTAATAAGTGTAATAGTGTAATAGCGCAATAAGTGTAATAGTGTAATAAGTGTAATAGTGTAATAAGTGTAATAGTGTAATAGCACAATAAGTGTAATAGTATAATAAGTGTAATAGTGTAATAGTGTAATAAGTGTAATAGTGTAATAGCACAATAAGTGTAATAGTTTAATAGTGTAATAGTGTAATAGTGTAATAAGTGTAATAGTGTAGTAGTGTAATAAGTGTAATAGTGTAATAGTGTAATAAGTGTAATAGTGTAATAGTGTAATAGTGTAATAAGTGTAATAGTGTAATAAGTGTAATAGTGTAATGGCACAATAAGTGTAATAGTGCAATAAGTCTAATAGTGTAATAGTGTAATAGTGTAATAAGTGTAATAGTGTAATAGCACAAATAGTGTAATAGTGAAATAAGTGTAATAGTGTAATAGGGCAATAAGTGTAAAAGGGCAATAAGTGTAATAGTGAAACCGCTGCCCCTTGTGACGTGGGTAGAGCTGCGAGGGCCCGGTCATCGCTGCTTGCAGCTTTAATTTTTCTTGTTTCTGAAGTGTTTGAAAGCGTTTAAAGTGTTATTGTGTTGTGAATTGACTGTTGCAATGTCTGCTAATTATAAGTGACTCTGGGCTCGCTTTTTTCTAAAGTTGCTTGCAGACATTGCTAGTGTAGTTGTTTATTTGTGTTCTGGTGTTTAAAGGGTTATTGTGTTGTGAATTGACTGTTGCCATGGTGCTGTTGCCATGTCTTCTTATTACAAGCAACTCTGGGCTTGTTTTCTGTAAAGTTGCTTGTAAATATTAATAGTTGCCGGTTGCTTTTTATTTTGTTGTGAGTTTGTAGATCGGCTAATCTCAAACAGCCGATGTGGTGATGCATAGTGTTTTAAAGTGCTCATGTGGCCTATAGATAATAATTACTTTACAGGGATTATTTTGGCTGCTATCTTGTATGGTGAATTAAAGGAGTAGTTCAACCCCAAAACGATTTTTTTTCTATTGATTAGTCACACCATGGAGACTTGAGTTAAATATTACCCTGCAGCAACATCACATTCCAGATACCAAGTTACAACAATGACACTAATGTAGGCTTACTGTATCTATACTTTGTTATAGCAAGATCTCCACAAGACATATAATAATAACAACATATAAGACCAGAACCAGACACTAATTTATAATGTTTCCTCCATAAAGTAGGGAGGGCTAAGCCCCACACTAGCCCATTTAAAGGAGCCGGCCATGAACACATGTGACTGAAAACATTTTATTTTTATGTTTTTTTTTTATTCCTATATTTCTTATTTAGTTACATGGTAAATTTGTACAATTCCTACAACTATTTCAACACTTAGGTTACAAGTTAATATGTCGATATAAATTATAATATTATAAAACATACATAAACAACTTTAGCCCTGCTTTATACAAGCTCACAACGCGTCACATCGCGACATGTTGTAGATCTGCTATTTTCAAACATTTTGTACTTTTACTTTTGGTACTTTAAGTAGAGTATTTATTTATTTATATTGCAGTATTGATACTTTTACTTAAGTCAAATGTGTGAGAACTTTTTCCTCCACTGCCACATTTATGATGTCATCTCAGGTCACAGGGCCTAGTGAGTCAAGTGGTCCATGGACCAGTAGTGTTCAATGGACCAGTAGTGGTCCATGGACCATATATATTCTTGACTTATTTGCACTGACTTTGGTCACTTATTTTCTGGCCCTGCTCTATTGGGTTGTGTTGGTTGTACTGTGTACTATTGCTGTGTTGATATGGCGGTGTGATACTTGTGTTGCATGACTGCATTGACTAGCAGTGACTGTTATGTGCACTTTTTTTGTTTGGAACTGTTTGTTAAGTTATGCTTTGAGTATAGCATTAAATATAAAGCATTATATGAATGCTCTACAGTCATGAAACTGTACCTTTTCCTATGCAAACCTCTAATAACGTCTTCAATCAATCAATCAATCAATCAATCAATCAATCAATCAATAGCAACAACAACAGCAGCAGCTGCAGCAGCACAGTAGCAGCTGCTAGACGTTCTATGACACCATTTAAAACATTCTTAAAACACCATAAAGCCACAAATAAGACAATTACAAATGCTTTGCACGGCGGCAGCAGCATTACCACACGTCCACACTGACAACACATCAGCTTTACCACACGTCCACACTGACAACACATCAGCTTTACCACACGTCCACACTGACAACACATAACACTTTCTTTAAAAAGCCTTACCTGATTCAGTGGGATGTTCCTTAGGTTTAGGAACCAAAACAAAGCATTGTGATTAGGGGTGGCTCGGTATCAACATTTTGTTATCACGGTTACCGTCCTCCCATTTACCGCCGGTATTGCGGTAATTACCGCACCCCCGTATCTATTAATTAAGGTTCGGCGATAAGACAAAATATTCCTATCATCTGCCCAAAATTCGTCTCTCCACGGTCCTATAAGCCCGACTGCTCGAGTTCCCCGTACAGCACAGTGGGTCTGGCTTTTGAAAGTAGCAGATCTACAAGCTCACAACGCGTCGCGTTCGCAACGCGTTCTGAGCTTGTAGATCTTTGCAGTGTCGGGTTACTATAGTAACGTAGGCTACAGAGGCGTCAATTGGGTATGGCAAGCTATGGCACCTGCCATACCTAGGCTACAGGGGGAAATAATAAAATGTACTTTCATCGTGCCTGTTGCTAAGGTATGGCAACATGACTGGTGTCTGTCATGTTGCCATACCTTAGCTTTTTCTGAACTGACGCCACTGGTAGGCTACTGGGGCTTCACTGCACGCTGTTTGTGAACAAACCAGATGAGACGGGTATAGTGATTGTGTACGGTCTGTGATTATGCAAACTCACGTCTCAAATCGCATTGATTGAGTGGTGATATAAACATAGTAAACAGGTTTTAGTTACCAGACTTGACAGAAAAGGTTGTAGTCGAACAACGACGGGCACACGCGCTATACTGTAAAAGTACTCACTAGCGCTGGTTTCATTTTCGGTTTTAGTCCTCGCGTCGCGCTCCGCCCGTATGAATAAAAAAGAAACGGCCACGAGGTATGTATAAACATACTTGTGTGAGTTGTGTCGTGTGGATTATGGAGAAAGTTTAACGCTGCTGACCGAGGCTACTGCACTGCTCCAGTGTCTACTGTGTCTCACTCTCTGTCGGAGACTGTGACGGGCCAAGCTTCCAATTGTTCCAAACATGTGGTGCGCGGCCCAGAGCAGAGCGGCATGAAGCGCATGCGGTCCTCGCTTCTCCCCCGTTTTAAAACTCGCTCGTTCTCAATAAAAATAGCCTATTTTTTGTCTTTTTTGACCGCGGTAAGGACCCTGACACCGCGGTAGGCCGCGGTATACCGCGATACGGCGGTACGACGGTTACCGAACCCAGCCCTAATTGTGATTGGGTTCCTTAGGTTTAGGAACCAAAACAAAGCATTGTGATGAAGCCCTCAGGTCTGCCCACAGTGCAGCCTCGTCACACATTCAATATTGTAACAATTCCACTAATAAACCCAGGCAGAAATGCTGCTTTATTAGAATCCAACACCGGAAAACATAAACAACAACAAATGTTCCTCTTCCAACTCTGATAGACCTTATTCACACCGCGGCCATCTTGGATCACATGACCACATGGGGTGGCAGCCTGCATTACAAACCATTGTAAACAATGGAGCGATGGTCCCAAAATATGACTTCTGTTCAACTAATATATATATATATATATATATATATATATATATATATATATATATACACATATATATATATATATATATATATATATATATACATATATATATATACACACATATATATATATATATATATATATATATTCTTTTTTTTTTTTACCAAATTGACAAATGGGCAGATGATAACATCAACATCCCCAAAAGGATTCAATAGAAGGGCTACAGTAACTGGATTGATTACATCCACTGTAAGTTAGGTTGCAACCTTACTGTGTACAAAGACTTGCTATCTGTGCAGTGCTTGCTCCACCATTACATCATATTAACTATTTATTGTTAAATTGTTCCTGATTATGCAAAAATCACGATACAGTAAGTTAATATGATGGCAGAGCAAACAGTCTGCACAGATACTGTAGCAAGTCTTTGTACAGAGTAACATTGTAACCTAACTGCCATGAATATTGTGGATGTGGATTCTTTTGAGTGGGACTGAGTTACCAGGGCCCAAGGTGGAGGGGCCTGGAATTATTTCATACTCAAGCCATTGAAAAATAGCAGATATACAAGCCCACTGCGAGCTTGAAGATCTGCTATTTTTTGAAAAGTTGTGAAAATGTGTGGAAATCTTTGAATATGTCGTTTTTAAGCAGACATTTGTAACTCGAATTTTGCTTCAGGGGGGTCCCTGGAACTAAATATTTTGACATGGGGGTCCGTGGCCAAATACATATCATTTTGGGGGTCCTTCACATGAAAAAAAGTTTGAGCTCCACTGACATAGAAACATTAGAAGGATTTGAAATAGTCAAGGACAATTCAAAGATTTCTTCAAAAATAGCAGATCCACAAGCTTACTGAGTGCCGCGCCGTGAGCTTGTATATCTGATCATTTTCAATAGTTAAAGTACCCAGGACACCCCTGCAGCCAACCATCAAGCCCCCTTTGATGTCTATGTGTGCACCTGCTTAGTATTTATACCATGTTGATTACATCACACAAACCTAATATGGGATTACTTCCTGCTTAGTATTTATACCATGTTGATTACATCACACAAACCTAATATGGGATTACTTCCCCCAAAGTTGAAACATTTAGGCCATACATGGGCAACTGGCGGCCCGGGGGCCACATGCGGCCCCCACCTTCCCTTAATGCGGCCCATGGGTTGATATTGGAATACTGATATATTATTGATTTCAGCTGTTACAATTCTAAACATGGAAAACAATTATCAGCTTTAATTACTTCAGTCTATAGTATATTAGTATAGCTTAATGACTAATATTAAAATGTTATTGTATTATATTATTTATGTCCAATATATTTATATTTAACAACAAATTTTAACAAATAGAAAATAAAATAAGTAACTTTTCAGGATTCTAATTCAAAAATAGCAGATCTAGAAGCTTAAAATGGGTTTTGAGCTTGTAGATCGTCTATTTTTGCTATGTATATGCATTGTGGCCTTCTGGAGTGAGTGTGAAAATCTAATGGCCCTCACCATCATCACAGTTGCCCCCCCCCCCCCCCCTCCTCCCCCCGATTTAGACTGACAAAGCAAATATATTTTTGCTTGCGTTATGGTTAAAAGAAAAAATTGCATATTGCTACGTCCTACTTTGTCATTGTAGTATCTCATACAAAAGAAGCAAAAATAGCAGATCTACAAGCTCAAAACGCATCGCAGTGCGATGCGTTATTTTGTTATTTTTTAATTGGAATCCTGAAATGTAACATTTTGATTTAATTTCAAACACATTTAATTATATTGTCATGTTAACTTTATGAACTTAAATACAAATACATTGGACATAAAAAATACATTTTATTACTACTATACAAGTCATTAAGCTACTAATATAGACTGAAGGAATTAAAGCAGGTCATGTTAGGAATTGTTAACAGCTGAAATCAATAATAGATCAGTATTCCGGTATCAACCCGAGGGCCGCATTAAGTGAAGGTGGGGGCCGCATGTGGCCCCCGGGCCGCCAGTTGCCCATAATGGTCTACACAAATGTTCACATTTAAAACAATAAAGTGCTTACTGAAGGCTCACAGATGTCACAATATGGTACGCTCAAGCAGAATTACGCCTATCTTCCGTATTGTTTAATAAGAAGCATTTTAATCTGATCGGTCGCCATTTTCTAAAAAGGTTTTAGTGTATCAGAGTGCAGTACACCTCACAACCCAGGGACGTGCTGGCCATTGGGAAAAGCAGGACAACTCTTGAACGGCCGGTTCATTCCCGGCCGGTCCAGGCCGGCCATTAGGAAAAAAGAAAAAAAAAATGTCGGCCTTCGTTCCATTTTGGGGGCTGGGCGGCCAACAAAGTAAATTGTCACTGTCGGGCAGAAACCTCATATCTCAAAGTTTCAAATGTATAAATGTTTTCGCAAAGCAAAGCCCTGCTTCATACAAGGCCGTTGCACAAAAGTAGTGAAAACAGCAGATCTACAAGCACACAACGCCTCGCGGTGTGAGGCGTTGTGTGCTTGTAGATCTGCTGTTTTCACTAGTTTAAATCATTTTTAAAATGATAAATACAAAACAAACGGTTTTGGACATACAAGGTTTCCACCCGACAACGACGAAATATAACTCATGTAATTGGCCCACTGGCTTGTCACTTTGTCATGATCTGAAATGGCAAATCTTTGAGTAGCAGCAGCAGCGCTATAGAGAGAGATCTCTCTCTATAGCGCGCAATGAGGGCCTCTCCAACTCTTTTTCCCGGGCTGAATCAGGGGCCCAGCACGTCCCTGTCACAACCGATGGGGTCGCGTAGTGAGAAGAATGCGAGAACATTTCTGCCGATCAGATTAAAATGTTTTTATTAAACAATACAGAAGATACAGGTAATTCTGCTTAAGCGTACCGTATTGTGACATCCGTGAGCCTTCACTAAGCACTTTGCACTTCGCTAAGCACACTTAAGCACCATTGTATGGGGTGGGAACCCAAGGAGGTACGGAGTATGCACATGGTACGTCTCTGTGGAATAGAATACTTGATCTTAAAGGGATTCACTTTCAACAGGGAGCAGTGGTAGGGCCTCTCTCCACATACACACCCATTGTAACTTCAAACTCCATTTTAACCATGATAGATTCATTAAAAACACACATTATTTTTTCTGGTGACTCATTTTACCTTCCTAATACGTGAGCAGGCCGTGTTTTTCCGATAACTTTTTTCATTTATTTTTAATAATTATTTGGGAAAATGGACAAAATGAAATACAAAAAAAATCGAAAAAACACGGCCTGCTCACATATTAGGAGGGTAGTATGAGTCACCAAATAATAGGTGTTTTTAATGAATCTATCATGGTTAAAATGAAGTTTGGAGTTACAATGGGTGTGTGTGGGGAGAGGCCCTGGGCCTGGAGGGCCTGGTAACATTTACATCAAATATCTAAATATTCAATCAAGCAAATTAAAAACTGTTCAGGGTGTTCATAAAAGCCTGATTAGATGATAAAAAAAGTTTTTTTTGAAAGTGAAATATCCCTTTAACTCCAATAGAATTGTAAGGAAGATTTTTGAGTGGGACATCTCGATCAAGGGTGCATATGGGCTACGGACTTGTATGATATTCTTTTGAGGGACCAATATCATAATAAAGAAAACATACAGAGTATGGTAATAAACTAGAAGAGAAAATTTCTACGAAATTTTAAGTGTGCCTGCAGCTCGCTAAGTCTGTGCAACCTTGTGTAGCGGTTGGTGTTAGCATTAGCGTTATTTCATTTGACGCAACCCGCGTGTCTGTATGACAAACGGTTCACGAGATCAAGGGTCACTTCCTGTTTGGTGAGGGGCACTTCCTGTTTGGCGAAATAGGCCCCAATTAAGGTCATGGACGATTAATGAATTAAAGCTGCAAGCAGCGATGACCAGGCCCTCGCAGCTCTACCCACGTCACAAGGCCAGCAGCCAATCAGAAACCAAACAGGAAGTCAGCCATTTCGACTAATTAGTGGCGTTTTGGAGCATTTTTGGCCGTTATCACGGGTCGCACTTTAACGACAGTTTTTTGAGAAAAAATTGTTTTGTGAGAAAAAAAATTTGAGAAAAAAACTGTTTTGAGAAAAAGAAATTTTGAAAAAAAAATAATTTTGAGAAAACAATTTTGAGAAAAAAAATTTTGAGAAAAAAAAAATTTTGAGAAAAAAAATTGAGAAAAAATTTTTTTGAGAAAAAAAAAAATTGAGAAAAAAATTGAGAAAAAAAAATTTGAGAAAAAAAAAATTGGGAAAAAAAATTTGAGAAAAAAAAATTTTTGAGAAAAAAAAAATTTTGAGAAAAAAAAATTTTGAGAAAAAAAATTTGAGAAAAAAAAATTTGAGAAAAAAAAATTTGAGAAAAAAAATTTGAGAAAAAAAAAATTTGAGAAAAAAAAATTTGAGAAAAAAAAATTTGAGAAAAAAAAAATTTGAGAAAAAAAGAAAAGGTATGACACCAGCCGCAAGTCTGTACGACAAACGGTTCATGAGTTATAGAGGCACTTCCTGTTTGGTGAAGGGCACTTCCTGTTAAAGAGGGGGCGAGGCTTAATCAATTACAGCTCATCCCTATTGGTCGGAAAAAGACCAAAGTTGTGTGAGCATTTTACATTTTAAATGACGTTGCTAGGCAAAAGTATGGCAGAGTTATGTGGCGCCAAAGTTTCTGGGTTTTTTTCGGAGTCCCCCATTCAAAGTCAATGGAGTTTTTGGGCGTTGTTTTTTGCGAATTACATCGCAATCGTAAAGCGGATCGGAAAGAAAAGTAATAGCACACCATTCCCGGCCGAGCCGCACATTTTGATGTATATATTGCGGGGGTGGCGTAAATCGTGCGGCAGTTATTACGTGCCGAAGTTTCCCCCATTCTAAGTCAATGGGGTTTTTTGGCGTCGTTTTTTGCGAATTACGTCGCAATGGTAACGCGGATCGGAAAGAAAAGTAATAGCACACCATTCCCGGCCGAGCCGCACGTTTTGATGTATATATTGCGGCGGTGGCGTAAATTGTGCGGCAGTTATTACGTGCAGAAATTCGTGGCGAAAGACTTAATTAATGACTTAAGTATGGCGGATTACAATAAGTGTTTTGCCATTGCATTGCATGGCAGGCACACTTAAATACATTATGTTTTCAAAAAGTAAAGGACAAATGTGCACTATAGATGTATGGTGAAAAGCAGGGGTTTTCCAAGTGGGTGACGGGGCACCCTGGGGTGGCCTGATGTCAGTCCAGAACATTTTGACTTGGTGAGTTCTGTATGGAATCCATAAAACGTTTATTAAGTGTGCCTGCCATGCAATGCAATGGCAAAACACTTATTGTAATCCGCCATACTTAAGTAAGTCAGTAAGTCATGTTCTTGCAAATTTCTGCACGTAATAACTGCCGCACAATTTACGCCACCCACGCAATATATACATCAAAACTTGCGGCTCGGCCGGGAATAGGTTGCTATTACTTTTCTTTCCGATCCGCGTTACCATGGCGACGTAATTCGCAAAAAACGACGCCCAAAAACCCCATTGACTTAGAATGGAGGAAATTTCGGCACGTAATAACTGCCGCAAGATTTACGCCACCCCCGCAATATATACATCAAAATGTGCGGCTCGGCCGGGAATGGTGTGCTATTACTTTTCTTTCCGATCCGCGTTACCATGGCAACGTAATTCGTAAAAAAATACGCTCAAAAACCCCCATTGACTTTGAATGGGGGACTCCGAAAAAAAAAAACAGAAACTTTGTGGCCACATAACCCTGCCATACTTTTGCCTAGCAACGTGATTTAAACTTTAAAATGCACACACAACTTTGGTCTTTTTCCGGCCAATAGGGATGAGCTGTAATTGATTAAGCCCCGCCCCCTCTGTAACAGGAAGTGCCCTTCGCCAAACAGGAAGTGCCTCTACATCTCATGAACCGTTTGTCGTACAGATGCGTGGATGGTTTCATATGACTTGATTAAGAGTCCTTGACCTTAATTGGGGCCTATTTCGCCAAACAGGAAGTGCCCCTCACCAAACAGGAAGTGACCCTTTACCTTGTGAACCGTTTGTCGTACAGACGCGTGGGTGGCATCAAATGACTTGATTAAGAGTCCTTAACCTTAATTGGGGCCTATTTCGCCAAACAGGAAGTGCCCCTCACCAAACAGGAAGTGACCCTTTATCTCGTGAACCGTTTGTCGTACAGACGCGTGGGTGGAGCCATATGACTTGATTAAGAGTCCTTAACCTTAATTGTGGCCTATTTCGCCAAACAGGAAGTGCCCCTCTCCAAACAGGAAGTGACCGTTTATCTTGTGAACCGTTTGTCGTACAGACATGTGGGTGGTGTCATATGAAGAACCATAATTGCGACCGTTAGGGAGCAGTTTACTACCAAAACCTCCACCGGCCGTCCGTCCGTCGGTCACACGTCACACGTCACACCTTTGTTTGTGTACGGTGTGATGTCATATATCTTCAGTATGACATCACACCACATGTGTACACAAACCTTTGTGTACGTTGCTGTGGCAACAGTCTGTTGTTGCTGGTCTGTTAGTGTACGTTAGCAACCACCTTAGCAACCATGGTTTTACCCTAGCAACCAACTGTTTACCCTAGCAACCAACTGTTTACCATAGCAACCATGTTTTTTTACCCTAGCAACCAACTGGGCATAAAAGGGATTCTGTTAGGGATCTCCATATATGGGCATAAAAGGGATTCTGTTAGGGATCTCCATATATGGGCATAAAAGGGATTCTGTTAGGGATCTCCATATATGGGCATAAAAGGGATTCTGTTAGGGATCTCCATATATGGGCATAAAAGGGATTCTGTTAGCTGTTAGTGATCTCCATATATGGGCATAAAAGGGATGCTGTTAGGGATCTCCATATATGGGCATAAAAGGGATTCTGTTAGGGATCTCCATATATGGGCATGAAAGGGATTATGTTAGGGATCTCCATATATGGGCATAAAAGGGATTGTATCCCAGATGATGTTAGGAGATCCACACTAACAGAATCCATATATGGTCCTACCGACAGCTGCTATAAGCCAACCCTGGCGATAAGGTCTGAGTCGAAGAAATGCTTCTTTCCTGGCAAGAATTGCCCCTTTATACTGTAGGGCTCGTTTGTGTATTGTATGACATCACGCCACATCATCGGCTGAGGACTGTGTGATGTCATCATATCTCCATATATGGAGACATAAGTTGCTCATGCCCAAATATGGGCTGGTGAGGTCAGACTTAGTGTGATGCGTAGGTTATCTCCATATATGGAGATTCAACTTCAATGAGTAACCATGGCAAACTGTCAACTGCAAGTATGTCTTGATAATTGCGACCGTAAGGTCGCAGTTTAGTATGAAAACCTCCACCGGCCGTCCGTCGGTCACACGTGCGTTGACCAGTGTTGATCAGTGCGTTGATCAGTGTTGACCGTCGGTCAACACTGAGATCTCCATATAACCTATGGGAATATAAGGGATGAGGACAATGCGTAGCATTGTGAGCTTGTAGACCTATTTTCTAAATATTGTTGTACACCAGTAAGACTCCCTAATCGGGAGATAAGCGACCGTTGGTCGCTTATCTCCACAAATAGGCCAAAAGTTTGTTTTACCAATTATTACACTCTATGTGAACATTTACATCAACAAATCCCAAGTACTATGCAGAACGACCCATTTCAAGTTTTTAATGTACAACAATATTTAGAAAATAGGTCTACAAGCTGACAGTCCTCGTCCCTTATATTCCCATAGGTTATATGGAGATCTCAGTGTTTGTCAGTCCTTGTTCATTTATGCCCATATATGGACATCTCTATATCTACTGTAACAGTCCTTGTCCCTTTATGCCCATATATGGAGATCTCTTAACTGTAAGTCCTTGTCCCTTTTATGCCCATATATGGATATTCCTGATGTCATCAGTATATGAACATATATGGGCTTTCTGATATGCCCATATATGGAGATCTCTTAACTGTAAGCCCTTGTCCCTTTTATGCCCATATATGGATATCCCTGATGTCATCCGTATATGCCCATATATGGGCTTTCTAATATGCCCATATATGGAGATCTCTGTATCTCCATATATGGGTATAAAAGGATACTTCAGGTCTGACATCAGGTTTGTTTATATTGGGTTGCTAGGTTTGACATCACAAACTCTATGGGCCATCTGACCTAGAAATCTATATTTGGGCATAGATGACTCATCGTGACCTCATCACACGTCGACCGCACGTGTGACGTGCGGTCGACCGCACGTGTGACCGACGGACGGCCGGTGGAGGTTTTCATACTAAACTGCGACCTTACGGTCGCAATTAAAAACTTGAAATGGGTCGTTCTGCATAGTACTTGGGATTTGTTGATGTAAATGTTCACATAGAGTGTAATAATTGGTAAAACAAACTTTTGGCCTATTTGTGTTGGTCGCTTATCTCCCGATTAGGGAGTCTTACTGGTTTGTAAAACAAACTTTTGGCCTATTTGTGGAGTTTAGTTGCGACCGTCAGGGAGCAGTTTACTATGAAAACCTCCACCGGCCGTCCGTCGGTCGGTCACACGTCACACGTCACACCTTTGCCCTGCTCATATCTCCGCATCAGTATATAGGGCTTGTTTGTTTATTGTATGACATCACGCCACATCATCAGCTGTGGACTCTGTGATGTCATCGTATCGCATCAGTATATAGGGCTTGTTTGTTTATTGTATGACATCACGCCACATCATCAGCTGTGGACTCTGTGATGTCATCGTATCTCCATATATGGCCATCTCCGTATATGGAGATATAAGTCGTCCATGCCCAAGTATGGGCTGGTGAGGTCAGACTTTGTGTGATGCGTAGGTTATCTCCATATATGGAGATTCAACATTCCAGGCAATGCTCTCTTCCCTGGTGAGAATTGCCCCTTTATATAGGGCTTGTTTGTGTATTGTATGACATCACGCCACATCATCAGCTGTGGACTCTGTGATGTCATCATATCTCCATATATGGCCATCTCCGTATATGGAGATATAAGTCGTCCATGCCCAAGTATGGGCTGGTGAGGTCAGACTTTGTGTGATGCGTAGGTTATCTCCATATATGGAGATTCAACATTCCAGGTGTAACTATGGCTACCCGTATGACGTGAGAGGTGGAGGTTGTGATATTTGTGGAGATAAGCGACCAACGGTCGCTTATCTCCCTATTAGGGAGTCTTACTGGTATCAAAACCTCCACCGGCCGTCCGTCGGTCGGTCACACGTCACACCTTTGCCCTGCTCATATCTCCGCATCAGTATGACATCACACCACATGTGTACACAAACCTTTGTGTACGTTGCTGTGGCAACAGTCTGTTGTTGCTGGTCTGTTAGTGTACGTTAGCAACCACCTTAGCAACCATGGTTTTACCCTAGCAACCAACTGTTTACCCTAGCAACCAACTGTTTACCATAGCAACCATGTGTTTTTACCTTAGCAACCAACTGTTTACCATAGCAACCATTATATGGGCATAAAGGGGATTCTGTTAGGGATCTCCATATATGGGCATAAAAGGGATTCTGTTAGGGATCTCCATATATGGGCATAAAAGGGATTCTGTTAGGGATCTCCATATATGGGCATAAAAGGGATATAAGACCGGCATTATCTACCGACAGATTGTGGAGATAAGCGACCAACGGTCGCTTATCTCCCGATTAGGGAGTCTTACTGGTGTTAAAGCTTATGCAAAAAATGCTAATGTTAAAAAATGTAACGCTAAGGCTAACACCAACCGCTACACAAGGTTGCACAGACTTAGCGAGCTGCAGGCACACTTAAAATTTCTTAGAAATTTTCTTTTCTAGTTATTATTATAGTCCTGGGGAAACTTTATTTCTAGGGTAATTTTTCCCTGCCATTGGAAATTGACAGACAGACAGACTTCTGTCCTGGATAGGGAATCAATGGGAGTGGGAATCAGTAGGGAATCAATGGGAGTGGGAATCAGTAGGGAATCAATGGGAGTGGGAATCAGTAGGGAATCAATGGGAGTGGGAATCAGTAGGGAATCAATGGGAGTGGGAATCAATAAGGAATCAAAGGGAGTGGGAATCAATAGGGAATCAATGGGAGTGGGAATCAGTAGGGAATCAATGGGAGTGGGAATCAGTAGGGAATCAATGGGAGTTGGAATCAGTAGGGAATCAATGGGAGTGGGAATCAATAAGGAATCAAAGGGAGTGGGAATCAATAGGGAATCAATGGGAGTGGGAATCAGTAGGGAATCAATGGGAGTGGGAATCAGTAGGGAATCAATGGGAGTGGGAATCAATAGGGAATCAATGGGAGTGGGAATCAGTAGGGAATCAATGGGAGTGGGAATCAATAAGGAATCAATTGGTGGAGCTTCACATGACAGTTTGTTTACTGTAGAATATAGTCACATCAGCAACCATCAACAACCACTCTTTTTTTCTAGTTTTAATTCATAGAGGATGATATTATTGGAAGCATTAGCTGGGTCTTGGGTTAGGGTTAAAAAATATATGCTTGCACCCACTGGCCTACTGGTCCGGACGCATGTACCACGTAGGCTTTGTGGAGCCTGCAGTGGGTCACTGGTTCGATTCCCCTATGTTTTCCCACTTGGGTCTCCCCCGCCTCCCCACTCCACCTCCTCTTTTAAATATCAATGTTGTTGTTGTCATCTTTCACCAGAACCATTAGAAGAAGCAGCAAGGAAGACATAAAGATGGGGAACCTCCTATCATGCAAGGTATGTTTATTTACACACCACACTAACTGAAGACCAGAGTTTGTGTTTAAATACTAGGGGTGTAACGATACATTTTAATAGCGATTCGATACATATCATGATACATGGTTGACGACACGATACATGGACGATATTGATTCATTCATGGTGATACGATACGATTCGATTCAATGATTTAAAATCGATATAGTTAACTATTTGGCAAAACCATTACATATGTGTGAAAGGTGTGAATAGTGCAGGTTTTTAAGGGAAACATGGATTATTATGGATATAAATAAGTAAACACAGTGATTATCTGCCAAATACATGGACATTGTATATTGACAAACCTGCACCTTGACATGAAACCAGAGATTACACACATTTATCAATAGACCAGTGTAGCTATATCGGAAGGAAAAGTAATTAAACCCCTCCTTTTCATTTTTTCTTCTTAAAAATGCTAAATACAATGCACAAGTAGGTAGTATCGATACAATCGATTCTTTGCACTGCCGATTCGATACGATACAAAATAAACCGATACGATTCGATTTTAGCTGTTTTCATTTAGATATACTTCGATTTTTTAATTTAAAATGTATCGATATTTCGATACAGTTACTATATCGTTACACCCCTATTAAATACATGGTAGACATTCACTGTAAGAACAAACTAACTGAAGACCAGAGTTTATGTTTAAATACATGGTAGACATTCACTGTAAGAACAACCTAACTGTAGACCAGAGTTTAATGTGATTTCATTTATTTAACACAGTGTAAAAACAATACATGAAACAGTAACACAATGTAAAATTAAAAGTGCGGCAAGAAGCCCAAAGAGCTTTTTATACGAGGCCTTTACTATGTTTAACACAATAAAATACCGATGGTACATGATTTACCATGTTTAACACAATACAATACTAATGCAACATGGTTTACCATGTTTAACACAATACAATGATTTACCTATGTTTAGTTTAACACAATACAATACTAATGGAATGGATTTATAAACAATGCCATATACAAATATGGTAGACATTCACTGTAATACCAGAGTTTATGTTTAAATACAATATACTACTAATGTAACACGATTTACCATGTTTACCAAAATAAAATATTAATGAAACATGATTTACCATGTCAACAATACAATGATTTACCTATGTTTAACACAATACTATACTAATGGAATGGATTTATAAACAATGACATATACAAACATCGAATTTACAAATAATATGATTGCTGTATACAAATCAAATATTAAATTAATTGTAGAAATTCACTGTAAGAAAAACTAACTGAAGAGTTCAGTGTTTAAAAACATTAGTATTGTTTTGAATAAGAGTTAGAATAGATCAGCACATCATAACTGTCAGACAGAGACCAGCTATCTCAATGTAGAGGTAGCCGTAGTAGAGACAGGTTTATCTATCGAACGATGATCATTTCCCGTTACCGTTGTAATCTGCCTTAGCCATCCAAAGCTTAAATAGCCTATTAAGAGAATGAAGCTGAGATGTTATCATTCTCTGTTTGTACCAGGCCTCAACCTTGGGGCCACTTGAGGAACGCATCTTGAAAACTCTCGATAAGCTCAAAGACATTGAGTTTGAGATGTTCAAGATTCATTTGCGATGCCCCGAGGTCCTTGAAGGCCTCGATCCAATCCCAAAGAGAAAGAAGGAGGACAGGAGGACCATCGCTTGTCTGATGGTGCGGAGCTACTCCAGTCCAGAAGCTCAGAAGATCATAGCGATCATTCTGAACAACATCCACAGGAATGATCTACTGGACAACCAAGGTAGGAGGACACAAGTTAACGATAGGCTATATTGAAATACAATTAATATATTGTAATTGGAGACTGCTGCTAAACTCATTGTGTAATTGGGAGGGCAATGCACGGCTAAGGAATGATCTTGTATATAAACTAAAACTTGGCTTAGATGATTTTCTAAAGCCAAACAAGACCTGAATATGTTTGTCCCTCCTTGCAATACTACTTTCAAAATGGTGACGACACCTATGCTCCTGAGAAGACATAAGTTGAGTCCTGCAGCTTAGGCCTATTTCCAAAACACATATAAATAGTTATACCCTACCAGTCAAAAGTTTGAACACAGCTTCTCACACACATTGAATAGAAGCTGTGTCCAAACTTTTGACTACTATAGGGTACACACACACACACACACACACACACACACACACACACACACACACACACACACACACACACACACACACACACACACACACACACACACACACACACACATTCATTTGAGCACCTGGTTGTTTTTCCTGCTGCAGTCTGTAGACAACAATTAATTAAATTACTAAAAGACAAACATAATCAGTCCAGTATAATAATAATGATGAATGTCAGGATAATTACTGCCAGGTAATAGCAGGGTTCTGTTGTCTTTTCTGACACAATAGTTGAACCATCAGACCAGCATGTAACTACAGACCCACCAATGACAACTTCACCTTCAACAAGTAGAGACGTCTCTAAAGGTGAGCTGACTCTATGAATAGATGTCTTCAATGAACTGATTAACCACTAGAACCCCAGCATCCATATTCTGGGGGAATATTATACAAAAATAGCAGATCTACAAGGTCACAACGTGTTGTAGATTGTAGATTGTCTATTTTGGAGGAAGATATGATCTTTAAAACATAGGGAAGACTCCATAGATCTATAGAACATGGGGTTGGGCCTGTAGATCTGTAAAACATAGGGAAGACTCCATAGATCTATAGAATGTATGGGTAAATCTGTAGATATGTAGAATATAGGGATGGGCCTAGGAATGAGCCCATGGATAGAAAACCTATGGATGGGACCTTAGATTCATGGACTGACCCATAGATCTATAGAACATGGGGATGGGCCTGTAGATCTGTAAAACACAGGGACGACTCCATAGATCTATAGAACATGGGGTTGGGCCTGTAGATCTGTAAAACATAGGGAAGACTCTTTGGGATGGGCCTGTAGATCTGTAAAACATATAGATGACTCCATAGATCTATAAAACATGGTGATGGCCCTGTAGATCTGAAAACATATGGATGACTCAATACATCTATATAACATAAGGATGGGCCTGTAGATGTAAACCAAATGATGGCTCCATAGATCTATAGAACATGGGGTTGGGCCTGTAGATCTGTAAAACATAGGGAAGACTCCATAGATCTATAGAATTTATGGGTAAATCTGTAGATCTGTAGGATAGAGGGATGGGCCTAGGAATGAGCCCATAGATCTGTAAAACATATAGATGGGACATTAGAAACATAGAACATGGGGATGGGCCTGTAGATCTGTAAAACATATAGATGGGACATTAGAAACATAGAACATGGGGATGGGCCTGTAGATCTGTAAAACATATGGATGACTCTATAGATCTATATAACATGGGGATGGGCATGTAGATATGAAAACATAATATGGATGGCTCCATATCTATAGAACATGTATTGTTTATTCATTTCATTTTGTTATTTATTTATTTCATTGTGGTATTTATGTAGGCCTATTTGGGCATTTAGACTTCCAAAGGGAAAGGGACTGGATAGGAAAGCCCAGAGAACTCATGCCAACCCTAGAGCCTTTTGATTGGCTAGTGGAAAAGGCCTCACGTCATTGGCTCTCAGTCGGTCACGTGACTGTTGGCCCTAATTTGCCACTGCAGAACTGCAGCTGAAACTTGAAACTTTTCAAGTTGAAACGAATGTAAGAAGCGAAAAAAATCTGAAACCGAAAAATATAACATGATATCTATATTTTAACCTTTGCCAGCAGTAAAAAGATAAACCTAACCCTAACCCTAACCCTAAGTGCTCAGATCTCCACCAGGCCGGGTGGCCTACCCAGGGTCTGAGTGTACAAATGTTCTAAACAGACAGAAAAGCAACTTGCACCCCCCCCCTGAAATCAGTAAAATCCATAGAAAGCAGTAAATAAAACAATTTAATAAAAAATAAAAACTATTAACCTCATCGCCTGCTATTTTGACCCCTATTTCACGACGGTTCACAGATCGTGAACGCTCTACGATCATGCCCCACCCTGTCATTCCTCCCCCACGTAAACAATATTACCAAAATTGCATTCTTCCACCTTCACAACATCGCCCGCCTCCGCCCCTCCCTGACTGCCTCTGCTGCTCATTCACACCTTCATCTCATCCCGGTTGGATTACTGGAACAGCATTCTCTACGGCACCACATCCAAAACCCTCAATAAACTCCAATACGTACAAAACTCAGCCGCCCGCCTACTAACCAGCACCCACACCAGTCCTCCATGACCTCCACTGGCTGCCTGTCAAACAACGTATCCACTTCAAAATACTCCTCACCACCTACAAGACACTGCACAACCTGGCCCCCCCTACCTCTCCAACCTTATAGCGATTAAAGCATATTGAGAACTCATCATACATTAGCAAAAAGGACACACTTATATAACTTGTCAAACTTGTCATTAGCAGTCAATGAGTTAAAAAGAAAGGTTGTTGTCCTTGTTGGTGACAACATGTTGTGGGGCTTCAACGTTAATTTGTTTTAAGTGGCGATTGTAATGAAATATTACATTTCTTCTTTGCTTGTTAGCTGTGCCTCATCCAGAGAAGACCATGGCTTCAGACCAGGTAGGTGTACTGGCCAATAGCAACTCAAAATAAATGTCATTGTAACAACTGTTGCATATTGAAAAACATAATAATACCTGCTACTCATTTCTATAGGACTCGTCTGTGAACATATTGGTCGCCAACAAGGTGAAACTTGTCGAGTGGCTCAGCGCAG
This sequence comes from Nannobrachium achirus, assembly GCF_963921795.1. Classification (NCBI taxonomy): domain Eukaryota; kingdom Metazoa; phylum Chordata; class Actinopteri; order Myctophiformes; family Myctophidae; genus Nannobrachium; species Nannobrachium achirus. The sequence goes on from NC_137814.1 coordinate 65,593,096, forward strand.
ATCCTTACATTCTACAGCATCTACATGCTGATGGAATTCTTGAAACAAGAGTTTATAATCGACTGATGAAAACATCACCACCAGAAGATGCTTTTATTCAACTTATTGACACTGTGACTAATAAAGGAGAGGGAATTTCATATCAGTTCCTAAAACTTCTAAGAAAACCAGAGATTCTCGACACGTATCCACAACTCACGGAATGGAATTCTTCTTTTGTGCTGCCAGGTAAAAAAAAAAAAAAGAAAAAAAAAAGAAAGAAAAAGAAATTGTACAATTCATTGAAAGTATGAAAAGTTTAGATTTTAGTCTAATTTGGTCAGCTATTGCACCTTTAAAGCTATACTGTGTAAGTTGCTAAACTAGTGGTCAGTAGCGGTATTGCTTTTTTCGGCCGTTTTTCGCCCGGAGTCGTCGCGGACCACCGCCGCGGACCACCGGAGCGGCGCCGCAAACCACACTGCAACGATACGAATCGTCACAGGGGTAGAACGTAATTTTCTGGCCAGGATTTGGGGATTAAGAGGTTAAGAATCCTTCACCATGGTAAACACAGTAGCTGAGGGAAGCTACTTCCTGAAGATACGGCAGATAGGCTGTCATTGGCCGGTAGTGTATCATGTGTGTATGATCCGCGATGTGATTGGCCAACGTATACACAATGTATAAAGATGATGCAGATAACGTAATTTTTCCGCAAAATCCGGTCCCCGGCCAGGATCATAGAAAACGTATAAAGAGAAGGCTTTAGAAGCTGAAAATAACGGAGTGGGTGTTCTAAAACTTTAGCGATGTAACAGTTAGGACAATTTTAAGATTTGTTTTATAAAAAAAGTTACATGGTATAACTTTAAACATTAATTTAAAAACGTACATTAACAGTTTGACAGCCACGTGGAGCCTCTTAATATTAAAATCGTACTATATCGGACTTCCTGGGGGGAGGGGCAGCCAATCGTCTTTTCCCGTACTTTCCCGTATTTACCGAAATAAATGATTTTCATCCGAAAATCGGCGATCGTCTAACCTTCCCTAGTCACGACTCGTGCATTGATAGCTCATGGCTGCGCTGACATGAAGCAGAAGTGATGTCATTGGCCTTTCCTTTTCCAAGGCACATTACCCCATTCGGTTACTGTCCATACCCTGGTGCTGCTACAGCAGCCATGCTAGGGGCTATGCTAGCGAAAATTTTCAGTTCTGCTCTTGAGTCACACATGGATTATTTGAGGGGACATTTACGTGAACGGATCGCGCACGCGAAACGCACGGGGACATGATGCGTTAGCCGAATCTCCCACTCTAAGCCAATGCAGATTGAGAACTTCACTGGGATCTGGGGTGAGTACAACAACAGCGATTGCGGAATGGTAATGGGGGATGAAGACCACTTGATATAGCGCTGGATGTCTGGTAAAAAGAATGCGGTTCAGATCATAATATAATAATAGAAATTTCACGGCTAATCTACCAACAACCATTCTATGTCGGACGGCAAAGGGTTAAGAAACTTAAAATGAGTACACTGCACTTCTGTCTTCTACAGGACCACCTGAACCAAAGATCACAAACAGCCTTTCTGTTCCAGGTACAGACCCTCGCTTTTTACAAAATATCCATAATTCCAGATATACCAAAAATCTATACACTTTTGATTGTATTATTATCATCAACATTGGCCATCTTCTTCAGTTTCAAAGTGCTTTATTTAGGAAGCACAATACAAAAGTGTTTTTCACACTTATACAAGCTTAAGTTCATAGCCTAATGCCTCATTCACACTGTAGCAGCAAAGCTAATGGTTTGCTTGGTAATTCAATGTAATCTCAAAAGCTTTAAAGCTGGTTTCCATTGAGATTACATTGAATTACCAAGCAAACCATTAGCTTTGCTGCTTACAGTGTGAATGAGGCATAAGTATGTCTTCAATAAAAACCCCATTATCAAAATAGCTGGGTGTTGCCAGATTTTGAGAGAGGAATAAGCAACAGTCTATAACAAAAGCCCAAAAGCAGTAAAATATGGGCTACATGAGGACTTTAAACCTATATACTGTCTATCGGCTATTTGAAAATAGCCGATCCGATCTACAAGCTCACAACCGCATCCGCCATTAATTATAAGCAATTTACAGGAGAAACAAGCCCAACGTGGCTTATAATAATCAGACCTGGCAACACTCACTGCATGTACGTTGTTCCTCCACCACTCTTCTCTGACAGAATCAGAGTAGCTTGTTAACACTAACTGCATATGTATCCACTCTGCCACAGACTGTGAGACAAACAGTTACCACACCAGTCTAAAATCAATACGTTTTGAAATTCATCTTGAGAAATGTACAGTAGAGCTATTTCATCCAGTTCACAGATGTATTATAGCCCATATACATGTCCAAAAATAGAGATAGACCTATACAAACATAATCATAACACATAACGCAAATATTTAATTACCTGAGGGATACCTGAGGAATGTCTTTACATTTTAAAACATAGAGGGCTCTATTTTGATTGTCTTAAGAACCAGCTCTTATGCCTTAACTTAAATGTCTGTCCATACTGTCTCCAACGACTGAACTCCTCGTCAGTCTTTCTAAAGTGCAGCATTCCAAACTCTAATTCAGGGTAATTCAGTAGATGCGAGTGAGTCATTTTGTAATTGAACCGGACCTTTCCGACAAAATGAAAGAGCTCCCTCTGGTGTGAACACAGAAGCATTGCCATTTACACTTCTGGACAATGTTGATTGGCTGGAAACCAAACGCTCACCTGACAGGCAAAGGTCCCGCCCTCTATAGGCCTATTCCGTGTCAGGGGCGGTCCTCTTGTCATTTCCATTCCCGACACATGCATTCTGAAAACTCTACGTTCTCATATTGAGATCATTTCTCTATCCTAGTGTGCCTCATAAACAACCAGCTAACGAGGCCTAACTTTAGCTAAACACCTAGCCTAGCTCGCTCCGCTCTTGCTCACGTTAGCCTAGCCTAGTCAGTGTTTGTTTGCTAATAGTTCCCAGCTGTTTAGCACAGATACGCTGACTAGCTTGCCTCGTGTCCCACAACACTCGTAAGCCACTGTGTTTTGACGAGACCAAGATGGCTTCAAACGGCACCCGACAACCGAAGCTTGAAGCACTCCTGTCTCTACGGCCTTCGTTGCCCAGGGATCAGCCGTGTTAACACACCGTCCACCATCAGGCTGTTTGTTTCCCCCATTTCGTCTGATAGTCGTTGACTTTCCCCTGCACAGTCGTCCTCAATGGCCTCCGTAGTTCGGAGACTAGCCATCACAGGAGTAGTGTGAAACACTCTGATGGTTCTGGAGCGTGAGGGACTGAACTTTAGCATTGAGGGTCTGCCTCAGAGCGTGATCGACACCATCCAGAACACAAGGACCCTCTCTAAGAGGTCCGAGTATGTTGCAAAAGATTTCTGGGGAGCGCTTCGCTGTTACTACATGCCATCATTTCGACACCCAACTCTAACCCTTACCCTAAACCCTCCCGATGCTCCTTAGTCGAAATGATGGCATGTAGTAACAGCGAGATTTCCCGATATTTCTGCAGGGTCTTTTCCACCATAAAGGTCTATCTGGCTGCCGTCTTGGCTTGCCACATAGGATGGGGGAACGTAAAAGTGGGTCGGCACCCAACTATCGTCTGTTTCAAGAAAGGGGCTCGATGCAGTCTACTGGTCACAAAATCCCAGGTCCCGTCATCTTGGGCCCTCTTGATCCAAGCAGCAACTTGGGCTTCACCCTTGACCTTCACCAGCTTCTACGATCTGGACGTAACGGTGCCACCAGTAGCGCACGCAGTCCTAGATGTAGCTTCCAGACGGGGGTTGGACTTCGATCTTCCCATAGCGAGTCACAGAGTGAGTCTTAGAAATAAAACTAGAGGTTACTAGGGTAACCACAGTTTTATAATAGGACAAGTTAAGTGACTCGCTGAATCATCGTTCTTGGATGCATTCGAGAATAAATTGTGTTTCGCGTCTTGGCCCCCGACACAGGAATATATAAACAGGGCGGGACCTCTGCTGGTCAGGTGAGCGTTCATCTCCAGCCAATCCGACATTGTCCGGAAGTGTATAAAGATAATGCTTCTGTGTTCATGCCATGGGACATCTCAATATTTATACATTTCATTAGTTCGACTAAGGGTTAGGGTTAGGTTTTAGGTTTAGGCAGTTTTACTGAGGTTAGGGTAAGGTTTTAGGGTTAGGTTAAGACATAGTGGTTAACATTCACCAGGTTAGCATTCACCAGCATCGAACTAATGGGACGTCGAACTAATAATACGTCGCAATATCAACACGCTCCCTTTGCGCCAGAGGGCGCTCTCCCCTAGCGAGCCTCTTCACTCGTCTTATCATAAAACCAGGGTTATGCCAGTAACCTATAGTTGCTTAGCCTCGCGTAGCCAGGCTTACTCATCTGCGAAGAGAAAAGCCTGGTTATGACCATAGGCTGCATGAAATCTGCACGAAACGGTGCTACTTCTGCTGGGAGAATTTCACCGGCAGACTGACATAACTTCCGTTAACTGCAGCACTTCCGCCACTTCCGGTGTCTTTAGGTTCATGCCATTTACGTTGCCTATTATGGCCAGGGTGATAGTTGCTATGTCTCTTAGGAGGGCTGTGGGCAGTTCAGAAACCCGCCTACCAGTGACATCATCGTTAAGCAGATTATTATTTATTTATTTTTTACTTCCAATGGCTTCCGTTTCATCATGTTAACTTTTCAGGATTAGAAAGCCTGCAGTTTCTAGTAGCTTGGATTCCCCATCAATGATGTTACTGATTGGCAGGTGTTTCAACTGCCCACAACCCTCCTATGAGACACAGACTGAGTAGAAAGAAATTGTGCTATTTTATCATGAACATTAGTGAGGATCAATTATATGAAGATAGGTTGAAAAGCGGTGAAGTCGTCCTTTAACTAAATGTGCCTATCAGATAATTTCTCTCAACATCTGAAGGAATTGCTTTGTTCCTTGCAGGTTTCCTGGTGAAAACACACAAAGATACACATCCTATTACTTACTACCAAGACAAGCTCAAAGCAAACGTTAGGGAACCATTTGCATCTTTACCTGAAGGGGCAGTCCAAAGTGAGGATAAGAAGGATTATGAATGTTACACGCGTCTCACCCTCGTACGTGCGGATGACACAAAGACCAGCAGTGAACATGCGGTCATACAGAAGCAAGCAGGGCAGGAGAAGAAAGCAGGGCAGGACATCCAACTCAGTGAAATCTACAAACACCCTTCTAGAAAAAAAAAACGCATGAGAACTGTGATGTCCATTGGCGAAGCAGGAGTTGGCAAAAGCTTTCTGGCAAACAAGTTTATCTCTGACTGGGCAAAGAATAAAGATCAAGATCCCCATCTCACATTCCTGCTCCAATTCCGCCAGCTCAATTTGCTGCGGGGACAAGAGTTTACTTTGGCACAGCTCATCCATACATGTATTGACGCATCCAAATGCATCCCAGAAGAAGCTCTTGATGTCTTCTTCAATGAGCTGCAGAAGTCAGGAAATGCCAACTACGACCTGAGTCCTGTCAAAGTTATGTTTGTTCTGGAAGGGTTAGATGAATGTCACTTGAAGCTGGACTGGAATGTTCGCTCTAATGATGTAACCAAGGCCACATCACTAGAAATTCTACTTGTCAACCTAATCAATGGGAACCTGCTTCGCTCTGCTCACCTCTGGATAACCACACGCCCTGCAGCAGCTAAACTGATCCCTGATGGCTTAGTTGACTTGGTGACAGAGGTGAGAGGGTTCACCCATGAAATGATTGTGAAATACATCAAGAAGAGATTCACAGATAAAGTGCAGGCCAGCAAAATCATCTCACACATCAAAGCAACAACGTACCTCCACATCATGTGTGAAACCCCAGTCTTCTGTTCGATCATTGCCAGCGTTCTGCAGGACATGTTGACAGATGACAGAGGAGAACTTCCGAAGACTCTGGCTGACATTTACAGCCACTTCATCTTTGTCCAGACAAAGAGAAAGTGGTTGAAGTGTGGTGAGAATCGAAAGAAACTCACAGAGGCTGATAAAGCAGTTCTTCTGAAACTGGGCAGGCTGGCGTTTGAACATCTGCAGAAGGGCAACATCATTTTCTACGAAGAAGACCTGGAGAGATGTGATCTTGATATTAAAGAGGGCCCAATGGACTCAGGACTGTGCACAGAGATCTTCAAACGAGAGAGTCGATTCTTCCAGGAAAATGTCTACTGTTTTGTTCATCTGAGCATCCAGGAGTTTCTGGCAGCAGTCTACCTGTTTGACTGTTTTACACAGAAGAACAAGGAGAACATGGAGGTCCTGAAGAAATTCCTGAACAATGATGATTTCAACTGCAACAGTTCTCTGTCTGACTTCCTGAAAGCTGCAATGGAAAAAACTGTGCAGAGTGAAAGTGGCCACCTGGATCTCTTTAACCGCTTCGTGCATGGACTCTCACTGAAGTCCAACAAGAGACTGTTAGGGGGTCTGTTGTGTCAGGCAGATAGCGGTGAAAAGGAGATTGAGAAAGCCATCACCAACCTGAAGGAGATGGATCCCTGCAGTGGCTCTCCTGACAGATGTATCAACATCTTCCAATGCTTGATGGAGATGAAGGCATCCTCAGTAAGTCAGGGGATCCAACAGTACTTGGAGTCAGGAAAGAGACTCTCTGTGATCCAGTGTTCAGCTCTGGTCAGAATGCTGCAGATGTCAGAGGAGGTTCTGGAGGTGTTGGATGTGGACAAATGCAACACATCACCGCTGGGGCGAGAGACACTGATCCCAGCTGTGAGGAACTGCACAACAGCCAGGTTAGTAGTCATTCTAATATTGACATGTTGGTGCGTGTTAATTAATTAATTAATATTCATTCATTCATTCATTCATTATTACACTCACAGAGCGAGAGAGATTCATTGTGAGGAATGAGAACATTATATTCAGTACCGTGTGTGCGTGTAACACACACACACACACACACACACACACACACACACACACACACACACACACACACACACACTAATGAAGGAAGGAACCCCAATCTAAAAATATTTTGTGCCAGGGACCCTCCTACATTGTCTTGTTAAAATGGTTCCGACACATTTGAAAGATCTCTAAAATGATCACACAACGTATCACTTTTTGACATATTGTGAGCTTGTAGATCGGCCATATTTCAAAAATAACCAATGCCCAGAATACAGTGCTAATTCAGTCAAATTGTGATGCTATAATTACTCTGTGTGCGTGCATGGGTAAATAGAACATGGTTCTAGGGCTGGGCAAGGTAACCTCCATACCGCGATTTACCGCAGCACAACACGGTGTCAGGTCCCTACCCATGGTTTTATTTAGTTTGTATTTTTTCCCGCCATGGGAGTGGAGGGCGGGCTATTTCTTTATTAAAAGCGAGCGAGTTTTAAAACTGCGGAGGAGCGAGGACCGCCTGCCGCTTTGCTCTGGGCCATGATAAGACAAGCACCTCTGTGTATGAGCAGGAGGTAAGCTGGTTTGTACAGTGGTGTGATGACCATCACCTCACTGTTAACACAAAAAAAACTGAAGAAATGGTTTTCGATCCAGGTCATGTGGGGGACCACACTCCATTACTAATAAACAATGTCAATATTGCTCAGGTCGATTCATACAAATACTTGGGTGTGCATATTGACAGCAAGTTATCCTGGGATGTCCATGTTAATCATGTGTGTACTAAGATCCAGCAGCGACTTCACTTTCTGCGTAGGCTCAGGGTGTTTGGTGTCCAGCAGAGAGTGATGTTGCTTTTCTATCATGCTGTGATCGAGAGTATTTTCCGTTATACAATTTGTGTGTGGTTTGGTAATTTGACTGTGAGGTCAAAAGCACAGATTAATAGACTAGCTCAGATTGCATTGAAGGTGATGGGTGTGAGGGAGCACCCCACCCTTCAAGCAATATTTGAGGAAAGTGTAGTTAAGAAAGCTAAGAGAATAATTGCTGACCCCTCTCATGTTCTGCATTCAGAATATGAACTGCTACCCTCAGGTAGACGTTATAGAGTCCCAGTTAAAAACAAGAAAAGACATCTGAACAGATACAAATACTCATTCATTCCCATATCTGTTAATCTGCTAAACTCAGGCCGTTAGTAGGGGTGATGACTCTGGTGTAATGTAGTGTAATGTATGCACTTGACCTGTATGTCAGCACTGTGTGTTGTGCACTATTCGTTGTAATTTACTTTCTGTCTGTCTTGTCCTGTTGTATGTTATGTAGCAGCCTGCATGTCCAAATTTCCTTCGGGACAAAATAAATGAATCTTGAATCTTGAATCTTGAACCACATGTTTGTAGCAAGCTCGGACGTCACACCGACAGACACAGAAATCCTCAATACTGGAACAGCAGTGGCCTCGTACAGCTGCAGCGTTCACTTTCTCCATAATCCTCCATACTTTTTTTTATCCCCCCCAAAAACATATAGGCTTAACAGAGCATACAAGCGGAGCCATTTTTAGTTTAGTCGAGACATTGCGTCCCGGACGTGACGTGTTGAGAGCTTGTAGATCTGCTACTTTCGAAGCTGCGCTGTACGGGGAAGTATAACTTATAGGACTGTGGAGCGGTGAATTTTGGGCTGACGATAGGTATATTTTGGCTTATTGCGGAACCCAAATTAAAAGATGCGCTCCTCGAGGTAATTACCGTAATACCGTTGGTAAATAGAAGACCATTTACCGCAGTAGCAAAATTCCGATACCGGCCCAGCCCTACATGGTTCCACACAGAACAAGAAGTCAAGTCCTCTCTGTATTTACAAGTGTCCTCATCAGATATTCTACAAGGAAAACAAACTATTCCAAATGAGAAATAGACCATACCATTAGTGGAGGGGTGTACAGAGGATGGTCTTTTAAACAATGAGCCTGGTCATTACTTAGGTTTACACGTTACTTAATACATAAATGTAAGTTCCATGTTGTAGTTTACAGACAACTTTCCATCGGTCTTCCACGTCTCTGTTCTTACTGATGCAGCACCACAGGGAACCTCCTTGACAGAGAACATGGTCTGATCTGTTTTGATCATCTCTGATTTTACATTTAATCTGTCATTACAGCCTTGTTGGCTGTGACCTCGAAAAGGAACACATTGAGGTTGTGGCTTCAGCTCTCAGTTCTAATCCATCACATCTACGACACCTGGACTTAAGTTACAACAACCTGGCCAAGCTGGACCTGGAGCCGCTCAAAGCTGCACTCAACAGTCCACATTGTAAACTGGAAACTCTACGGTCAGATTAATTCACAATACTTATTTTCACCAGTGATTTATTATGTTATTATACTATGAACACTGTGGTTATGCTTTGTTTGAAGAGTGGCCCATGTCTGTCTGTCTGTCTGTCTGTCTGTCTGTCTGTCTGTCAGAATGCAGGGCAGAATGCCCTGTTCACAAATGCTAAAGGTTTAAAACTTTGTATACATTTTTAGAATATAGCAGATCTACAAGTGTGTTGTGAGCTTGTAGAGCTGATGTTTTGTTTTGTTTTTTGTATATCTAAAGTATAACAGGTAATGGAATAGGTGGTTAATGTACATTTTGCAATAATCTAAATCTGCAAAGTAAATTCGAACAACAGTTTCAAATATTGGAGGAAATATTTCCCTCTAAGGTGGTAGTACAGTAAAAGTATAAATTATTACAAAATGGACATTATCAAGTAACATAAAGAAATACCTAAGATTTGTACAGATCTTGTTCTTAGTTACATTTCACCACTTGTCTGTATTGGGTGAAGCTCTTTCACAAATGTTTGGCCAGGGAGACAGGGTTTTGAGGTTATCATTTCTGTGAGGTTAAGGTTAGGTTTAGGCATAGTGTTTGTAAGGTTAGGGTTAGGTTTAGGCATAGTGTTTGTATAATAGATGATTTTAAGCAGGTTTAGTCAGGAAAAGTTTTATTTCATAGCAGACAATCAAACATCTTGTGTTATTTTTGTATTCTTGTTTTAAATTGTTTCGTTTAGACTGATTCACTGCTGGTTGTCCGAGAGAAGCTGTGAAGTCCTGGCCTCATTTCTCAGCTCCAATCCTTCTCATTTGAGAGAATTAGATTTAAATCTAAACAGACTGCTGGATTCCGGTATCAAGGGTCTGTGTGCTGGAGTTAAAAGTCCCCATTGTCAACTGCAGACCCTGAGGTAAATATTGTTTTCCTCTGTGTGGATGTGTACTTGAGCATCAACAGCAGTTTGTTAAAGTCTTGATTTCTCTGCAGGTTGTCAGGCTGTGGGATCACAGAGAAAGGCTGTTCTTCTCTGGCGTCAGCTGTGGCCCTTAACCCCTCCCATCTAAAGCATGTGGACATCAGCTGTAACCATCCAGGAGGAGATGCTGTACAGACACTGCTCTCTGCTGGACTGGATGTCAAGTGAGTAGACTTGGACTGTGTCCATGTTGGTTAGTGCAGCCATTCCCTTGTTTCATGTTCAGTGGCTGGATGTGAGTCTGCTATCCCTACCAGATCTGAGGAGAGTAGGGGGAGGAGCTTGTGCAAGGACACGCTATGATTGGCCAGTAGCCAAACGATCTTGCCTAAACATCATTTACTATTCTGTTAACTATACTTTATCTGACAAACTAAACTCAAACAGTAACATTAAAATATGTATCTGAAGACATTGAGGTGAGAAATAAGCAGCTTAGTGACATAAACATGCTTCATGCGCTCCTTCTCTCGGGCTGCGTGAGATACAGGCTACAAACATAGCTTTCTCTGGCTAATGTATTCCCATAGCCCAAGGGCATGGGACCTTTCAGAAACAGGCTTCCATTTCAGACTGAAACTTTGGGACCATACCTATGTTCTCCAGGTTCTATGTTCCCCACTTAGCCCCACAAAAAAGGTTCTATGTTCGCTGCTCAACTATAAAAAAGGTTCTACAGGGGCGGCATAGCCCAGGGGTAGAGAAACCGTTATTAGAGCACGAAGGGTTCCCAAAGGGTTCCCAGTTCGATTCCGGGCTCCCCCTAAGTTAATGTCGAAGGGTCCTTGGGCAAGACTCTGAACCCCTAGTTGCTCCCGGTGAGTAGGTTGGTGCCTTGCATGGTTTCCTCCGCCACCGGTGTATGAATGTGTGCGTGAATGGGTGAATGTAATGCACAATCTCTGTAAAGCGCGTTGGATAAAAGCGCTATATAAATGCACTATTTACCATTTCTATGTTCCCCGCTCATCCAAAAATGCAGGAAACATTAATTTCTAGTTATTAATAACAATTAAAAACACACAGAATGGAACATAATGGGGAGAAATTATGAAGACTAGTGGGACAGGGGGCACTAGGGACATCTGGGTAACATATTTTTGTAATGACTGGGCATCTGGACGAGTGGGAACCTGGACATCTGGACGAGTTATATCCTAAATTAGGATTGCCCACATGTTCTTGGGGAACATAGAATGCAGTTTCTCGTGAAACGGTCCAGAAAGGATTGACATAGATGTATTATGTAAAGATGGGTGGGCTGACGATCGGCGCTCAGTATCACAGCGTTGCGCTATAGACTGACAAGGCAGCGGTTCCGGAAACACATTTGTGTTCATAGTAGATAAGATGTCGGCCGCGGCTTGTGATTGGCTGAACCAGAGGCAAGACAGTGCAACACAGTGCCTCTGCTGTGCGGAGAGGACGAATGGGGAGGCGGGGGAAGGGGAAAACACACAAACCAGCAGAATTCTGACCTTGTGAATTATTAAATAGACTTGATGATCGTCATCACACATTACGTTGTTGTTTAGGGGCTGGTCTTAGGACTGTAATTGTTTCATTATAATACAAAAATACTCAAATATTTCACTTTTTCTTTGAGCTGCAAGTCAGAGTCGAGTCTGGAGTCTCCAAAAATGTGACTAGAGTGTGTCTCTAGTACAAGTCTCTGATATATCTGGCAAAAATCTAACTGATTGATTTAATGTTGTATTTGAATTGTTTTGTTGTTTGCTGTTTTTAAAATGTTCTGTGAAGCACTTTGTATCTTAGTTTGAAAAATAAACAAATTATTGTTACTTCCTACAGTGTGAATCATGGAGGAGAACACTGGATTGAACACTGGACTAATCCTCAACTCCTCAAAAGATGTGAGTGTCTGTCTGTCTGTCTGTCTGTCTGTCTGTCTGTCTGTCTGTCTGTCTGTCTGTCTGTCTGTCTGTCTGTCTGTCTGTCTGTCTCACACATTGACACAGTGTTTTATTCTGTTGGCCCCTCCCTCCTTGGATACTGTGCTGAAAACTCTTCTGTAGAACTTCCAGGGAATTCATATGGTTTCTCTGTTCTTGGCCTGGTCTTTAACACCAGCTGATGCTCATTTACCAAGCCCTGACACATCGTCTACAATTCTTAGAGACCAGACCCTTCTGGTGGCTAACTTGTGAAAAATACTAGAAAAACAATTAGGGAAACTTGTTCTGGCAGCCTGAGCCACTCGTCCAAAAGTCTGGAAACTGGTGTTTGGCAGACAATGTGTCCCTAAAACACACTGTCCCCACATACAACACTCCCTCTGCCACACACATTCTGCTGACACTATTAGGATCATTTTGGTGACACCTGCAGATGTTTTGCATGATGTCCTACCCTGTCTGTTTCTTCTCTTTGTCCACTGCTCTGTCCACTCCTAGGCATAGGAGTGTTCATTAAACGTGTACAAAGACATACGGGTAAACAAAATACAAACACTGGGTAAAAAAATATATCAAAACTAGAGCCCTACACGGGCCTGGCCCATGGGAATACAAGCCTATCCTGGGTACCGATATTTACAGCCCAGCCCGGCCCAAAGCCCGCCACCTTATTTATTTAATTAATTATCTTTGTGCGTGGCTTCCACTGGTGTGCACAACAGCTACCCTCTCAAGGGCAGTCCATACTGTCACCGACCACCGAACTTTGCGTCGGAAAGGTCCGGTTCAACTACAAAATGACATCTCTCGCAACTTCTGAAAAGGATTACTCCTAAATTTGATTTCGGAAAGCTGCACGCACGTCGGAAAGTCGTGCAAGTCTTTGAATATTTCAAATCCTTTTTTTTTTTTTGAAAAAAAAAAAGAAAACTATGTTTCTATGTCAGAGGTTCTCAACGTTTTCATGTGAAGGACCCCCAAAATGATATGTATTTGGCCACGGACCCCCATCTCAAAATTATTTGTTCCAGGGACCTACATGTTCACAATGCATCACGTTGCGACGCGTTGTAGAAGTGATATTTTCAGAGCGCAGCCAAGTGTAAAATCAAAGATTTTTTGAAAAACCTATGCTTCTATGTCAGTGATGCTCAAAATAAATGGTATGTATTTGGCCAGGGACCCCCATCTCAAAATATTTAGCTCCAGGGACCCCCAGAAGCAAAATTTGAGTTACAAATATTCAAAGATTTGCATTACATTTTCACGAAAAATTACAAGCTCACAGCGCGGCACCGAGTGCCACGCTGTGATCTTGTAAATCTGCTTTATATATATATATATATATATTTGGTATTTGTCAATAGTTAAAGTATAAAATAATTAAGGCCCCTCCACCTTGGGCCCTAGTAACTCAGTCCCACTCCCCCCCTCCCCCTTGTGACGCCCCTGTCTGTGTGTGTGCGTGTGTGTGTGTCTGTGTGTGTGTGTGTGTGTGTGTGTGTGTGTGTGTGTGTGTGTGTGTGTGTGTGTGTGTGTGTGTGTGCAGGGGTGTGGCACCAAATGCTGGGCCCTGGGTACAAGGATTCACTGCAGGCCCCCCATGGATGTTCTTCATAGGAGGAGGAGGGGGTTTAACCCATTTAGACTGGGAACGCATTATTACGCATTATTTTGTGCTTTAACTATTGAAAAATAGTAGATATACAAGCTCACAGCGCGGCACTCAATGTCGCGCTGCAACCTTGTAGAGCTGCTATTTTTGAAAAATCATGAACATTTGTGCAAGTATTTGAATATTTCAAATCATTCTAAGGTTTTTTTGAAAAACCTATGATTCTATGTCAGTGATGCTCAAACTTTTTCATGTGAAGGACCCCCAAAATGTTATGTATTTGGCCAGGGACCCCCATCTCAAAATATTTAGTTTCAGGGACCCCCTAGAAGCAAAATTTTAGTTGCAAATATTCGCTTAAAAATACATGTATTCAAAGATTTACATTACTTGTCACAAAAAATAGCAGATCTACAAGCTCACAGTGCGGCACTCGGTGCCACGCTGTAAGCTTGTATATTTGCTGGATTCACTGCGGGGCCCCCCATGAATGTTCTTCATAGGGGGAGGAGGGGGTTAAACCCACTGGGAAAGCATTATTACGCATTATTTAGTGCTTTAACTATTGAAAAATAGCAGATATACAAGCTCACAGCGCGGCACTCAATGCCGCACTGCAAGCTTGTAGATCTGCTATTTTTGAAAAATCATGAACATTTTTGCAAGTATTTGAATATTTCAAATCCTTTTCTAAACCCTATGTTTCTATATGTCAGTGGTGCTCAAACCTTTTCATGTGAAGGACCCCCAAAGTGGTATGTATTTGGCCAGGGACCCCCATCTCAAAATATTTAGTTCCCGGGACCCCCCAGAAGCAGAATTTGAGTTTCAAATATTCGCTTAAAAATACATTTATTCAAAGATTGGCATTACATTTTCACAAACTCTGTGCCGTGCTGTAAGCTTGCATATTTGCTATTTTTCAATAGTTAAAGCAGGGGTCTTTAACAGAGGGTCCGGGACCCCTAGGGGTTCCTCAGAGTTACTACAGGGGGTCCTCCAAATCTTTGTGTGATAGAAACTTTGTTTCCTCCTTTTTTATATTATCCACTTAAACCATAGCATCCATATTCAGAGAACTTTTGCTAAAAATAGCCGATCTACAAGCTCATAAAGCCTCGCGCTGTGAGGCCGAGGCGTTGTGAGCTTGTAGATCGGCTATTTTCAGCTAAAAGCTTTGGTGTAGAGGGGAAAAAGCAGACTAAGTACAGAGTGAAAGGTCAAGTTTATTAAGTATTGACGGTTCAAGTGGTTAAATATCTGAAAACACAAATTAACAGGAATCCAAAATCCAAAAAATGATTGTGCTGTCAAACGATGAAACTATATGGAATCTATGAACAGGTTGTGGGGGTCCCTGCTTCATCTCTCTCTCAACTAAGGGGTCCCTGCTTCATCTGTCTCAGCTAAGGGGTCATTGGCCTGAAAACGTTGAAGACCCCTGAGTTAAAGTATAACATAATTAAGGCCTCTCCACCTTGGGCCCTAGTAACTCAGTCCCACTCCCCCCTCCCCCCTTGCGACGCCCCTGTGTGTGTGTGTGTGTGTGTGTGTGTGTGTGTGTGTGTGTGTGTGTGTGTGTGTGTGTGTGTGTGTGTGTGTGTGTGTGTGTGTGCTGGGACCCCCTGGAAAATGACACGGATGCTTTCCCGGCTTGAATGGGTGAATTCATTCATCAAAAATGAATGTATTAATGTTGGTCGATTAACCTTCATTGAGGAAAACCAAATAAAAACAAAGCTATGATGATTAAAACTAAGACTAAATATATTGACAAACATAAACTAGACTAAAACTTTAGGGAGGGACTAGTGGAAAAGAGATCCAGTAGAACTAAAAAGTCATTTTATGTTTGGTTGTGCTCTGAAAATAGCAGATCTACAAGCTCACAAGCTAGCTAAAGTATAAAATAATTAAGGCCCCTCCACCTTGGACCCTAGTAACTCAGGATTCACTGCAGGCCCCCCATGAATGTTCTTCATAGGGGGAGGAGGGGGTTAAACCCACTGGGAACGCATTATTTAGTGCTTTAACTATTGAAAAACAGCAGATATACAAGCTCACAGCGCGGGACTCAATGCCGCGCTGTGAGCTTGTAGATCTGCTATGTTTGAAAAATCATTAACATTTCAAATCCTTCTAAAGTTTTTTGAAAAACCTATGTTTCTATGTCAGTGGTGCTCAAACCTTTTCATGTGGTAAAATGGTATGTATTTGGCCAGGGACCCCATCTCAAAATATTTAGTTCCAGGGACCCCCCAGAAGCTAAATGTGCATGTATTCAAAGATTTGCATTACATTTGAACTGTACCGTCATGAAACTGTACTTTTTTCTATGCAAACTTCTAATAAAGTCTTCAATCAAATCATTCAATATTCACGAAAAATTGCAGATATACAAGCTCACAGCGTGGCACTCGGTGCCGCGCTGTGAGCTTGTATATTTGCTATTCTACAATAGCTAAAGTATAAAATAATGAAGGCCCCTCCACCTTGGGCCCTAGCAACTGTGTGTGTGTGTGTGTGTGTGTGTGTGTGTGTGTGTGTGTGTGTGTGTGTGTGTGTGTGTGTGTGTGTGGCACCAAATGCTGGGCCCTGGGTACAAGGATTCACTGCAGGCCCCCCATGAATGTTCTTCATAGGGGGAGGAGGAGGTTTAATACATTCATCGAAAATGAATGTATTAATGTTCATCGATTAACCTTTTTCATTGATGAAAACTAAATAAAAACAAAGCTATGATGATTAAAACTAAGACTAAATATATTGACAAACATAAACTAGACTAAAATGTTAGGGAGGGGCTAGTGGAGAAGAGATCCAGTAGAACTAAAAGAAAAGTCATTTTATGTTTGGTTGCGCTCTGAAAATAGCAGATCTACAAGCTCACAATGCATCACGTTGCAACGCGTTGTAGAACTGATATTTTCAGAGCGCAGCCAAGTGTAAAATCAGGCATTGCGACACCATCAAGGCACCGCCAAAAAAAAATAAAAAAAATGTCGTCAAAATCAACCGTAGATTGAAAGTCTAAAATCTTTAAGATATACAAGCTCACAGCGCGGCACTCAATGCCGCGCTGTGAGCTTGTAGATCTGCTATTTTTGAAAAATCATGAACATTTGTTCAAGTATTTGAATATTTCAAATCCTTCTAAGGTTTTTTGAAAAACCTATGTTTCTATGTCAGTGATGCTCAAACTTTTTCATGTGAAGGAAATGGTATGTACTTGGCCAGGGACCCCCATCTCAAAATGTTTAGTTCCAGGGACCCCCCAGAAGCAAAATTTTAGTTACAAATATTCGCTTAAAGCTATACTGTGTAAGATGCTCAACTAGTGGTTAGTAGCCCTATAGCAAACCGCGGTCGCGTCCGCGTCTTTCGGCCGTTTTTCGTACCTTCACACCCCCGCGTCTGCCTCCACCTCGCCGAGATCTATCTTTCGAGGGGTCCCTGGTTCCTGTGCGTTCAGGCATTCCGGAGAAACGGACTACTTCACCCTGCCTGATAGGCGAGATTACCTTTTGAGTATAGAGACAAACGGGCGACTACAAATATGGCCGCCATAGCGACCCCACTTCAAGATGCGCTGTGATTGGCCGGCAGTGTATAACCCTCGCTGTGATTGGCCGGTAGTGTGATGACGCAATTTTTCCGCGAAAACCGGTCCCCGGTAGGGATCATAGAAAACATATAAAGAGAAGGCTTTAGAAGCTGAAAATAACGGAGTGGGGGTTCTAAAACTTTAGCGATTTAACAGTTAGGACAATTTTAAGATTTGTTTTATAAAAAAAGTTACATGGTTTAAAAATACATATATTCAAAGACTTGCATTACATTTTCACGAAAAATAGCAGATCTACAAGCTCAAAGCGCGGAACTCGGTGCCGCGCTGTGAGCTTGTATATTTGCTATTTTTCAATAGCTATAAAATAATTAAGGCCCCTCCACCTTGGGCCCTAGTAACTCAAGGATTCACTGCGGGCCCCCCATGAATGTTCTTCATAGGGGGAGGAGGGGGTTAAACCCACTGGGAACGCATTATTTAGTGCTTTAACTATTGAAAAATAGCAGATATACAAGCTCACAGCGCGGGACTCAATGCCGCGCTGTGAGCTTGTAGATCTGCTATGTTTGAAAAATCATGAACATTTGTGCAAGTATTTGAATATTTCAAATCCTTCTAAAGTTTTTTGAAAAACCTATGTTTCTATGTCAGTGGTGCTCAAACTTTTTCATGTGAAGGACTCCCAAAATGGTATGTATTTGGCCAGGGACCCCCATCTCAAAATGTTTAGTTCCAAGGACCCAGAGCCGATTCTGGGCCCACGGGGGCCCTAAGCATGATTCTGCTATGGGGCCTTTTCCTTCCGAAAAAATAATATAATTTTTTATTGTTTTTTAATCAATTTTATAATGGGTTTAATTCTGGGTTTTGTATATAAATAGGCCAAATTGCAGAATAGTCATGCAATGTAGCATCAAATAGCCTAACATAACAAAGGACTGGACAAATACCCCCAAATAAGCATAGCCCCAAGGTGGAAAAGGGTGATTTTTTTTTTTGGGGGGGGGATTACATTTTTGACCTTTTTCGGGTCGGGTCGGGTGAATTTGGGTGATTCTAAGTTTCTAACTCGGTTAAACAGTGACTTACACATACAATACATGCAGCAAAATTGGACTTGTTGCCTACCACGGCACCGATTGTTCTAGATATAATGAAGAAAATTAAATCTACAATAAAAATATAATATATCCTATAGATATAGTTATATGAATATAATAATATTTAGGGACTTGTCTTTAATATAGGCCACAGGCATAGATAGAGACAATGCATGCTGTGAGCTTGTAGATCGGCTATTTTTTTTTTACACACAGTAAAAGATTTTGCTTAAAATGAAAGGGTTAAATTAACTGGAGTGGTTACCATGGTTACTGAGTTGTCTAGTGCACGGGCAGTGGTGTAAAGTAACTAAGTACACTTACTCAAGTACTGTATTTAAGCACAATTCATTTTCAGGTTATTTTACTTATACTGGAGTATTTCCACATCTCAGCGGCAAATATTGTACTTTTACTCTGGACTTTTACTTGTAACAGAGTATTTCTGCATTGCAGTATTGATACTTTTACTAAGTAAAACATGTGAGTACTTTTTCCATTACTAGTCTACATGGGCCAAGGGAGAGAGGGACGCGATACTATTGAGAGTGAGAACGTGCAGAACCCTGCGGTCATAAACCGATTCTCCGCTTTGAAAACTAAGCTTTTTATGACTTAATTACTTTATGACCAGCCTTACACAGAGGCGGAGAAGCCAGAACAGCAGCAGCAACGTGGCTCCATCGTACAACACAAGTTACAACTGACAGTGCAATTTGAATGTGTGTTTCTGTTTACCTGATCGCTGTTGCTGCAGTTCCGTTTGACGCTTTTTCTTTCTCTCATATCCAGAAAGATAAACGTGCATTGTCAAAGCGAAAGTAAACAAACACTAGACTCTGAAAGGGGGGCGGGGCGGAAACTCCCAAAGATTTCCAGAGTCAAGAAATGTGGTCTCCTGTTTCTTTTTGGCCAATGGGACAATGGCAAAGAGCCGTGACAGCCAATCAGGGACAAGGTTAATCAGAGATGTGTCATTCAGGCTAAGATGGCAGTAGCGCTGGTGTCAAAAGACAGTTCGGTGCGTTCTTTTCTGCAGAGAGGAGGGGGGCGGTGGGGGCCTTTTTGGTCGACGGGGCCCTACGCATACTGCGTAGTCTGCCTATAGGGGGCACCGGCGCTGCAAGGACCCCCCAGAAGCAAAATGTGCACATTTTCGCTTAAAATTACATGTATTCAAAGATTTGCATTACATAAACTGTACCGTCATGAAACTGTACCTTTTTCTATGCAAACTTCTAATAAAGACTTCAATCAAATCATTCCATTTTCACGAAAAATAGCAGATCTACAAGCTCACAGCGCGGCACTCGGTGCCGCGCTGTGAGCTTGTACGTTTGCTATGTTTCAATAGCTATAGTATAAAATAACTAAGAACCCCTCCACCTTGGGCCCTGGTAACTCAGTCCCACCCCCCTCCCCCTGTGAAGCCCCCCTCTGTGTGTGTGTGTGTGTGTGTGTGTGTGTGTGTGTGTGTGTGTGTGTGTGTGTGTGTGTGTGTGTGTGTGTGTGTCAGTGAATGATGTATTTAATGTTTACTGTGTTGTTTTCTCATCAGATTTTCAGATTCTCTCTCTGGACACAAACACAGCACACAGAAGACTCTCTCTCTATCCGAACAACAGGTGGGCGAGATGGGTGAGAGAGGATCAGAATTATCCTCCTCATCCTGACAGGTTTGATGGAGAGGATATCTATCAGGTTCTGTGTACAGAGGGTCTGACTGGACGCTGTTACTGGGAGGTGGAGAGGAGGGAAGAGGTTAAGATAGCAGTGACTTACAGAGAGATCAGCAGGAAAGGAGAGGGTGATGACTGTAGGCTTGGAGGGAATGAACTCTCCTGGAGTCTGCTCTGTGGTAGCAGTTACACTGTCAGTCACAATAGTAAGCAGACTGTCCTCCCTGTCAGTCCCTCTAGAGGCCTCAGGTCAGGTAGAGTAGCAGTGTATCTGGACTGTCCTGCAGGGATTCTGTCCTTCTATGAGGTGTCAGAGGACACTCTGACACACCTGTACACCGTCCAGAACACATTCACTGGACCTCTCTATACTGGGTTCAGGTTAGCCTCCTGTTCCTTAATGTTTCTGTGTGAGCAGAGCTAGCGTCTCTATGTGAGGGTGACATCAGGTCACCATGGTTACTCTACATGTCTGGCTGATTCCAGGTTGTCATGGTTACCACTGTCGCCTGGACACTTTGACCATAGATACTGTAAGTCTGACATCATAGACTCCATATTTGGTCATGACTGACTCATGGTGACATCATCATGATGACAGACAGACAGACAGACTGTATATAAATCTGTAAATATTTAATTCCAGGGACCGCCATGAGATGAGATATGTTTTTGTTAAAATGTTCATAATTATTCACGTTGAGAGCTTGTAGATCTGCGGTTTTCTAATAGTGAATAAAATATGGTTGGAGTGGTTCAGCTGATTCAATCATTTAGCCGGGGACCCCCTGGAACCCCCTCAAGGACCCCTGGGGGTCCCCAGACCACACTTTGAGAACTAACTGGTCTAGACACTGTTTCTCAACATCCGGTTGGGGGCCCACTAGGGGTCCAAATGGACCCTTACAGCAGCGCTTCTCAAAGCCCCACATTAACATGGTCCCCCAGGGACCCCCATCTGAAAATGTTTAGTTCCAGGGACCCCCAGAAGAGAAGATTTATGTTTAACATATAATCACAATTATTTAAACTGTTCCAAACATTTATAATATTTTCACGTGACGTGCTGTGAGCTTGTAGATCTGCTATTTATGAGTAGCCAATGCCAGTGTTGATTTTGACATCAAAGTTTGGCTCATTTTAGTCATATTTTAGTCTTTAGAATACAATTCATTTGGTTTTAGTCATATTTTAGTCATAGTCTTTAGAATACAATTCATTTAGTTTTAGTCATATTTTAGTCATAGTCTTTAGAATACAATTCATTTAGTTTTAGTCATAATTTAGTCATAGTCTTTAGAATAGAATTCATTTGGTTTTAGTCATATTTTAGTCATAGTCTTTAGAATACAATTCCATTTGGTTTTAGTCATATTTTAGTCATAGTCTTTAGAATACAATTCCATTTGGTTTTAGTCACATTTTAGTCATAGTCTTTAGAATACAATTCCATTTGTTTTTAGTCATATTTTAGTCATAGTCTTTAGAATACAATTCCATTTGGTTTTAGTCATATTTTAGTCATAGTCTTTAGAATACAATTCATTTGGTTTTAGTCATATTTTAGTCATAGTCTTTAGAATACAATTCCATTTGGTTTTAGTCATATTTTAGTCATAGTCTTTAGAATACAATTCCATTTGGTTTTAGTCATATTTTAGTCATAGTCTTTAGAATACAATTCCATTTGGTTTTAGTCATATTTTAGTCATAGTCTTTAGAATACAATTCCATTTGGTTTTAGTCATATTTTAGTCATAGTCTTTAGAATACAATTCATTTGGTTTTAGT
This sequence comes from Nannobrachium achirus, assembly GCF_963921795.1. Taxonomy (NCBI): domain Eukaryota; kingdom Metazoa; phylum Chordata; class Actinopteri; order Myctophiformes; family Myctophidae; genus Nannobrachium; species Nannobrachium achirus. Next base: position 65,615,054 of record NC_137814.1, read on the forward strand.
CATATTTTAGTCATAGTCTTTAGAATACAATTCCATTTGGTTTTAGTCATATTTTAGTCATCTGAAATGTTTTAGTGTCAGTCGACTAAATCTACAGTTCATTTAGTCGACTAAAATTTATTTTGGTGGAGCCTTGATGGCATCGTAATGACTGCTTTTACACTTGCAAGATGAAAATAGCAGATCTACAAGCTCACAACACATAGCTCTACAAGCTCAGAGCGTGTCGCTATGCGACACATTTGAGCTTGTAGATCTGCTATTTTCAGAGTGCAACACCCGAGCGCAACCGAGTTCTACTAAAAAGCAATGGTCTCTAGACCAGCGGTTCTCAAAGTGTGGTCCGGGGACCCCCAGGGGTCCTTGAGGGGCTTCCAGGGGGTCCATTATTACTGATTAGGTGCTTGGTCTGCCTACGTTATTGTTTTTCTTCCTAAATCTATATTTCTATGGAATTATGTATTGTTATTTATGTATTGATGTATTGATTTATTGATATTAGGGCTGGGATGCGATTTAAAAAATAATCAAATTAATTACAGGCTTTGTAATTAATTAATCACAATTAATCGCATATTAATATTTGACCCGAGAAGCATTTTTTTCTTCAAGTAAAACACATTTTGTTGTACGAGTGAATCAACAAGTGAGTTTTTTAAATCTAAATTTCTCATCCACTGGGCCAAGCAAAGCGCTCTGATCGGCTACTTCTCCCTTCGCGTTTGTTGTCTTTTCTTGGTTGGTGCATCGCTATGATCGGTATGCCCCAAACTGAAGGTTCTGTGGTGCAAAAACTAAGTGCGATTAAAATGCGCACATTTTTTAACCACGTTAATTTTCTGTAATTAATTAATCGCAATTAATCAGTTAAAGTCCCAGCCCTAATTGTTATTGATGTATTGATTACCCTGCTATTGTAAATCTGGATTAAATGCCTAAACCTGAAACGGTCTAAACATTAAATACACCTGCTGTTTGAAAATGGCAACAGATCTACAAGCTCTCATCAGATCAGATCAGATTAGATCAGATTAGACAGACCTCAAACCTCCTCTCCACAAGTTTATAAATATGGATCATAAATACTGATGATGATGATGATGATGATGATGATGATGATGAAGATGATGATGTTGATGAAGATGATGTAAATATTTCTCTTGTATTTTGTGTATTTTCAAAATGCCTCAAATCATGAACGTAGCTTCTGATTGGCTTGAAACTTGTTTACTTCATCGTGATTGAATAAGATGATGATGATGATGATGATGATGATGAAAATATTTCAGATTGACTTCTACCTGTTCTGGTGGAGACCTGTGCTCTGAGGAGCACAGGTCTAATTTTAACATGTTATTGTATGATCATTTGTAAAAGTGTTTAATCAAGTGTTTAATAAAATGTTTGTTGAAAGTCTGTCGTTGCTGTGGTATTATTATTATTACCCTTAGAAAACATACATTAACCGCTTCAGCCCTGTATACATTTCTGCTATTTGAGAATAGACGATTTACAAGATCACAATGTGTCGCATCGCGACGCCTGCAGATCTGCTATTTTCAAATAATCTTTATACATTTGAAAAGTACTTTCTACTTTTGTACTTTAAGTATATGTTGACACCGATGCTTTTGTACTTTTACTTAAAGCTATACTGTGTAAGTTCAACTAGTGGTCAGTAGCGGTATTGCTTTTTTCGGCCGTTTTTCGGCCGGAGTCGTCGCGGACCACCGCCGCGGACCACCGATCCGGCGCCGCAAAACCACCGCGACCGATAGTAATCCGTGGAGGGGTAGAACGCATGGTAGAACGTAATTTTCTGGCCAGGATTTGTGGATTAAGAGGTTAAAATCCTTCACCATGGTAAACACTGTAGCCAAGCGGAGGCGCTTCCTGGAGACCAGAGCAGATAAGCTGTGATTGGCCGGTAGTGTACCATGTGTGCATGATCGGCGATGTGATTGGGCAACGTATACACAACGTATACAGATGATGCAGATTACGTCATTTTGGCGCGAAATTCTCCCCCCCTCACGGCTCATAGAAAACATATAAAGAGAAGGCTTCAGAAGCTGAAAATAATAGAGTGGGTGTTCTAAAACTTTAGCGATTTAACAGTTAGGACAATTTTAAGATTTGTTTTATAAAAAAAGTTACATGGTACAACTTTAAGTAAATTTGGACTTTTACTTAAGTAAGAAATGTGAGTACTTTTTCCACCACTGGCAGAGAGTACAATTCTTTGGTTTGGGTTGTTCAACATTCTAGCAGTAATGACAACAACAAAGATATAGCCTACTTTAGAATATCATTTATCCATGTAAACAGTAATTAAACGTTTATTTACATTGACCATAGACACTTTGAAGTGTCCAATAGTAACAATAACTACATTATAATAACACTCAACAATCATAATCCATGATCCACAGCCTCTCCATCAGTCCTCCTCCCCACCTCTGCATCAAACTATTGTGACACTGCATTCCTTTCAATCCTGTCATGCTCTTCATTAATCAGTCATCATGCACATAATTATATGTTTTGACGATCAAGTCTTCTTCCATTGTTGGCATACCTCACCTTAGACGTTCTCATCAACAAATACTCTGTTCACCTTTATTGGAACCACAACTATTAAAGCTATGTTGAGCTTGAATCTCATCCTGTCCTCAAGTAACCCTGTCCTCTGAAAAGCCATCTGTCTATATAATAAAAACTATATGAAGTGTAATGTGCACCCATTCACCTTTGCAGCTAAGTAGTCCATGGGATGATAAGAATGGATTCTGGTGGCAAATACTAACGCTGATTTTTATGTTCCCACATGCCCATGGTATCTTTTAAGACCTGGTAGCACTGCCAACTTGGTAGCTTTCTACCTGTTACCACCACTTTGTTGATAAAAAAGATTATATATATATATATATATATATATATATATATATATATATATACTGTGTGTGTGTGTGTATATATATATATATATATATATATATATATATATATATATATATATATATATATGGGCCCTGCCCTATAAAACCCTGACAGAACCAAGCAACCCTTAGAGCCATCCCCCCTCTCACCCTTTCCTTCTTCTCTTATCCATTTGTCTCCCATTCCTACATCTCCTTCCCTTTATCCCTCCATTCTCCACTTTCTTCAATAAACTGTTATCTGAAACTTTGTCAAAGCCTCTGCGTCCAGTCCTTCACACCCCTGAAGATACAACACCCTAAATGAGTCCCTTGAATCCACTTTGAGAACCATTGCATTTAGCCACAGACACCCATTTGATACAATTCATGTTTTAATCCCTGAGACCCCAATCTGACAATATCATCCTCATCATCATCATCATCATCATCATCCTCAGTGTTACCTAAACCCAAGGTGTACAAATGAAACATAATGGACCCTTACTTACCCGTAAAGGTCCATTTGGTTCAGAGTTACAGAACGTAAGAGTCCATTTGTTTTCATCTGTATTCTCTCAGACATACAGACCAAAATGTGTAGACCTTCTAACTGTGCAGTGCAAAGAGTACCAGAGGTACACGTGTACATCAAGCCTAGTGTAGGCTACTGTAATGACCAGCCATGTGCAACAACCAGTACAAAGAAGGTGCACTGGCCTCTGGACAATGCTACTGTAAGCCCAGGTTACTTGCCTACTTTGCCTGTGTTCGCAAAAGACCCTTTTTGACTGCAGCTTTAACACCACACTGCACCACACCACATACAAATATCTACATTTTCCATTACACAAAAGTACCCCTATCGGTAAGAAACAAATTGACCCTTTTAACTGTGATTACAATACAATATAAATTTGTATTACAACTAACTAGAAGCTGGGCCGCCCTTTGGGCGGCCCAGCGTCTAGTCGGCGACCTGGCCAACTCGGAACAATGTAAATAGGGAATGAATGCCCCGCTCTTTAATGCAAACCCCATTATACCTGTTTTCATAGGACCCGTTTTGACCATCTGTCTGCCTGTGTCCATTTATGCCCATATATGGAGATATCTGTATCTGTCTGTCTGTCTGTCGGCGTCCATTTTATGTCCATATATGGAGATCACTGCAGTTATAGTTCTGGGTCCATTTTATGCCCATATATGGAGATATCTGTCTATCTGCGTCCATTTTATGCCCATATATGGAGTATCTGTCTGTGCCTCCAACTGTGTTGCAGACACAGTGCCGGTTCCCCCTATGCAAACCTCATTATACCTGTTGTCATAGGACCCGTTTTGAACATCTGTTTGCCTGTGTCCATTTATGCCCATATATGGAGATATCTGTATCTGTCTGTCTGCGTCCATTTTATGCCCATATATGGAGATCTTTGACCATCTGTTTGCCTCTGTCCATTTATGTCCATATATGGAGATATCTGTATCTGTCTGTCTGCAATCCATTTTATGCCCATATATGGGGGCATTCATTTTATGCCCATATATGGAGAACGCGCGTGCCGGTGGGACGAACGGTTCTCGAGATACGCGGATTACACACTCACAGAGATTTTTTGTTGACTCATGTGGCGTACGTGATCAGCAGAAGTGATGTCAGATTGCCCATATGCCCTGCCCATATGCCCATATATGTAGCCCATATGGAGATCTGCCCATATGCCCATATATGGAGATCTCTGTATGAGTCAGCCCTTGCCATATATCTGTGTCCCCTTTATGCCCATATGAGTCAGCAGTGCCCATATGCCCATATATGTAGCCCATATGGAGATCTGCCCATATGCCCATATATGGAGATACATAACCATGGCATTTTGTGTTGACTCATGTTGCGTACGCGATCTCAGAGCCTTTTATGAAATGATGTCACAATGAGTCAGCGCTTGCGCCGATTTCCTCCGGAACAGCCTGATGTCAACAATCAGCTCCGCATAAGGAGATTCCGAACGTTTTGCGCCGTTTCGGAAAAGACGCGCGTCGGGTCGATTTCCTCCGGAACAGCCTGATGTCAACAATCAGCTCCGCATAAGGAGATTCCGAACGTTTTGCGCCGTGAGTCACCATATGCCCTGCCCATATGCCCATATATGTAGCCCATATGGAGATCTGATGCCCATATATGGAGATCTCTGTATGAGTCAGCCCTTGTGCCGATACGTCCATTTATGCCCATATATCTGTGTCCCCTTTATGCCCATATGAGTCAGCAGTGCCCATATGCCCATACTGTATATGTAGCCCATATGGAGATCTGCCCATAACCATGGCATTTTGTGTTGACTCATGTTGCGTACGCGATGTCAGAGCCTTTTATGAAATTATGTCACAATGAGTCAGCGCTTGCGCCGATTTCCTCCGGAACAGCCTGATGTCAACAATCAGCTCCGCATAAGGAGATTCCGAACGTTTTGCGCCGTTTCGGAAAAAACGCGCGTCGGGTCGGGTCGAGGCCGGGCACTGCACTCCGCGCCGCGGCGGAGAACGCGCGTGCCGAATCTGAAGCCGGTGGGACGAACGGTTCTCGAGATACGCGGATTACATACACGCAGACACGCAGCGACTTCTCGCATTTATAGATAGATAATGGATTTTAACTGTGATTATAATACACTATAAAGTATTAATGTATTACTATGATAATTATAATACACTATAATAGATTATAATAGTGGTTATAACACAATGTAATCTATTATCATGTATTACAACTATATCCTGGTTGTCTAAATGAAAAGTCAGTGAGTGATCAGTCATTAAGAAGTAGTGTCCGACAGATAGACTTTTTTGTGAACCGATACGATACGATACAAGAGAGGGGGGCCCATCTCCGCTACCGATACGATACCGATATAAAATATTTTTGAAAAAAAAAAAATATATATATATATATATATGAAAAGAAAAATGTTTTGAAAAAAAAGGTTTTTTGAATAAAAAAATGGCTGCAAACTCGGGAAACTTGGGCGGGGGCAGCAAAGGAGTTATTATTATTATTATATTTTTACACACAATCCAGGAGCATTGACAGGCCTGACGCACACACACAATCAAGGCCATTGACAGGCCTGACAAGGCTCGGCTGACAAACACAGTACGTTGTCAATTCACCATACAGGGGAGCGCACTTTTTATGATCTATACACCAGTTTGCTTGTTTCTCTCGCATAAATCTGGCAACACTCTTCCTTCCACTGTCCAACAGTGTTTTGTTTTATATACCAGTTTGCTTGTTTCTCTCGCATAAGTCTGGCAACAGCAACACCCTCACACTCTTCCTTCCACTGTCCACAGTGTTGCTAATGGCTAACGCTAGCTCCGGTAGAACTGGTCGTTTTAAACTCTATAAAGGGAACTAAAAATGCTATCCTTAGATCGCCAACAAGTGTTGTCCCTATACTCCCATGGACTTTGTTTGGAATTATCCTTTGTTGTTCTTGGAACAACGTTTAACAGCAACGTGAGACGTACGTGAGTTACACACACACACACACACGCACACACACACACGCACACGCTCCTCACTCCACTGGCCTGGCCTCAGTGACCTAGTATGAAGGAATGGTATATATGGTAAAAATATTTCATTACACAAGTAAATCTAGTCCACACAGCTCACAGCGTTGTGCATAGCTTTTTATTTATTTATTTTTATATCGGCGGGAAATTTCACCGATACGATATAAACCGATATGCCCAAATAAGGCCATATCGGCGCCATCGGTCGGACACTATTAAGAAGTGTTTGGCCCTGTTTGGCCTAGCTCAGACCTACTCTAGATTGGATACCTTTTTAGTACCACGTTTAGTACCACTTTCACACCACTCTACCCAAGTCCTTGTAGTGGGAAACCTAGATAGATAGATACCTAGATATAGAGAAGTAAGAAAAAAGATAGATAAGAGGAAAAGAAAAAAAGAGCAGTACAGTACCAATAAAGAGAAGGTGCATCAATAGAGGGGGCGAATAATATATAAGTATATAATACATAAAGTGACTTACAAAAAGAGACCGTAACAGTCAATGCTAGTTAGTGCAACAAGTATCTCACTGATATTGTTAAACAAAGCAGAATACTCAGAAACTACCAACACAACCTAATAGTGCAAAGTAAAAAACAAAAAAGCAGCTCAGAGAAGAAGAAAAACTAGGGAGCGTGTCACCGCAAGACGCACATGAGCACTCTCCCTGGAAGGTCCTTAGGGGTCAAAGTCAATACAGCAATAGTTCCGTCAGTCTAGGTTAGGAAGGAAGTCCTTTTCACTCGTCCGTTATGTGTCTCGTTGTACAGCTTAAGGGTGGCCGGTACAAAAGATTTTCCTAGTCTCTCACATTTCCGTCCTGGGTTGGCTAAGCGGTCGTTTCCTCTCTTACTCCAGTAACTGGTGATCTCCAGATGGAGGGGGTGAGAGGAGTTCTCCAAAATGGAATCTAGCTTCCTCGCTGTACGCACTCTGGTTACTTCCTCCACCCCCTGCAGAGAGGACCCAACAACAGAGCCTGCTTTCCTCACCAGTCTGTTCAGGTTAAACGTGTCACCTGCTCTGTTGTTGCCACCCCAGCATGTTATACCAAAAAAGAGGACACTTGCCATGACAGACTGGTAGAACATCTGTAACATCCTCTTGCACACACCAAACGATCTCAGTCTTCTCAGGAGGAACAGCCTGCTTTTTCCGTTGCTGTGAATCGCCTGCGCATTGTCCGACCAGTCCAGTGAACTATTCAGGTGTACTCCGAGGAATTTGTAGTTATCCACGAGCTCAACCACCTCTCCGTTAATGGTGCTTGGCACCGGGGGGACTCTCTTGGAAGTACGGAAGTCCACCACCATCTCCTTGGTCTTGCTAGACTGCACAAAGTCCCTCACCACACCATCGTGCTCAGCCGTGTTGTCACCCGAGATCTTGCTGACCACCACGGTATCATCTGAGAACTTCTGCAGATGACACAAGTGGGCGGTGTGGTGTGGAGGGGTGTGGTGTGGTGTTGGGTCAGTGGAAAAGGGGCTAAAGTAGGCAAATTTGCCTCTGTATTTGGGGACTTATTGGTTCAGCTGGAAGTCAGGGTCATCAGGCTGTGGAAGCGGATACAAATTTATAGAGAGCCCTCCTGATCTTTGGCCCTTGAACCTGGGCCCAACAGGGATTGATTGATTGATTGATTGATTGATTGATTGATTGATTGATTGATTGATTGATTGATTGATTGATTGATTGATTTGAATTGAGAGTCTGTTGTCATTCATCACATAACAAACTATGGCATTAATTATTTTACCGCTATGTACGTTAACGTTCGTCCGATTCTGGCGGGGTACTATTGCCAATACGAACGCTCGTTCTTTTACCTTGTTTGAGCACTGTAAGCTGATGAGGGGTTGCGCGGATGTGTACAGTAAAAACATCTCCCGTAGCGCTGCTCTCAAATCTCCACCACACATAAACAATAATGGAGGCGAAATCACTTCCTGGCTGTTTTCTGTGGACCTGATCTAGAAAATACATTTCTACGCCCTGAACTACGGAAAGAGGGGAGTGCCATATGCACATTCCTTCATTGCATTTGGCTGCCCCCTGCAGTCAGTTTGTCTGGTTTAGAGCTATAAAAAAAGATTTAAAAAATAATCTTTGGGAAATAATGCATAGATACTTTTCTATAACATCGCAAAGGTAAGCTACTTGTTGATGGCAGTAGCACAAATAAATAAATAATAAATAAAGCAGTAAAAGAGTTAAACATACAAGACCATAGAATTAGATATAGCCTAACAGACCATGACATCATCAGATATAACAGACCAAAACATCAGATAGGCCTATAACAGCCCATAACATCAGATATAACAGACCATAACATCAGATATAACAGAGTAAACAGACCATGACATGACAAAATCACGGGATAAAGGTGCCCACCCTTCCTTTGTGCTGACTCTACCTCAGCGATCAACCTGTGGGCTGCTGCCCGTGGGCTGCTTGCCCCTGCGGCCTGTCTAAAATATATTTTGTCTACTTTCAGCATGGACCTTTCAGATAATTTCTGATGTAATTTTTCATATTCTCTCCAAAACCACCAGGAAACAGTTTCTGTCTTGTTTTTGCTTTTTCCTTTGCTTGTTCCAAAAGAAGAAACTTCATCATTCCATGGCAATCTTTTTGTGCATTGAGGGGGATGTGGCAGTTTTCTGTGTGTTTCCTTCATTTTTAAACTATGCATGTGTAACACCCGGGATGCGAACCCGGGACTCCCGCGTGAAAGTCCATCATCTTAACCACTAGACATCTTTGGTCCAGGGGAGATGCTGGACTTTTGGGGTCATCAGGCTGAGGCTGTGAATCACTCTTGCTATACCTGTATGTAGTGTGTTACACAAACCATTGTCTAAACATCCAAAATAGACAGTCAGTTTTAGCTTGCGAGCCTTGGACTTTTTGTTTTTTCTGAGTGGCCCTGTTGTGTTGAGTAGCCCTGTTCTACCTGTTACCAACATAACTGAATGTCACATTGGAAATGACAATGTGTTGGTGGCCTGTAATAATCACTATGTCCACCAGAGGGAAGCATACAGCCACAAAATGCAAAGGATATGATGGTTTAGCAGCCTTGTATGAATGTTATAGTCCATGGGCCATACGAGATGTCGGTATCGGAAAGGTGGCAAAGGTTATCATGCATTTTTTAAAAGCTCTATATCCGTAGATTATAATTTGGTATGATAACCCTTTCTGAGACACAGCTAAATTGGTGTTATCAGCCGCTAGAGTTGGTGTCCCATTAACTTTACATTACAGGGAAAAAAAAGCAAAAAAAGAATCTGCTTTAATTAGCATATGAGGGGTCAAACTAGGGTTTTTTCATGATTCTGAATCCATTGCAAGCATCTGTTTTGCACAAAAACATTCCTTGGGCTAAAAAACTGCCCCACAAGACTATGGTTTAGTGATGAAAAGTGATGAGTCATCACTTTTCACACTTTTGTGTGGGCCGTTTTAGCCCAATGAAAGTTTTTTTATGCAAAACAGATGTTTGCAATGGATTCAGAATCATGATAAACCCCTAGTTTGACCCCTTATATGTTACTTAAAGCAGATTAATGTTTTGCTTTTTTCCCCTGTAATGAAGAGTAAATGGGACACCAACTCTAGCGGCTGATAACATCAATTTAGCTGTGTCTCAGAAAGGGTTATCATACCAAAATATAATCTACAGATATAGAGCTTTCCAAAAATGCATGATAACCTTTGCCACGTTTCCGATACCGACATCTCGTATGGCCCATGGACTATTAGTACAGAGGAGTAGTTGACAAAGTTCATGCCCCCCAGTCACTGCACGATGCAGAAGGGAGGCAAAGTGAGACCCTTAACACTTATTTTGCATTGGGTTTTACCCTGTTTTTGTTTTCTTCTTCTTTTTCTGCATAGAACTGTGTTTTATCTGTCTGTCATTCTATGTTATATGAGTTAAAAAGGACCCCCATTGAAACAAAACAAGCACAAAAGCTTTTTTGAGGAATCCTTTTAGTTGACCTTTAGTTGTACTAGTGAAGTGTACTGTCATGAAACCTGCATGCAAACAAAAGCTCCCAAGCCGTGAGGGCCGTGAACTTTGGCAACAACCCAGTTCCACTATTGTAATACAATACAATTACTCTCATTAGATTTGGAGTAGCCTACACCAAATTGAAGAATACAGTGCATTGCTTGTCATACAGATAATAGGCAGTAGAGTGTATATGAAAGAATGCAAATACAAATTGGAATAAACCAATCGCAACTCCGCCCCTCCAAACGCTGTCTCCGCCTAGACCTCCGACCAGAATCACAGCCGCCTCTAAAGGAACCATTCACTTGAATGGACATCCAGTGGATTTTTACACATTAAATATTTATTCCGTTTTGGACCCAGAGCTTCGAAATCTCTTCCAATCCATCAACAAGGCCTGGATCTGCATTGGAAAAAATATTTAGACCTTTAAACTTTTAAAACAATACGACATAGGAATATAAGGTCGCAGCAGAGGAATAAGGAACATGTCCATGGTTGCTGGACCACAGAAAGCCGTTTCAAACCAATTTAAGAATGGACTGTATTGGCCTAAACGACAATAACATACTACAAACACCTTATTTGTTATGTTAAATAGCAACTGATTAAGTAATGTATGTCTGTGAATGTCTGAACTAACAGGGGTAGCGACGCTAAGTGTTGTATTTCAACTCTGCTTTCGACTGCAGGCTGTGGGCAGGGGCGTCACAAGGGGGGGAAAAGTGGGACTGACTTACCAGGGCCCAAGGTGGAAGGGCCTTAATTATGTTAGACTTTATCTATTGAAAAATAGCAGATGTACAAGCTCACAGCGTGGCACCGAGTGCCGCGCTGCGAGAGTAGATTTGCTATTTTTGAAATCCCACGATGAAGAACATTCATGTGGGCCCACAGCGAATCCTTGTACCCAGGGCCCAGAATTTGGTGCGACACCCTTGCCTCTCCCTCTGCGGCTCGGCAGCTAAACTTGTCAGGAATCGCGAACATTTCACGCCAGAGATATCAAATGTTATAGATTTAGAAGCAATCGGAATGATAAGAAACATGTAGCCTACATTTGAAGCAGTTTATTCTGGTTGGTTGTTTGTGTAATGGAGAGTAATAGCCTCTAAACAAATCAGTGAAAAGTGAAAACGGCTCTGTAGGTCCAGCAGACAGGCGATTTCCTCATTCTGCTGTTGCATCCTTATATATTCCTTTGTCGTATTGTTTTAAAAGTTTAAAGGTCTACATATTTTTCCAATGCATATCCAGGCCTTGTTGACGGATTGGACGAGATTTCGAAGCTCTGGGTCCAAAACGGAATTAATATTTAATGTGTAAAATCCACTGTTTGTCCATTCAAGTGAATGGTGCGGCTGTGATTCTGGTCGGAGGTCTAGGCGAAGAGGTGGGGGCGTGGCCTCTGTGATTGATCCATTCTCTCATACCCCAAATTGCACAAGAACCTATTTCTAATGTGTTGTTGTCTGAACCCTTGTTGTTGGTGCAGTCACCTTCACATCCACATAATGAGGACTCCAGCATTACAACATATGCAGCGCAGCAGCCCACATGAGTTCTTGCAGTCTTTGTTCTGGAGTCCAGGTACCATCCCCACATACTGAAATCAGGAATTTGAGGTTGGACGGAGGTTATCTAAGCCAATTTTATTATTGCCTCACAGTAACATGGAATACATGTGCAATGTCTCAGAGTATGACGGTAGCTAAACAAAGAAGATTAGATGACTGCCCCAATGTGTCAAACTGGGGATTCCCTTTAGATGTCAGTGACGTATAGGGTTTATACATCCGGGGTTCCCTTCTCTATCTTAAAGGAGGATTGTGTTCTCTCCTTGCCATCTACTGTATGTCTCCTTCTGCACTGAGACTAGGAACAGAAGTTCCTCCTCAAGAGGTGGAAATGATTTCCAGACCTCTCTCCTGTTTCTTTTCTCTTGTTACTGCTCGTCATTCATCATTGTTGGACCACTGCTACTTTACTGCTAAGTTAACCCTCTTTGCTTGGTTTGAAACACACAAGGTATCAGTACAGGGTGTTTACACAGAGTTAAAACAGTGTTGTTAGTTAAAAGTTGTATTACTGTTTATAACAGAATTATAGAGATGCCAATGAAAATAGCACAAGACGAGTTCTTAATTTCCAATAATTCCAGGTTTATTTTAAATTCAAAATTCAAATTCAAAAAGGGATAAAATGATAATAATAGGTATCCCAGACAGCAACAGTAAAAAGTAACTAGAGTAACTAGAAGTTAATACTTTGTAGTTCTAGGAGCTCACACAATCCCTTTGCCTGCGATATAGGCTATCTGAGAGCTGTTTGATGAAGTTGAGTGGGGAAAAATGACCAAGTTCAACTCTAGAAATAAATGCACAATCTTTAAGGGCTCCAAACTTCCTCTCACAACAGTGGTCCGTAAACGAATGAATAGTTTTTGGCTCCTTTACCTGTTTTGTACCAGTTTAAATATAGTACTATTTGGGGCCCTCCTGTCAATGGCTTCTGATGTATTCACTCTTACTAGTGCTTGTTTACCACTCTGAGCTGGAGGAGTAGGTTTCTAATTTCACTGTGATTTACCAATAGGCCTTAAAGTTAGGCGATGTTATCTTAATACATTCTTCCACCCTGGTGCCATATCTGAACTTTTACAAACGTTACCGAAGGCTAAAGTTTGTGACAACCAAAACATTTTACACTTCATCAAACAACCATGTATTTTATGTTCCCTAATCAGGACAGGCAAACATGACATTGTGGTTCTTATTGTTAGCTGAGATTTTCTTCTTCTGATCATTTCTTGTTTCTAATTACCATCACATTGAGGTAACATTTCAACTTTCTCATCATGCTTTGTCAACGTTAACAATCATCAACAACTGTGAGAAAACAATGCATTTTCTAAAGTCCGCCACGTACCTTCATTGTCAGGTCAATATGCTCTACAGTTACAGTTACTGTAGTGTAGGTCAACTCTACAGTTATAGTGTAGGTGTGAGAAGAGAAGGCGTGAATTACTGAATTACTTTTTCCAGATCAGAGGTGGTCAACAACTATAAATTCTTTAATTAAGATGATGAAATGAGGACAGAATGACCTTAACGTGGTGTCGGAGGTTGAGGTCAGGGTCGATTATGCTCAGGGTTGATTCTCAGGTGGTTCATAATCATAATCATAATCCTCAACACCAGACATCTTTTTATTAATCCAGTCCACATACATGTGGACATTGGTGTAGACACCAGGCTTGTTCATCTCACCACACGTCGCAGTCCCCCAGCTCACCAAACCAGACACATAGTGAATCCCATCCTGTTTACACATCAGAGGTCCACCTGAATCACCCTGGAAGGACAAACAACCAGTATGGATGTTTAATACAGAGAGGTGATGGTAATACTATCAAATCAAATCAAACTTTATTTATAAAGCACATGTATAACAACAGCAGCAGAACAAAGTGCTGTACAGGGTTAAGACAAACATTAACATCAACAGCCTCAGTCTACGCACAGGCAAAGAATTACATCGTTAAAAACACATAGGAGAGTCAAGTGCAATTAAAAAGCCAGGGAGAATAAGTGGGTTTTAAGTAGGGATCTGAAAACATCAACGGACTGTAAGAACGGATGTGGAAAAGCAGGTTGTTCAAGAGCCTTGGGGGTGGCGGCAGCAAAAGCACCCCTAGTCCTTTAGTTAGTGTTTAGAATTGTTAATAGTGATTGGTCGGCAGACCTCAGAGCTCTGGCAGGGCTGTATAGATGCAGGAGCTCGGTGAGGTACAGCGGGGCTAGACCGTTTAAAGATTTAAAAGCAAATCAAATAACCTTAAAATCGATTCTGAATTTGACGGTGCCATGTCATAGTTCCGACCTCCCATATTCCGACCCGACCACCTAACCTAACCTGAGAGGTCGGACTTATGATCAGTCCCCTCAGGTAGAGGTTTGGTGGATTCATTTAGCCAGGGCTCAGGTAGAGGTTTGGTGGATTCATATAGGCCATGGCTATACGGAGCTGGATTTTTCATATATCCCGGTTTTTCAGATATCCACATAGAAAAATATCTAGGTCCACACGAGAAAGATATCTAGGTCTAAAATAATCTGAGTCCCCAGACCTCCACTGGGGGACAAGCACACACACAGTAAAGTCTTAAGAGATATCCGGGTACCGTGTCTACACGGATCCAGTGAATCGGATATTTTTCAATGTCTTCACTTATTTATCCGGTTTAAAACATATCCAGCTTCGCGGCCGAAATATCCAGCTTCATGTGGCTGCAAGCCCCAACAGCACAAAAAAATGTCTAGCTTCAGAAATATCCAGCTCCGTGTAGCCATGGCCTTAGCCAGGGTTCAGGTAGGGGCTTGGTGGATTCATTTAGCCAGGGTTCAGGTAGGGGTTTGGTGGATTCATTTAGCCAGGGTTCAGGTAGGGGTTTGGTGGATTCATTTAGCTAGGGCTCAGGTAGGGGTTTGGTGGATTCATTTAGCCAGGGTTCAGGTAGGGGTTTGGTGGATTCATTTAGCCAGGGTTCAGGTAGGGGTTTGGTGGATTCATTTAGCCAGGGCACAGGTAGGGGTTCGGTGGGGTTCAAGTAGAATTAAAAGTGTTGAGGAGTACCAGCCTCAGCTGGGGTATTACAACAGTGTCATGGTAGTGTCACCAACTCACCATGGCTCTGAATGTGTTTAAAACCATCTCTGAAGGTGTTTAAAACCATCTAAGGTGTATACTGCCTAAGTCTGTATCACTGCAATACCGCTCGTGGTCAATCCCACGAGCGGTATTGGAGAGATACGGACAAGCCAGCCAGAGATAAAGCTGCTTGTAGGAGTGGTGTGACCACGGCTCAAAAACAAATGGATGCTATCAGCACAGCAGTATACACCTTCAGAGATGGTTTTAAACACATTCCGAGATGGTTATAAACACATTCAGAGCCATGTTGACACTACCACACACACACACACACACACACACACACACACACACACACACACACACACACACACACACACACACACACACACACACACACACGTTAAGGGGGCGTTGTTGAGCAGGCCAGGCACACTCACACTCACACACACGCACGCATGAACACACACACGCACACACACACACACGCACACACGGCAGGCTCTCTTTTATTAGCCTGGCGGAGCCCGACGTTATTATCTGTGTTCATTCCTTCCACAGTATAACGTCTGGCCTTCGGCCTATTGGCAGCTTGAAAAGTGGGCGGGAGTACTTGCCTTGACAGACAGACTCCTCTAACCAATCAGCGTAGCATAACATCTCTCAGCCAGTCGGAAGAACGTCAAACAAACACGTCTTTTCGGCCGATAAACTCCACTAGCGCATCTCCCGTGTTCCTTTTTAATTGTTGTAATTGATTCCAACTCTGAAATAACTGCACTTATTGCTTGTTTTATGGTTAGAGCGTTAACTGTTACAGTTGTTGCATCGCGAGGGCAGCCATTGTTGTTTTGAAAATGCTGCAGGCTGCAGCATGCATCTACGTCACCGTCTACACATGGACCAATCAGGGAAATCTTTTCACTTGTTGTCAGGAAAGACAGCTACGTTTGTTGTGCGGAAGCAGTCACTGATTGGCTCCGATCAGAAAATAATCATAATACTCGCTGCCAATACCTGGAAGTCCAGACGTTATACTGTGGAAGGAATGAGTGAGTGAACGCAGTATGACGTCGGGCCCCGCCAGGCTACTCTTTTATGCCCATGTATGGTGTTCCTTGTCCATGCCACTGTCCAGGCACTGTAGTGATGTCACTCAGTGATGTAATTATTTTTTTACCCTACCCTAGAATCCCGTTTTTAAGATGAGGCCAATAAGACACACACTCACTGTGCAGGCGTCAACTCCTCTCTCTATGTCTCCTGCACAGATCATGGTATCATCCAATCTATCTGGATAGACACCCTCACAGCTCTGCTTAGAGATCAGGGGAATGTGGGCATCAAACAGCTTACTGGAACTTTTTTTATTCTCTTCTCCTGGGGGTCAAGAACACAGAGAGACAACGCAGATGAAGACAGAACACATGTCAACCTAAAGTTTCACTTTCCATTGGTAAATTAATTAATAGCATCAAGCTTCAACACAGGGTTCTAGTGGTTAAATATCTGAAAACACAAACTGACATGAATCCAAAATACACTGATGATTGTGCTGTCACAATGCAACTACTGTATATCTACGAAAAGGTTGTGGGGGTCCCTGCTTCATCTCTCTCAACTAAGGGGTCTCAACGTTGAAGACCCCTCATATAGAAGAATAGACAGTAATAGATGAGCCCAAGTGCATGAATGGCACAAACTGTTCGTGAAGACAATGCGGTTTCCCCTTCAGTTTAGAGAAGTGTGAACCTTCTCTAAACTGTCTTTAGAATGAGGTTGATTCAGATCAGTGCTAATGTGTAGTTAGATACATACCATGTTTAGTGTGGTAATTGAGTCAGATCAGTGCTAATGTGTAGTTAGATACATGCGAGTGCGGCCCCATCCAGAAAGCACACATTCTATGCCATCAGGGAAGAGCTGGTTCGGCAGACAGGCAGTTTTAACATAGCGACTTTCCACGGCACACAGAGGACTGTGGGTGACGTTCAGTTGAAGTAAAGCTGACACACAGAATGGTACATTATTAGCTTCTCTGATGAGCATACATCTCATTTATGAAATGAAATAATTACATTACGAGCCAATGTTGAACAATGTTGCATACTTTCTCCACAGTCATGTCAACACGTTCAGAATGCTAACTGGCTTGATAGTTAATCATGTTGTGTCAGTGACGTATGTAAGTTCATGTCCTCACCAACATCATTATGAACAGCCGATAGACTACCATCACGCAACTTTGATTGCCTGTAATCCGGGTGTTTGATGGCTTTCCCCACAGGGATGACCTGGTCATTCTCTCTCTGCTCTGTATGGTCCAATCTCCCCACGACCACCTGCATCTCCTTGGAACTGTTGCTGTAGAAACAACCAGTCAATCATTAAGACCACTTGATGTTACTGTTACTGTAGAAACAACCAGTCATTCATTAAGGCCACCTGCATATCCTTGGTCATTCATTCATTCACTGAGAACTTCATCTGCAGAAGTTCTCAGATGATACTGTGGTGGTCAGCCAGATCTCGGGTGACAACACGGCTGAGCATGATGGTGTGGTAAGGGACTTTGTGCAGTGGAGCGAGGCTAACCACCTCAGGCTCAATGCAAGCAAGACTAAGGAGATTGTGGTGGAATTCAACACTTCCAAGAGAGTTCCCCCGGTGCCAAGCACCATTAATGGAGAGGTAGTTGAGTTTGTGGACAAATACAAATTCCTAGGAGTGCACCTGAACAATTCACTGGACTGATCGGACAACGCAGAGGCGTTTCACAGCAAGGGGAAAAGCAGGCTGTTCTTCCTGAGAAGACTGAGACCGTTTTGTCTACCCAGGACGGAGATGCGAGAGACTAGGAAAGTCTTTTGTTCTGGCTGCCCTTAAGCTGTATAACGAGACACACAAAGATCGATCGTCGAGGACTACCTTCCTAACCTAGGATGACGGAACTATAGTTGTACTGACTCTGACCTCTAAGGACCTTCCAGGGAGGGTGCTTGTGTGCGTCTGGCTGTGACATCGTTTCTAGTTAGTGGCCAAGCCACGCAGTGGCAAAGGCCACTCATTCATATTGTACTTCATCATTACTATCTCACAACCTACTCAAAATGGGGTCCCACAGCAATAGTGTTTCCCTCCATCTGTAACTCCACGTTCATCAGTTGTTCAGTTGTCCCGCAATATATACATCAAAATGCATGGGTCGGCCAGGAATGGGGTGCTATTACTTTTCTTTCCGATCCACATTACCATGGCGACGTAATTCTCAAAAAACAACGCCCAAAAACCCCATTGACTTTGAATGGGGGACTCAAAAAAAAAAAAAAAAAAAAACAGAAACTTTGGCACCACATGTATAACTCTGCCATACTTCTGCCGCGTGATTCAAAACAGCGGCGTAGTTCGGCCAGTGGAGACGCCCCTCTCGTTCCGCTTGCCTCTGATTTGCCCGTGGCGGCACCCGGGTGGGGACGCTGTCATCTCTGTCAGGCACGTAGCGCGTTACTTTAACAATAACCCGACACGTTATAAGTTATCTTGAGTATGACAGTAGTTCGGGTTTTAATGTTAAAGTAAAGGCGAATTCGGATAAGCTTTAAGGAAATGCCGAGTATGAATGTTAATTCACATTTTATGGTTTCCTTAATTAAGTGTGCCTGCTATGCAATAGCAGAACACTTATTGTAATCCGCCATACTTAAGTAAGTAAGTAAGTAAGTCAGTAATGTTCTTGCAAATTTCGGCACGTAATAAGTGCCGCACAATTTACGCCACCCCCGCAATATATACATCAAAATGTGCGGCTCGGCCGGGAATGGTGTGCTATTACTTTTCTTTCCGATCCGCGATACGATTGCGATGTAATTCGCAAAAAACGACGCCCAAAAACCCCATTGACTTAGAATGGGGGACTCCGAAAAAAACCCAGAAACTTTGGCGCCACATAACTCTGCCATACTTTTGCCTAGCAACGTGATTTAAACTTTAAAATGCACACACAACTTTGGTCTTTTTCCGGCCAATAGGGATGAGCTGTAATTGATTAAGCCCCGCCCCCTCTGTAACAGGAAGTGTCCTTCGCCAAGCAGGAAGTGCCTCTATAACTCATGAACCGTTTGTCGTACAGACTCGCGGCTGGTGTCATAATTTTTTTTTTCTCAAAAAAATGTTTTTTCTCAAATTTTTTTATTCTCAATTTTTTTTTCTCAAAATTTTTTTTTTCTCAATTTTTTTTTCTCAAAAATTTTTTTTTTCTCAAATTCTTTTTTCTCAAAAACATTTTTTTCTCAAAATTTTTTTTTCTCAAAAAAATTTTTTTTCTCAAAAATTTTTTTTTCTCAAATTTTTTTTTTCTCAATTTTTTTTTCTCAAAACATTTTTTTTTCTCAAAAAAATTTTTTTTCTCAAAAATTTTTTTTCTCAAAAATTTTTTTTCTCATTTTTTTTTCTCAAAAAAAATTTTTTTTCTCAATTTTTTTTTTACTTTTTTTTCTCACAAAACAATTTTTTCTCAAAAAACTGTCGTTAAAGTGCGACCCGTGATAACGGCCAAAAATGCGCTAAAACGCCACTAATTAGTCGAAATGGCTGTGGGTGGTGTCATATGAAGAACCATAATGTTAAAGCTTATGCAAAAAATGCTAATGTTAAAAAATGTAACGCTAATGCTAACACCAACCGCTACACAAGGTTGCACAGACTTAGCGAGCTGCAGGCACACTTAAAATTTCTTGGAAATTTTCTTTTCTAGTTGTTTCCTACAGCCCATGTTTTACAACTGCAGTACATTTTTGGCTGTTGTAAATAAACAGTTATGTCTTCTAAGTTATGTCTGCATTTTCTAGTTGTGAACAAAACAAGACAGTATATTTTTATCTTTTCAAAGTGTGTTGTGATCCGTTTTCACTAATTCTAATTTCTCTTTGTGTACCATGCCAACCCATTAAAAAAACAACCAGCACAGAAGATAAATAAAATGAGAGGTCTTTCAAAGTACAAGTGTCAAGTTTATTTTGAGCACAGCACAAAAGTGTCAAGTGCAGGCTTTAACAATTAAATGCGTGTGTGTTGTTAAGAGGGGCGTTTCTATAGAGTATAAGGGCGTCTCCAGTGACCGAACTGTGCCGCTGTTTTGAATCACGCACTTCTGCCTAGCAACGTGAATTCCTATTGGATGGGCTTTAAACAGCCATTACTCCAGTTCACAGCATGACACCGTCTTGAAACTTGGTGTCTGGACTTAAACGGCCAATAGGGACTCATTACTTAAGCCCCGCCCCCTATTAAGCCCCGCCCTATCTTCCTATTGGCTGAGCTTTAAACAGCTAGAACTCCAGTTCGCAGCATGGTATCGCCTCGAAACTCGTTAAGTGTGCCTGCTATGCAATAGCAGAACACTTATTGTAATCCGCCATACTTAAGTAAGTAAGTAAGTAAGTCGGTAATGTTCTTGCAAATTTCGGCACGTAATAAGTGCCGCACGATTTACGCCACCGCCGCAATATATACATCAAAACGTGCGGCTCGGCCGGGAATGGTGTGCTATTACTTTTCTAAGAGAAAAGTTGTATCGTTTAATTGATATTAATTTATTAGTGAATTAATTTTACCCATTGACTTATAATAGGAATCGCAAAAACACACATTCAATATTTTTTTTCTCGCAAACCATAGGGGCTACAGTTTCAAAACTTGGAGAGGAGATTTATAATGATATCAAGGATTAAATAAAAAAAAATTTCGTCAGTTGGCCTCATGGTGGCGCTATAACAGTCCACTTTACCTTTCGGCCTGTAACTCTTGAACCGTGGGTCGGAAAATAAAAATTCATTTTTCCCTGGATTCCTTGGGTCATGACGCATCTCCTCATATAGGCCACGCCCATTTGCGTCAGGATAGATTTTCCGCCATTTTGAATTTTCTTCAAAACACACTTTTTGCTCCTTTTCCTACATATTTTCTCCAAATGTCACAAAAATCGATACACACGATCTATGGACTCATGCGATAAACATATTTAAACAATATTTTGATAGTCCATACCGTTCTTCCGTAACAGGGTTCCAAAGTTAGCGGGAGGAGCCCGTTTTGTAAGAAGTAGCCATAAATCACAAACGAAACATCCAGTCAACACCAAATTCTAACCACAAGAGGGGGGCGCTATACTGAACATATACCCATAAGCATTTCCACTTCGACCCATAGGGGGCACCACAAACGCGCAAAACGTAACCGCTAATGCTAATGCGAACAAATGCTAATGCTAACAAATGCTAATGCTAACACATGCTAATGCTAACAAATGCTAATGCTAACAAATATGCTAATGTTAACACATACAAGGTTGCACACACTTAGCGAGCTGCAGGCACACTTAAAATTTCTTAGAAATTTTCTTTTCTAGTTATTATTATTATTCCGCCACTTTTTCTCTAGTGGCTTGACCGAGCAGTCGCTTTTTACGAAACTCGGCAGTATGGTAGAGGACTATTCCAAACGACTAAAACACGAAGCTTGCAACAATTGACCAAAGGGTGGCTCTGTAGGAAGCCTTTGAAAATGCAAACTTTGAACAGGTATAGCTCATGCTCTGTTTGAGATACAGCCAGGAAACCTGTATACACGTATGCGTCTCCTCATGCCGAACAACTTTTACACTCTGACTTTTGACCTCTGACCTTTAGTTCTCCCACAATTTTGAATTATACGAAAAACTGTAAAAATCTATCTCCTCCTGGGATTTTCGCGTCATGTGCACAAAACTGTTTTTACATGAACTTTGGACCAATACGGTTAGATCTGTCTCGCGGATTTTTTTAAAAGTGAAACATTATTTTTTAATAATTCACTGAATACTGCAGTTTTATGCAAATTATTCTTCTGCCTCTAAATCATACATGCAAAGTGACACGTTCATGGCATTTGGCAAAGATGTAGAGGGTTAGTCCAAATATCACTGAAACCATATCACTATAACCATATTACAATTGGCCAAAGGGGGGCGCTATACGAAGCATTTGAAAATTCAAACTTTAAACGGGCATAATTCATGCCTCGTTTCGTTTAAAGACATGCAAGTTGCTTACATGCCTTGACTCAAGCGGAAGCCATCTGTGTCTTTAAGTAAGCTCCGCCCATTGATTTTCTGCCATTTTGAGCAGTTTGTACAACGCTTAAACCCTTTTATTCTGGAATTTTTGCGTCACATGCACAGAACTTTTTTTACATGAACTTTGGACCAATATCTAAAGATCTGTCAAAGTCAATGAATATTGCATTTTTATGCAAATTATTCTTCTGCCTCTAAAACATACATGCAAAGTCAATTATTCATGATGAACTACTGTAGAGGGTTAGTCTAAATATCACTGAAACCAATCTTACCCCAATTGGCCAAAGGGGGGTGCTATGTCACTTTGAAAGAAAATAAGATTGCAGGAAAATTCCAGAAACACTTGCTTACATTTACTCAATTACTTTTACGTCGAGCCTCCAAAATATGGAAAAAACATTAAAATATTGTGGCACTCAGTTTAATAAAAGGCACTCAGTGTGTCAAATACATTAAATTAAACTTAAAAAAAAACATGACTGGTCAATAACGTGTGACAGCCGTAGTGTAGTGGTTAGTACCTGTGCCTGATTATGCGGAAGGTTGCGAGTTCAAACCCCACATTGTGTTGAGTTGATGTTAACTCTCCTACTGCCAGATTATTTATTTATTTATTGGGTCTGGTGCCATCAAAAAGCGGCTTACATTTGCGACGTTATAGTAGATAGATAGACATTTATTTATTTATTATTATTATTTTTTTTGATTGTGCAATAGTGCACTTTGGTCTGCCAGGCAGCAGAGGGCGGCGTCATGCGAGAATGAATGTGAATTTGCCTGTTATGTGTTGCCGTGCATTCAGACCAGTCACTGGCCACAGAGCCTCACAGCCAGAGAAATCAACAAGGAAGTGAATTGGTCTCCGTTGATGTTAACGCATAATGGATTTTTTACACCATCACCGCGGAAAATGTGTTTACAGTACACGGCGGCGCGACCCCTCATCAGCTTAAGGACATCAACAAGGTAAACGAACGAACGCGAACGAGCGCCGTATTGGCGCGGAGGTCTCTTGAGAATTGGGGCGAACAGGAACGTCCAAAGCAGTATAAGAGTTAACATCCTGGATGCCCACGGTGTGTGCATATGTCAAACTCTTTAACCCATTTAGGCCTAACCTATAGTTAGGCCCAACTCAGAAATTAGCCTACAAAAACAAATATGTTGATACATACTGTACATGTACTGTAATACTTATTAATATATAGCTTATAAGCCCCTCCCATACACTAAAATGTGTACCCTGCCTGAATGGGTTAATGTTGACACGTCTGATCTAATTCAAGATCACATTCATGTTTAAAATGAACCCTTCTCTACCGGCCGTATTTTTTCTGTTCTGAGTTAAAGAAAATCGAAAATTTCAGAAATACTCAGATTACGTTTACTCAGATTGCTTTCACCCCAAGCCTCCAACATATGATAAAATACATTCAATAAAATACTGTGGCACTTGGTGATTAAATCATTGTTCAATCGAAGGCACTCAGCCTACATAGAACTTTTTTTTTCTTTTTTTAACAAACATGATTGGTAGATCCTGTGGCTGTCTAGTGTAGTGCTTCAATGAACTGGTTTGCTCAACTCGTTGTTGAATTTGCCGTATTTCTGGGTATCTTGGGTGCGGAATTCGGGATAACATAAGAGAAGCAACCCGCATTCACGTTTTCATTAAGAGTCTTTTTGAGCGGTGGTTACACCGTCTCCTATACGTGGCCGTGTGTGTATGCGTGTGTGCGTGTCTGTATGTAGCCTGAAGTACCTTTTTTCACCACACATGTTAAGGGAGGGGCGCTGTTGTTCAGGCCAGGCCAGACACACACACACACACACACACACACACACACACACACACACACACACCCACCCCACACACACAGGCACCCCTCCCCCCCCCCCCCCCCCACGACCACCGCTCAGTTCACACGGGTGTGATTTTTAATAGTGGAAGTGTGGAACAGCAGCAGCAGTAGTCAGAGGAGGACAGACGTGTTTTGGCCCTTATAGGCCATCATCAGTGTTACTAACATGCAGTGGAAGTGACGTATATAGGCCTATATTGTTGATTATATGAAATACAATACAGCTTGCAGTACTACCACTGGCCAACCCTTGCGGCCCAACCACCTGCAGCAGCTGAATGGAATGTTGGATTCGGAGTCTGGTGCAACACAAAGGTTCTGAACCTGGTGAGAGCAGGAGAGGACCTGGTGAGACGTAGGAGGGGCCCGGCCAGGAATCAACCCATAGAGCCTAGTTCTTCCATGCGCCAGAGTGGCGCTGCCCCCAATCCCGGCAGAGTAGTTCCAGTGCAGCACATTGAGTGACCCTGGTCTTTCCCTAATAGGACTGATCGTGGATAGCTACTGGGACGTAAGTCAGGACTTGATCAACCCCGGCTGGGTCACCTGGGCGAGGGTGTATGTTGCGAGATCCGAAACACCCGTCGACCCCAGGCTACATCACTGATGATACGTCCCAGTTGCATCCTCGTGATGTTTTTTTTTTTTTTTTCATAGCTGTGTCTCATAGAAAATAGAAAATAACAAATCCCACAGAGATACATTTATAGAAAACAGTTTAGTATTAATTCTTTGTTTAAACCTTTAGGGAACTCTGTGTTCATGTAGTGGATCCAAAAAGCCTCTCTGTAATAGCAATCGGTCTCTGTCTCCTCCTCTCTTAACCCTTAAGTTCTGTTCAGATTCACTACACCTTCGTTCTGTTCGGGTCATTTTGACCCGGGAGGTATTTGGTTTAAAAAAAAACAACACTAATATAAATTTTAACTTAACAAATCATCATGATACATTGACTTTGACTCAATACCAAACAATTCATATGATATATATGGTAAATGTTTGCATTTCTGCTTTGCTATTTCACATTAAACACTGAAAGAGCTAGGCGTTTTTAATGATTTAGCTGAAATTCATGTAAAAAAAACTACTTTATTTAATACTGGGCAATATTGCTCATGCTTATAGGACAAAATGAAAATCAGACAATATTTTTATGAACAACATGCCCATTAATTGAATACTTGGTGGTTCAACAGGACATCATTCTCACATAGAGCTGAACACACATGTGAACACACATGAACGTCACATATGAATATACACTTGACCGTATACACTAGGACAGAGGTTTTCAAACACTTTGGTCTCAGGGCACCCCTGTAAACAACATTTTCATCAGTGTTACTTTACAGCACCTTATGTTTATGTAAAATAATGTACAATTTCCCCTAAGATATACAGTCACAAGGAAAACTTCAGATAAGTGAGGGGTGAGGGGTGAGGAGGGGAGGGGTGAGGGGTGAGGAGGGGAGGGGGTGAGGAGGAGAGGGGGTGAAGGGTGTGGGGGGGTGAGGGCGATAGGAGGGGGAGGGGGGGAAGGAGGTGACTGTGTGTCTGTGTTAGTATACATGCTTTCTTTTATTTCTGTGCATCTGGGGTGGGGGGGGGGTGTGTGGGAGGGAGGTGGGAGGGGGGGGGGGGGGGGTTGGGGGGTTTGGAGGGGAGGGGATAAGGGCAAGGTGAGGGGGGTTGGAGGGGTGGAAGGGGTTAGGGGGTGATTGTGTATCTTTGTTTGTACATGATTCCTTGCATTTCTGTGCATCAGGGGTTAAGTGTAGGGAGGGGGGGGGGGTGCGGAAAGGGGGGGAGGGTTCGGAATGGGGCTTCGGAAGGGGGGTGTTAGAAGTGGGGGTGACAAGTGGGGGTGACTGTGTGTCTCTGTTTTGGCATAATACTGTGTATTTCTGTGCATCTGTGCTTCCGGGTCAAAATGACCCGAACAGCACTTAAGGTTCAAAAAATATGAGGGGGGTGTAGCATGGGTGTAGTGCAAAAATATTTTTTTTACATGTTCATCTCAGAAGAATCTTTAAGGCCAGTGAGTTTCAGGTGGAAACAATTTAAACTTCTACCTTTTTTTTCCAAATGAAAATGTAAAACGGGTCAAAATGACCCGAACAGCACTTAAGGGCTAATGTGTACATAGTAGCCTCAAGGTAAACCTAAATGCAGAAAACGTAATATGGTGTGACACTTAATCATAATGGTGTGACATGTCTGCTTGTCACGCCATATGACTTGATTGTCACACCATATGATTTATACTGTATTTAACTACAGATATAACAATACATAACAAAGTTCCATGTTTCTTTTGTACATTTAAACATTTGTTTTAAACATTTTTACATAAAATGTAATTTAGCTTCATTCAGTGATACTTCAAATTCATCAGACAGAGCAGAAACCCCTTCACAGAAACCTTAACATATTGTTTCAATCTAAACAATATTTTCTCTTTGTCTTAAACTATACATTCCATTTTCTTTTGTCAGCTGGAAAATGACAAGTGCTGAGAGAACGAGAAAGTACAGGGAGAAACTAAACAATGACCCAGCAAGGAGAGAGGAGCCAAAGGGGCGAGACTGCATTTTCTACGAAGAGCAGGAGGTTGTCTGTGGCATAGCAGAACCGCAACAAGGCAGCCGGTTTGCTACCCTCACCAAATACGACTGGCTGATGTACAATACAGTCTAAATGTATAATCTAATCTGATCTAATACTTTTGTACTTTCACTCACTGGACTGGACAGTGGACAGTGTTAAGGTAGGACCCGAGACAAAACTAGCGAAAATAGCTGATCTACAAGCTCTCAACACGTTGTGCTGCGAGAGCTTGTAGATCAGCTATTTTCGGAGTTGCGCAACCCAGCACTCTTTAGCTAGTGGAGATGTGGTGTAATGTCATGATTCCTAATTACATTTGTTCAACACAAAATGCTGTGTTCAAGTTCAGGAGACTTCGGAAAAAAGCAATTTACCTGAATGCTGAGTTCTGTTTCCACTAATTGGTGTTAATAAAATGTTGCCTTGGCTCCAAGTGTGGCTATGCGCCTTATTGTCTCTTTAGGATCCTTCTGCCGTGGGCCGGCAGAAGACTTAGGTGTGCGTAGCATTCCTGTGCACATCCTCATCATCCATCTACTACTACAATTCTTTCTTATCCCATGTTAAAGCCCTACAATAATATCCTGTTCAGAAATATTAAGGCCATGTTATCCTGGGTAATTGTTTAATCAATCAGTAAAGTTCAGTACTCACTAATAGGTAGGTTAAAACACAGTTTGCTTTGACACATGAAGATATGATCATACGGTGTGACACTAAATCATTTGGTGTGACATTCCAAATAGTGAAAAATCATACCTTTATTAATGATTAAACCAAAAAAATGTTTATGGATTACATAGAGAATATTATCAGGAAGAGTCACAAATATTTGTGTAATTTTAGAGAAAGTTTTGACAGAATACATTTAAAATATGTTGTAAGATCATGAACATGGGCCTCACACAGAGTGTCGATTATGAAAAAAATATACAGATATAATTAATTTTCAAAAAACTATAGTGGATCACTGGTTAGTTATGATAAAGGACTTTGATAAAGTGAGTAACTTAAGAAAGATGTACTCCATTTTCATTTTATGAACAATTATTTTCATGTCACACCATATGACGATTTTAGGCACAAGTACAACAAACTGCTGAATAAAGTCTGATTCCAATAAAATATCTAAAAACAAAATGTATTTCCATAAGGTTGAGAGTGAGTATAACAAAAGTAAATAACTTTTATGCCTGCAATTTAAAGTTTTTTTAAAAACAAATTTTTTGGGGCGTCACGTCACTGACCCATATATATATATATATATATATATATATATATTAGTAGAGCAGGAGAGAGGGGTCCGACGGCACCCAAATTACATGTTTTCGAAACCTGTTTTTTTTTAAGACCCTTATGGTGTCTAGTTATGATTTCTGCTTGTTGCCGTGGTCAACTAATGTCTCATGGGGTTAATTTTTAACCTTTTCTTACATCTATCCCCAATCTGAACGATACAATGGACATAACAAAGAATGCCATAACACTTGAAGTAAACAACCTACAGGGACAAATTAACACATTTTCTATTTATCTTGATACAAGGAATTCATTTATGTAATTTTTTTTTTTTTTTTTACATTCAAGCACATCTTCACCCTATTTCAGGACAGAAACAGTGAAAAACCAGAAAATGTTCAAAAAGCATCTATATTTCTCTTTGTACAAATACATTAATGTGTTATACCACATGTTTATTAGGGCCCTTGTGGTGTCTAGTTATGAATTCTGTTTGTTGCCGTGGTCAACTAATGTCCCATGGGGTTCATTTTTAACCTTTGCTTACATCTATCTCCAATCTGAACCATACAATGGACATGACAGAAAATGTCATAACTCTTGAAGTAAACAACCTCCCGGGACAAATGAACACATTTTTCTATATGATCTTGATACAAGGAATTCATTTACGTCATTTTTAACATTCAAGCACATCTTGACCCTATTTCAGGACAGAAACGGAACATTTCAAACACACACATATAGGCCTATATTTCTCTTTGTACAAATACATCAAGGTGTATTCTTTTTATACAACGTGCTTGACCCTAATGGTGTCTAGTCAATATTTCAACTTGTTGCTATGGTCAGTCAATGTCGCTTGGGGTTCATTTTTAACCTTTTCTTAAACCTAGCCCCAAAACAAAACATAAGATGGAGATAATAGAATATACCATAATTATTGAAGACAAATCAACACATTTTCCCAAATAATTTGCACCCAAGGAACTAATTAACCCTTAAGTTCTGTTCAGATTCACTACACCTTCGTTCTGTTCGGGTCATTTTGACCCGGTGGATATTTGGTTTAAAAAAAAACAACACTAATATAAATTTGAACTTAACAAATCATCATGATACATTGACTTTGACTCAATACCAAACAATTCATATGGTATATTTGGTAAATGTTTGCATTTCTGCTTTGCTATATCACATTAAACACTGAAAGAGCTAGGCGTTTTTACTGATTTAGCTGAAATCCATGTAAAAAAAAACTACTTAATTTAATACTGGGCAATATTGCTCATGCTTATAGGAAGGGGGGGAGGGTTCGGAATGGGGTTTCGGAAGGGGGGTGTTAGAAGTGGGGGTGACTGTGTGTCTGTGTTTTGGCATAATACTGTGTATTTCTGTGCTTCCGGGTCAAAATGACCCGAACAGCACTTAAGGTTCAAAAAATATGAGGGGGGTGTAGCATGGGTGTAGTGCAAAAATATTTTTTTTACATGTTCATCTCAGAAGAATCTTTAAGGCCAGTGAGTTTCAGGTGGAAACATTTTTAACTTCTACCTTTTTTTTCCAAATGAAAATGTAAAACGGGTCAAAATGACCCGAACAGCACTTAAGGGTTAAGGGGTTCAACTAATTCTATACCTTGGAACTTCAATGTACACATATCATGTCCTGTGTCATTAAAATGTCAAGCTATAGGGGATTTTTCAACTTTGGTTCTGATGTTACTTTTATGTTCTGTGATTCTAGTTCTCAATTCTCTCGTAGTGTTTCCTATATGTGTGTGTGTGTGTGTGTGTGTGTGTGTGTGTGTGTGTGTGTGTGTGTGTGTGTGTGTATATATATATATATATATATATATATATATATATATATATATATATATATTATTTGTTCACTCTCTTGATGAACCTTGCTCTTTACTGTACTCTGTTCTTGTCTTGTCTTTCTATCTATCTATCATTTATCCAGAGAAAAGTTTGAAGTTATTGCTGTTGATGTACTGACATATTATCTTGCGTATTATATTGATGCCTGCTTATTGTAAGTCACTTTGGATTAAAAGCATCTGCTAAATGCCTAAATTGTAAATTGTAAGTACTCTACAGATGTACTCTACGGATTGGCAGAACATTGAGCTTGTAGATCAGCTATCTTTGCTGCTTTCATGACCTTTTCCGACTTTGAAGTTAAAACTACATATGAAGGTGGATTGTGCTTTTCAATGGGGATGGAGCGGTTCCTTGATATGTTCGAGTCTCTACACAAATACATTCCATTAGCCATACAAATACCCAATTCTTTTGGAAAATCAGACTTGGAACGTTGTAAAAGGTTTTGCACCAGAAATTATATCAAGGACCTTCAAGGATCACAACCTGGGTGGACATTCTGGTCATCTAGCTACTGGAAAGCTACAGGGTGGGTTCAAACACCCCTATTGTGAAAAAGGGACAGATGACAGCTTTCTCTCTCTGGTTGAATATCTCTGTGATAATTCATTCTAAAAAAAAGCACATAATAAGCTTTCAGTTGATGCCTTGTTGATGCATGTTCCCACTAAAGCCACTAGATGGCACTGCGCCTTTTTTTGGTCTCCCCGAAGTGAGATCCATTTCAAGCAATGCTCTTCAGAGCTGAAGTCTATGCTGCACCTTCATTCTTCCAACCCACACCATGAATATGGTTGGAGTCGTGTCACCAGGGATGCAGAGATGATGGTCAAGGTCATGGCAGCAGTAGAGACCAACCCATTCAAAACAGCCTCAACATCCCTGATCAACATATCAACTGGACAGTGTGCAGATTGCTCAGTCAAGACGAGTGTGAAAGTAATTGGTCTGAAGGCACTGTCTGAGTCACTGTCCAGTGATCAGAAGAAGACACATATTGTGAAGCCTTCCATACACAAAACATGAAGCAAAAGAAGTCCAGGGCGAAATCTTCTGCACCTGGCAAGAGCAATGAAGTTACTGCCCTTCTGCGCATGACACAGATCATCGCCAGTGGTGGAGAACTCGACATTGTTGACTTCATAGGCAACTATGAGTGCAGTGACTTTCCCCCGTCCCTCTTCCAGGAAGATGTGAGGTATGAGAACGGGTACCAAAGCAAGCCTTGTAAAGATCCTGAAAGAGGAGACCAAAGTGACCAGCATCCCTGATCTACCTCAAGATGACAAAAAGACAGCATTAGTCGTTGATGCTATGTGCGCGATACAACAATGGTCTTTTCACAAAGGTGAACGATTTAGAACCATTGCTGAGCAATACAAAGACCTGCTGCTGAATGATGCACCTGCTGGCACTGAGATCATACACTTCTGTTGTGACAGGTACAGTGGATCCAGCCTTAAGTCAGCTGAACAGGAACAGCGACACGGACCATCACAATCAGACAGAGTATATGAAGTCAGTGAGCAGTACACAGCTCCTGATCCAAAGAGTTTTTTGCAGTGTCAGCTAACAAAGCAAACGTTCTGAGCTTCCTCTGTGAGAAATGCTGTGAGAATTAACAACTGGAGCCTGCTCTTGTCCCAACTTATCTCTATCTGGGTGGTGGATTCAAAGAAGAGACGAAGAGTGTGGTGCTCACAGAAGGTTCAGTTATGGATGTTCCTGCTCTGGAATCCACACAGCAGGAGGCTGACACTAGGATGGGGCTGCCCTGCGTTATACCATAATAAAATAGTAATTTAGAGCAGCTTACATGCAGTGGCCAGCAGTGAGGACCCAACAGGATGCAATGAGGACGCCTCCACATGCATGTTTGAACGGTTCTGATGAGTCTTTGGTTCTGCGCTGCAGGGACACCTGCCAGGGATGATCCCCAGGACGAGACGGCCTGCCTCTGACGACCTTGACTGTATCAGGAGGATCAGGTTTTCCACACTTGGAGAACAGGGCTGGACCAGATGGAGACATAGCATGAGATTACGTTGTGGTCGGACGGACAATAACAATAATTTATTATTTAACTGGTTATACAGTGGCTCAGGATGTAGAGCGCCCGCAGTTCAATCCTGGGCTCCCCTCGAGTGTCAGTGTCAAAGTGTCTTTGAGCAAGACTATGAACCCCTAACTGCTCCTGATGAGCAGGTCTCTGCCATCGGTCTATGAACGTGTGTGTGTGTGTGTGTGTGTGTGTGTGTGTGTGTGTGTGTGTGTGTGTGTGTGTGTGTGACACAAATAGATAATATATACTGTAGATAAATGTCGTTGTTGAAGTCATTGTTTGTTACCTGAGCAGATCACCTCCAGTCTGTCCACAGATTTACCACGCTGCATTGTTCCACATTCACTCAGTGTAGATTCAGAACCATCGCAAGAAGATGTAATCCACCATACAGGTTGACGTTCAGAACCATGACTCCATTTAGTGTCAGCAGCAGAGCCACAGTCAATCTGTTTACACACTACAGATGATGACGTCAGGTTCCAGTTAGACGAAGGATCAGCCGCTGGTCTCCACTCATTCCGGTGTTTCACTTCCAGTGTACCAGTACAGTGACTGGTTCCTCCCACCAACCTGACAGCTGTACAGAGACAACAGAACATGTTGTAAAAAAGTAAGGTTCAAGTAACCACACCCAGTGTGAAGGGGAGCGACATAACAGTGCCGTTACAGGCGACCACATTTATTGTAGATGTTTGGCTTATGTTTCCCCTAGCCTAAAATATAGAAGCTGGGGTTCAAGTGGTTTATAATCAGAGTCAGATTGTCCTTATATCTTTAATGCAATCGTCAAAGTTGCATAAAGCACCACTGAAATCTGAGTTTTTAAATGGTAGAGACATAATTACAAGATATGATTAAATAAACGTACAATAATATAAAAGAACAACAGCCATTAAATCCTCAATAATGTTCATAGAACACATCATAGTGAATTGAAGTAGTTTAGAGACCAGAGTTTTGAGTACGGCAGGATCGACACCATTATCGCTGATAACACTGTTGTGTTGTGTTGTGTTGTGTTGTGTTGTGTTGTGTTGTGTTGAGTTGAGTTATGCAATATACATCTTTATATTGCGCGTAATTAATGAGACAATTAGCATATTAAACTAATTATGCTAATTATCTCATTAATTATGCACAATACAACAATATACTTTGCAGAAATTGATTCTACAGGAAGAATTACATGAGGATCAACTGCGAAAAGTTTGGTAAACCCTTTTATCAATTTTTGATGAATTCTTTCCCGTTCTTTCTGTCCATGTGTCAAATTATTTGTAACATGGGTGGAAATGACAGGACAAACCCTATTTAAATGATTAAAGGGTTTACCAAACTTTTCTCTGTTGATTCTTATATATTTTTGCCTGTAGAATCCATTTCTGCAATATACATTTTTGTATCGTGCCTCATTAATGAGTTATTAGCATATTTGACATATGAGCGGAAATAACAGGAAAAACCTATAACAATTTGATAAAAGGGTTTAACAAACTTTTCTCAGTTGATCCTTATGTATTTTTTCATGTACAATCCGTTTCTGCTATGTACATTTTTGTATTGTGCATATTTAATGAGATAATTTGCATATTTGACACATGGGCTTTAATAATTGTATAATGATAATTTGGCAGTAGGCAGACACAATTTGGTCTTTAGGCCACAGAATATTTACATTTGATCAAAATGAATGTATTTTTACATCCAATTAAGTGTTTTTGCGCCACCTAGCGGCCGACCCCCGCCAGTGCAGCCCCTAAAAGCCCGTAACTCGGCCCCCCAGTGACCGAGGTGACCTGACGGTCGCTTATCTCCGATTAGGGAGTCTTACTGGTTAAAAGTCATCTGAGTAATCGCTCTCTATCTGATGCATCTGGATCACTGCTGACTCTTTGGTGTCCTTCTTTGACTTTCCAGGCTTTCATCGTTACTCTCATCATCAGCTTCTATGATGAGAGCAACAAACCTGCTAAAAAGAGGCGGAAAACAAAAGATGCTACATCTTCTGAAAATGAATCTATATGTACATCAGAAATGCCTTCTTCCACATCAGAGTGTGCACACTGACTTTGTAATCAGCAGTGATCCAGATGCATCAGACAGAGAGAGCCATTACTTAGATGACTTTTAACCAGTAAGACTCCCTTATTGGGAGTTAAGCGACCGTCAGGTCACATCGATCGCTGGGGGGCTGAGTTACGGGCTTTTAGTGGGCTGCAGTGGCAGGGGTCGGCCACTAGGTGGCGATCTGGCCATCCCGGTCGCTCCTAGCCCGAGTTACAGCATTGTATGTGCGCTGCAGTGGCGGGGGTCCTCCACTAGGGGGTGCAAAAAAACTTCAATGGATATAAAAATACATTCATTTTGATCAAATGTAAATATGCTGTGGCCTAAAGACTGCCAAATTATCCGTACACATATTTATTATACAATTATTAAAGCCCATGTGTAAAATATGTAAATTATCTCATTAAATATGCACAATACAAAAATGTACATAGCAGAAATGGATTGTACAGGAAAAAATACATAAGAATCAACTGAGAAAAGTTTGTTAAACCCTTTTATCAAAATTGTTATAGGTTTTTCCTTTTATTTCCGCTCAAATGTAAAATATGCTAATTAACTCATTAATGAGGCACGATACAAACATGTATATTGCATAAATGGATTCTACAGGCAAAAATACATAAGAATCAACAGAGAAAAGTTTGGTAAACCCTTTAATCCTTTTTAAATAGGGTTTGTCCTGTCATTTCCACCCATGTTACAAATAATTTGACTCATGGGCAGAAAGAACGGGAAAGAATTCATCAAAAAATTGATAAAAGGGTTTACCAAACTTTTCGCAGTTAATCTTTATGTAATTCTTCCTGTAGAATCCATTTCTGCAAAGTATATTGTTGTATTGTGCATAATTGGTGAGATAATTAGCATAATTAGTTAAAAATGCTAATTATCTAATTAATTATGCGCAATATAAAAATGTATATTGCAGAAATGGATTCTACAGGTAAAAATACATAGGAATCAATTGAGAAAAGTTTGGTGCACCCTTTAATCAGGTTTTTACATGTTTTGCCCTGCCTAGTAGGGATATCACGTGACAACAGGGTATGCGCCATGTCCAGCCATGACGCTCACCATGGGTTCCAGAACTCGCACCGGAAGTGCCATGAAATACTTGACAATGAATGGAGCTGGCTAGATCAGCTCATGAACAAACCTGGAAGAAACACTATTTATGAGTGACTGAGACATTTGTCATATAACCTGTTAAGTAATATAAAAGAAAACATATCAAAGGTATTTTTACAATCACTTGCTTTTCGAAGTGCACAGTACATAATGAAATAATAATAATAATAATAATCGTTTCTGTCTCCGAAGTATTGCGAGATTTGGTTCCCAGATACGCAGTATACTATCTATACTTTTTTCTCTTTAGATATAAAATGACACCGTGCACACATCGAGAATCAACACACCAGGAAAAAGAATTTCTGACATGCCTTCTTTTATTTTCCTGAGCTGAGTATGTTATAAAGGTCTCAATTGTTCAGAAATAGGTTGCTCCACAGGCTTCCACTGACTCCAGTGCATTCTACCAAACTTCCGGCTGCAGTTTGGCACCCATGGTGCGACGAATCTGCCGACTGGAATTGGAAGATAGCGAAAATGACTCCTATTTACCTTGTTGCTGAAGTATGGTCACACAAAGTAAACATCGCCCCCTAGGGGCTTGTATTTGAAGACCTGCTTTTAACTGCTTGTTTCAACAATGGACCTGGTCATTAATACCTGGCAGTCAATGTATCGCTGTTCGTTACTGAGAGAACAATCCGTGGTTGCTAGGAGACCGATGCAGGCAAAGATAACTCGGAAATGAAAAGCACTTCTCCATCCAGTTCAACTTCTTCTTCTGCAGGTAAATGGGTTTATCTCTGGTTCTAGGATTCCACAGCACCCAGAGTCCATTCACACGCTGTTTAGTGGACACTAGGTGAAACTACAACAACCAGAGAAATATTCTTTCCTATCTGGGTGAATTCCAACACATTCACAATCGTGTCCACACAGACACGGCTATGTGCACGGACGCGCACACGTTCCCGTGCGCCTTTGAAAATACGGTAAAACTGAATATTCTGGCAGTTTGCTACTGAATTCATTATAAAACCCTTGCAGACGCTACCGAATTAATAGAGAGGCAACAGGACAACATTTTGATGTTCCAACCTACGGTTTAGGAATCATCCAAACGTGAAGTGACCTGCTAACGCCACCATGAGGCCGATTTGAAACATGTGGGGTGGCAATTCTTCCTT
Source organism: Nannobrachium achirus (assembly GCF_963921795.1). Classification (NCBI taxonomy): domain Eukaryota; kingdom Metazoa; phylum Chordata; class Actinopteri; order Myctophiformes; family Myctophidae; genus Nannobrachium; species Nannobrachium achirus. The sequence goes on from NC_137814.1 coordinate 65,651,341, forward strand.
CGCCTACTGGGAACGCTGTAGAGTTGTGACTGTGCCCTAACTGGCCCAGCCCAATTAGCATACATTTTAGGCACAATATAAATTGATCTTAATTTAATTAAATACTCACGGTGAAGATCAACACTGACTCCAGGTGAACTGACTGTAGCGATGTTGTTCATGGCCTTACAGTTGTATGTTCCACTGTCACTGGGTTGGATGTTAGAGATGGTAAATATCTCCTTCTCTGCCACTATAGTCTTGTCTTTGAAAATGAAGTAACTCTGGCTTGGTGGATTTGATTCACTGCTGCTGCAGGTGAAAGTGACCGAGCTTCCTTTGACAACATCTCCTGGTGGACTTACTTCCAAAAAGACATTCTTAGGACCATCTGTTGGAGAAACATTTATTTAACTTTAACAGCCCTCTTTATGACACAAAAAAAACATGCTTCAACAAATTATGCAGTTGTGTTGCTGTCTGTAGGCCTAATGGAAAAGTAGAACAAAAGAAGGTACAAAGTTTAGCTCACTTACACTGAACATCTAGATGGTGAGGTGATGATCTCTGTGTGTTTGTTGCCTGACAGGTGTAGTTTCCAGAGTCTGCAGATTGCACATTGACCATCACCAGCTGAGGACCAGTGGAGATAGAGACGTTGCTGTCTCTGTACCAGGTGTAGTTTACCGGTGGGTTGGCATCACTGCTGCAGGTCAGAGTCACTTTGCTGCCCTCAACAACTTCTCCTGGTGGATCCACTGATACTGAGATAATTGCCGGGGAGTCTGTAGAGGAATAAAGATGAATAATTATGCTCTCAACTAAACGTCTTTGATTAATGTACTGTATAGGCAAATGTATTTTCCAATAGAACAATAACAATAATCCATGCCTGAATGTTTTTTTCTAAATTACACCAGCTTTGGTCAAAACATTTATAAAACACTGAACAATAAAGTATTTTCTTTTGTGTACCTTTTGGGTAGAAGATTAAGTTTCTATTTTTCAGATTTTCTTTTGTTTAGGATCTGTGAGAATCCAAAATTGGATTTATAAGTTATTTTCAGACCTGAATACTATTGCATTCCTCTCACCCCTGAACGTTTATTCAATACAGACCCCACAACTTGATTTTCTGTATGTTGTGCCTAAGCGTCGCGTCACGTCGCAAATACAAACTTTAGAAGGCAATCGTAGCCAATCAGGAGGGAATATGGGAAATGGGACAGATCCATGTTGACTTTAGCCATGGATCTTTAGAGATACTGTGTGCCAAAATCTGTAGGAGCAGTGTCCAAAAATGTGTTTTGCAAAAAATTGGCCTGGTGACCTGACGGTTGCAATTATTACTTGCGCCAGCAGAGTGCGCAAGTACTGTCACCATCTCTTTGTGTTTATGCCCGTAGCCAATCAGGGACCAGAATTCCTGGTGATGTCACCATCAACAGCCAGTGAGGGACTAGCATTCTTGGTGCGACCTGATATAAATAACAAAGCACGCTCTGCTGGCACACAAGTAGGACATTCATGGCCACGAGTGCACAAGGTGCAAGTTTGCACCTCTACAGAGTGCAGTCTAGTTATCATTATTATTAGTGTGGTTGCCCGACAGGGAAACACACTGTAGTCCTGGGGAAACTTTATTTCTTCTTCTAGATAAACTTTTTTGGGAATGGGAGAGAGCATGGTCGAGGGACCATCCCTTGCAGAGTGGAACAGTGTTTCTCCTTTTCAGAGTCTCGTCTGTGTGGCAGCTTGCTAACTGCTGTCAGTGTTGGAACAAGTCATAGCAGAGAGGACACCAAGTGAAGGGTTCCTAGCAGCAACAGGCAGGTGCAGTTAGCAGCAGCAGTCGTGCAAAGTAACTAAGTACATTTACTTGAGTACTGTACTTGTAGGTATTTGTACTTGACATAAGTAGTATGTCCAATTCCCAGTATTTTTTCCTTTCTACTCCACTACATTTCCGATGCTATTGTATTTTTACTCAACTATTTACTTTAAAACATTACTAGTCACAGATATAAATTATAATAAAACATGCATAAACCATACTTGTAAGACATTTGAGTACTTTTCCCACCACTGATGGCAGTAGCAAGCAGCCACACAGACGAGACTTCACGGAAAAGGAGAAACACCATTCCCCTCGGCCTCAATGAGTTCGCCAGAGAATGTTTGCATAGGATGCGCACAGCCGTGCACTGTTAGGTTTTGTTTCCTCCTCCTGCTTGCCTTGTGCATGTTGAAAGCTTGTTTGGAATTCAAATGGCAGCGCTGTCGCATGCGATGATTTTGTCAAGATTGAAGATAAAACACAACACAAAGTATGTGTGTGCCTCGTGGTCAATATCAGTGATATCAAATCACATTAATGCGAGACACGCGGTCACAGAGCAGAGTGGCATACTTCAACATGAAGCTAGCTCTGGTCCATGAAGGAGCTAACGCTATTGACCATAGTTGGGTAACCGTGAAACAAATCCTCGTCGTTGTGATCACTGATTATACAGCCAACTCCAAGATGATAGCCAAAGATATCATTATGCTAAGGTACTAAATTAGTGTTGTCGAGGGGAAAGGCTTTCGTGAACTGATGGCATTTCTCCAACCGGAATATACTGTACCCTAGCTGTTGCTAAACACTTGACAACACGAGAGAGAGCGAGAGAGAGAGAGAGAGAGGGGATAGATAGATAGATAGATAGATAGATAGATAGATAGATAGATAGATAGATAGATAGATAGATAGATAGATAGAAGAAATCATGGCCAGACTAAAACATGGGGGGCCAGAAAAGGGCCAGAACAAACAGACAGAATAGATTAGTGTCGTTGTTGAAGTCATAGTTTGTTACCTGAACAGGTCACCTTCAGTCGGTCCCCAGATTTACCAGGCTGCATTGTTCCACATTCCCTGAGTGTTGATTCAGAACCATCACAGGAAGACGTAATCCACCATACAGGTTGACGTTCAGAACCAGGACTCCAATTTGAGTCAACAGCAGAGCCACAGTTGATCTGTTTACACACTACAGATGATGACTCCAAGTTCCAGTCAGACGTACGATCAGCCGCTGGTCTCCACTCACTCTGGTGTTTCACTTCCAGTCTACCAGCGCAGTGACTGGTTCCTCCCACCAATCTGACTTCATCAGACTCTGTACAGAGACATTAGGATACACGGTAAAACTGTAATATAACTTTGATCAGAAGAAAAGCCTTTTAGCTTACAATGATGTGTAGTTGTTTGTTCATGTTTGTTTACCTGTTGTCTTGACTGTTGGTTGAACCTGGAGAGCTGAAGTAAAATAAAGTGCAAATTAATGAGTTTGAGTGTAAGAGTAATTTAGTCAGAAACATTCACATCAAGTCCTTTACCATTTATTGCAAAATGGAATACACACTAAGCAGATTTAACCATTTATTGCATTAATGGAATACTTTGCGATAGGAGATGCTCCCTCAAATTGTGTGCAAGCTTTTCTGAGCATTAGCATTTTTGACATTAGAATTTGTTAGCATTAGCATTTGTTAGCATTAAATGCATTAGCATTTGTTTTAACATTGGCATTTGTTAACATTAGCATGTGTTAGTGTTAGCATTTTTAGCATTAGCATGTGTTAGCATTAGAATTTGTTAGTATTAGCATGTGTTAGCATTAGCATTTGTTAGCATTAGCATTTTTAACACTGTAATTTGTTAGCATTAGCATTTGTTAGCATTAAAATATGTTAGCGTTAGCATTAGTATTAGCATTTTAGCATTAGCATGTGTTAGCATTAGCATTTTTAACATTAGAATTTGTTAGCATTAGCATTTGTTAACATTAAATGTATTAGCATTTGTTAGCATCAGCATTTTTAACATAAGCATGTATTAGCATTTGTTAGCATTAAATGCATTAGCATTTGTTTTAACATTGGCATATGTTATCGTTAGCATTTGTTGGCATTAGCATTTGTTAGCATTAGCATTTTTAACATCATAATTTGTTAGCATTAGCATTTGTTAGCATTATCATTTGTTAGCATTAACATATGTTAGCGTTAGCATTAGCATTAGTATGTGTTAACAATAGCATTTTTAACATTAGAATGTGTTAGCATTAGCATTTAACATTAAATGCATTAGCATTTATTAGCATTAGCATGTGTTAGCATTAGCATGTGTTAGAATTAGCATTTGTTAGCATTAGCATGTGTTATCATTAGCATGTGTTAGCATTATCATTTGGTAGCATTAGCATTTGTTAGCATTAGCATTTGTTAGCATTAGCATGTGTTAGCTTTAGCATTAGCGGTTAGCCGTTGGGACTGTGGGACCACCCACCGAGATTGAGACCAGAAACGTGTTGGGAAGTGGCTGTTTAAAGCCCAGCCAATAGGAAGGCAGAGGGGGTGCAGCTTAATCCATTACAGATAATTCCTATTGGCCATGTAACTACACACAGCGAGTTTCGAGACGGTACCATGCTGCAAACTAGAGATATAGCTGTTTAAAGCTCAGCCAATAGGAAGATAGGGGCGGGGCTTCACACTTCACCAGCCAAAATAGAATGGCTTGTTGGTAGATTAGCCGTGAAATTTCTATTATTAGATAGATACCTTTATTATCCCAAGGGGGAAATTCAGTTACCCAGAAGGTACAGCAGTTAAAGGTTACAGGACAGTTAGAAAAAAAGAAAAAAAGAAAAGGACTGTTGTGTACAGCCGAGTGACAAAAACAAACAAGAAAGAAGAATCAACAATACAGGAGAATCAGCCATACATTGCAATTAGGTTAAAATATATATATATATATACATAAAGTGTCGAGACAGAACACAACAACAAAAAAAGTAGTACTAACGTTTCAAGTAAAGGATTGCAATTTTAAGGGACTTTTCTAAGCATATTGCAAACTCAAAGAACTTACAATGGTCCAGTCATTCAAACATTAGAAACTACTTCTCAACGTAGTGCCAAAAAATATATAGCCTACACATATATACAGTATGCAAAAAGTGTTTGCACCAAGACAATAATAATAATGCTTAGCCTAAATAAAAGAAAAAGTGCAGAGCCAAAAAAGTGTCCAAAAGTCTGTGCAAACAAAAGAAGTGACCAATGTCAAGTCACAACAAAGAAAAAGGAAAAAAAAAAAAACGCAGATAGATGGCGATGCTCCTCTCCGCAATACAGGAGGGAAGGCGGGGGGGGAGTCATTTGGATGGCCCGGGATGGAAGATTGGAACAATATCGTGGAGTTGTGTGCGCGTTGCAATCGTCCTTCCGAGCCTCGGTAGTACAGCGTCTCCTCCGCCGTCTTGGCCCACGTATGTTACGGACCTCCACAGCGACACATCCTCCGGTCCACGCCACGAGCCTCCGCGGCGAGGGCTCTGCTCCTCCGGTGCGCAGCGTGCGCCTCTGGCCAGAGTTACGGGCTTTCACGACGACAGCGTGTAGGCCTCCTCTTCTGCGCGAACATCGCGAGTATGCAGTTTACTCCGGATCTGACTCCCGCCGCCATGCTCGCCTGCATCCAGAACAAGGTCCACGTACACCTCCATGCCTACGGCACCAACAGACTGGTGTCTCCATAAAAAAAACACCAAAGCAACGAGCCAGTCCCGTTGCCCCAGGGCCACACGCTTAAGACAGGCTAAACTGATAGAGGTAGGCCACTGTTTCCTCTGCTTTGTTCCTCGCAGGGCACAGAAGGCCCTTCCCCCACTTTTTCTGCCAGCCGATCAGAAAAAACACGAAAAAAAGACTAAACTACTATATACACGAATAAAACAAAGTTCCTCAGAACATGCCCAGCTTGGCCAATGTAATGAGTCACCACAAGAAAAAAAGAAGACAGGAAAAAAAGCAAGAAAAAGAGAAAGTAGGAAATTAACTGCAGAGCTGTTCTGAGTTGCGACCTGCAGCCCTCAAGGAGCGCGTCGCAATCAATGCGATATTATATTATGATCTGAACTGCATTCATTTTACAAGACCATCAGCGCTATATCACGTAGTCTTCATCCCCCATAACCATCACGCGATCCCAGTTGTATACTCACCACAGTCCCCAGCGAAATTCCTCAATCTGCATTGGCTTAGAGTGGCGGTTTCGGCCGAGGCATCTTCTCCCTGTGCGTTTCGCATGTGCGATCTGTTCACGTAAATGTGGGCTCAAATAATCCAAGTGTGACTCTACAGTCGATATGAACATTTTCGCTAGCTTAGCCCCCAGCACTCCAGCTATCGTCTAAACAGAAAATGGATGAGCGCTGGGAAGCTATGGCAGGGAAAGGACCTGACGTCACTTCCGCTTCACGTCAGAGGAGCCATGCGCTATCGATGGACCAGCGGTGACTAGGGAAGGTTAGACGATCGCCGATTTTTGGATAAATATAATTCATTTCGTTTTTAATGACCCAGTACGGTAAATTACGGTCTGGCTGAGACTCCTTGCTCAGATGTCCGGTATATTACGGTTTTAATATGGGCATCTCCATACGGCTTGGAAAGTGTTAAGAGGGGGCGGGGCTTAAGTAATAAGTCCCTATTGGCCGTTTAAGTCCAGACACCAAGTTTCAAGATGGTACCATGCTGTGAACTGGAGTAATGGCTGTTTAAAGCCCAGCCAATAGGAATACAGCGGGGCGGGGCTTAATAAATTACAGCACGTCCCTATTGGCTGGAAAAAGTCCACAGTCGTGTGAGCGTTTTAAAGTTCAAATCACGTTGCTAAGCAAAAGTATGGCAGAGTTTTGTTGCGCCAAATTCTCTCTTTTTTTCGGAGTCCCCCATTCAAAGTCAAAGGGGTTTTTGCGCGTCGTTTTTTGCGAATTACGTCGCCATCGTAACGCGGATCGGCAAGAAAAGTTTTGATGTATATATTGCGGGGGTGGCGTAAATTGTGCGGCAGTTATTACGTGCCGAACTTTTGTGGCGACATTATTTATAATATAATTTATATATATACTGTATATATAAGTATGGCGGATTACAATAAGTGTTTTGCCATTGCATTGCATGGCAGGCACACTTAATTAAGCATAATACCAAATGGATGTGGAAAAGTGCAGTTTTATTGCTCAGGACAGACCACTGTCAAATGTGTATATCATTTTAAGATATTAATATTTGACTCATCAGCACATTAGTGCAACAGCGTTTTATAATTTACCTTCTAAGGGGTCCCCGTTTCATCTCTCTCAACTATTATATTAATAATAGTTATAATATTTGACTCATCAGCACATTATCGAGTCTTTTATATTATTTACTTTTAAATAGCCAATCTACAAGCTCAAGGCTCAAGGCGTCCGTCGCGGATCGCTGCGACGTAAGCATATGGAGTTTATTTATTTTGATGGGGAAATGACTTTCTTCTCGTTGATCTGTACAGCGTTGCTTGTGTTGCCTTGCTTTGACGTGACAATGCAGAGCGCGTCCCGAGTCACGGCCGCATACACAACACATGATCACGCTGTTTTAATCCTCCATTCTAAACCCAAAACAATGGAGGTTGACTTCTTTTTCACGACCAAATCTGAAGAATCAGCAGATTAGATTATGCATGCAGCAGCGTTGTCTTCCTCTCATCCATCTCTCTTTCCTTTTCGATTTCTTCGTGCTGTGGTGTGTGTTGCGTCTGTGAGAGACTGACTGACTGTGTGCGACGCGTAACAGGCACAAGCATGAAATGTGGTTTGTGGTTGGCTGGCCTTAGCTGTACATTTAGGGCAAGCGTAAACACATATGTTTTCATTGACTGAGCTGTACATGCTGGGGACATTTGATATCGTCAACGTACATGCTGGGGACATTTGATATCGTCAACATCGTTGCCTTTTGTGATATGCACATTGCACGTGTTCATACCGAGATAACGATACGATAACGTAATATTGTGCAGCCCTACCACATAGGCATTGCCAAATAGGCGTTGATGCCTGACGATGTCGCTGGTTCGATTCCCGATCCGGATGACCTTTGCAGCATGTCACTCCCCGTCTCTCCCCCATTCCCTGTCAATCTACTGTCCTATCCAATAAAGGCATAAAGCCTTCAACTACCTCTTACAAGTCTGAAGTAGGGCTTTCACTTCAAGTATTTTTTACAGATCGACTAGTTGAAGCCACTGGTAGTCGACTAGTCGACTATCGTTAACATATTATGTCATAATAAAGAGCGCTGTGGCACAGCTTTTCACAGCAGCCAAGTTACCATGACAACGGCTACTCACACAAACCCCACGGGTGCAAGTTAGCGCAACATAACAAGACCAGCATTTCACAATCGCCACATCCATTTTAGCTGCTACAGTAATAAGGAATAGAAACCCATGCTTGGACTCACCAATAACTGCTGTCTCTCGTAGCACAAAATAATCCATTTCGGCTAGCCAGGCTAGGCTTTAGTAGGCTAGCTCGCTACACAACACAAACACTCCTCTGTCTTTTAATTACTTCTAATCAAACGAAAGTGCGGAACGTCGGTCTGTCTGTTGTAGCAAGAACTGGGCTGTCCTTACTTGCTGCTTTGATCGCGCTACAATGTTATACTGTTAAACAACTATATTCTGTAGGACTTGTCCTCACTGCTGTGTGCAGACACGGCTGGACTTTCAGCACTTTGGGTGAACTCTGGGTGAACTCCACTCACTGTCTTTGGGATTATTAACCAGATGTGTGTGACTGGATAATAATATTCCGTTTGTAATGGTTGTTAGAAATAAAACAACTATAATCGAATTGAAATGAGTTTGCTAGGCCTTCATAAAAAAAAAAAAAAAAAAGGAAAATGTTTATTTTTTTATTTTTTTATCGACTTTTCGACTAGTACCTACAAGATCAACTAGTGGTTATACTAGTCGACTGACTAGTCAACTAGTCGACTAGTCGGTGAAAGCCCTAGTCTGAAGGAGGAGTACAAGTGCTCTAAAGTAAGACTTCAGATGGCATTGGACTACAAAGACCAGACCTTTAGCAAGGCTGCACCTCCCTTACTAACTGGACGGGAATGGACCCCATCCAAGGCTGTGCAGCAAGCAACATCAGCCCTTAGACACCAATACATCGTAGGGAATATCCAGCATGGAAGAGGAGGCTTTGGCCTGGCAGCAAGCAAACCAACGTGACGTACGGCAACGACAGCTGAGCTGAGGAAGCTGGTTGTTGAGGAGGTTTGCCGACAGGAGGAGACTGCAAGAAGTGCAAAGGCTGTCTCTCTTGTTGTTCTAACGCTATATTGACGTCACGAGCTGGTACGTTCGCCCCAGAATAGGCACGCTAGGGTTCACGTGGTCAAGAAAACGATTTCAGCGACAACAAAGCAATAAACGTCTCTCACCTCCGGTGTTTGCGGTGATCTGAAGGTCAGGCGAGAGAGGTCCGTCGCCAACCGAGGTGTAGGCCACCACCCTGATGTAGTAAGTCTTATTGGGGATGAGGCCCTGGATGGTGAGGAAGTTGGCCAACCGGACGATCTGCTTCTCCCAGAGGTTGATGTGCTGGCTGGAGTCCATGGTGTAGTAGACACGATACCCCATGATCTGCCCGTTGGCCTCCTCTGGCTCCTCCCAGTGAATCACGGCCGTGGTGGCGCTCATCATGCGACCCCTGACCTGCAGCGGTGGAAAAAAAGAACTCACATGTTTTACTGGAGTAAAAGTATCAATACTGCAATGTAGAAGTACCATTTCAAGTTTTCAAACGTATAACAATCCATAGAAAATAGCTGATCTACAAGCTCACAATGTGTTGCGTCGCAAGTTTGTATTGTAAGCTTGTAGATCTACAAAGTAACAACTAGCAAATATAGTTTTCAAATAATTCTCCTTTTGCACAAAGTAGTGCATTGCAAGATAGAGGGCGCCAGATCCCTTTTAGTCACACCCTACCACTACTTCCTGTTCATCCAGAGAGCATTGATTCTAGTTGTTTTCTCCATTACATATCTTTTCACTTTTTTCAACTTTTATTACTTGGGATGGTAAAAAGATGAGGCAGACAAATAAAATGCATTTTGACAAGTAATAAAAGTTGAAAAAAGTGAAAAGAAAGCACTTTAATCTAATGGAGAAAACAACTAGAATCAATGCTCTGTGGATGAACAGGAAGTAGTTGTAGGGTGTGACTAAAAGGGATCTGGCGCCCTCTATCTTGCAATGCACTACTTTGTGCAAAAGGAGAATTGTATTGGAGTAAAAGTACAATATTTTCCTCAAAGGTGGTGTAGAATTAAAAGTACTGAAAATTGGAAATACTCCATTAAAGTAAAAGTATTTCAAACTGTCCTTAAAGATGGGGTGCCATGACTTGTACTTTTTTAGCGCTAAATATGCCATGAGGCTGCAGAATCTTTATAATTGTTTCACCTACAACTGCTAGTTTAAAAAAAATCACCTCGCACAGCTTCTGTGGGGGTAGTTTCAGAATACAATGATATGCACGCTCAACTTCGCCCCTCCCTCCATAGCTAATCAAATTAATTCATTGCAGTTACTGTACAGAAAGTACTACTTTCAGTACAGTAACTGCAAAAAAATTAGTTACTTTACAACAATGCTGACCTGCCGCGGCGCTGTGCTAGGTGCCTGCTCCGCCGTCTTGGCCTCGATGCTCTCGCTGGGCGGCCCACGGCCGATGTCGTTCACCGCCACCACGCGGAACTCGTAGTCCGAGTACGGGCTGAGGCCTCCCACGCTGTAGCGGGTGGTGGTGACGCCGTCGATCTCCTGGTACATGTCCTCCGACTGCTTGGACTTGCGCTGGATGACGTAGTAGGACACAGGCTTGGGGTTGCCGGAGTCCCAAGTCAGCGTTATGGTGGTGGCCGTGCGTTCACTTGCCACGGGTGTGCCGGGTGCCTTTGGCAACGCTGGGATAACATGAAGTTGACAATTAATGAGCATGAACTAATTATACATTATAAGTGCACTGAGAACACATTAACATAATTAAAATTGGCCTATAAGCTAAAGTTAAATAGCTGAATCAAAAGAAACAAATCTAACAATGTTTCATTCAGTGAAGGAAGGTGGAATTCAGTTTCAGAATTTCACCAAATGAGACGGCAATGACCGACAATGTCCGGCGCTGCTGTGCTACTAAATAATTTAGCACATAAATGTATTGCTTCAATTCCGCCACACCAGTGGCACACAGCAAAAGATATCAGGGCAAGATTGTCTTTATATGCCATGTAAAGCGCTCTACTGGGGGAGATAGCTGCTGATTTGTTACACTTGTTGACTGCCATGTTAAGAAGCTCAGGTTAAAAGACAGAGTTAATCCTTGGTTCTCTTCTGAGCTAACTGCTTTGTTCAAGGTCAGGGACAGAGCTTGGTCTCGTGCTAGACGCCCTGGTGATCCTGCCCATTGGACATTCGTCAGTCACATTAGGAACAAATGCACCTCATCTCTTAGGAAAGCCACTTCTGACTACTACTTTCAGTTAATTACTTCCTCCCAGGGAAACTCTGGAAGGCAGTGAACTATCTTAGGAAACCTAAATCTGCTGCCTTACCTACACAAATCATCAGCACTAATCACTCAATCATAGACCCTGTGGAAGTACGCACATCTTTTAACACACACTGCTCGGAAGCTGGTCATTTATTTGAAAACTCACACAGAGGTCCCCCACTTGATGCTCCTAACTGTGTGTCTACAAACTAGCCTCGTAAACCAGTCTCTCTTCCTGCCTTCATTCGAATGCGAAGGAGAGACTGGCCTCTAGTAACGTCTGAGCGATTGGGCTGGGCGGGAGCATGGGCGGGAGTAGAGCGTTGACAGACAACCCCTTCAGCCAATCAGGGACGACTGGTGTTTGGCTGCTTAGTTTAGCCGGATATATTTGCATTTTGCAAGAAGACGCTGAAGGACTGCTTTCTCCCTCCTGCGCCTCCATTTCGTTTTAATGTTTATATTGTTTGACCGGCATGGACCCATGGACTTCTCCAGATGAAACCAAGGCAACATCATTTCAAAAGGTATAGTCAAGAGACAGTAACTTTGCGATCTTTTGCCTTGCTGAGGTTATGTCTTTTGCATTTTACAACAAGATGTGGCTAATGGAATCTAGCAATGCTAATATTGCTAACTTCACTGTGTAGACTTCGTTTTGTTAACCATGTCATTTGTATCAATGTGATCAAAAGTAGAAAAATACGCACATCTCTTAATGAGGTGCTGGGTGAGAAATATCACAGAAAAGGAAACCCGCTCACTCTGCTCCAAATGACTGAATATTTATTGACAACGTTTCGAGCTACAAGCTCTTCATCTGGTCAAAACTCCAGACCAGATGAAGAACGTGTAGCTCGAAATGTCGTCAATAAACGCTCGTCATTTGGAGTAGTGTGCGGGTTTCCTTTTTTATTTTTATCAATGTAAAATAACTAACTAGTCATTATATCAACCACTGTGTTTTATGCAACTCCTTTACTGCTCAACAGAAACTGTATGTCTAGGTTTATGAGGCTACTTACTGTATGTCCACCATTATAAACACCAGCAGTGGTTTAAAAATCTATAATGGTTATAATTATATAATGGTTTGTTATAGATTGATATAAAGGACACGAATAACAAAGCCTAAGCAACAGGCGAAATGCCTGCCAACATGACCGATCTAAGAAAATGGTTTAGCCTTAAGAGCAACAACACCCATTGTTATTTCTTTTCTTTTCTAACAGGTCAACACCAATACATGGAACTGGAGAGAGCACACATCTCCTTGCTGTCTGTCGTCCATCCTCTTGCTGTACTTGAAGACTCCAGACTCCAGACCTCCGTGCAACATCTCCCTTTGCATTTCTTTGAAATAGTTATGGTTCCTCTAATGTAAATGTTTCACACGCCGAGGACAAAGTAATTGTGTAGTAAACACTACAGGATCATTACATATACATTTAATTTTCAGCTGATCAAAATAATCATTTAAACCTTGTCAACCATGATATAAGATTAGCAGCATATTTACACATGTTTACAGTCCATCAGCGGGTATTCAGATAATACGTGTATACAATGTATACAGGTTTGTACATATATATGCTGAAGAGAAGTAGCAGAAAAGTGATGAATACTTCAGATATAACTGAGAAAATTAATTAAAACAAAACAGAATAATTTTTTTTAACTGACCCAACCGTTTTTTTTCTTTAGAAGACTGACTACTGTGTTGATGTTCTTTTCCTCTAATACTGTGATATTATAAAAAAGTGTTTAATAAATGACACTAAAGCAAAGATACAGTCAACTTCTTATGAAATTAGAAAGACGTCATCTCTGTATTCCTAAGAGGAACGAATGATTCCTATAATTGATTCCTGTAATTGTATTTATTATTTTATTGAGACCATACAAATATTGTCAATAAAGTTGTTGATGACAGCCAATGAATGTGGAACACCCTCTGTCAAACTCTGTCCATTGATGCAGTCATCCGCCAGCTTCCATTTCCTAGAGGAGAAAGAGACAAGATTGATTGTCATACGTTTTTGGTAATGATGTGTCACAAAAGTTACAATTCTATCACAAATGTTTTAAATTGCTAAAGGATACATTTCATTAGTTGTATGGGTTAATTCATGTATTTTCATCTACAAAGAACGGCCCAATCACAACAAAAATAACAGACAATGGTCTTTTAAATTTAACTTGTAGCCTAGTTCTTGGTGTGATTTAAGCTGTGAATACGTGCATTTACATCACAGATGTGTCAGGACCTATTGCCCAATCAATTAGTATTCAACAGAAACTGAACGTCCACCATTACATTATGCAAACAGTATAGTGGCTTAAAATCTAGGTTTGATATAAAGTAGCCCTGAAACATGACAGTCATGAGTGACCATCCTTCAGCCAGGGCTATGTTACAGATATATTTAAGGACAAAAAGCACAAGTCACAGGCGATATTCCTTCCAGAATGACTGTCTCTATATGGAAATGGTTTAGATTAAGCCAAAGCTATGGTGAGTGTACAAAAAATGATATGATTAGTTCCTTCCACAAAAATACAACGAGTACACAGGAAAATAGCTAGGCTACCAATGTTAGCAGTCTGTCCCATTAAATCATCAGACCGAAAACATTAGCAAGAGAACCGAGATTGCAAAGCCATACATATTATTAGTCTACTATACCTTTCGAAATTAAACGTTGTTGCAGTTGCCTTTCATCTGAAGAAAAATATCCATAGAGAAAAACGGGAGAGTGTTTTTGCAGGTCGTTCAGTCCGAGTGTATCAAAAAAGCTACTGTGTTAAGGCCCATACACATTGAGCCGATCCCGGAGCCGAGGATCCCCGATCAGATTTCGGGATGACCCCCCGAGAAAATCGTTTGGTCGGCCCGGAATCGGTCTTGGGCTTGAACAGTACCCCGACACGATCGGATTATGTTAATTAGCTTTTTATGACCTCGGGACTCGTCGGGAGCGCTCCCGATAATATCAAAAAAGCTTGATATTCTCGGGTCATCAGGTAGGAATCCTTTACAATTATTGTCGTCTGAATGAGCTCACGGGATTGCTTGAGATTATATGAAGCCAGCTCCTCCCTTTTTTTTAGGCTGCGCAGAGTGTAGGCTATTCTGTCACCTCACAATAGAACAGCCTACACTTTTATTATTATTATTAGCCTACTTACTTTTTACTTTAGCCTACTTTCTCCCTAAAATGTTGTAATCACTTGTTCAAAAACGTTATAGCCTATAGCGTTCTTTTTTTTCTTCTTCTGCGCAGTCATTTGGCGACAAGGCAGTGTATTCTATCATCTCACGAAAGCCTTTCCCCATATATATATATAATATATTTTTTATATTTATAAAAGATAATACCGTAAATCACCATTTGAAACGCCTGTTTCAAATAAGCGTACGGTTCGTATAAGCGCCTGGGCCGTTATTTCTTATTTACAATTAATATTATCCTTATTATGTTTTATATAAGAGCCCGGGCTATTATTTGTTTGGTTGTTTGGTATTATTTGCTATTTATTCAACTTAACTGGTCATTTATGTTGCATGGCAGTGGTGCGCTGAAAACAGCAAATCTACAAGCTCACAGCAGTGCTGTGACAGCACGTTGCAAGTGCAACGCACCGCACTCACTGTGCGTCGCTAGGGTCATATGTTGCATGCGCTGAAAACAGCAAATCAACAAGCTCACAGCCCTGTGGACAGACACTTCTAAAAATGTATATGCTGCCCAGCCCAGCTGGGCAGCATATACAGGAAACAACAGTGATTGGATTTTCCAAAACAGACCCCCGTCACTCGTGCGTCGGGGAACAGATTGCCAAAGGACTCCAAAAAAAGAGAGAGGAGTCTGCTGCTCTCTGCCACTGCTGGATCAGAATAACTCATTACCTGTTGCTGCCTCTTTTTATCCAGTCCGCATTTTGAAGAAGTAATCCATTATTTTGAGGTGCAAGGGGAATGTAGAAGGCTCAATACTATAATGGTTTAATGTCAGGAATGGATAGTGGAGCTGTTCAGTGGTCATGTCAGCGAGTCAGAACACCGCAGCTGCAGGACTTCTGCGCTAATTGGGTCGTTGGCTCGTTGACTACAGACCTAGATGCGTGTGTGTGTGTGTGTGTGTGTGTGTGTGTGGAAAGGGAGAGGACGCGTCGTTCGCTTCACGCTGTTGGTTACAACAATATAGTCTATTCATTATTTATTTATTTTGGTCGGCAAAGCCCATGTTCAAGTTCAAACTCTCTCACGCAACATGTCGCTTTGATGTCATGCAGAATGTAATGGGCAATTTCCTATTGATCAGATACACACCTGAAAGTATTCACGCTGATTAACAGTTAATTTGAGCAGTGATGGTAAAAGTAGGCCTAATCAGTGAGAATGCTTTCAGGTGAGCCTTTCTCCGCGCTCAAAGGCCAAGTAAAAAAAAAAGAGAGAGAGATTAAACTTGAACTCTGTCGGTCTGACTGTCCCACCGCCTCATCCAAGCCTTCAACCAACTGTCCAAAAAGGAAAATGGACATGTATGGTTCATTTAGTTCCATTACACTGTCAGGGTATTGCATATCACCTAAAACCGGATTAATTCTTCAAAATGTGGACTACATCACATCACAGATGCAGCACTCAAGGTAATTAAATGTCAGACCAAACCTCACCGTTGTGACTCCGACCAAGCCAAATATATTATTAGCCTATCTTATATAAATATAATAACGATATTATATATCCCCACGTGTGGGGAAAGGCTTTTTTGAGAGGTGATAGAATAGGGTGGTAGAATAGGGTGGTTGGGCCCATTAAATATAAAAAAAAACTCTTTAAGAGGCTGCGCAAACAAAGAAAAGGAAAAAAAAAGCAAAGGGGCAAATACACGGCCTACACAGTAGGTCTATATGTAGGCTGGTAACGTGTCCGTTGGCTTCACGCTGGTCGCAACGACTTCACTTTTAGCGTTTCTTGGTTATAGACCTATTCATTCTTTATTTTTTATTCTATTGGTCGGCAATGTGCGAGCCCATGGCACCATCCGCGACCCCACGTTGGGTCGGGACACATAGTTTGAGAACCGCTGCCACTTTCTCAATCCGTGGAGGCTGGAGCCTTGTTTCTTTATTCAATCAACTGCCAGAAAAAATAAAAGTGAGTGAAGAAAGAGAGAGAGAGAAAAACACTCTTGATTTTATCCCTCTTGAGGGGGCGGAATTTTCATCTAGTCGCGTCTCTCATGGCACCACCCCCCCGAGATCGTGGGTGGCTAGAATCGCGAGACGTCGGTCTCATTTGTAATGGTCTGAGATATTTCACTTGGCACAGCGGGATATACCGGGCCCGAATTCAAGACAGAGGATCGCTGTCGTTTGAAATGAACACCGATAAACCCCCGGGCACGAGATCTGATCTGACCCAACATCGCGTCTCGTCTGTGGGGCCTTTTAACGGTGACTGCAGACTGCAGAGAAAAACAAACAGATCGCTTCCGCACCGAAGCGACGTCATAGAATTCCCTGATTGGCCAAAGCGCACTGTCAATCACAGAGCTCCTGAGCTCGAATGCTGATTGGCGAGGAAGAGCGCTTGCTTCCGTCCGAATGGCTTGTATTGCTATGAGACTAGACTCCTCTGCAGATTCGAACTGAAGATGGGAGGAGTCAGTTTACTAGGCTATCTACAAACAGCTCATCTGATCAGTTCTCCCTCCAGCTCCTCTCTTCCCCTGCTGTCCTAGAAGCGCTTCTCAAAATAAACCACAAGAGCTCGATTAGTGAGGATAGATTAGAACCATTTTTCTTAAAGCTAGCAGCACCTCTCATTGCAGATCAGATCACTTATATTTTTTATCTCTCAATTTCCTCAAACCGCGTTTTCCTCAGATCTGGAAATTTGCCCATGTAACTCTGTATGTATGTAGCTCTGTTGAAAGATGTCATCACGTTCCGCCAAATATGGGCATGTATTTCCGCCCTACTTTCCTAGTTCCGTGTAAACAAAGTAATAATAGCAGTAGGAGTAGATCCTGCTCGTTTTGGATGGCATATGGATTCATATTCTAGCTCACAAGACAGCCCTAGGCTCTGTATTTCAATTGAAGTCGCGCTGTTTCTGATATCCCACTGAAACGTATGGGGGCGGGCTGCATTTGACAATGTGCCGATGTCACTGGTCACGTGATGCCGAAATCGTCACAACTCCGTTACCCTCTCAACAGGAGGGAGGGCACTTGAGCTAATGTTCACTCATCAACATTAACATATATACATGATATATTTGATTACTGAAAATGGGTGGTCATCCCCTTTAACACTTTTAATCATGATTGCACTTGTTTCACTTGATTTATTAGTTGCTGTTCTTTTGTAAATTACTTTGTTTAATTTATAATGTTTTAATATTGTCTTTTTGATTGCTCTGTATTGTAACCTCGGCTACATTGAACATGAGGGCTTGCCCTCAACGGTACTTCCGAGTATAAGTAAAGGTGATGATGATGATGATGATGATGCTATATTGTGACTATCTGTTATGTCTATGAAAAAAAAAAGAAAAAAAAAGCTGAGTGTTTGTGCTTGACTTCTACAACAGGGGAGGATGGGCAGGCACCAATCTGAGATATCTTTCTGGTATGCTGCTGCTGTAGAAATGATTACACCCATATATATGTCATCTGAGGCACCCCTCAGTTGACAGATAGAGAACCAGTAATCTCCCTATCTCCCTAATCTGGAGATAAGCGACCGTCAGGATCGCTCACAATGCCTGCAAAAAAGACGTCTCAAGTGTGGAAACACTTTGAACAAGTAGAGGACAAAACTAAAGTAAGATGCAGGATCTGCGATCTGACGATGACCTACCACTCCACAACGAGCAACATGTCATATCACTTGATAAAAGTAAGTTGGCTTAAGTTCCCTTATGGTGTTTCCGTACTCCCTTTCTTATTACAATCAAAAGCGACGTGACGCGGAGGCTCAGGTTTTGAGCTTGCTGATTGGCAATAAACCTATGCCATCAACACGTAACAGCACTAGAGAGTTGTGTTTTAAGCTCTTCTTTTCTCTTTCTCCCCACCGAGTGGGGGACTACCCATAAGTCTGAAGGTTCATAAGTCCGAAGGTTCATTAGTCTGAATTTGTTAGGGTTACTGAGGTTAGGGTTAGGGTTAGAGTTAGAGTTAGGCATCGTATTCTTAACAAATTCAGACTAATGAACCTTCGGAATAATTAACCTTCGGACCAATGCCATCATGGCACCGACGAGTGACGGGGGTCTGTTTTGGAAAATCCAATCACTGTTGTTTCCTGATGATTAACACGCGTGTCACTCTGTCAGCGTCTCGTCGACAGATGCATGCATGGATGTTACACAGATATTGGTGTCAGGCAGAGCCTTCAGAAATGTGTGACTGCATCGCCTATAGTTGCATGGGTGTTACACAGACATCGGCATCTGGTGCTTTAGCTTTTGGTGTGACGCATAGGTTGATTTTCTTTAAAAAAAAAGTGAATAAACTTTACACCTGCTATAGGCCTACTTAGTGTTGTATTTTGTTATTTTAATTAGCCTTATATTATTTTGTTACTTTGTTTATTTTGGAGATATTATTTCGTTGTTGTTATTGCTGTATTATTCTGATGACTATTGGACAGAAAGGATAGATGAGACACCAGGGATGCTGCAGGTTGTGGAGGCGACGCCAAGGATTCTAGAAGGGCTGGAACCCAAACACACACCCAGGGCAGACAAATCGCCGAAAGGTCACCTCAATATCCTCAGCCAAAAACTGAACAGCACAACCACCACCCAATCCTCTGGGGTAAGGAGAGGTGATGTATGGTATGGAGAGTGTTGGTCCCCATCTCGTCACCTGGCAACATCCTTGATGGTAGTAACAATGAGCCTATTGTCTGTCTCCTTGCCGTCCGATCTGATCGGCATGTAGATGTATCCTCTTTGCCTGTGTCCCCTTACCGTCCTATATGACTGGCGTTGGGAGATGTAGCTTCTCTGTGAGGATCAATATCAATCCGTGGAGAAAGAACTAGTCTAGATTGCCTCTGCCGCCTCCCTGCGGCAGAGCAACTTGTGCAACTCGCTCAGCATAGGTACTAGAATCTGCTACTAGAATCTCTTATCTTCCCTCAATCCATCTCGTGCCGACCTCTGCCTGATACCCTGAGCTGTCGTGTCAGGTCCCCTGTAAACCTCCGAGACCATCTTGTTTACTTAAATGGGCAGAGGGATTATCTCCATATATAGGGTTCTCAAGATCTCCATCAGCCAACATGCTTAACGTTGAGCTCGACACTATGGGTTTCCCCATACGTGGGATTCTTAGCTCGTTGCCCCGAAACGTTCGTAACAATAATAGTGGTGGATTTCTAAAGCCACGTTCCCAACGCTAGTCGCTAGATAAACTTGTTGTTTGATTAAATATAACGTGGCACCAAAAAAAAGCTCATAGCTTAACACTGCGTTCCTATCGTTCCTTTACCATTACAGAGACAGCATAAATGCAGCATGCATAGCATGAAATATGATGAAATTGTCCAGCAGCGAATAGTAGAAAATGATAGATAACAAGTAGGCTACGTTGTTGGCAATAAAGCCATATTATAATCCAGCAGCTGTACTGTAACGAATAAGGTGTATTGTCTACCTTGCTTTCTTTGGGGTGAACTGTGAAGAATGATCTTGCAAGCATTATATCCCCACAATGAATATCCATGTAACTACAGTATATAGGCCTATGCAATACTTTATAATGAGCCATTGAGCCTCATAAACGGTTTATTTTTGTGTGTCGTCCAACAAATGCATCCCCCAATTAAAGCTGTACCACACGGGGGTTAAAGCAAAAAAAATAAATAAAGAAAAAAATCCCAAGACTGAAAATTATTTTCAGACCATGTCCCAATATGTGATTTTGCAGCGCACACCAATATTTGGGGTGTTTCCCTGAAGTTTTAAACTGTCTTCACTATAGTCCAGTAGCCAGCCCATAGAGCCCCATTGTGAACCCGGACATTTTGAGTACCCTAAAGTTTTATGTTAGAAATGTTGAGTATGGGTCCCCAGCAGTTAGAAACTGCCGGATGCTAACTTGCATATGTTGGGCAATTTTCATAATTAGCATAATTAGATTAAATTAGCATAATCACCTATAATAATGGAAAATATGTCAAAAACTGATTGGACGATTTGAACAATATTGGAATGGTTTTGGGGGTTATTGAGGATGCTGAATCCATTTCTGACATTTTCTAAATTAAAAACGGCCGTTTTAAACCGGAAATGGCCATATACCAACTTAAATTGGGATGATTTTGATACTTTTTTGTTGATTTTGATTATGAATTAAATGATAAATGTGGTTATTTATATGCTTATAGATTATCTGCATTTCAAAAGCAAAATATAGACAATCCACACAAATTATTAGAACAATGACTGCCACAATAGCCTATCAAAAATAGTCACTTCATCATTTGGAAAATCAACAAAAAAGTATCAAAATCATCCCAATTTAAGTTGGTATATGGCCATTTCCGGTTTAAAACGGCCATTTTGAATTTAGAAAATGTCAGAAATGGATTCAGCATCCTCAATAACCCCCAAAACCACTCCAATATTGTTCAAATCGGCCAATCAGTTTTTGACATATTTTTCATTATTATAGGTGATTATGCTAATCTATCTATAAATGCGAGAAGTCTCTGCGTGCGTGTGTGTGTGTTTGTAATCCGCGTATCTCGAGAACCGTTCGTCCCACCGGCTTCAGATTCGGCACGCGCGTTCCCCGCCGCGGCACGGAGTGCAGTGCCGGGTCTCGACCCGACCCGACGCGCGGTTTTCCCGAACCGGCGCGAAACGTTCGGAATCTCCTTATGCGGGGTTGATTGTTGACATCAGGCTGTTTCTGAGGAAATCGGCGAAAGCTCTGACTCATTGTGACATCACTTCATAAAAGGCTCTGACATCACGTACGCCACATGAGTCAACAAAAAATATCTGTGAGTGTGTATGTATGTAGGTAATCCGCGTATCTCGAGAACCGTTCGTCCCACGGGCACGCGCGTTCTCCATAGACAGATATCTCCATATATGGGCATAAAATGGACCCAGAACTATAACTGCAGTGATCTCCATATATCCATATATGGGCATAAAATGGACGCAGATAGCCAGATATCTCCATATATGGACATAAATGGACAGAGGCAAACAGATGGTCAAAGATCTCCATATATGGGCATAAAATGGACGCAGACAGACAGATACAGATATCTCCATATATGGGCATAAATGGACACAGGCAAACAGATGTTCAAAACGGGTCCTATGACAACAGGTATAATGAGGTTTGCATTAAAGGGGGAACCGGCACTGTGTCTGCAACACAGTTGGAGGCACAGACAGATACTCCATATATGGGCATAAAATGGACGCAGATAGACAGATATCTCCATATATGGGCATAAAATGGACCCAGAACTATAACTGCAGTGATCTCCATATATGGACATAAAATGGACGCCGACAGACAGACAGACAGACAGACAGATACAGATATCTCCATATATGGGCATAAATGGACACAGGCAAACAGATGTTCAAAACGGGTCCTATGACAACAGGTATAATGAGGTTTGCATTAAAGGGGGAACCGGCACTGTGTCTGCAACACAGTTGGAGGCACAGACAGATACTCCATATATGGGCATAAAATGGACGCAGATAGACAGATATCTCCATATATGCATGGGCATAAAATGGACCCAGAACTATAACTGCAGTGATCTCCATATATGGACATAAAATGGACGCCGACAGACAGACAGACAGATACAAATATCTCCATATATGGGCATAAATGGACACAGGCAGACAGATGGTCAAAACGGGTCCTATGACCAGGTAAAAAACAGGTATAATGGGGTTTGCATTAAAGGGCGGGGCATTCATTCCCTATTTACATTGTTCCGAGTTGGCCAGGTCGCCGACTAGACGCTGGGCCGCCCCAATCTCTGCGTGCGTGTGTGTGTGTTTGTAATCCGCGTATCTCGAGAACCGTTCGTCCCACCGGCTTCAGATTCGGCACGCGCGTTCCCCGCCGCGGCACGGAGTGCAGTGCCGGGTCTCGACCCGACCCGACGCGCGGTTTTCCCGAACCGGCGCGAAACGTTCGGAATCTCCTTATGCGGGGTTGATTGTTGACATCAGGCTGTTTCTGAGGAAATCGGCGAAAGCTCTGACTCATTGTGACATCACTTCATAAAAGGCTCTGACATCACGTACGCCACATGAGTCAACAAAAAATATCTGTGAGTGTGTATGTATGTAGGTAATCCGCGTATCTCGAGAACCGTTCGTCCCACGGGCACGCGCGTTCTCCATAGACAGATATCTCCATATATGGGCATAAAATGGACCCAGAACTATAACTGCAGTGATCTCCATATATCCATATATGGGCATAAAATGGACGCAGATAGCCAGATATCTCCATATATGGACAGAGGCAAACAGATGGTCAAAGATCTCCATATATGGGCATAAAATGGACGCAGACAGACAGATACAGATATCTCCATATATGGGCATAAATGGACACAGGCAAACATATGTTCAAAACGGGTCCTATGACAACAGGTATAATGAGGTTTGCATTAAAGGGGGAACCGGCACTGTGTCTGCAACACAGTTGGAGGCACAGACAGATACTCCATATATGGGCATAAAATGGACGCAGATAGACAGATATCTCCATATATGGGCATAAAATGGACCCAGAACTATAACTGCAGTGATCTCCATATATGGACATAAAATGGACGCCGACAGACAGACAGACAGACAGATACAGATATCTCCATATATGGGCATAAATGGACACAGGCAAACAGATGTTCAAAACGGGTCCTATGACAACAGGTATAATGAGGTTTGCATTAAAGGGGGAACCGGCACTGTGTCTGCAACACAGTTGGAGGCACAGACAGATACTCCATATATGGGCATAAAATGGACGCAGATAGACAGATATCTCCATATATGGGCATAAAATGGACCCAGAACTATAACTGCAGTGATCTCCATATATGGACATAAAATGGACGCCGACAGACAGACAGACAGACAGACAGATTGGAGGCACAGACAGATACTCCATATATGGGCATAAAATGGACGCAGATAGACAGATATCTCCATATATGGGCATAAAATGGACCCAGAACTATAACTGCAGTGATCTCCATATATGGACATAAAATGGACGCCGACAGACAGACAGACAGACAGATACAGATATCTCCATATATGGGCATAAATGGACACAGGCAAACAGATGTTCAAAACGGGTCCTATGACAACAGGTATAATGAGGTTTGCATTAAAGGGGGAACCGGCACTGTGTCTGCAACACAGTTGGAGGCACAGACAGATACTCCATATATGGGCATAAAATGGACGCAGATAGACAGATATCTCCATATATGGGCATAAAATGGACCCAGAACTATAACTGCAGTGATCTCCATATATGGACATAAAATGGACGCCGACAGACAGACAGACAGACAGACAGACAGATACAGATATCTCCATATATGGGCATAAATGGACACAGGCAAACAGATG
This sequence comes from Nannobrachium achirus, assembly GCF_963921795.1. NCBI lineage: Eukaryota > Metazoa > Chordata > Actinopteri > Myctophiformes > Myctophidae > Nannobrachium > Nannobrachium achirus. The sequence continues at coordinate 65,675,431 of NC_137814.1, forward strand.
TTCAAAACGGGTCCTATGACAACAGGTATAATGAGGTTTGCATTAAAGGGGGAACCGGCACTGCATGTGTCTGCAACACAGTTGGAGGCACAGACAGATACTCCATATATGGGCATAAAATGGACGCAGATAGACAGATATCTCCATATATGCATGGGCATAAAATGGACCCAGAACTATAACTGCAGTGATCTCCATATATGGACATAAAATGGACGCCGACAGACAGACAGACAGATACAAATATCTCCATATATGGGCATAAATGGACACAGGCAGACAGATGGTCAAAACGGGTCCTATGACCAGGTAAAAAACAGGTATAATGGGGTTTGCATTAAAGGGCGGGGCATTCATTCCCTATTTACATTGTTCCGAGTTGGCCAGGTCGCCGACTAGACGCTGGGCCGCCCGAAGTTAATCTAATTATGCTAATTATGAAAATTGCCCAACATATGCAAGTTAGCATCCGTCAGTTTTTAACTGCTGGGGACCCATACTCAACATTTCTAACATAAAACTTTAGGGTACTCAAAATGTCCGGGTTCACTTTCTGGCTACTAGACTACTAGGGATAGGTATCGTTAAGATTTTAGCGATTCCGATTCCGGTTCTGCTTATCGATCCGATTCCTTATCGATTATCTTATCGATTCTCAGCCCCCTCTCCATGGGGGCTTGTCAGAAATAGTGGCCAATGACATTTTCTACCTCCTTCACTCCTTATTCTCCTCCTGTCATTTTCTTCTTTTTGTAGTTTTTATTTATATTTTTCACAGAAAAAAAGTTTATTTTTGACAGTGTGCTCAATCCAAGGTACCATTTTTGCAGTGCTCAGAACATGAAGGCACAACGTCATTTTTGTAGCCCAGGCACGTAAACCCATTGACATCAAAGGGGGTTTGAGCCCCTGCCCTTTATCCTCTGTTAGAAAGTGCCCTCTCCATGCATGCATTAATGCAAGTAAAGAAAATAGCTGACCTCCAAGCTCACAAAACGTGAGCTTGGAGGTCTGCTATTTTCAATATTTTCACCAAAAGGCCCTTTTAGATATTTCAGCCCCTGCCCCTCTAACATTCTCTGCATGTCCCTGGTGTAGCCTACTCGTCGGCTGCAAAGCTTGTGGAGGCGGCTAAAACAGAAGCACTGTTTTCCACAGTTTTGGATCAACGGATTTACACGCTTTTCTTTCTTGCACATGTTATTTATAGGGGAGCATTTAGCAACACAGAGCACATTGGACAGCCCATTTTGTAGTAAGAACGTGGGAGGCGAGCTTGCAAAACAAACTTTTTAGGGCACTCTAGCTTGGAAACAGATCGGGGAGACTTGTCCGTTCATACAGTGAACTTGAGTACAACTGAACTAGGAAAGCTGGCGCCTCATTATCAAAACATGAACATTCGCGTGAAATATACAGCCAGACTTTAGAACGCCCCTGCTTAGACAACATTTGGCTGCGGTCTAACAAAACAAGGCACTTGAAGGCAGCGCGCCGCGTGTGTGATGTCATCGCGCATATGCAGGCATCGATAGCGGAATCGTTAAGGACTTTGGCTAACGATTCCATGGAATAGATCCACGGGGAACCGGTTCTCAACAAGAACCGGTTCTCGATACCCATCCCTGGTCTTCACATAATGTGTGTGTGCCAATCCATGCTTAAATTTATAGAAGTGAACTGAACGTTCTATGTTTTCACTTGATGAACGATATTGTTGAACGCGTTCATTCTGACGCCCGTGAACGGTGTTCGTCGGTGTTCGTCGGCCGTTCATGCGGCGGTCCGTGCCTCCGTGGTCGTCTGTCCTCTCGTCTCTCTTTTCATTCACATGCTCCAATAGCACGCACTGCACGCAGCTCCTCGCGAACGTTGATATGCGGTGCTGTCTGCAGCTGGGGTGCTTCATCACATGAAGCCCTATGAATCTCCTTCTCGTTACGTCTCGCAGTCGCAACTCGCAAGTAAAGCCTGACTATACTTTGTCGTATGTGTGTTGCACGGCGAAAATAGATGATCTGCAAGCTCACAACGCGTCGCATCCACAAGACAATGTGAGCTTGTAGATCAGCTATTTTAACCAACGCTTAAACATGCAGATGGGCACGACGTTTAGAAACCTCTGACTTCACAATAAGCCCCTTTTCGATTGCAGCTTTAGCACCGCACCACACCACACCACACCACACCACATAAAATATCTACAGTTTCCTTTACGCAAAAGTAGCCCTATTGGTAAGAAACAAATTGACCCTTAACTGTGATTATAATACAATATAAATTTGTATTACAACTATCCTAAATTATAATACACTATAATGGATTATAACTGTGATTATAATACACTATAAACTATTAATGCATTAGTATGATAATTATTATACACTATAATAGATTATAATAGTGGTTATAACACAATAGAATCTATTATCATGTATTACATTACAACTATATCCTTTTGGTCTAAATGAAAAGTCAGTCATTATGAGGGTGCAGGAAGACTGAGCACTAGTGGTGGGCACCTAAATATTGTGGGCACTTCAACACTGTAAATAGTGCACTTGGCTGGCCATTCATATAAATAGTTGTTTCTACTTGATCTGAAGTAATACAATTACTATACTGTCTATTCATTGATGTGACCTAATTCAATCAGCTTAATTGAAAGTATATCTGCCTTATTTAGGATCAAAGTACATTTTTAACTTGATAAGGAAGTGCATTTTCAGGTTCCTTTGAAATCACGTGATTCTGACGTCATCAGGTTCAGTTCTGTTTGGTACCGCCTTCGTATAAATATCCGCCATCTTGAATTTTCGTCCGCACTAGCTGTTTGCATTGGGAAGACGGACGCACCCGAGCAGGCGGGTAATTCAAATATTCACAATTCAAAAACAAAGGTAAGGAATATGAAAATGTTTTAATAAAATGTCCATTATTTTATGTTAAAAAGACCAGCCGTTGTTTTACAAACCTCGCTGTTTTCCCGTTTTTATGACTATAATAATATAATATAATTCATGTCACAACAACTCACTAAGTATTGAAATGAACTAACATGAACTGTGGCCGATATATTGACATTTTCTATGCATGCTGCAGTATTTGCTGGAGTTTTTCTAAAGCATTTTAGGGATGTTTAATATTATGTACTGCTTTGCTTTGTTGTCGTGGATAATGCTAACGTTAGCATAGGGTAACAACCAGCTACCACTGCACAGTTAGCTTGAATCAGCGTTCCCGCGTGTACCACCGATAGCGTATTTATCAAGCACGGTGCGTGTCGCCGTGTTGTGAAGTTGTGGGTTTATTAAATTAGGTTAGGTGGTGTGAAATGAACGCAATTTGTCTCGTTAGTTTGGCTTGGTGGGCTCGCTAACCAGCCGGGGGCTAGAGCCGGGCTTTTCGCCTTTATTTCCGGTCCGTGCGGGAAACGGAAATGGAATTTTAGCATGCGTGTAAGTGTATGCAGAAATGGCCGGATACAGTTTGTGAGTTGGTGGGATCTAGAACGGATGCACGCAATGGACATAAACTAGGCACCGGCTAGAGCAGGACCAGAGCTAGCTACAGAGCTAGCTAGAGAGAAGGGCGGCAACCCGCGTTTTGTTTTGTTTTGTTTATCAAGCTCGTAAATCGTCTCTTTTAGCCCTATATACAGTGGTGGGGGGTAAGTATTGAAATGTTTTACTTAAGCGCAAGTATAAATACTGCAATGTAGAAATACTGTTACACGTTAAATGTAAGTCTTAGGGCTCCCCTCCTGGGGATATAGAGACTCAGAACCGGGCGGCGAGGTGCCGACGCGGCTCCTTCTCGCGTCCGACCGAGGGGCCTCGGCCGTCACGTCGAAGCGGCCGGGGACCCCCCGGAGCTCCGGGGACCCCCGCGGACCCCCGCGCCGCCGCTTGGCGGCGCCGCTCAGGAGTGTCCAATTGACGCGCCACTTTTTGGGGCTGGCTGTTAGTGCATGAATGTGGTGGAATCTCAATTTACTGAAGTACTAAAAGTACAAAATAACCGTATTTGAATATAGCTGATCTACTAACTCGTTCACCCGTTGTGAACTTGTAGATCATCTATTTTCAAATGGCCTAGGTGTACAATGTGGCTTCCTCCTGTATTATGATATATCTATGTATTAAACCTAATGTAAGAAATAAACATCTAGATACAAGCTCAAAGTGTGACAGTTTCACATTGTATAATAATAATTTCAACTTTTTGACAGCAGGAGGAGGAGCAGGATTGTTCACTTATGCTTTTGGTTGTGACAAATGGATGTTGAATAGGCTATAGTTTCAACACCCTATGCATCCAAACAGAAAAGTGCTATGTGAATACAGTATATTAAACGTTAAACTCACCAACATTGTAGTTTTATGAAAGCTTGTATTATCCAATGTGCAAAGTGTTTGATAAAAATCCACTGTAAACATGATACGAGTTACTTTCTGTCAAGAAATGCTGTGCAGGTGATTATTAGTGTTGGGAATCATCCTGTGTACCAGCTGCTTGTAATTGCATGTAATGCAGGAGGTAAAGGCTACACTTGGCAGCTAGGCTGATGGTGGATATGATGATGGTTATGATGGTATGCTTTGAATATAATTGAGGAATCAATTGTTTAATTTATTTATGTATTGCAGATCTACAGTGCGATAGTGTGTTGTGAGCTACTGTGCTTGTAGATGCTTATGCTGGTCCCCTTAGTGAGAGAAGAATGAAGCTGGGACCCCCATGGCCATTATATATGGTTCAGATTTAACTGTTTCATAGATGGCTTTAATGTTTACAAATTATCGTTTCTATCAATGTGGATTCATGTTGTGTATTTTTGTGACATTTAACCTCTTAACTCATTTATGTCTAGAATTATTTAATGCTTTTAAGTATTGAAAAATAGCAGATATTCAAGCGCACAGCACCGCAAGCTTGTAGATCTTCTGTTTTTGAAAAATCGTATTTGTTTTTCCTCCTTGAAGTCTTTGAATATATCTTTAAATATTTGATATAAAATATTTGAGGTGCAAAGAACATTTGCTGTCGTGAAAAAGTTTGAGAACTCATTTGGAAGAAGGATTTAGAAGACATAGAATTGGGTAAAAAATATTCAGACTTGCACAAGTGTTAAATTTCAAAAGTAGCAGATCTACAAGCTCGCAGCGCGGCACAGAGTGCTGCGCTGTGAGCTTGTGTATCTTCTATTTTTTTTTTTTTAAGTTAAAGCATAAAATAATGGTTAAAGTGGTTCAAATCTAAAGTGACAGAGATTTGCGTTCAGGTCTAAATGGGTGTTAAACACTCGATACTTTGTAATATTAATCTTTGGTGTGACTTTACTTTCTGTCTACAGACTGGTCTGTCTCTTGTTCCTTGGCTGTTCCTGTCTTCTCTGTAGAACCTTCACATCAGTGGTGGGCTCACTGGTATATTTATTTCAGATTGAACTGTTTCATAGATGGCTTTAATGCAAAACACATTTTTGACACAGCTCCTACAGATTTTGCCCTAAAATCAAGCAAAGCGGTACACAGTATTTCTAAAGTTTATTTATGCCACCTGACGGTCGCTTTTCTCCCGATTAGGGAGTCTTAACTGGTGTAGAATTGTGAGTTGTAAATGCTTTCTTTTCTGTCTGCAGGTTAGCTCCTGGCTCGGTACTTTGGAGGTTTGGTTGCCGTCACCTTCATTCTGTGTTCTGGACTTCTGCTGCTGCGGACTGTGAAACCTTGGCTGACCAGTTAAGTGTATAATGTGTAAATGCCAAGACTGTGTTACCAAATACAAAAACTTTAGAAGGCAATGTTAGCCAATCAGGAGGGAATATGGGAAATGGGATCTACAAGCTCGCAGCCCGGCACAGAGTGCCGCGCTGTGAGCTTGTATACTGTATCTGCTATTTTTTTAATGGTTAAAGCATAAAATAATAGTTAAAGTGGTTCAAATCAAAAGTGACAGAGATTTGCGTTCAGGTTTAAATAGATTTTAAACCCTCGATACTTGGTAATATTAACCTTTGGTGTGACTTTCCTTTCTGTCTACAGACTGGTCTGTTTCTGGCCTCTCTGCAAACCATTCACTTCAGTGGTGCTTGGCCACGCAAGGCAAAGCGGTACGCAGTATTTCTAAAGTCATGTTCATCAAACATGGATCTGTCCCATTAGGGAGTCTTACTGGTGTAAAATTGTAATTCTAGGTGGCTTACTGGCTTCAGACATAATTGTTTTATTTAGTTTATCTCATGTCATCATTTTGTGAGTTGTAAATGGCTTTCCTTTTTCAGGTTTGCTCCTGGCTCTTTGGAGGCTTTGCTGCCCTCAGATTCAGTCTGCTGTCTCTTCTGCTCTGCTGCTGTGTACATTGAACCCTTGGTTGTTCTGTAAGTGTTAAAGCATAGACATGTTGGACGTTGCCATGCACATATACAACCTGCCTGCTGCGAGCTTGTAGATCTGCTATTTTTGAGAAATTGTGAAACTTGCAAATCAGGTCTCTCTTGTCTCTCTCCCCCCTCAGCCATCAGAGACCGCCTGTTGCCCACGTCCACTCCAAGGCCAACAGCTCCTCTGCGGTCTTCCTGAGCTGGGGCCGCCCGGCCTTCACATCCAGCCAGACGGTCAACTACACGGTGCGCTGCAACCCTGTGGGCCTGCAGAACGCTTCCCTCATACTCTATCTGCAGACGTGAGTCACTTCCTTATTATTGCGACTGTCGGGTCACAGTTACTATCCAAACCTCCACCAGCTGTGTCAGTCCGTCTGTCCATAACGTCACACTTTTGGCCCTACTCTTATCTCTGCCACCTTTGCCCCTATCCATGCCAAACGTTGCACACACACTCCTCACGTGCCCCTCCACCGGCACCATGAGGTTGTTTTTTTTGTAGACTATTATCTCTGGCACCGTTGCCCCTATCCATGCCAAACTTTGCACACACACCCTTGGCTGGCAAACCACAACCTACGCCCCTAATTTCTCACGTGCCCGTCTTCTAGTGCCACCATGAGGTTGCTTTCAATGCCACTTACAGGCCAATTTGTGTATACATGCGACCTAAAGGTCACTTATATCCTGATAGGTGGCTTCACACAGACATGTTTTATTTAGTTAATCTCATGTCATAATGCTGCTGTAGACATCGAACCCTTGGTTGTTCTGTAAGTGTTAAAGCATAGACATGTTGGACGTTTTCATGCACATATGCAACCTGCCTGCTGCGAGCTTGTAGATCTGCTATCTTTGAGAAATTGTGAAACTTGCAAATCATGTCTCTCTTGTCTCTCTCTCTCCCCCCCTCAGCCTTCAGAGACCGCCTGGTGCCCCTGTCCACTCCAAGGCCAACAGCTCCTCGGCGGTCTTCCTGAACTGCCGCACACCGCACAGCCTTCACATCCAGCCAGACGGTCAACTACACGGTGCGCTGCAACTCTGTGGGCCTGCAGAACGCCTCCCTCATACTCTATCTGCAGACGTGAGTCACTTCCTTATTATTGCAACTGGCAGGTCACATTTACTATCCAAACCTCCACCAGCTGTGTCAGTCCGTCTGTCCATAACATCACACTTTTGGCCCTACTCTTATCTCTGCCACCTTTGCCCCTATCCATGCCAAACGTTGCACACACACTCCTCACATGCCCCTCCACTGGCACCATGAGGTTGTTTTTTTGCAGACTATTATCTCCGGCACTGTTGCCCCTATCCATGCCAAACTTTGCACACACACTCTTGGCTGGCAAACCACAACCTAATTTCTCACATGCCCGTCTTCTAGTGCCATCATGAGGTTGCTTTCAATGCCACTTAAAGGCCAATTTGTGTATACATGTGACCTGAAGGTCACTTATATCCTGATAGGTGGCTTCACACAGACATGTTTTATTTAGTTTATTTCATGTCATAATTGTGTGAGTTATATGCAACCTGCCTGCTGCGAGCTTGTAGATCTGCTATTTTTGAGAAATTGTGAAACTTGCAAATCATGTCTCTCTTGTCTCTCTCTCCCCTCCTCAGCCGTCCACTCCAAGGCCAACAATGGCCAAGACGTTTTCCCTACGGAGACAAGAAATGGTGGATAAACAGCCCAGGGTGGAACTGCTGCAGGAGCGATGGCCAGCTCTGTTTGTAGAAGAGAAGGTAGGTGCTCTGTTCATTGTAACTGTAGTGTGCCCTGACTGTGAACTACTTGTCTCAGAACTGCCTGCTGCTGTCTTTCAATCAATCTGCTCCTCTTCTCCCACCTATGACTCTTTGCATGGTCTTCACGGCTTTCTTCCTGTGTCCCGCTGTCATCCCTCTCTCTATAGCTGTCTCGACCTCACCACCTGCATTTCTCTCCTAACACCACCTGCCTGCTTTCATATATCTTAAATGAAATCTCTTGTATGTTTCAGATATGTGCAGAATTCCAGCGCATCACTACAGTACTCCTCAAAGCAAGATTTATGGCATCTCTAGATAAGCGGAGCGGTGAGCTGCTTAACATCATCCGGAGCAAAGGAGGAGCTATCCGTGAAAAGACAAAGGATACACTTCAAGTTATTGATCAGGTATGAAATTAACACATTTTTGGACAATGCTCTTAACATATTTTGCCCTAAAATCAAAGCGGTACACAGTATGTGTAGTCATATAATCAACATGGATCTGTCCCATTTAGCGTCACCATCAGGCCGATTTTTGCATAACACATTTGCGTACTGGCGGTCGTTTATCTCCCGATTAGGGAGTCTTACTGGTTTGATTACCATTAGGCCAGTAATGTAAATTTGCATTTTAAGCTATTTAATGTTTTCAAATATATCTCTTCTACAGAGTCTGGAAATAAACATCCGAAGAGAGTGTCTTCTCAAGTGCCTCATCATGTACCTGGGTGAAGATGAGAGGGACCTGATTAAAGAGTACCTGGTAAGTAAAGTTTGTATTGGCATCTTTTAACCCAGATTAGACCGGAAACCCCTGTGTCACTTTAGTTGCTATACTATCTATATCTGAAAAACAGGTGAGACTGTAAGTCTTGCTGTGTACTGATGTCTGGCTGTGTGCTGCTTTACAGGTAAACATTTAGCTTTCTGTCTTGTGTCATGTATGTTGTATATGCACTCTTTGACCTCCATTGTGATTATACCTATGTACTGTGAACACATAGCACTGAGACACAGCCTGACTTGCCTTATTATTATGCAACTACACCTTAAAGTCTGTCAGTCCTGTCTCTTAAGAGGTGAGTCAGTCAGTCTTGTCTATTTAACTTTGACAAATGCTAATGTTCTCTCTTTATCCCTTCTTGTCTGTCCGTCTTCAGGTTGTCGAGAAGGATAAGGCTGAGACGGAGCTTGCGAAGACCACCATGGGGGTGTTCGTCCTGCGTGAAGATAAAGGTCCTCTCTGCAAGCCGGAGGAAATTGGCATCATTATTGATGGTGTTGAGGTATTCAGTGAGCTGTCCTCAGTTGCTTCTGCCTGTGCCATGCTGTTTGGCCTTATCTATGCCCTGAACTTGAAGTATCCAGAAGAGCTCAAGTATTGTTTTGAGGCCTTTCAGAAAATCATCATGGACATTGAGAGCCTCATGCACATGGAGAGCAAAATAATTCTGCAATACCTGTGAAACCTCAGCCAAAGTGTGTAGAAATGTAAGGATGTTGTTTTTGTTATCAAAGAGGAAAACATATGGTTTGTTCCTTTGAAATGGGATGAGTATAAATAGTTAGCAGAGCCTTACTTACTGTGTTACTGCCTGATCAGATTCCTGACTGATTTGATGACTGGCTGGTTTACTGTATGGCTGGTTGTTTTACTGGCTGGATTACTGATTTTACTGTTACAGACTGACTGATTTGATGGCTGGCTGGTTTACTGTATGGCTGGTTAACCAGTCAGATTACTGATTTTACTGTTACAGACTGACTGATTTGATGGCTGGCTGGTTTACTGTATGGCTGGTTGTTAACCAGTCAGATTACTGATTTTACTGTTACAGACTGACTGATTTGATGGCTGTCTGGTTTACTGTTTGGCTGGTTGTTAACCAGTCAGATTACTGATTTTACTGTTGGACTGACTGACTTTGATGGCTGGTAGGTTGTTTAGTTTTACTGTCAGGCTTGTTTAATGTCTTGATTACTGATTTACTGTTACATACTGACTGATTCCTGTGAGACAGACTGGGTTAGTCCACTATAGCGTTAAAGCTGTGCTATTTTTTAAGGAGAACATTACACAGAAGAGGTAATGCACTAATTGGCAGCAAATGGTAAAGATGAGCTCAAAATGATCTGACAGTCATGTTATTGGCAGGCAATTTGTGAATGTGAAAAATGTATATACTGGACCTCATGACAAGTGTGAGGTTCTCCTTGAAATGAATTTATTTGTAACAGATAATCTGTTAAATGAGAAAACAGTTGCAGACATTCCAAATTTTGGTTATATTGTTTGCCACATTGTCTTAAGACATTTCACTTTAGAAAAGGTGATGTCATGTTGGTCCTAACATTTTACCAAAGCACTAAGCCTTGCCTCAAATTCTGTCTCTTTACCTCTGTGTCTCTCTGCCTCCTCATTCTGCCTGTCTCTTGCTAACTGTCTCTCTGCCTTTCTCTCTCTCTCAGTATTTGTGTGCAAGTGTTATTTTATTGGATGTGCATTGTGTTGTTGGATCCGAGATTGTTTTCGCTGACCCAGAAGTGAATGTATATTGTGCACATGCACAGGGCACTTTGTAATTATGGTTCTGGTTCTATTATGTTCTGGAAGATGCCATAATAAATGTTGAGAATATACATTTGTGTCTTTGTAATTTCATGTAAATTTCATGTTAACCCTTAAGTTCTGTTCAGATTCACTACACCTTCGTTCTGTTCGGGTCATTTTGACCCGGTGGATATTTGGTTTAAAAAAAACAACACTAATATACATTTTAACTTAACAAATCATCATGATACATTGACTTTGACTCAATACCAAACAATTCATATGATATATTTGGTAAATGTTTGCATTTCTGCTTTGCTATATCACATTAAACACTGAAAGAGCTAGGCGTTTTTACTGATTTAGCTGAAATCCATGTAAAAAAAACGACTTCATTTAATACTGGGCAATATTGCTCATGCTTATAGGAAGGGGGGGAGGGTTCGGAATGGGGCTTTGGAAGGGGGGTGTTAGAAGTGGGGGTGACTGTGTGTCTGTGTTTTGGCATAATACTGTGTATTTCTGTGCTTCCGGGTCAAAATGACCCGAACAGCACTTAAGGTTCAAAAAATATGAGGGGGGTGTAGCATGGGTGTAGTGCAAAACATTTTTTTTTACATGTTCATCTCAGAAGAATCTTTAAGGCCAGTGAGTTTCAGGTGGAAACATTTTTAACTTCTACCTTTTTTTTCCAAATGAAAATGTAAAACGGGTCAAAATGACCCGAACAGCACTTAAGGGTTAAACTAATTCTAATCTTCATTCAACAGGTTGACACAAATTTACACTTTGAATCAAAGTAAAATAAATGCGTCAAATGTTACACACAATTATTTTACTTTCTCTCAACTTAAAAAAATAAACTTCTTACAAGTTTATTTTTCAACTTGGAGTAAAGTAATTAGTTTAGTTTTGTTAATTGTAAGACATTATTTTATTCAAAGTAAGTAAATATATTTGCTTTGTAGAAAGGTGTTTTTTTTAGTTGAGAGAAAGTAAAAAAAATGCGTCAAATGTTAGACGCAATTATTTTACTTTCTCTCAACTTAAAAAAAATTAAATTCTTCCAAGTTTATTTTTCAACTTGGAGTAAAGTAATTAGTTTGGATTTGTTGATTGAAGAAATTATTTTATTCAAATTAAGTAAATATATTTGCTTCGTAGGAAGGTGTTTTATTTAAGTTGAGAGAAAGTAATACAATTGCGTGTAACAAATTGACGCAATTTTTTTACTTTGAATCAAAGTGTCAATTTTTACAGTGAATGTTAAGTTGGATGAAATACGGTAATTGCTGTGTGTGGTTCTAGTTGGGATGTGTCAATAATTTTGACAAATAATAGCTTGCAGCAACGTAAAAAGAAAAATAGCCAAAAGTATAAAAATATTATGGTTAAAAAAAGAACTAAAAAGAACTAAGTTAGTTCATTTTGGGGAACCATGAACTTTAGTTCAAAATGTAGAATTATGAACTATAAATGAACTAGTTCATTTTAGAAGTTTTGAACCTGAACTTGAACTAGTTCATATTGAAAGTGAACTTTCCCAACACTGCCTATAGGATCCAATTGCAGCTTGGATAAAGGCATTTTCAATGATTTTAATTCAATTGTTAAGAAACGATTGTTCTAAGGTTCGATCGTAAATCTCCGGCGAGGTTCGAATCCTAAAAACAGGGCTTAGTTACAGTCTTAGCGGCAGCAGAGAAGTTTGGACCAGTGCCATCATTTCAGTCATGCATACCTTTGACGGTGATCTGAGCCACAGCCTCGATAATCCCCAGGCTGGACATGGCCACGCAGGTGTAGTTGGCCGACTGACGGACGCCAGTGAGCTCCAACACGTTTCGCCCTACGGGCATCTCGTCCTCGGGCGTCAGGTCCTCTTCTCCGAGCATCCACTTAACATATGGCATGGGAGAGCCCACCGCCACGCACGTGATGTTGACGCTGCCGCCCGGCATGATCTCCATGTCTGAGGGGGGCGGGGTGGAGAATCTAGGGGGCACTCGACGCACTGTAAGAAACTCTAAGAAAAAGGATGATTTGAGAATAAAAAATCAAGGAGAATGGGTGTAGACTGTCCCAAAAAATACTAATATATACTAATATCAAAATTATGGTAAAACTCATTCTACACAGCAAAGACATTGGTATTCAGTATGTATCCTTGGCATAGATAATGAAAAACGGGTGCGTACATGTGTAAATTTATAATGGGATGAAAGGGTAAAAAAGAAAAAGGAACAAAAACTAAAGGTTTTTTGGTGGCCTACAGATCTCTCTGGTAAAACAGCCTGTGTCATCACCATCGGTAAAGAGAAATAGAACATCACAAAAGGTACTGGAGAGTCCGCAGTATTTCCGAGTTGCGTGCAGATCAGTCAATGCTGCGCACTTCCACCTGATGTGAATTAATGTGCCAACACACATTTTCACATCCCACATACAGTAGTACAGCATAGTGGATAATCCTGACAAGCATAGCCGGATTAATGCATGTGCTGAAGCACAGGGCACCATGCTGGGGGTGGGGGGTGGTGGTGGGGGGGGGGGGGGGGGGGTGTACCAAACGGTGGAGAGAAAGTGAAAGGAGACAGAACTATCGCCGCAAAAGCTCAGACATCTATACCGAAGGCTGCTGAAGGAGCGCTAAAACTGTGAAACAAGTCTGTAAAGTGTCTATTTTCATGCGCTGCGTGCACCGCCCCCAATCTATGTGATAAGAGAAAACACAAAATAACTAATTAACATCCATAATGCACATGGATGGATTCAAAGCCTTAGAGGTGGTGGAGGGTGCAACATCATGCACAAAAGAGCATAGCCAACATCATCCGTCAAAATCAATGACGGAGCCTAGCACTGCAAAATCCTCAGTGTTACTGTAACTCTTATGGTTCCATCAATTTGTACAATCTCTTGAGTTCAAGGACCACTTTGTTATTTCACAAGGGTTCATATTTTAGATTGTAAGAATAGAAAAGAAAATATGAGTGTTAAAATATTTTCATTTACTGCTTTCTATTGTTTCGATTTTGGTATTTTGGTTGGGGGTATGCCTCCAAGTGGCTAAATACTGTATGTCTTTTTAGACACAATAAGCCGGCAATTGCTTTGTTACTATTTACACAGCCCCCATAAGTCACATCTGCCCGTGAAAGATTGCTGTGCATCTTGGGAATGGGCTTATTGTGTCTAAAAATACATATCTAGCCACTTGCATGCATTCCCCCAACCTGGGGTTATTTTAACACTTATCTTTTCTTTTCTCTAATGACTATCTAAAATATTGTCACTGTCGGGCAGAAACCTTGTATCTCCAAGTTTCAAATGTGTACATTCTTTCGCAAAGCCAAAGCCCTGCTTCATCATACAAGGCTGTCGCACAAAAGTATTGAAAACAGCAGATCTACAAGCACACAACGCCGTGTTGTGTGCTTGTAGATGGGCTGTTTTCACTAGTTTAAATCATTTTTAAAATGATAAATACAGCACGGTTTTGGACATGCAAGGTTTCCACCCGACAACGACGAAATTAACCCTTGTTGTGAAAAAAAACAAGTTGTCCTTTAAATTAACACTGAGTATTGTTCAGTAAACAGGGGCTAAATAAATAGGAACACAAGCACAAGGGGAAAGAAGTCAGCAACTTAAAAAACATAAGGTAAAAGGCAGTAAAAGGAGCGGTCAGAGAGTGCCACTGGCTGTCAACGATGTAAACAACACTGGAAATGATAGATGAGGCTGTAAAAAGCTTAATATTATTAATGATAGATGAGGCTGGACAAAAGCATATTATTTGGGCAATGCTGTGTTTCTGTTCGACCGCAGCTGGGATGAGGTTTTTCATGATACTAATAAGGATGTGTCTGAATGCTTCTATTTATAGCTTCTGCTTTGTCAAGGCCCTCTTTGATTTGTAGTTATTGTGACCACAAGCATTTACTTACTGTGTGTGTGTGTGTGTGTGTGTGTGTGTGTGTGTGTGTGTGTGTGTGTGTGTGTGTGTGTGTGTGTGTGTGTGTGTGTGGCTACTGTACATCCTTGCTGTTGGGCAGCCAAAATGGATAATTTTCAAGAAATGTAAAAAAGGAAAAATAAATCTGTGTTCCACTGTATCCAATATGTAGTGCATATTTGGTCACAAGTTCTTGTTAATAGATTGTATTGGTTCAATATTAATAAAACCCACAGACAGACCTAACTACTTTCACTTCAAAAACCTACAAGATCACAACAGGTCGCAGCTTGTTTATCAGCCATTGTTGCTGCTTTTGTGTGAGACAGTAGTATAACAAAGTGGGGCATTCATTTACAAAAAAAGAAAACAAACAAGTAGAAATATCGAGATACAAGGTTTCTGACCGAAAGCAACAATATCCACATCATTTGAACACATCATAACGTTGGTGCCTGATGACACCTGGGTGCCAGCGTTCCAGAAAGAACGCTACGTTCTGCCGAGCAGATTGCAGATCTTACAATGACCTCATGGGATGTGAACCCTTTTAGACTGCTTTGGTAACTCAGCTTTTTATCAGCTTTTTTGTTTTCATGATACAACATTGTTACCTCATTTCATCAAGTGTTATTATTATTACCCTTTTTATTATTATTCTTTTTTTATTCTTTTTTTTAAGGAGGATGATATATTAGGTTGGGGTGGAGTGCCACTAGTTGTTTCAGATCATTCCCTACCTCTGACATATAGATTGGCTGCGGCAGAGTAGCGAATTCCAACGTTGTTGGTGGCGACGCACTCATACTTCCCCTGGTCGGACACTTCGCTCTGCTCGATCTGGAGGGCCCCTGGGTAGGAATAAAGAGAGGATGATGGAGGAAGCTGGTTAGACTTCTGCCATTCTGAATCATATTCTTAAGTAGAAGGAAAAAACCAAAGAAAAAACTGGCTTTTATTCTTAGGGGCCAACACATTTCTTGCTGCAGTTGGACTCTTTTAAGGACATTGTGCGGGTAATCAAAGTCACCTGAAGTATGGTTTGCTAATCATTTGTAGTTTTGAAATGTCTTTCTGTTGCTACAGACGTTTTCCTCTGCAACAATAAACTACATTGTTCATATAAATGCACACCATGTCTGGAAAAGCTCTAGTTATGCCCTCAGTATCACAGCCAGATATATACAGTAATGTAAGGCTAAATGAAGCAGGGGTCATCGCCATGCTGGCTTGTGGTGGACATTTCTGTCAAATGTCCATTGTTGCCAAGGACATATGAAATGAGTGGACAATAAATAATATTATCAGAAACACAGAGCTAGCCCTGTATGAGCCCATAACAGGTCTGCGACGCTGAGAGTGTTCAAATGGAAACAGTGATGGTGGTCCTTGCAAATAAAACATTTGAGAACTAGTGAACTCATAATGTACCATACATAGTATCGTAGTAAATAAGTGTCACACATGTTCTGAAGAAAACCTGGAGTTTCAGGTCTTGTGATCAAAATTAGAACATAATGGTGTGTAAACAATAAAATGGTACAAACTGCATCAATAATGTTCCTGTGAAAAGGTCAAGTAATAACAGGGGGAATTAGAACAAAAAACAAAACAAAAAACAACCAAGAAAAACTCTCATAAACTCTCTGCATTTCTCTATTTTATGTTTACTTTTTTTTCAGGAGAGAGAAAAGCCTCAATGCATATTTTAGGGTCTAAGAAGGCTCATATTTAGCCAATGTAAAGAATACAGAAATAGTAGGGCAAGCCCTACAATATACAACATGTCACTGGACTGGTCAATATGGGGATGAGTGATATTGCTTCAAGGAAGCATGGATCAAACAAAAGATGTTTACAGTATACAAAAGCAACATTTGGAAAATAAATAAATATAAGTATGAGTTTTAGCATATTCAATCACAGATCAAGTAAATATTCATCTAATTTGATCATTTGAGACTTCAACTAGGTGAAGTTGAGTTTTTTATTTTATTTTTATATGCAGCTCATACATATATATATATATATATATATATATATATATATATATATATATATATATATATAAAATATATATATATATATATATATATTATACCTGGGCCGTTATCGGCGTTATCGTGCTGCGTTAACGCGAGACTCTTGTCGGCGGTAAAAAAAAATATCGTTGTTAATCGCGGATCAATGTTGGGTCTGGGAGCTGCATGCGCAATGACATCACACACAGGACATCCTGCGTTGTTTTGTTAGATGCAGCCTACATGTTGTCTAGGCAGAGCAGGCGTTCTAAATTATGGCTGTATATTTCACAACAATGTGCATGTTAATGTCACACTGTCATTGGCTGCACCTGTGTGCTGTGCTAGTTTTGATAATGAGACGTCAGCTTTACCTATATTCAGTTGTTATTACTCAAGCTCACTGCAGGGACATGTCTCCCCGTTCTGTCTCCTAGCTAGAGTGCCCTAAAAAGGGTTTTCAAGCCGCCTCCTACCACGTTCTGACTGTCGTGATCATTGCCGTCACAAAACAAGCTGCATGTTTAAAGTGCTCCATGTTGTTAAATGCTCCCCTTAGTCCCCTATAAATCACTTGTGCAACTTGTTCAAGAAAGAAACGTGTGTAAATCCGTTGATAGAAGTGCAGCAGCAGCAGCTCCGACCATATGAGATACTTAAATGGTTTCCTGTGGAAATAAGCTTAGTCTTTTCATGGATCTCCTTTTAGTAGACCTTGTACCAGTGAACTGTACCGTCATGAAACTGTACCTTTTCCTATGCAAACTTCTAATAAAGTCTTCAATCAAAATCAATCAAGGAAGCACAAAGTAGCCTACACTGTTAAAAACGTTGTGACTTCTCGTTCTGACCACCGCAAAAACAAGACTGAGTACACTGTCAAAAATATTTTGTGTGAAATACGTTTTAAAAAAAAATAAAAAATAAATAGGCTACAAATAAAATAAACATGCAGCTGTTAATATTATGGGCTCATTGGGCTGTTTGCAGATAAATACATTTACTGCACCCAGCATTTAGCTTGTCAGAGTGGTCTTGTTGGAGCGCCTCAGTGCTGCTGCAGAGTTCATGTGCAACTTCTTCCAGGGAGATTGATTGATTGATTGATTGATTGATTGATTGATTGATTGATTGATGGATTGAAATGAGCCATTTTAATCGCGATTAATCGCGATTAACTCCAGGATTGAGTGCGATTAATCGCGATTAAAAAATAATAATCGTTGCCCACCTCATATATATATATAAATATATATATATATATATATATATATATATATAAATGCCGCTCATCTATGTGAAAAATATTCTGCAAAGTGATTTATTAGGCAAAACCATTATGTAACCCTCTGTAACAAAAATGTTGGCATGCAAATCTTCCCAAATAGCAAAAAATGTATGTCGACATAACATACAACCTTCTGGAACCCTTAGCTGAAAAATAAAATGCAATTGGTAACCAACCACTGCCTCTTATTGGTGTACCACCTGGGTGGATAATATGAATGCAAATAAGATTAGAAAGAAGAAGCATTAGTACGAGAAGATAGAGGCTGGGGGCTTTGGAAGAATAATCAAATTAGAGGTGTGTTGCGATGGCGTCTGAGGAGCATCTTCTGAGGAGAAAGACTCAGCACCTTGCACAATGAAGAGGGAGAGCGGACTCATTTAAGAGTCCTGGAACCCAGAGAGACCCAGAAGTCAGAGACACAGAAGTACCTACAGTGCAACTCATTTTACTCATGACACAACATCGCAGCCAAAGAGAGTTTGCAATTTCAGTGTTGCAGTCTCCCATACCCTGATCCATTCAAACCACAACAAACTGCACAGGTTGACTAGAACGTGTAACAAGAGTGTCTAGCCAACAAGGTGAACTTTTTCAGTTAGCCACGGTATAAAGTGAGAAACACGCACCATAGAAGCCAGGGTGGGTGGGTAACTGTAAGGCTCGCCCCTAAACACGCTCGCCCCTAGTTTTGGAGCACAGTTCCTTGTCTACCAAGCGACCCCAGAGTCTATATGGTATGTGAAATCATGTCAATTAAAACCCTTTTCCCCCCTGCTGCGCTGCACATGCACCCTTATTTCCATTTCTGGGGGCATGTGACTTTTTTCTTATTTCCACATAACAACTGAAAGATATATTAATGACATGGTTCAATATTGAAAACACAGGTGGTCAAACATATACTGTAGAACAGTGTCTACCAAACCTTTTAGTCCAGTCAATCTGAGGTTTGACCCAAAAGAAATTGCAATAGTAATGGTTCAAGATTTTTTATGATCCTTAGGGTCATCCAAAACACATGTTAAAAATCTTCCAAAATATTCTTAGTGGATCAAGGTAAATTCAGGGTGTTCAAGTTTGGGTCCCTTCACTTACTATACAGGAAAACGATGCCTAAAACAAATTTTCTTTAAGTAGCATGTGAGGGGTCTAACTAGGGGTTTTTCATGATTCTGAATCCATTGCAAGCATTTGTTTTGCACGAAAAACATTCCTCTGGCTAAACATGGACCCACAAAAGTGTGAAAAGTGATGACTCGTCACTAAACCATCACTATACCATAGTGTTGTGGGTCCGTTTTTGCCCAGAGGAATGTTTTTCGTGCAAAATAAATGCTTGCAATGGATTCAGGATCATGAGAACCCCCTAGTTAGACCCCTCACATGCTACTTTTGTGCCTTTTGTGTTTTGGATGACCCTAAGGATCATAAAAAACCCTGAATGATTACTATTCTTTTGGGTCATGCCCCTTTTTAGCTTAGATTGACTGGCCTATTTTTTCAGGGGACCAATTTTTAAATGAGTTTTAAGACTAGTAATGCCATTCAAAACAATCTGGAGAAATCTGTGTTTTTACCGCGATTTCGCAACAATTGGGAAGGAAACTGTAAGCAATAGCTAAAAGAATAAATAAATAAAAACGTTTTATTTTTATTTTTATTTGGTAACCCAATTTTAATCTCCCGACCCATTGCTTGGGAAACTCAACTAGACCAGAAGACTACATTTTAGCAGAAATAGGGTCAAAAGCTAAAGTTCAGATTTTAGTAGTATTATTGGAAATTAAGACCAATATTCTATTGCCGTGAGAATATTAAGATAAAACTAGGAATATTCAGGTTTAGTAATGGGTATATTAGGGAAGGCCAAAGGCAAATAGAGTGGTTAGGGGAAGCTTTATAGGCTTTTACACACTACTGTGGCTAGTTAGTCCAGAACGCTGTTCAGGTTTACGTAGCCTTGATCTAAGGATAGTTCTCAAACAGTGTCAATGTCATTTTGAGGCCAGTGATCCCTCCTATGAAATTACAATATCCAGAAAAATTATAGATAAATTCAGAAAAAATGGTGAATAAAATACATTATTATGTTCATGCCTTTGTCATTTTCTGCAAGATTCTCTATTTTAGCCAGAATTAACTGGATTGTTGACATTAATGGGTATTCTGAATGAAGCCGAAAGTTGAGTAAAACAAAACACAAAAGTCGGAGAATGCATCTGTCAAAATCATTGCATGCATGAAGCAGCGGGAAAGGAATCAACTCAATACATATGTATAAACAACAACTGAAGCCATTGTTAACAGTCACAGCAGTGAGCAATGAGGAAGTCAGGGACAGAAGCCAACAAACACGCGGGGGACAAAACCTATACAGACAGCACACAGAGAGTAGAGCAATAGAGCAACAAAGTTTGACATCATTTACACATCCTACCTGGTTCCACGTTTTTATCCCCCATTCTGAATTCCAAACGTAAACAAATGATCTCAGCGGTTTGACTCTTATGGATATGAAGAATCAACTGATGGTAAGAAAACGCTAATGCTGCTGTCGCCGAATTAGTTAAATTTTCGCTAGAAGCAGGCTTTATCAAATATGAGTGAATAACTATCATAAACCATACATGCAGAGCCACCTCCCCGACAATATCGCGGAGACCGTTTGTTTATTTTTGGACCACAATGCTTATATGAGACGACTTTATGATGACTTAATGTTATTCTCCATAGAGAAATTACTTCTGTAGTACCGGGGGATGAGCAGGTCACATCATGACTTCACTGCTCTATAGAGGAACTAGTAGAGAAACATTGCCATTGCCTACAAAACCCAAGCAAAATAACATGTAAAAAGTAGCCAGAAAAGAACAAAGACCACAAGAAGAACTTGAAGATCAGAGGAAACAAAACAAATGAGAAAGAAACCCAGGTTGACTATTTTGATGTTGTTACATGATTTAAAAAAGAACATTCCAGTGGCGACGTGGAAATCGTACCTGATCTGAGCTGCTTAATGCGTCCATTGTTGTTGTTGGTGTTGACAGGGAGGAAGTCCTTGAACCAGGAGATGTCGGGGTCAGGGATGCCACTGGCGGCGCACAGCATGGTGGCGGTGCGCGTTCGCTCCACCACCTTCAACTGAGGTCCCATGTCTATGGTGGGGAAACCAAGGGGAAGCTGGTCCTCTGTGGTTATACAAGGGGAGACACACCAGAGTTCACATTGGGCAACGTCACCGGCCCCTCCTCACGCCACAGATTTGACCGAGCGATGAGGAGGAGGGAGAGCCAGTGGATCACTAACAGGCTGAGGAGACAGACTGGAGAGAAGAATAACTGAAGAGATAGATAGAGAAGTGATAGGATAGAGACTATAGTGGCGTTTCCATAAAGCCTCTTAATGCACATTCAAGGCTTATTCTCAAAATATTTTTATGGAAAAACTTCAAAATGGGAATAAACTTTCATTATCCGCAAGAAGAAAAAATCTGAGATCAAAATCAAAGATGAAAAAAACCATTGGCAGCTTATGGCAAGGAACATACATACATGATCCATAGACTGTGTATTCACTTGAATTGGATGTGCATGTGTATCTTCATGAATATACTGCCTCTTTGATGTTCTTTGATGATGGCAGATGGCTTTTCTGTATTGCATAAGCCGCCTACAGTAAAGGTACATGGTATTAACAGCAATTTGTCACTGTATGAAAAAGGTATCCAGATAACGTCTGACTAATCTACCAATATACCCGACCAACTCATATCACATTAACAATTAGGACATACCGCCATATTTTATACATCAAGTTGAGATCAAAAGCGCGGAGTTGAAAAATTACTGATTCAAATAATATTGCTCAGAACCCATTAAAACAGTTCTACTGCCAGATTTATTATTTATTTATTGGGGCTGGTGCCAGCAAAAAGCAGCTTACCTTTGCGATGTTATAGAAAATTATCTATTGATTCTTTCCAAACGAATTCATTTTACAACGGACGCTCATATGTGTACTTTAGCCAAACTGGTGGCAGAGGGCAGTCTTATGCAAAGAATTAATGTGAATTGGGCCGCTCCGCTTGCCATACATTCAGAGCATAGATGCATTTTCTAGATCAGATCCACAGAAAACAGCCAGGAAGTGATTTGGGACTCCATTATTGCTAACGTGCGGTGGGTTTTTGAGAGCAGCGTTACAGGATGTTTTTACTGTACACGGCGGCGCGACCCCTCATCAGCTTACAGTCATCAGACAAGGTAAAAAGAACGAGCCATATTGGCAGCGTGCTTGGTTAAAAATTGGGGCGAACGGGAACGTCCGAAGCAGTAAAAGAGATAACATATAGCAGGCCAGGAATGCTTGCCTATTTGCATAATCTATCTGGCATCTTAATTATTGTGTCAGAAATCAGTATGCAAATGATTTAATTCACTTAGAAATGGAAACGTATTCGGCTAAATCTCTAATGGTGCAAATCTCATCACGCTAGTATACCAACGTGAGTGCAACCAGTCAGTGTTCCTAACGCTTCGTTTATACTTGCTGCGCACCATTTTCCACATCGAAAACTTCAGATCTACAAGCTCAATGCGTCGCAGTGGGCCGAGCTTGTGGATCTGCAATGTTCGCTGTGTGCATGCATCAGGCTTACATGATACATGGTAGAATGAAGAGCGAGGGCAGGTGAGACGAGAAAAAGAAAAGAGAGACAGGACAGACATAGAACAAGTAAAAGTCTAGCTTACCTGGTTTAGCTGGAGGATCTCAGAGAAAAGGGGTTTTGCTGAGAGTGACCTACCTCGTAAAACAGTGAGTCTGGCAGTTGTGCTTGTTTCTCCAACACTGTTGGAGGCGAGGCATTCATATATGGCTTCATCTCGGGGCGAGCGCAATAACTGATTTCTTAACACTGAGCCAGAGCCGTCATCAAACTCAATCACCTGCAGGTGCGAAAGGATTATTATTTTTTTTGCCACCGTTGATGGACCTTGCGCAGTGCAACAACACTCACTCCCAGTCAGAGACAACATAGTTTTGCTAATGACATGGTGATGGTGAGTGACACAATTTGCTATTGTGACAAAAATAAACAAAGCCGCTAGACTAGTTCATATATTCTTAATGTATATCGTGGTAATGTATTACTTTTTTAAATATATATATATTTTTTAATATATTGATGTACTTCATCCCTATATTCTTCAGCTATTTGAAAATAGCCAATCTACAAGCTCATAACTCGTTGCAAAGCGACAGATTGTGAGCTTGTAGATTTTTATACATTTTGAAAACTTGTGAAATAGGACTTTTTTTTTCTTTTTTTTTTTTACTTTTGGTATACATTTAGTTTACCAGACTTTTACTTGTAACAGAGTGTTTCTGCATGACTGCATTTCAGTATTGATAGTTCGACTTAAAATAAATCTGAGCGTTTTTGCGCCCTTGACCAGGGTGGATTACCCTTTGGGTGAGGTTTGGTTTCAAATGTGGCACACCCTGGTTCAACTCAGGAGCATGTCGATATTTCGTCATAACATTTGTTTGACGCTCCATTTGTTCGACGCGGGTGAATGATAACCTGGTGAAATGCTAACCTGCCGACGCTGGTGAATGCTAACCTGGTGACTGTTAACCACTATGAAAAAGTAAAACTATGCCTAAACCTAACCCTAAAACCAAACCCTAACACTCAGTCGAAATAATGACACGTAGAAATAGCAAGATTTCACCGTTCGTCTCCAGGCAGGTTATCCTTGCAAATGTACGGTGGGCAGTGAGAGGCAAACAAGCAGTGGCTGATGAGATGGATTATGTTGAGGGGAACAGCCAAAAGCAGAGGCATTCTCATTGTCGTCTGGCATTTTACGTCACAACAAAAGGCAGAGTGCAGTAACTACGTACAAGAATTTCACAAAAAAATTGGTTCAAGAGTGTTACAGCTGATCAGCCAAATGAGATAAAGGCATAAAAGGGTGATATTACACTGACTGTATATCTGTTCTTGAGCTAATTGTTCATCCCCCAATATCATGAAAGCTAATTTGACCTTTGGGCGACGTGTTCAAAAACGTAGTTACTGCACTCTGCATTTTTAGGGCAGAATAGACCAAATACCTCGAATCTCTGGGAGCTGACTTTCTTGCCATTCTTGTTCCACACAATCATGGGCCGTGGATCTCCTGTAGCTTGGCAGATGAAGGATGCCACGCCTCCTTGAACACCCGTTTGGTCATTGGGGGTTCTTAAAAACCGTGGTGGTGCTAGAGAGTGTGAGACTGAGGGACAAAAGATAACAAAAGTGTGTCGATATTGCAACATAGCATCTGTTCGACGGTCCATTCTTTCGATGCGGGTGAATGTTAACCTGGTGAAAAGCTAACCTGCCGACGCAGGTGAGTAGCTAACTTGCCGACTGCCTAAACCTAAACCAAACTCTAACCTCAGTAACCCCGATGCTGGTGAGTAGCTAACCTGCCGATGATGGTTGTCGAAAGAATGACACATCGAAAGAGCGAGATTTCCCCAAGCGATTTATCGCTCTTATGAAGCTCTGCAGGCCAGAAAGTAACAAAGTTGCAGATTTCAGCATACTGCCGTTAAGAGGATTGTCTTTGGAGGTCAAGACAAGCGATTGTACAGCCTTTATAGTGTGAGTGGAAGCAGACAATCAGTGACAACAATCATGGATGGGTAAAAGGACATAAATCTGAGGGGCGTGTTCAAATGGTGCACTTTGAGGGAAATGAGTATTTAAAGACATTTTGCTGTGATTATTTTCCTCCCTACAACATAATTGTCAGGTATTCTGATTATACTTGGAGTAAGATATTTTTCAAAAAAGTGTACAAAACGTGTTAAAATTATGTTTTCATGTGGCCACACCCACCTTATAATTAGGTATGTCTGGTTGTCAGGTGGGTGGTGACACATTCAAGCCACACCCACAGTGTCGTTGAATGTGTGTACATTTTGTGTCTGATTTTATTTGTTATTCTTAACTCTTTGAGCGCCAGCGCCCTCTAGGGGCCAAGGAATGCCAGCGCATCTCTCATAGGCGAGCGCTTTAGCTTCCAGGACTTCAGCTTCCAGGACCTGACGTGCTCACGTTCCTGCACGGCATGGAAATGTCCCGGATGAAGATGCTAACAGAATGGCTATTCCCATTTTGTCATCTAAAAGATCATTTTTGGGCGATTTCGCCGTAAATAAACCTCGCGCCGCTTTCCTAAAACACAAAAAAGAGATATAAGCCTTTAAAGATGCGGCCTTTCATTGGATTAGGCGGAGATTGGCGATTGCGTTCGCAAATTACGGCCGGCCGGGACGTTGTTAGCTTTCGGCTAGTAGCTACAAAAATCAAGCCAGGCTTCAGAAGGCCTCTTATCATTTTATTCATTTAATTAAATAAAGCCGAACTACTTCGGGATCGGCACACTCGTGTACTCATCGGAAGCGGCGCCGAACATCGGGTGAACATTGGGGAGCTCAAAAATGTATTTTAAACCATTTTTAATGGAATATATCGTCGGACAGAGTAGAATGGCTAGCTGGCTAGCGGCTAGCGAGCCAGGACCACCCACGACTCTACAAGCAGCTCGGGGTAAGTGAATTAATTAAAAAAGATTGTATTGGATTGAAATAAAGCCGAACTAGTTCGGGATCGGCACCAGATGAGTTAAATAGTCTTATTTGCTCATTTCAACACCCATTTAACACCCTAAAGTTAAACATGTGCATATACTCCCAGAAAAAGAAAAAAAAGCTATGATGGATCATAGCTGATGGCGGACATATTTGATTTGGCCATTGTGCCATTGGTGCCACTATGGCGAGCAAGCACCTATGTGATTTTTCATGTCTAGGGACCCAATGAATCAGTTCAGATGAGAAACTCCCCTAACACCAAATTGCGAACGGGTCTACAGGCCAGGTACTGTATTATCACTGTGATGTCCGAACATGTATGGAGTCTGTGAGGTCACATGTAGAGGTCTTGACCAGTTCCATATATGGAGATCTGTGATGATCAAGCCGTCTTCATGTATGAATATGGGGTTTGATGAGGTGTCGTGATCTTCATATATGGAGATCCAGGTTATGATGGGCATGGAAGGGATTCTATTGTATGGGCATTCCCAGATATGGGCTTAATATTGATGGTCATAAAATGGATTCTATTAGTGTGGTCATCTGGGAATCAGATGAAGAGGTCAGCTCCATATATGGAGATCTAGGTGATGATCCAGTCGTCCAGGGTTTGATGAGGTCAGTGTTGTGATCCTCATATGGATATCCAGGTGATGATAGTCAGCAGTCTTGATTTTTGTCTTGGACATACAGTATGGAACATCCATACAGGTCTCTCTCTCTAGGTCGTATGGGCATTGCCAAATATGGGCATAATATTGATGACATCAGGGATCTCCATACTGTATGATTGCCAGAACAGAGAACATCTTGGTCCTAGCCCCATATAGAACCTCACCCTCTGCTGCATACTGTTGTGCTCTGAGATGAGGTCCTACGGGGATATCCCCGGGCTGCAGTGGAACGCCTCCACGCAAAAGTAGATCACCTTTTTCTCGAAATTGTATCCAAAAAATAAAGGTAGTCCCACGCTCTCAGAGTATGATTTTCCATCTGTCGGTACATATGTTTTATGTACCAATGGATGGAAAATCATAATCTGGGAGCTTTAACAAACTCTAGCAATGATTATTATCACAATTTAGATCAATTTAACTCTGTTACAGAACAAACACTCTATAGCAATGATTACTATCACAATATAGAGCTATTTAACACTGTTATTGAGAAAAAAAGAACTCTATAGCAATGATTATTATCACAATATAGAACTATTTAACACTGTTACCGAACAGAAACTCTATAGCAATGATTACCGACAAAATATAGAGCTATTATTATCAATATATAGAGCAATTTAACACTATTACTGAGCAAACATAGCATTGGTTCTCAAACATTTTGTGTCTCAGGTCACTTCTGTAAATACATTTTTTTCCTGAATTACATTGTTATTACTTTATAGTTCCTTATGTCATATCAACATGGTATCATGGTGATGTCATCATCCAGTGTCACATGGTATCAGGAGGAGGATTAGATCTACTCACCATGAAGGAGCGAAGAGGACAGAATCATCCACAGAATCATCTCCATCCTGCTATGAAGATAGCTTCACTGTCTGCTCTGTGTGAGGATAGCTTCACCGTCTGCTCTGTGTGAATATATATTATATAGATCTGCTCAGTCTGACGCTACACAGATACCTTCAGCCACTGTACTATGACACTGTGTCCTGATACGCCCCCTAAATAGCCCTCCCAAACAACGGATCAATGATTAATGGTTAACTTTGAATAAGACCAAACATCACACTGTGATCAAAGCACACAAAAACATGCTGCCATAAACATTACATAAAGACATTAAAAAGATAGGCTATAAATATACTGATGTCAGGTACGTGATCATTTAGTTCACCTGACATCCTATAGTTTGTATAGTTTCAATGTACAGATTATACATGTTTTAATATTCGACTGTTTGCAGGTAATGCTTCATATCATATTATGTGATGGTGTTGTGAACATTGACCATCAGGATGGATGTTTGTTTTTCTGCACCAGTGTTTACTCAGTGCTCTGGACTCTGAGCTGCTGGTCAATACAATGTATCCATGTTTAATTAAAGACCAATAAGTATCCGTGTGTCCCTCTAATCTATCAATTCAATGTGTTAATGTGTGAAATCAATGCATAGAAGCATTCCCACACATTTAACATTGTCATTTGCGTTCACATTTAACAAGGAATTCTTGAACACAAACAGTAGCAGATGCACAAGCTTGGAAAACTCAGGATGTTTCAGGATACAGGCAGTGGAAAGTGACAAAATACATTTACTTATAGAGCAAGTTTAGCAAAATAAATGTGATACAAAATGTATTCCCAGTTTGTTACATAACAGTGCAATGTATTATTAACCAACAGACACATTTTGAATGATGAAAAAAATCGAAACGTTTCCAAAATTATGTTTAAAAATGGATGAAATACAATGCAATATTTTTCAGGCCTCTCTGCTAAGGACTGTAGGGGTGTCGGGTGTGTCCAATGTACAGTATGAAACCACGCACACTTGTGGAAGTATCTTGCTTTGGTTTCCAGTGTTGTAAAGTAACTAAGTATATTTACTCAAGTACTGTACTTAAAGACCCAGTTCAAGGAATTAAGCTATTTCTTTATAGACACATTTTACATGTAGAATAGTCATTTCTGAACCCCTGTTAAAAAAATTGGAACTTTATATTGCAGCATTGTGATATAAGACTGCTTTACGTTTTTTAATCATAACTGGGGTGTCATATTTTAATGCTTGTCACCGTGGTGCGCATCACGGTGATAGCTATTAATTAATTACTTTTGATAGGCTACTGAATAGCCTATGAGATCAGAACTAGGCAAATTCTTCCCTTCTTCCTGCTAGCCTGGTCGCTAACGCTAACGTCCACTGTTGTTGTTGCTGCTGCAGTGCTCTCTCCCCCTTTTCAAACTTTTCGATTTTTTTCATCATTCAAATTGTGTCTGTTGGTTAATAATACATTACTCGTGTGACAAACTGGGAATACACTTGTTATCATCTTTATTTGACTGAACTCCTCCTTTAAGTAAAATTTTGAGGTACTTTGACTTTACTTGAGTATTTCAATTTGTTCAAAGAAAAAGAAAAAAGTTCACAATGCGTCAAGCTTGTAGATCTGCTATTTTCAAAATATTTTATAGTCAACATTTGAAAACTTGAAATGGGACATACAGTACTGAATAATTAGTAATTTTACTTTTGGTAGCCTACCTTAAGTACGTTTTGATTCCAGAGATGGGAAAAGTACTCACATTCTGTACTCAAGTAAAAGCACAAGTAGGCCTACTTGTGAAAAAAAAAATACTTTGGTAAAAGTAAAAGTAATCATTCAAATAATTACACAAGTAAAAAGTACATTTTAAAGTAAAAGTAAAAGTATTTTGACCGTATGTTTCTGTGCAAAGTCAATGGTAACATAGAATTTAAAGGATATTAAACTTAAAAGATCCCCACCAAACACATGTCTTAAAACTGGCCCAGGATTGGTTTCCTAACTATGATGTGAAATCTAAATACAGCAAAGGTTTTCTACCTTTTTTAGACTGAGTACCAATATATATATACATATATATAGATATATATACATATATATATATATATATATATATATATATATATATATATATATATATATATATATGTTACAGTATGTTTAGGTAACTCAGGACGGTAAGAGTAAGAGCGCTTGTTTTGTCGTTCACCACACTAATCACCACCAGGTGGCGACGACAGCCCATAGACAGCCATTCACTAGTGCAGGCGCTGACGTCACTCGTTTGCGACTCTCTTTCTTTATTTACTAGCCTAGCTGGGCGGTGTTTAGCCATTAGCTTAGCCATTAGCTTAGCCATTAGCTTACTATGAGCGTTTATCGTGGGCTTGCCCAGGCCTTACGGCCTGGGCATAAATATAACGATTGCATTCACCACGGCTTCGTAACTCGCGCGGCGCTCCGCCGGCCGCGCGGCCCTGGCCCGCTCTTCGCGGGCCGCTGGCCTTCGCGCCGCTTGCAATGTCGTGGACAATCGAGCGGCTCCGCCTGGAGGACGTTGTTGTGGGCGACCGCTTGCCCCGTGCTGCACGGCGAGTGCTCCGTTTCTCGACCGTACTGTTTAACAAACCGTGACATATATATATATATATATATATGTATAGCCTATATACTTATCCCACGATTTTGTAACCCATTTTTCATACAGTGCCAATTATTGACAACCAAGTACCACCATTATGACTTAAAATATAGATAATGTGTCCTAATAAGAATGTCATTTTCATTCATGTGTGTCATTTCCACACACACACACACACACACACACACACACACACACACACACACACACACACACACACACACACACACACACACACACACACACACACACACAGATAATATTAACAACTGTAGCCTACTTCAAACAAACAGAAAGAGATAGCCCACTATCCTACTTTAAAACCAACCTGCCTGCAACTCTAAACTGCCATACTGTAAGATGTTTTGCACATTATCCTATTGTTTGTCTGGACCCCAATGTAAACAAGCCATATTGCCTTCTTTTTTTATTTTTTTTATAATTTTTATCCCACGATTTTGTAACCCATTTTCACCCAGTGCCAATTGCAATTTACAGTTTTTTTAGGCCCAAATGACGCCCCTGGATGATGGTAAATGGTGCATTTATATAGCGCTTTAACCAAAGCGCTTTACAGAGATTGTGCATTACATTCACCCATTCACGCACACACCGGTGGCGGACGCGGAGGAAAACCATGCAAGGCACCAACCTACTCACCGGGAGCAATTAGGGGTTCAGAGTCTTGCCCAAGGACCCTTCCACATTAAGTCAGGGGGAGCCCAGATTCAAACTGGGAACCCTTTGGGAACCCTTCGTGCTCTAATAACGGTTTCTCTACCCCTGAGCTATGCCGCCCGACAATGATGTCACTAAATGGGACAGATCCATGTTGATGACATGACTCTAGACATACTGTGTACCGCTTTGCCGCTTGCCGCTTGCGTGATTTTAGGGCAAAATCTGTAGGAGCAGTGTCCAAAAAATGTGTTTGAAAAAATCGGCCTGATGGTGGCGCTAAATGGGGCAGATCCATGTTGATGACAGGACTGTAGACATACTGCGTACCGATTTGCGTGATTTTAGGGCATTTAAGTGTCCAAAAATGTGTTTTGCAAGTATCGGCCTCATGGTAGCGCTAGAAGAGGGCCATGTTAGAAATGAGGGGGTTGTGGTTTGGCAGCCAAGGAGTGTGTGTGCAAAGTTTGGCATGGATAGGGGCAACGGTGGCGGAGATATGAGAAGGGCAAAAGTGTGACGTGACGTGACGTGACGTGACGTGACGTGACGTGGCGTGGCGTGACGTGACGTGACGTGACGTGACGTGACGTGACGTGACGTGACGTGACGTGACGTGAGGGACATACTGACTGACTGACGGACAGCCGGGGGAGGTTTGGATAGTAACTGCGACCTGACGGTTGCAAATATCTAAAATACAGTATGAACCCTTGTTTTAAAAAAGGAAAGTTGTCCTTCATGACCTGAACAAACACTCTTGCAATTTAGAAGGACACTTTAGTAAAAGGCCTGGGTTGTGCATTTACCTTGCCATGATGTACCTCCAGTCCAGAGGTGGGCGAGGTTAACCTGGTGCTGCCAGCCTCTTTCACACACTTAATCACCACCACCAGGGGGTGGAGTTGAGTCGGGCTGGAACTCAGACTAGGGCAAGGTATACAAAAATAGTTGATGCATTGATTAGAAACTGATCATTCAAAAAAAATTATTATTTTTTAATAAGATATATGTAAATCAATGTGATATGATATACCCTCACATTCACATATCAAATAACACTTTACGCAAAGGCCAGGTCTATTAATGCATTATAATCACATTTATACTGCATGGTAATGCATGTACAGTATAGGGCTTAATACAATGTGTTATAAATGTTTATAATTTAACAACTTATAACAAAGATAAATTAGTTATAAAAACGAATTTATGGTAGTGTTAATGTGCTGTTCCACTGAGCTTATGAAGCATTATGACCAGCACCTTTTTTTAAGTTGTACTATTATAAGCAAAAGCATTTATAATGAGTTATATGAAGCCTTATGAGTGCATTATAATGCATTGTAAATGCATTTATAATAATAATAATAATAATAATGGAACTTTATTCATATAGCACCTTTCAAAACTGGTTTAAGGAGTGCTTTACAGAGGAAACGGCTAACATAAAAAGGACACAAACATAACAAAACAAAGGGGAATGCAGTAAACGATGCAGAGAAATTAAATACATATAACTCAGGCATCTTCAACAGGGGGTCCGGGACCCCTAGGGGGGTCCTCAGAGTTACTACAGGGGGGCCACCAAATCTCTGTAAAACATTTTACATTAACCACTTGAACCCTAGCATCCCTATTCGGAGTGGAACATTAGCCAAAAATAGCATATCTACAAGCTCACAACACCTCACGATGCAAGGCTTTGTGAGCTTGTAGATCAGCTATTGTTGTAGAGCTTTGTAGATGGAAAAGAGCAGACTTGACAGTTGACAAGTAGTTAAATGTCTGAAATCATCATCCAAGAAAACTATAAACATTTTGAATCTGCAAAATAATTTCATACAATATGTACTGGTGGTCCCTGCTTCATCCCTCTCTCAGCTGAGGGGTCCTTGGCCTGAAAACGTTGAAGACCCCTGATATAACTGATAAGCTGGTACTGGAATACTGTAGATCTGAGTTACGAGAAATGGGGATTAAAAGCTAATCTGTAGAAACGGGTTTTGAGGAGGGACAGACTCAGCCTGATCTCTAGGGGTGGGCATTCAAGATGTTAACCCATTTAGGCCTAGGATTATTGAATGCTTTAACCAGTGAAAAATAGCAGATATACAAGCTCACAGCGCGGCACCGAGTGCCGTGCTGCGAGCTTGTAGATCTGCTATTTTTGAAAAAGTCGTGAAATCTTATGTATTTTCAAAGCGAACGTTTGTAACAAAAATCTTGCTTCTGGGTGGTCCCTGGAACTAAAAATGTTGTGATGGAGGTCCGTGGCCAAATACATATCATTTTGGGGGTCCTTCACATGAAAAGGTTTGAGAACCACTGACATAGTAGTCTCTCAAGAACAGACTAACTGAGCTCCATTTAAGTGAAAAGGACCTTTTCTTTGACGATGCTGGCCAGATTGCTGACATAGAAACACAGGTTTTTCAAAAAGTCTTAGAAGGATTCAAAAGACACTTATAGAATCGGGTCATAATTCGGTGCCGCGCTGTGAGCTTGTATATCTGCTATTTTTCAATAGTTAAAACATAAAATAATGATACACAATACAGCAGGGGTGCCCACACTTTTTTGACGTGTGATCTACTTTTAAAATGACTAATAGCTCAACACGATCTACCCATCCAAAATGTTTTAGTTGAGGGCCTGACGGGGGCTTTGGAATAGCAGCACTGGCGTTACATTTTAGACAAACACTTACTGTAAGGGGGAAATAAATGGGAAATACTGGGGGAAATGTCTTCATCCCATTCGGTATGGCAGTGGTAGGTTTTGGGGTTCTTTGTAATGCTACTGACTCTTGAACAAAGTACCTATTGCATTGGAGGTTTGCCTACTTTAGAAGCCATGAAGGGAGCTGACAGGCCCTTCTTGATGTCATATTGACATAGGCCTATTCTTTTTATATTTGAATTATATATTTTTAGAGGCATGTGGTCTACCTGGCCTGCACACCCTTGGTGATCTACTGGTAGATCACGATCTACCTTTTGGGCACCCCTGCAATACAGTGTACCCATTCTAAATGGGTTCAAAGCTAATCTGTAGAAGGAGGGACAAACTTTGAGGAGGGACAGACTCAGCCTGATCTCTAGGGGTGGGCATTCAAGAGGTTAAGGGCTCTGAGAGCAAAGGCCATGTGATCTTTAGTATTGAACTGACCTGTTGGAACATCCAGGAGTGCTTTGTGAGAACCTTCCCAAACCTTTTAGCCTGTGACCAGGAACCAAAACTAGTGAAAACAGCAGATCTACAAGCTCTCAATGCTTGCTTGCATGTACGCGCCTCGTTGAGAGCTTGTAAATCGTCTATTTTCACTACTTCTTAATTATTATTATCATTATATTTTATTAATGGAATTTATTAGATGTGTTTGCTTATTACTTTGAAATGTATAGAATTCTTAACCCTTGGATGCATGACCAACCAATACCTACACTCTTCCATGAGTGGGGTCAAAAATGACCCCAATTAAAATGAATGTGTTTTTGCAATAAACGACTTGCTCTCACACGTAACTCTGCCATACTTTTGCCTAGCAACGTGATTTCAACTTTAAAACACTCACACGACTTGGGCCTTTTTTCTGCCAATAGGGACAAGCTGTAATTGTTGAAGCCCCGCCCCCTCTGTCTACTAAACGCATGCAGCAGCTGTCACACTTTGCTGTCACACTTTGCTCTCACACGTAACTCTGGCATACTTTTGCGTAGCAAAGTGATTTCAACTTTAAAACGCTCACACGACTTTTTCCGGCCAATAGGGACAAGCTGTAATTGTTGAAGCCCCGCCCCCCTGTCTTCCTATTGGCTGGGCTTTAAACAGCCATAACTCCAGTTCGCAGCATGGTACCATCTTAAAACTTGGTGTCTGGACTTAGACCACCATAGGGATGGGCTGCAATTGTTGAAGCCCCGCCCCCTCTTTCCTCCTATTGGCTGGGCTTTAAACAGCCATAACTCCATTTTGCAGCATGGTACCGTCTCAAAACTTGGTGTCTGGATTTAGACAGCCAATATGGACGAGCTGTTGAAGCCCCGCCCCCTCTTACAAGTCTGTTGTTTCCACCCGCCCTGACGGTCGCTTCTCGCCCTTAGGGCGTCTTACTGGTAATAGTAGTAGTAATATAGTAGTAATAGTAGTAGTAATATAGTAGTAATAGTAGTAATACTAGTAGCAGTAGTAATATTAGTAATATTAGTTGCGACCATAGGTCGCAAGTTTAGTATGTGAACGGTCACAGCTTGTATGTATGTATGTATGTATCTCTGTCACGCCTGACACTGTGGTTCTATGGGTTTGTCACTCTGACATCATGCTCTGATGTCACTGTGATGTCAGGGGAACCACTCTAACAGAATGTGTTTGCCACTCTGGCTTCACTGTGATGTCACACTAATCGTTTTTATGCCCATACATGGAGATCCCTGTCTGTAGAACCAGCTACACAGATACGGGATGTCTTGGCCTTCTGTCTTGGCCATATATGTGGCCGATGTGGTCTCCATATATGGGTATTCCCATATGAAGTCCTGTTAGATATGAGCTTAATATTAATGACATCAGGGAACTCCATGTATGGGCATAAAAGGGATTATGTTAGTGTGACATCATAGTGAAGCCAGAGCGTGAAGCCAGAGTGGCAAACCCATTCTGTTAGTGGTTCCCCTGACATCATAGTGACATCAGAGCATGATGTCAGAGCGACAAACCCATAGACCCACAGTGTCAGGCGTGACAGAGATACATACATACATACACATACGGACAAGCTGTGACGTTCACATACTAAACTTGCGATCTACGGTCGCAAACTATTATTACTACTATTACTACTACTATTACACTATTACTACTTTTATTACTACTACTACTATTACCAGTAAGACGCCCTAAGGGCGAGAAACGACCGTCAGGGCGGGTGGAAACAACAGACTTGTAAGAGGGGGCGGGGCTTCAACAATTACAGCTCGTCCATATTGGCCGTCTAAGTCCAGACACCAAGTTCCGAGACTCTACAATGCTGCAAACTGGAGTTATGCCTGTTTAAAGCCCAGCCAATAGGAGGGAAGAGGGGGCGTGGCTTCAACAATTGCAACTCATCCCTATGGTGGTCTTAAGTCCAGACACCAAATTTCGAGACGGTACCATTCGGCGAACTGGAGTTATGGCTGTTTAAAGCCCAGCCAATAGGAAGACAGGGGGGGGGCGGGGCTTCAACAATTACAGCTCGTCCCTATTGGCCGGAAAAAGTGCCAAGTCATGTGAGCGTTTTAAAGTTGAAATCACGTTGCTACGCAAAAGTATGCCAGAGTTATGTGTGAGAGCAAAGTGTGACAGCAAAGTGTGACAGCTGCTGCACGCGTTTAGTAGACAGAGGGGGCGGGGCTTCAACAATTACAGCTCGTCCCTATTGGCGGATAAAAGGCCCAAGTCGTGTGAACGTTTTAAAGTTGAAATCACGTTGCTAGGCAAAAGTATGGCAGAGTTATGTGTGAGAGCAAAGTAGTTTATTGCAAAAATGCATTGATTTTAATTGGGGTCATTTTTGATCCCACTCATGGAAGAGTGGGGTAGTGATACAAAAACTGCAATTTCTTCAAATTAATGAAAGGAATGATAAAAATGCAAATGGCCTCATGTCACAAACATGTTTTATGAGGAATACCTGGAATATGAAAATATTTAAACTTTTAATTTTAAAGATATTGAAGAATAACAACCCCTGGGGTCGTTTTTGACCCCACTCATGCATCCTAGGGTTAAATGTGTTTTATTTCTAAAAATGTTATATTTCAAAAGTTTTTCCATACTTATTAATTTTTTTGTAGGAAAAGAAAATGTGATTTTTCCACAAGTCGTGACCAATAAAACTACGTTTTATACGCACTGGGTATAAAACGGATGGGTTATTATACAAACAGTGGGTCCAATCCACGTGACCCATAAATGGGTTGTACCCACAGTTTGGGAAACAGTGTTACAAGATCTCAGTGTACGGGCCGGCCCGGCACATAGGGGGACAGTAGAGGTCCCAGATATTAGCCTGATTAATAAACCAGACTGCACAACACCACCCCCTGTTGGTAGTGGTAATATCCAACACGCAGTGAGGAATTAGTATGAGCAACGCCAGGCTACCCAGATATAGGCTGGGGCACGGCCCATCCTGGCCTTACATGTAGGATTTTAAAATGTATTCTAAAATCAACTGGCAGCCGGTGCAGAGATCCTAAAATATACAAACTTTTTGTCTCAAGACCCAAAAGATAGAGAGATGACTTTTGCCCGGAACCCAAACTGCTGAAAATAGCAGATCTACAATCGCACAACGCGTCTCTTCACGCCGCGTAGTGAGCTTACGTAGATCGGCTATTTTCACTACTTCTTAAATGTTTTGTATTTATTTGATTTATCTTTTATTTCTTCGTGAAAAAAAAACTTTGTTTCATATATATATATATATATATATATATATATATATATTTATATATATATATATATATATATATATATATATATTTCTTTATTTTTTATGTTTTTAAATAATAAAAAAAAAAAAAACACTGACCTATAAAAATGAAATGTCAAAGGTCGTTGGGATCGGGACTTGTACATCAAGTTGCCTCACGCTACAGAAACACAGCCCTATGAGCATCATGGCTCATAAGTCATGCTTACTTATGTTATTCCCTGATACGGCATCCTTTAGAGCTGCCATGAGGATCAGCAGTGTCCCTGTCAACAGCTATCTGTGGTTGCCAATATGAGTTAACTCATGAGTCACCAGGAATCGACTGGGAACTGAATTCTGTCTTGCCATTTATATTAGATTGATTAGATTGAGAACAGTAAAGTGTGAAGCATGACCAAAAGCTTCAGTTTTCTGTTGTACAGCCTTACAACCCTGATAGTCTTACCTAATAGCAACCACTCTAATTATGATTAAACTGTAAAATGAAAAGATAAAAAAAGAAAATATATTTCACCCAAGCAACAGGGAGCCATGGAAGAGGGGCTAAGAGGCGACCTTATGTTTGCCAAAGATCTGAGCAGCGTGTATCAATTCAGCATATAGCTTAAGGCAAGACCCATATTCAAATATTTGCTTCTGGGGGTCCCTGGAACAAAATATATTGAGATGGGGCCAAATACATACCGGTAGCCTATCGTCCTTAACCACTGATATAGGCCAATTCTA
The DNA here is from genome assembly GCF_963921795.1 of Nannobrachium achirus. Lineage (NCBI taxonomy): Eukaryota > Metazoa > Chordata > Actinopteri > Myctophiformes > Myctophidae > Nannobrachium > Nannobrachium achirus. The sequence goes on from NC_137814.1 coordinate 65,713,095, forward strand.
CAAATGTCTTCTAAATACTAACATGTTTTCAGAAAAAAAAGAAAAAGAAAAAAACATGTTGCTATATCAGGGTTCTCAAACACCCTGATATAGCAACAGAAGTTATGTCAAGGACCTCCAAAAATATATGTATTTGGCCACGGACCCCCATCTCAAAATATTTAGTTCCAGGGATGACCCCGGGAAGCAAAGGTTTGTGTTGAACATTTTCACTCTAAATTTGGGTCTATTCTGCATCTGGCTTAAGGCCCAAGACCAGTTGGGGAAACATGTCTAAACTTTAGAGGCCCATTCCCACTGGGCCGGATATACAGATACAAAATGTTTTTGGGTCTGAGCTAAATGTCATCAAACGGTGGTCCATGGAACAAATGGCGAATAAATAATGGCCTTGATATGAAAAAGATTGAAAACCACTGCAATAGATGAAATAGGGTCTCACCTCCATATGGTCTCATCAGGTTAACTTTGACGGGAAAGGCCTCGTCGGCGACGAACACATGTGGTGCGATGACTTCACTCCCTGGTAGCAACGCTGGAGGTGGCAGGGGGAGCTGTCCATCGATGATCTGTGTTCCGAAGGCGCTCCTCGAAAAGATGCCAGCGGCACTGTCTCGTCCATATGCACCGATGTCCACGTAGGTGAACTTGTACCTGGCATCGCAGGCGGCCATCAGGATGAAGCTGAAGTAGCCTTTGTAATTGTAGAAGGCACTTCCACTGTTGACTGGTGCTTGGATTTGGACATGTTTCCCATCTATAGCCCCGACACAGTTGGGAAAATTCCAATCGTCCCAGAATTGTGCCTTCAGCCTCAAACACTGCGTGCCCGAAGGGAAAGCAACAAACTCATCCTTCAGTGCCGTCCATATTGCTTGGCATACCTCGCGGACAATTGCAGACACCGTTGAAATCCCAAGCATATACGCTGTTGCCACTGACTGATGGCTGTGTCCATGAGCAAGGTACATGAGCGTGACGCAAAGGCGCTCGGCTGGACTCACAGGGTCACTGTGGTTTGTAGCAGTTTGAATGTACGGCGTCACCCTACGAAGCAGATCGTCGAATTTAGCCACGGACATCCTAAAGTACCCGTGGTGCCATTCAGGGTCTAGTTTTCTGATCCGCGGGATGAGTCTAAAAAACTCCCCATCTACGCGTCGTGTTGTATTTAATGGCCTGATATACCATTGTCTGCGCCTCGCCATATCCCTCTCTCATCTCCTTCTTCTCATCCTCATCCTTCTTCTCAAAGTCATCATCAACAAAAGCTCCTCTGCAGCATCCAAATCAGCGTCTGACGAGTCCGACATGTTTTCCAACAATAACAATAACAACAACATGCAGCCAGCTTTTAAAGCAGTTCCCCCTTCCGTCTGGAAGTGTCGCGTTGCATTGTGGGAGATCAACATAGCTCTCCCTACTGCCATCTAGTGGATACGGTATGTAAATAGAACCCTATGTAACACAGAGACCGTACGTAACTACCGTATTTTCCGGACTATAAGGCGCACTTAAAAGCCTTTAATTTTCTCAAAAAACTACAGTGCGCCTTATAGTCCAGTGCGCCTTATATATGGATCATTCATTGACATTGACATTCCCTTTAGCACAGCTCCATCTGTTGGATTGCATAACGCAACAGTAGGGTCTATTATGTGCGCCTTATAGTCAGGTGCGCCTTATATATGAAAACAGTTTGAAAATAGACCATTCATTGACAGTGCGCCTTATAGTCAGGTGCGCCTTACAGTCCAGAAAATACTGTATGCATATTGACGCAATTACCGTACGTTCTCTCTCACCCCCAAACGTACACAAAATCAACCATACGTAACTATAAATGGGAACATACAAGTGAGCAGGGCCACTGTAGTTGATCTTCACCGAGAGAAGTGCACACAGAGTTGAGTTGTCCATGCGCATTCTGCTGTCCGTGAGTATGTTGTTCAGCATGCTGAATGCTCTCTCTGAGCCTGCATTGCTGTGAGGGATGCAAATCATCGCTTTCATCAGCTTTGCCAGGGCTTTGAACCTCTCCTCTTTTCCAAGAAGGCCCCAGAAATGGTCAACCTTCTCTTCCTTTGGCAGAGTGTCATCTTCCATCATTTGATAGTCAATGAACTGGGTCCTCAGCTCATCCCCCTTCAACCCCAGTTGAGGAAACTGGACTTGCAATCTTTCAACTGAAAAAGAAACGGCAAAAACTGTTATTGACTGACTTGATGATTTATCTATGGCAATCTTCACTTAACACCCAAAATAATATAGTGAAAATGAAGATATATCAGAATTAATCAAGATAAGATAGAGTAGATCATAAAAGAAAATAGTCACAAATAAAGAATAAATAAGTCATGAATTAACGAGTCCATTAAAAAAGTTCAGTGACTTCAGTCGGTGTCAGCATATATAAATTAGATAATTAGTTATTGAGTGAGCTCTTGATACCACATGAACACTTAATAATAAATAAAACAAACAGCATCACTTACGTTTGACAATTTGTGTTGTCTTGGTTTTCCCTGCAGAGAACTTCCTGGCAACTGCTGATTCACCAAAAGCCTTAGGAATAATTTTGCTCAAGGTATCACAAAACCTAAAGGGTATGTTTTCGTGAATAGAGTCTCTGCATAGATGATCTTATCAGCTTCCATCTGCCCTTGCACAATGAATGAGCCTATTCCTTGTGTTGACTTCTGTGCTGCCACATTCTTCTTGTGCTTTAGTGAGTTCTGATGAGTGGTCACATCAGATTTACCAGCATGTTCTACACTGAAATCGACCCAACATATTTTACAAAACGCCTGGTACTTGTTGCCAGGGCTAGCTGCTATGAAGTCACAAGATTCCATCCATGCTGACTTAAAGACTGATGCATACTTCTTCCTTTTCTGGTTTGGTTGAGACATCCGTCACTGTCACAAATTCAATCCAAAAAGTAAACAAGGCTGTGTTGCTGTTCTTCTCCTTCCACTGGATTTCCTGGTTGTGTTGTGTTGTCTGCTCCGTAGTGCCCTCCTCAGTGCAGGATGAGTAATACACTGAAATTAGCCAAGAGGACGGACTTATATGTGAATCAGAGGTGTGCCCTTTGACTCCACCCCCGTAGGCTACCCACATTTACATCACAGTGGCTTCTGTGGTAGTGAGTGGGGGGGGGGGGGGGGGGGGGGACTTCTAAGGCGCCCTACACACAGTTGCGTGAAACATCTTCTCCGTATCGTCTGAGAATGGCCACTGGGGCTCCGTACTAATGCATTGTCAATGGAAGTGTCAGGAATGAGTATCGGGCAGGACCCAAATGCAGACGAGTAGGCAGGAAGGTTCAATTTAACGGGTTTATTAACTAAGCAGAGTGATAGACAGAACTTAAGCATCAAGTGCAACATACAGAACTCACTCGACATAGGTCTACGGACCAACAGGGAAACAATGTAGACACAGGACTTAAAAAGACAGGGGGTAACAACACACAGGTGGACTCAAAGACAATCAACACTAGGATAGGCTGAGGGACAAACAGGATACAGGTGGAGAACATAACTAATCAGGGGGAGGTGAGACAAGGCAGGTAAACAGAACTACAGGGGCTGACAGGAAGACACAGAATACTACTACAAAATAAGATACAGAACACTAAGGCAAAACAGTAACAGAAAACCAGACAGATAAGAACAGAACATACTGAGTGACATACTGTATCAACATAACAACCAAACATATTACACACAGTCGTCAGAGACGTATCAATAAAGTCCAAAACACAAAGTGGACAGTCAATGTCCCAGGTCCGAGGTGCGGACGTGACAGTACCCCCCCTCCAAAGGGCGGCTCCCAGACGCCCAACCCGGATCACCAAACCAGGGCGGGTGGAGGGGGCCAGGAGGAGGGAGCCAAAACGTGTCAGATTCAGGGCAAAAAACTAAACAGAACTGGCAGGGCCAGAAGTACAAAACAGGGCAAAAACAAACAAACTGGCTGTACTGGCAGGAGCAGGTAAAAAACAAAACGGGCCAGTAACGGGACAAAAACACTGACTGGCTGGGGCAGGCCAGAACAGAGCACTAACGGGTAAAGGGCAGGGTAACGCAGAAAACGGACAGAAAAGAGAGAAAAGCAGGAAAATACAGAAGCAGAAAGACAGGCAACATACATACAGACAATAAGAGAGGACAAAATACAAAGACATACAGTACAAATTCAAACCAGACAAAAGGACAGAAACACAGTCAACAGAGATCACACAGACAAGCTGACGGGCAGGCAGCTGGCTGTAATGCTGAAGAACTGGACAGAGTAACAAAACACAGACGGACAGAGAAACAAACTAACAACCGAGACTGAACCATAGAACATAGCCTATCACACAGACAGACAGAAAGAGAGACAGGAGAACACACAGAAATACACATCATACATACAACATGGCAGAGGTCAGCGAGACAGAGGAAAACACAATCACACACCAGGACAGACTCACACAGAAAGGCAGGTGGGCAGACACACAGACACGCACGCAGAGAGACACATAGATAGGCAGGC